>NW_026137899.1:3059391-3718782 GCF_019393585.1 Leptopilina boulardi | reverse complement strand
ACAGGAACCATCAAGTGCATTATGTGCCTCTGCGGAAGGAACTGTGTCTATATATAGGCAACTGGTTCACAGATTACTAAAATTACTGAACAAAACTTTATTGCAACTGCAATCATAACTTCACTGCAATTTATGGCTTTTATTGTCTTCAGCTCACTTATATAAGCTTCAATAAAATGTTTAACTCTACTATATTCAAAAATTGAGTATTGACATATATGAGAGATTCTTTTTCAATCGCCCCAGCCCAAAAAGTGAATGTTCTGGGATTGGCTTCATACTTTGGTAAATTATTGTCCTATATGATAGTAATAAATCCCTAAAATATAAACTCATTAAAAAAATATTTGTAGAAAGTAGAGGGGGTTGAAGTTTTGACGTTAAGGGTAACATTGTCATTTTCAAATCCGTATAACTATGACAAAAGTTAATGGATTTTAATTTATCTATAATGAATTTTAATGCATTTTTCACGTACTTTTCAAAAATGTATACGAAATTTAAAAAAAAAAAAAATTTAACCCCTTTTTTCAAAATCAACCCTTATTTTTCGATTTTCAGCCCTTCGGGTATTTTTTTTTATTTTCATTGGAAAGCTGAAGTTTTTTCCCACGAGCTATGTAAATATGAAAGTGGGACAACAATAATTTTGTGAGAAACATAATATTAAAGTAAGCGGTGCCTACCTGAATCCTCATATATATGATATGCCATTCCATGAGTTTTTTATCACTTTTCGGAGTAACATTTCCAAATTAAATGAAACATTTTTTTATAATATTTATTAATATAAAGGTCTAAAATAATCACTTTTTAAGTAAAAACAATTGCTATTTAAAAAATACAAGAATAAAAAATGAAAAAAATTCCCTTTTTTCTGCACCACCAAATAAATTGGTTTCGAAGTAGCACGGAATATTCGTTGAATGTCACGGTGATATCGAGTGGGAATATTCCTGTGACATTCAGGCGATATCGTTATGTCCGCTTCACAAGGACATTCCACGGTGATATTCCTGTGACATTCGTATGATACTTAGAGAATATTCCCGTAAAATTCATGTAATATTTAAGGGGATATTCCTGTGATATTGAGCGGAATATTTTAGTGATATTGAGGGAATAACCCTGTGATATTGAGAGAATATTCCTGTAATTTATAAAATTCTAAAATGTTGTTTGTTTTGATTGTTTTGAATATTTAAATAAAAAAATAAATAAATGAAAAAAAAAGAAATTTTTTTTTCGAATTTTATAAATTATCTCATCAATATCACTGGAATATTCGCACAATGTCAGAGGAATATTACCTCAATATCACAGGAATATTCCACTCAATATCACTAGAATATTCCCTCAATATCAGAGAAATTTTACCTCTATATCACAGGAATATTTCACTCAATATCACAGGGATATCCCCTCAATATCACAGAAATTTCACGGGAATATTTCCTCAGTATCATACGATTGTCACGCCAATGTAACAGGAATATCACCGTGGAATGTCCTTGTGAAGCGGACATAACGATATCGCCTGAATGTCACAGGAATATTCCCACTCGATATCATCGTGACATTTAACGAATATTCCGTGCTACTTGGGTTCAAACATAAAAATTTTTCTTATTTGTCAAGCTTTAAATTTATCATAGTGTAGGCAAGAAAGTGTATTTATATATATTTTGTTTAAATTATTATACATATATTGATTAATAGTTTTTCAATATGGACATATTTGTTCAAAGTCATTTAAAAGAATGGAACTTGTCTCATTTAATTGAGACATTTAAACGTAAGTATATTATATATATATATATATATATATATATATATATATATATATAAATAATGTGACGTAGCATTTGGCACACACAATAATTAATTATTATTTAATTTATCACCCCATCAAAATGGGAATCTTCCTTTTCCTAAAATAAATAAAATAAAAAAATTAGACAAAATAAATAATTATTTGAATGTAATAATATAATTAAAGCAAAATAATAGACTAAACCTGCCAACTCGTCGAATCACTCTCGCATTATTTTGATAAATAAAACTTGTATACTCGCGTTCCAAAAAAAATGTTTTCATGTTATCCAAATCCGTAGTTGCTCATCTGTTACGAAGTCAGCAAGGGAAGTACTTCCTGGTGCATATATTTGTATGAGATTCCTGAATATTCAAGAGCACCAGAAAGCCGAAAGAATATTGATTGTTTTGATCTTGTCATAATAATGGGGGCAACCATTTTGGAATAGAGGACACCACTACGCCCTCTGGTAGAGTTGCGATCTACCTTACCAGCGACATCGATGAAAGTTATCGACGCGTGATATATCGATTATCGACAAATAGAAAGTAATTAATTACTTTCACTGGGACTCACCACCAAAAGAAGTGTAGACCTACTGCGCATCTTTTACGAGTGTTATACGTTTTCAAACGTTTTGAATATTTCTAAATTTAATTGATTGGTGTTTTCCTTTTTAATCCTTTTACTTATTTCTAAGAGGTTATTTCTTTATTTTATATTTATTATTTCGTTTTTGATTTTTGATAAAGGTAAGTTTTTCCTTTTCATTTATTAGAGGCCTAAGGGCCGCTGACTATTATGTCAGCTACCGATGATCCATCTCATTTTGATCATGATCCTGATTTTCATGAGGACCCTCTCGATTCAATCATGATTGATCAATCTTTGGAAAATTTAAATAAAGAAAATCAAATTTTATCTAATTCTGGCTTTCAAAATCAAGTTATTTCGAAGTCTAATAAACGTAAATCTTCGCATTTAAATAATAATAATAATAATAATAATAATAATGATTTTGCAAAGAAATCAGATAATTCTAAAGAAAAATCTCTTCCTTCTTTTGATAAATTATTAAAAAACAAATATAATTCTAATAATAAAGGTCCTTTTCAAGTAATTGTTGAAGCTAAAGATAATTCAGCTTTACATCCTCTCAAATGTGGTAAAATTTTACATAAAAATTTTAGATGTTCTATTAAAAATATTGAAAAAACAGGTCTCTCACGAGTTATGGTAACTTGCATTGATCGTGAAAGTGCTAATAAAATTGTGGATAATAATGAAATTCTTTCATCTGTCAATTTATCTGCTTTTATTTCAAATTTTAATATTTCAAGAGAAGGAATTGTTCGATCTGTTCCTAAAGATATTGAAATGGATGATATTATCAAAGATTCTACAAATGATTTAAACGTTAAAATTCTTGAAGCGCGTAGATTTTTAATTAAAAATGACAAAGGTGAATTGTTTCCAGGTTCAACTGTTCAAATTAAATTTGAAGGTCAAGAATTACCAAATTTTCTTTATCTTTATGGTTCAAGGTCAGTTATTCATCCTTATATTCAACAACCTAAAAGGTGTTATTCTTGTTTTAGGTTTGGTCATGTTTCAAGTATATGTAAAAATCCTCGATGCTTATCGTGTGGCAATTCACGTCATGAGGAAGGTTCTACTTGTCCTAATTCTGGAAAACCACCAGTTTGTTTAAATTGTTCTGGACCTCATCTTAGTACAGATAAATTATGTCCAAGCCGAGAGGATCAAAATAATATAATGAAATTAGCTGCTTATAGAAACATTTCTATTGGATTAGCTAAGAAAATTTATTATTCCGAGAAAAAACGTGCTACTTCTGGAAATTTTTCCTTTGACTTTTCATCTCTTTTAAATTCTAAAGATACTCCTCTTTTTAACCTAAAGTCAGTTTCCGTTCCTCGCTTTAATTATTCTAATTTTCCTGAATTAGGTGAAGTCGACCTTGATTCAGCTATGGGCACTAATTCTTCTATTTCATCTCCTGTTCTTAATCCAACTTTGTTGAAATCTAATAAATCAAAGTCATCTAAAATTCTTCAAAATAATTCTGTAAATCATAAGAATCAATTTCTTACTAATCAAGTATCCTCTTTTATTCCTTCTAATTTGAATTCTTCACAATCAACTCATAGTTCTAACTTGTCTCAAATTCCTATTCCTGTATCAGCATCTACTTCATCTCTCAATAGAAATGTTACTCCCTCTTTTCTTCCTGATAATTTACAAACTTTAACTCATTTAATTTCTCAACTTACACAATTTCTTAAACAAATTTCTCCTCTGACAGATATTCTTTCTCAACTTTCAAATTCTTTTTTAAATCCTCAATCTATCAATTCTCCTCTCAATTTTTCCACTAATTAATTCTCTTTATTATGAATTCTAATAATAATTCTTTTTTGAACATTTTTCAATGGAATTGTCATAGTATTTTTCCTAAAAAAGGATTTTTAGAGCGTATATCTCAAAATTATGACATAATTTTGTTATGTGAAACTTGGCTTAAACCTAAAGTTTCCTTTTCTATTCCCTCTTTTAATATTTATCGTAAGGATCGCATCGGTCGTTCTGGTGGTGGTCTTCTTATTGCAATTAAAAATGATATTCCTTTCAAAATAATTAATTCTGTTTTTAATCTTGATGATGTTTTTGATACTCAAGCTATTTCTTTACAGACTCATCTTGGTGAATTTATTATTGTAAATGTATATCGAATTCCAAATTATCAAAATTCAAATTTAGATTGGTTTTCTATTTTTGATGAATTTTTTATCTCTTTATCACAATTTTCTACTCTTTTTATAGGAGGTGATTTTAATTGTCATAATTTATTATGGGGATGTGATAGATCTTGTAATATAGGTGATTCTTTTATCTCAGCTTTTCCTGATTATGACCTCTCAATTCTTAATAATGGTAAACCTACCTTAATTTCATATCCTTTTGGTTCTATATCTGCTATTGATCTTTCGATAATCTCAAATAATTTAAAACTTATTTCTACCTGGGATGTTTTAGAAGATAAATTGAGTAGTGATCATTTTCCTATTTCTATTAAAATTGGCATTCATTTTGTCTTCTTTAATTTTATTTCTCATAAATATTGTCTTAAAAGAATAAATTGGAGAAAGTTTTCAACATGTGTGGGTTCTTATTATGATGAAGATTCTTTTCCAATGTTTAATTCTTCAGATGATGTTCTCAATGCTTATAATACCTTTATTTCCAATGTTGATTCAGCTCTTCATTTTGCTGACCCTAATTTAGATCGGAAACCTTCTAGGAAAAAATTTTATCCTTATTCTCCTCCATGGTGGAATGCAGAATGTGATAAACTTTCTCTTATACGTTTAGCTAAATTAAAGAAATATAGAAATAACTCTTCTTATGAAAATTTTATTGATCATCAAAAATTTGAAGCTTTTACTAAGAAAAGATTTAAATTAATTAAAAAAGAAAGTTTTAGATCTTTTTGTGAATCATTATCTTTAAATACTCCTTTTTCTATTATTTGGAAAAAAATAAAAGGCTTTAGACATAGAATTCTTAATTCACCTTCTATTACTTCTTGTCCTGCAAATTTAGATGTTGTTGAAGATATGCATATTTATATTCGAGATTTTTTAGAGATGTCCAATAATTTTGATAATGCTCCAAATATTTCTCTTCCATCATATATTACTTCTAATGATTATCTTTTAAACTCTTCTTTAAACTCTATAAGTGATAATTCTCATTCTTCCTTTTTTGATTCTCCCTTTTCATTTGAAGAATTAGAGTTAGTTCTTAAAAAAGTAAAAGTTAAATCATCTCCAGGTCTTGATAAGATTAGTTTTGAAGTAATTAAAAAATTTCCTAAACATGTTTTACTTTTTCTTCTACATCTTTTTAATAATATTTATTTTTATAGAACTTTTCCTGATTCTTGGAAAGAATTTTTTATTTTTCTTTTTCCAAAAACTACTAAACGTAAATTTCGTCCAATAGCCTTGGCTTCTTGTTTTTTAAAAATTATGGAAAATCTTATATCTAATCGTTTGACTTATTGGCTGGAAAATAATTCTATTCTTTCTCCATTCCAATATGGTTTTCGAAAAAATAAATCATGTGCGGACAGTTTAGCTATTTTATCTTCTCAATTACATTTATCTCTTGCTGAAAAAGATTATACAGCTTGCATTTTTCTTGATATAGCTGCTGCTTATGACAATGTTCTTCCAAATGTTTTAATTAATGATTTACTTGAATTAGGTATTTCTATTAATGTTTGTAAATTTATTTATAATTTAATTTCTAATCGCAAAATTTTCTTTAAAATTAACGATAAAAATGAAGGTCCTCACATTTTGAATAAAGGCCTTCCACAAGGTTGTATCTTAAGTCCAATTTTATATATTATTTATACTCGTAGATTACATAAATGTCTTAATTGCAAAATTTTAAAATATGTTGATGATTTAGTTTTATATGTATCTAATAAAATTTTAATAATTGCTATTCAAATTTTACAACAAAATTTAATTAATTTAAATGATTCTCTTAAAAATCGAGGTTTATCTCTTTCACCTTCTAAATCTAAATTTTTAATTTTTCCAATCTCTATTAATAAACTTCCGGATAATATTTTTTTATTTTTACAAAATAATCATATTTATCCTTCAGCAGAAGCTAAATTTCTTGGGATTACTTTTAATTGTTCTTTATCTTGGAATGCTCATTTTAATGATTTACTTAAAAGAGGTTACGGGGTTTTGAATATTCTGAAATGTTTATGTGGGACATGGTGGGGATCTCATCCAAAAATCCTTAGTATACTTTTTCATTCTTTGGCTAGAAGTATATTTGAATATGGTTGTCATGCCATTTCTATTTTTAAAGAAGACAAATTATTTAATAAACTTGAAAAATTACACAATAAATTTTTAAGACTTATTTTGGGTTATCGTATTTCTACACCTATTGTTGTAATGCAGGCTGAATTAAAGGAATTTCCTCTTATTTCTAGATTTCAATTAGTTTCTGATCGTTTCTTTCTTCGTTCTCTTAATGTTTTTTCTCATCCTATTATGTCTTTATTGTTACGCCTTTTTTATTTAACCAAATTTAATAATACTTATTATAACCTAGATAAAGGTTTTCTTCTTTTACGTTCTTTTTATAAACTTCATGGTTTTCAAAATTTAATGTTTAATTCATTTACTCCTTTAAATTATCTTTGTCCATTTGAATTACAATTTTTTAAACCCTCTGTTGATTTACAATTTGGTTTTATTGTTAAGAATAGTAAAGCTCCGATCTCAGATTTTCTTAATATTTCCTCTTCAAAAAAATATAATAATTCTATTCATTTTTATACTGATGGTTCAAAATTTCCTGAATCTTCTGTTGGCTTTTCTATTTATTCTCCACATTGGGATTTAAATCTTATGTTTAAAATTTCTCATCATTGTTCTATATTCTCGGCTGAAATTTTAGCCATTTGCGAAACGATTCAGATTATATTAGATAATTCTATTCCCCATTCAATCATCTTCTCCGATTCTAAAAGTGATTTACAAGCTTGCTTATCTTCTCCTCGTCCTTCGACTTGATTTTTAATTTTTAAATTACGTAATCTTCTTTGGAATGCTAAAGAAAATAGTCTTAATATAACTTTAGTTTGGTGTCCCGGTCATTTGGGTATCCCCGGTAATGAAATAGCAGATACCTTAGCACGATCAGCTACTCAAGAAGGTATTTTTCAAAATATTCCTTTATCTTTTTCTGATTTGTGGCCTTCAATTTTTTCTGAATCTTATAATTTAGTTTGTAATTATTGGTTAAATCATTCTAATGTTAATAATAAGGGCCTTTATTATTTTCAAAATTTTTTCTCGGACTCTACTTTAAAACCTTGGTTTTGGAAGACTAAATATAATAGAAAAACAATAGTTACTATTTCAAGACTTCGATCTAATCATTATAATTTGCCAGCTAGTCTAGCAAGGAAAAATTTTATTAATTCAGCTTCTTGTTTATCATGTGGTAATGAATCACATGATATTAATCATGTTCTTTGGGAGTGTCCTCAATATTCAACTTATAGATCTGATTTTCTAAAAAACCTTGTTAAATACAAAATTTACCCTCCATATTCATTTGAACTTATTTTAAAGAATCCTCTTCCTCATATCCTTTTGTTAATTATTGATTTTCTTAATTCTAATAATATTTCTATATAACTTACTTTTATCTTAAATTTAATTTTAAATTTAAATTTAAATTTATTTATCGCGCTTTTGCTTTATATATGTAATATATAACCTCTTAGTCTTTTTCCCTTCAAATTATTGATTAACCAATCAGTATATAACTTTCTATCATTGCCGTGGCCAGATAGGTCGCCTTGCTTTGCATTATGTTCCCTGTGAACAGACCTAAGGCTATTTTCCTCCTGTGAATTATCATAGGAGTTTAAAGTTACAAGTTCACCACTAAAAAGAAAGCGTGAAAGGTGACGCCGACAAAAGTAAAAGTTCAGCCATTTAATTTATTCTCGTTTTGATGGTGATTCAGGCAGCGCGCCAAAGATTTTAAAGTAAAAAATAAATATTAAAAAAAAAGTTGATTAACCATGTCTGGACGAGGCGCAATGCGGGGATGGCGTCTCATCAACGGTGAGTCCCAGTGACTAAATAATTTCCATTTCTCGACAGATTGGCATAAAATAAAGTAAAAATTAAAGTTTTAAAAATAAATTAAGTGATGTTTGCTCACCGTATGGCAAGCGGAGTAATCTTGTAAGTTCGGCCATAGGCCGAATACATTAAGTAAACTTGTGTTATGTCATTTCAAAAAAAAATAAAGTAATAAATTAATAATAAATTAAATCGAACTTTAATAAATATTAATATTTGCTAGGTTTGCTAGGAAGTTTTCCTAACATTTTTCTGAACTAGTCTGGTAAATATTTAAACTAAATAACTAATTAACTTTTGTATATTTTTTATATCAAATATTCTGGCGCTAATAAATTATTACCCTGTGAAATTAAATTAACTCAAATTAACCTCAAAGTGTAGATAACATTTTTCCAATATAATTTAATTTATAATAATTATCATTATCTAATTATTAATAATAAATAAAAATAGGCAAAAATGTTATAATATATTATATATATATATATATATATATATATATATATATATATATATATATATATCTACCTATATTACAAAAAGATATCGCCGCCAACGCAGCCGCCGCCGCTGTTCCAAGACTCTGAATATAGCCGCAAGTCAAGAGAAGGGGGGGTAGAAGAAAAGGGAGGGGGGGACTTGAGGCTATATTCAGAGTCTTGAAACGATCTTAACCTTTAAATTTAGGGTTGGGGGAGGGGAAAAGGAGGGGAGGAGAGGAGGGGGGATGGGAGTTGGCGCGCGAGGCCGCTGTTCCACGACTCTGAATATAGCCGCAAGTCAAGAGAAGGGGGGTAGAAGAGAAAGGGGGGACTTGCAGCTATATTCAGAGTCTTGAAACGGTCTTAACCTTTAAATTTAGGGTGGGGGAGGGGAAGAGAGGAGGGGGGATGGGGGTTGGCGCGCGAAGCGCGCAGGGGGCATAGCCCCCTAGTATATATATATATATATATATATATGTATGTATATAACCTATACGAAATACTCCACCAAATATATATTATCCCCATATAGTATACATAATTTGGTCACTCAACAGTTTTTAAGAATTGTAGCTCAAACTTGTAGAATTAACAGATTTTAATGCCAATGATTTTACAAATTTCTCTATTTGGAGAAACAACAATTTCCATCAGTAGATGGCGCAGGAGTTTCTGTAAATTCTACAGAAAATTTCTTTCCCTGTACTCTTCAAATTTTGAGTTGACTACAATTCAACTTGTTTTTACTACCTTTAGGAAGTTAATTTTACTACCGACCTGTAGTTGTACTTCAACTACATATTTACGTAAAATCAACTATTACTTATTAACTGCCTAAAAATAGTTACATTAACTACATGAACATGATTAGATTAACTAAAAAAGTAGTTACTTTAACTACTTTCTAGTCAACTACCCAATGGTAGTTGAATTTCTCGGCAACATTTTATTCCGTGTACCATCTATTTCTCTCCGTGTAAAATATAAAAAAGTAAACAAACATTGTTCAATAAATTTTGAGTTAACTATTTCGAATCACGTCATTTTTCTTGTGCGGTATGAAAGCTTAAAAATAAGAAAAATTTCGATCTTTAAAACAATTTATTTGGTGTTGCAGAAAAAAGTGAATTTTTTTCATTATTTATTGTTGTATTTTTTAAATAAATAATTGTTTTTACTTAAAAAGTGATTATTTTGGACCTTTATATTAATAAATATTATAAAAAAAATGTTTCATTTAATTTGGAAAGGTTACTCCGAAAAGTGATAAAAAAAACTCATGGAATGGCACAATATATAAATTTGTTTCATATTTATACATTTTCATATCTAACCTTCAGTATTCTGATCTTGTTCCTGGTGCTCCTTTTTCAGTCTTCAGTGGAAGCATCTTTAGCCTCTGAAACGTGCCCAAGTTATACGTGTTCTACCCTTGTATATGTGAACGAAGAGAACATATAAAATGCCTCAGGCACGTTCTGGGATCGTTTTTACATTTTCCGTCAAAATTCCAGTTTCTCCACTGTTTAAAGAATTCCCTAAAGGTCTTATTAGGCTTTAAAAAGATCTGCGACCTCTATGAAAAGTATTCTTTACGCGACAGAAATACTGATATTCGAATTAATTTCTATCAATAAGCAAAATATTAGCCGACAATATATTTTTTCTTACCGAAGATATGCAAATTACAAATACGTCTGGCAGGCAAGTATAATAAAATGGTGTACTTTTAAATATTTATTTTGCTTTTATATGTCATGTAAATAATATAATTTATCGAAAAAATCATTAATTGCTATAAAATATTCTATATATTCCACGATATATAAAATTGTTACATTACTAACCCCTCGCTCCCTTAGATCTTGTAAAAATATTTACCATCATATAATAAACCGACTTATAAAAGTTTGGTTTCGATGATTACCTATTAATTTAACAATGGTCGAAAAAATCAGAAATGCCACGAAAATTATGATTGCATAATTTTTTAATTCGCGCCGAAATCTTTCTCTCATTTATTTATTTGAAAATTCGTATCACTTAAATCTTTGTTGAATGAAAATTCTGCTGAATAAAAATTCGGTGAAATTAAAGTAGAATTAGAATGAAAAATTCTGTTAAGTAAAAATTCTTTCAAATGTTAAAATTCGTAGAAATAAAAATTCGACGACAATTTTTTATATGAAATTGACCTCACATGTATATAGTTAAGTAGAAGTGGTCACTTCTTTTTGTCTAGTCGTAATAAAATAGGGCGGAACGACGGAGCATTAATTAAAATAATCAGGCACTGTACTGATGTTGCACGGTTCGGCAAATTGCTTGGCGCTGGCCAACGCCACTGATATACTGTTTATATCATGTAAATGTACACACACAAGTATACGTGCAATGTTAGCAAATGTACAATGACGTTATTCGATTCCGAGGGTTTTGTGTGTTTTTGTAACTACTAGACTTTCAGACTAATTATAATAATTAATAGCTACTCTATTATTTTCGTAATGCACTCTCTTCTCGTGCCATTTCATTAAAATCGTAATAATTACTTAGAAATCGATGTTTTGTAAGAACGAAAGAAAACTTTAAGGGAAATAATTTTTGGACAAAAGTGTGTCAGAGGGTGTTTATTTGGACATAATTTTAACTTTTGTCCGTTGTTCTCGATATAGGTCGAATTGAATCTTTTCTCGCAAATGGCTGGAAAGATGTTTTGAAATACATTGTTTTTGCTTAACCCCTTGACTGTTAAGTACGTCTATAGACGTACTTTTCAATGTGGGCCCTCACTGTTAGATACGTCTATACACGTACTTACAAAAAAATTTTTAAAAAAACAAAAAGGGGCATATATACATCACACTGACGTTATTTAAGGTATTTTGAACGCTGAATCCGAATTTGGGGTCAAAATTTAAAAATTCGAAAACCCAAATCCAATATGGCTTCTCAAAAGTGACCTATTTTGAAGTTCACTTGTAACTCGTAACTGCGGTAATGTTTTTTGGCTTACTAATTACGAATATGAACTCAGTTTCAGTTAAAACTCGTTATTCGTGAGTTTTAAAGGTCGCTAAATTCAAATCTGATGTTAGTTTTTCAAAAATCAAAATGGCGGATCCAATATGGCGAATAGGAAAATTAAAAATTGATCGGATATGCTTGAAACTTGTTACTCGGGGGTTTTCGGGGTCGCTGAATTCTAATCTGCTATTAGTTTTTCAAAATACAAAATGGTGGATCCAATATGGCGTACAGGAAAATTAAAAATTGATCGAATTCACTTAATACTTGTTACTCGGGGGTTTTCGGGGCCGCTGAATTCGAATATGATGTTAGTTTTTTAAAATTCAAAATGGCGGATCCAATATGACAGACGACAAAAATAAACTAGGTAATCATTTCATAACCATTTAGCTTCCTCATGATGATACACTTATACATGTTCAAGATTAAAAGTAGGATTGCAACTAAAATAGCGATCAATTTTATAATTATTTGTAAAATGTAAACTTCATATACATCAATCGATTCGTTTTCATGCCAGGAATACAATTTTGATAAGAATTCATTAAAATTTCTATATAAGAAAAAGTAATTTCAAAAAATGCAAAAAACAATTTTTTTCAAAAATTCAAAAAATTTATTTAACCTATAGATTTTAGTAAAATATGAACTTTATATAGGTTAATCGATTCATTTTAATGCAAGAAATAAGTTTTTTACCAAAAAAATTAAATTTACACAGAACAAAATATTTTGAAAAAATTGTAAAAAAAATGTTTTGAATGTATTCAGAAATCCTTGTGTCAGATTTTAGGTATTAATGATTACAATAGCATATAAAATTTCAGGACAATCAGTTAAAACGTTTCTGAAATAATTTGTACACAATATTTTCTGACATACACACACACATACGATATTGTATACGCTGTTTTAATTTTCAAAAGCTAACAGCAGATTCGAAATCCGCGATCTCAAAAACCCCCGAGTAAAAATTTTTAAGCGAATCCGATGAATTTTTAAAAAATCTTCCGCCATATTGGATCCGCCATTCTGAATTTTAAAACAATAACGTCAGATTAGTAATCAGCGACCCCAGAAACCCCCGAGTAACGTGTTTCAAGCAAATCCACCGAATTTAGAAAAATATGTCCGCCATATTGGATCCGCCATATTGAATTTCAAAAAACGAGCACCAGATTCGTAATCAGCGACCCAAAAAAAAATAATTTAGTTGAAAATTGTAAAATTAAAAATTTTTGATTTTTATAATTGTTATTGCAAAATTAATTGTTTATTTAAAAAATAAACCTTGTTCTCGTTGTCATAGAAAGTTGACCCAAAGTTTATTGTGAAAGGGAATTTCATAAGGATTCGAAAACCGTGTTAAAATTTCATGGATCGCAATTAGCAAAAAAGTTATTGCGTTTTTTGTGCGGCGCTGCGTGTCTCTAGCGCTGGCACGCAGAATGTATTTTGCTCAAAAAGTATGGAAACTTGCAAATATGTCGAAAAGTACGAATTTTTATAAAAAATGTTCCTAACAAAAAGATCTACATTTGTGAACCCAAAAAATTGGTTGTTTTTGTTAAATAAAATCCTCTATTTTTAAGAATCAAATTCGTAATCCCTATGAAATTATGTTTTTTAACGTACGCGTGAAATATATGACCAAAATATTGGGCTGAGGAATCTTACATTGAGCTCTAGGCTAATGCGAAAATTAGCTTCGAATTTCTAATATGTTACTCCAAAAACTCCATAAGCCGCGATTTTTTTAAATTCACGTATTTGAAGAAAAATGTTGGGCCCAATGTCTAGGATTGGGCCTAATATTTTGTGCATTTTTACCACATGTGTGAACGCAGAATTTTATGAGGATTACGATTTTTATGCACTATATTAGTAGTCTCATTTCAAAAGTTACTTTTTTCGCTGTAAGGCCTCACATTGGGCCCCAGGCCCAATTTTTTTGGTTCAAAAATGGGGACGCATGAATATTCCCCAAATTATACTTGCCGGAATTTTTGTTGTGTTGAATTAAAAATTATCGAATTTACATTTAGTAGAATTTTAGACTACAAAAAACTTCAATTGTTTATAACTTTGAAAAATTTAATTTTTTTGAAAAATCCTTTGAGGCAGTTTTTCCACTTATAATAATGTTTTAATTTTCTCTATTACCAAGCAAATACACAGTACATCTTTAATTTGAGTGATCCACTTCAGGAATATGTATGTATAAGTGTATCATGATGAGGAAGCTAAATGGTCAGGAAATGATTACCTAGTTTATTTTTGTCGTCTGCCATATTGGATCCGCCATTTTGAATTTTGAAAAACTAACATCATATTTCAATTCAGCGGCACCGAAAACCCCCGAGTAACAAGTATAAAATTAAAAAATTTTCTTAACATTTTGGACCCACATTTAAGATTTTGCTCCTCACAGCGAAGGGGTAACTTGAAAATGATTGGACAAGAAGTTTATGAATTACAGGCATTTATTTGATTTTTTCAACATAAATTTTTATTTATAGAAACAATTAATTTAAACAATTAAAAATAATTAATAAATCAAAAAATATTTTTGATTTTTAATTATGGTTTTTAATTTTCTGTAGTTGAAAACGTTCTGAAAATTTTTCATTTATCTTTGTAATAATTCTTGAAAAGGAAAATTTTTCGAAGAGAAAAATAATTAAATATTTCAAATGTTGAGGACACCATCTTACGACACCATCAATCAACAAACATTATTATATCTATATTTTATTTTTAACGAGCATAGGTAGCATAGGTAGTTCGTGCGGTAACCAAAAATGGTTTACTGCCCAAGTATATATAGAACCATAATATAGCAGAAGAGAATGTGTCAAATCGCACAGGCAATTTTATGATAGAGAGGTTATAAGTAATAATATTAATTATTATTATTATTATTAATCAGAATAATATTATTATTACAGTTTTTAGCGAATTTTCGAACTGCAGTTAAAGATATTTTATATAAATTGAAGGTCTCGGATTATACGACTTTGTCCAATTTTTTTTATAAAATACGATTTGTTTCGACTTATTTTAATAAAATGCGATTTTTTAAATAATTTTTTTACAAATTTTTAAACAAATTACGGTCTTTTATTATACAATGCAAATCTTCGTTAGATCTTCTTTATTTCACTTACACAGGTTTACAATGACTTTGATCGACTGTAACTCAGACAATTTTGAATGGATTTTATTGGATGACCAATGATTTGAAAGGTAATTTAATTATCTTTTAAATGGTGATTTATTTTTTACATTTGGATTAACTGCTTTCTCTTTCGGTGACTTTAAGTGACTTGCCTCTCACTATTCTTAAAAGGAGACCTAAAAAACCCTAGATACCAAGTTTTGTAAAAATGCAATTTTTTTAAAATCCGGCCGCCATATTGGATCCGCCATTTTGTATTTTGAAAATCTGCCTTCAAATTCATAATCAGCGACCTCAAAAACCCCTAGATAAAAAGATTGAGGTAAATCCGTCAATATTTACAAAATGTTGTCTGCAACGTAAAATCCAACATGTTTTTTGAGGTTAGGAAAAAATCCTGACGTGATGGAGCAAAACGGACTTCAGATTCGTGATCAGCGACTCCAAAAACATATAATACACCATGTTTGATCAATGTAACCTTTCATCGAATTTAGTTTGTGGAGCTGTGGAATTTATTTTAGAAATTTGTCCTACTTTAATAAAATTTTAAAAATTTGTCTTACAATTAGTTAGATGATTCTTAAATAATCGAAATAAATTTTGATAATATTTTTATAGAATAATTCTCAGTAGAGAATTAATCAAATGAATTTAATATCTAATAACATTAGTTATCGGGAAAACACTTGGACTGTATTTAAAATAATCGGAAACGTTTTTTAATCTTTTTAACATTATATTTATTAAACTTAAATTGAAAGGAATTCCAGAAACGTAATTATAATAATTTCTCGTCTAACTTGACGACGATCCAAGTCTAACTGAATCATAGTATATATAAGGTCATTCATTCACTATACAAGAGACAAAGGTCTCTTTTTCAAAACTATTTTCTTTTGAATACATTAAAGTAATCAAGGTTAAAATGAATATAATGACAAACAAAATCAAAATTAATAATACAAAAATAAAATTATAAAATAAAACAAAAGATATAATAATAATTTCTAAATATACTCCCACACCTTGCAAGATCTTACGAGATTGCAAACAAAATAATTCAAGTACACTCTAAAAATCAGCACCAGGATTATAATTGATGATTCTACCGAACTCCCACTTTGAGGGAGGTAAATTTTCATTTTTTATTAAAACCATCTTACCTAATGATAAGTTGGGCAGTTTAGTGAACCATTTATTGCGTTGCTGTAACGAAAATAAATAATCTCGCGACCACTTACGCCAAAAATTTTCTAAAATTCTTTGATAAACTTGCCATTGCCACAAACGATTTTCTTTGATATTTAACACTGATGAAGAGGGAGTAGTGGCTAACGACGTGCCGATTAAAAAATGACCCGGCGTTAAATAATCAAACATTTCAGGATCATCACTAAACGGAGCAATGGGCCTGTAATTCAAACAAGCTTCTATTTGAGTCAACAACGTTACAAGTTTCTCGCTTGTCGGAGTTAAATTACCTAACATTTTCCGTAAATGCGTTTTTACACTCTTAATGCCCGCCTCCCAGAGTCCTCCGAAGTGAGGAGATGCTGGAGGCATAAAATGCCAAGTCGTGCTATTCGAAGCGATATGAGCAAACAAATCTGGATCTTTACACATTGGCTTAAAAGTTGATGATAATTCGCGATCAGCACCATCAAAATTTGTGCCATTATCGCTGTAGACATCGCTAGGAATGCCACGACGTGAACAAAAACGCTTTAACGCGGCCAAGAAAGTTTCAGTGGCAAAACCGTGAACTAATTCCACATGGACGGCTCAAGTTGACAAAGATATGAAAAGCGCAATGTAGGCTTTATGCGACTTATTACCTCGGCTTGAACAATTACGAACATTAATTGGTCCACCGAAATCTACGCCACTATGAGAAAACGGCCTTAAAGGCGTACATCTTACAGCTGGAAGATCTGACATGAATTGAGCTTTACATTGAGCTTTAAATCGTGTGCAAGTAACACATTTATGAATTATAGAATTAACAATTCATCTCGCACCCAGGACCCAGAATTTCGTTCTGAAATTTCCAAGCGTTAATAGAGATCCAGCATGCAATAAATTAGAATGGAACTGTCTTACGATCTGATTAGCGACTGTACCTTTAGGCACTATTGCAGGGAATTTTTGTACAAGAGATAAATTTGAGTGTTTAAGTCTCCCTCCTAATCTTAGAATTTGGGAGTCATCCAAAAATGGATTAAGTTTTTTCAATTTTGATGTTCATTTTATTTTACGACCTAATGACAAATCCTGTATTTCATTAGAAAATTCTTGTTTTTGAGCATATATTATCCAAAAATCTGATGGAGAACAAATCTCATTCGCAGTAAGAAAACCCTTTTCAATTTTGCGTTTACGTAGCGTATTTACAAAATGTAAAATATATGCTGTAACTCTCAACAATCGAGCCGAAGATGAGAACCGATATAAAAGATCCCATTCCATTATATCAATATGAACCTTAACTGATTCCCTTTTTTCAGGAACTTCTTGTGTTTCTTTTTTTTAGGCCAATAATCAGAAGATAGAGACAACCAGTTAGGACCTGACCACCATAAATAAAACACCGATAATTCTGATGCTAATTTTCCACGGGATGCACAATCCGCTGGATTTCCCTTGGATGGTACATAGCCCCAAATAGCCTTTTAAATAATGGTTTGAATGAAGGAGACTCTGTTTGCAACAAAAACTGTCCAATTAACCGGTTGTTTTTGCAGCCAGCAGAGGACAATCATTAAGTCACTCCAACAATACATTTGAGCATCAGGTATACGTAAAATCGTCTGAGTTTGAGATATAAGTTTTGATAAAAGAGTTGATGCACAAAGTTCTAAGCAAACTATACTTAGTGTTTTTATAGGAGCTACTTTTGTCTTAGCAGCAATTAAATTCACATAAGTTAATGTGACAACTTGTAAATAGACTACTGCTGCATAAGCAAATTTAGATGCATCACAGAACCCGTGCAATTCTATTGAACGTACATTATAACTCGAGTGGATAAATCTAGGATTAGTAATTTTAGAGATTGACGATAAACTTTCCTGAAATTTGCTCCAGTTTTGTAGATTTTCTTCTGGTAAGGGATCATGCCATGATAATTGCAATAACCGTAATGATTGTAACATGATTTTAGCTTAAATAACTATGAGGGAAAGCCATCCTAATGGATCAAATAACTTAGCGACGCATGAAAGAACAGATTTCTTAGTCGGAGATTTGAGATTTGGAGTGTGTAATTTAAACGTAAAACAATCCGAAAGAGGATCCCAAGAAATTCCTAAAACATGAAGATTTAAATCTTCCTTGAACGGAAGATCTATTGCTAAGCTGTGATCATTTTTTTGTAAATCTTGCAATGACTTTGGGTTATTACTCAACCATTTTCTCAAAATGAAACCAGCTGACGAAGTTACTTGTATAACTTAATCTCTTAAATTTCTAGATAAAATTAAGTCCTCGGCACCTATAAATACATCATCGACATAAACGTCGTGTTCGAGAATAGTAGAAAGTAGGGGAAACCGTTTAACTTCATCTTTAGCTAGTTGTTG
The DNA here is from genome assembly GCF_019393585.1 of Leptopilina boulardi. Taxonomy (NCBI): domain Eukaryota; kingdom Metazoa; phylum Arthropoda; class Insecta; order Hymenoptera; family Figitidae; genus Leptopilina; species Leptopilina boulardi. The sequence goes on along the minus strand of NW_026137899.1, from coordinate 3,699,976 downwards.
AATTACACGATTAGCTAGGTATGGTGCACAAGCTGTGCCATAAGTAAAAACTCAAAACGATGTGAACGCCAACGTGTGATAATAGAAAAAAAAATCATTTTGCAATTTCGGTCCTACATGCAGAATATTATTTAATGATTTACCATTGGAGGTGGAGGCAGAAGCATTAAAAACTACTCGTAATTTTGTCGTGGAGCTTGACTCCCGAATTACAGGGTGATGTGGTATAAAGATACGAGAATGATCGTTTGCTTGAAAAGAATCGAGGAGAGTCATGTGACCTAGAGACTTATATTCATGAATAAAGTCAGAATATGATTTTTTCAATTCGGAATCTTTCTCAAGTCTCTTTTCTAATCTAAAAAGTATGCTAATGCCATTGATCTCGATTCTTTTATTTCAGTAATAGGTTGAAGAAAAGGTAATCGAACACAATATCTACCATCCTTCCCGGGGAATGCGTAGCATTAAAATACTTTTCACATTCTTCATCATCTTTAGAAAAAAAATTATATTTTGAGGTTCTTCAACCTCCTAAAAACGACGTAGAGTTTCGTTTAGAGAAGAAGTATATGCATGATGTACCTGTATAGAATGACAATTGGATTTGTCAGAAGATAATGGTCCTGATAGGACCCATCCAATGACAGTTAACTGAGCAGTTAAAGAACCCAAAATCCCATGTCGAATACCATCACGTAATACAAATCCATATAAATCCGCACCAATCCAAAGATCTATTTTATCAAAAGAGACAAATTCTGGATCCACTAGAGCAAAATTATTTTTAAAATTTAAAAAATGGTTCAAGGCATATTTTCTTGGTTGGTAATCATAAATTTTTGAAATTAGTAAGGCTTGGGTTGGTATTTTAACTTCCATAGAGAATAACGATTTAATTACAAAATTAACAGAATGTGAAATTTGACCAACTTTTGTACCACCCATACCAGAAACAGTTATAGAAACATTTTTTCACGGTAATTTTAATAATTGTACAATATTTTCAGATAAAAAACATACTTCTGATCATTGATCTAACAGAGCACGCACTGTTACTTGGCGACCATTCTCAGCTTCCACAACTACACGAGCAGTTGCCAACATTACCGATGAATTTTTATTTTGAATTTTTTTTATGTTGGTTGTATTTAAATGTGTTGTTATATTTGTTGTTGGACTTGCACTGAGAGGTGTGACAACCAGTGCATTTGCTGAAGTCGAGGATGACTCACCTTTATTTAGTTTATTATTTCGATGCAACAAATGATGGTGTTTACCGTTACAAAATTTACAAACGCCCTTGCTTAAACAATTTGTTGAAAAATGACCCTTTGATAAACAATTTCTACATCGCGACTCTTGATTAATAAAAGCTTCACGATCCGGTATTGACAATTTTTGAAATTTTGTACAAACGTAGATTCGATGATTACTTTTGCAAAAAGGACAATAAATTTTTTTATTTGTTTGATGTGCATGCACAGAGGATGATTTGACTGATTTATTAAATTGCTTTGTATTAGAATTAACATTTTTTGTAATAGCCGAAATTGCTTTAATAACGCGAATGTGAGCTTGTAAAAAAATTTCAAATTCCTTAAAGGTAGGCATATCTGTTTTTTCACTAATATTTATTTCCCATTCACTAAGCGTAGTTTTATCAAATTTCGAAGTTAACAAAGATACAAGCCAATCATCCCACTGATCTACCGTGCGACCGAGAGTTTTAAAAGAAGTAAGAACTGACTTTGTTGTATCACGCATAAATTTTAAAGAGTGAAACGCATCATTAGAAATTTCCGGAATTTCTCTTAATTTTCGTAAACAGTCTTTAATTAACATTCTATTATGATCATATTTCGATTTAAGTTGATCCCACGCTTGATTAAAATTTTCACCCGTTAAAGAAATATCTTTAACAATTACCTGCGCTTCTCCTGATAGACTTGTCAATAAATACTGAAATCGTTCAATATCCGTAAGCGATTCATCGTTGATGATAAGTGATTTAAATAATTCTCGAAAATATAACCAATCAGTATTAATACCCGAAAACACCGGAATTGGCAACTCTGATTTTTTCAATCATGGACGATGAGATGATTCAGCATTGGTTGTTGTAGAATTTTCTTCATCTGGTAATCTTTCACATATAAAATCAAGTGCATTTTCATATGCAGTTTCCGCTGCTTAATATTTCTTCTGCTTGAAGTAAGGGAGTTTCGCATCTAGTTCATCCTTATATAATAATTTAATAGAAATATTTAATTGTCTACATTTATCCTAATGTAATTTTAAAATAGTCAATCTTTTTTTTAACAATTGAGAATCTTTTTCACTGTTGAGTCCCGGGTCCAATTCCCACACAGCACCGTAAATTTCCTGAACTTCTATTAAAGCTTTATCGTCTAAATTGGGAGTATTTCGTTGCTAAGCTCAATAAAGATTGAGAACATATGTAAATGTCCGTACTTCAATATAGGTTTATGCGTTAAACTTGTCTGAACTTGTAAATTACAACTTTGGTAAAGGTTCAGCGCAAAACTTGCCTGAATAAATACATCCCTTTTAAATACATCTTCGGTAATGGTTTTGCGCGAAAGTTGACTAAATATGTAGCTGAAATGTTTCTTAAATATTAGAAATATTCGTAAAAAATAAAAATATTTGTGTTCAGTTTGTTACAGTTATTTTTTCATTAACACTTATCCCATTTATAATTAGTTCTTTTTGCACTGATTTTAATATTAAATTCATCGTTTACTAAATATCCTTTCTTTATTTTTTACGAATATTTCTAATATTTAATAATCATTTAATTATATATTTAGTCAACTTTCGCGCTAAACCTTTACCAAAGATGTAATTTAAAGTTCCAGGCAAGTTTTACGCTAAACTTTGTAATTTACAGCTTAAGGCAAGGTTCACGCTAAACCTTTACCGTAGTTGTAATTTACAGCTGGGTTTAGGTAAGTTTCACGCTTAAACCTTTACTGAAGTACCGACATTTACATATATGAACTCAATCTTTATTGAGCTTTGCAACGAAATACTCCCAACTTGGATGATAAAGCTCTAATACAAGTTCAGGAAATTTACGGTGCTGTGTTCAAAAATTTAGATATTTTTGTTGGGAATAACTTTTGTGTTGAATATTTTTCACGAAAATGCGTACTTTTCGAGATATTTGCAAATTTTTATACTTTTTGAATACCCTGTATATTGTAACTTTAAATTATATTGTTAGTGAAAAAATTAAATCAATTAGATGTCCTCTGCTAAAGTGAATTGAGATTAAAATACTATTCACCCAAGTAAAACAGTTTGCAGAATGTCTGCGAACTTTCTGCAAGACTGTTTTGCTTGGGCAAGAAGATAATTCATTATTGTTAAAAAAATTTCACCTTTGTATATAGTTTTACTGTTTAAACAAATTAGCATTTTCCTAACACAAAATTAATTTCATTTCCCTTATTCTTTTAAATACATTTAATTTACTTTTTCAATTTGGACGTAATTTTTATTTTAAATTACTCAAAAGTTAATACCTAAAAGTGATTGTATATTCATCTATAATTAAATTCAATTTATCTCTTCTCTATTAATTAATCAAAAGTTTAATTAATTTTATTATTGATCAATTAACAAAGTATCCAATTACCTCATTTGCAATAATAATTTATTTGGAATTCTATTTACCTTTTCTGTATTAATTATTAAAATATATATCTGTTGGTGTCTTAAATTCCACACATCGGGATTTTCGAAAAAAGCATTTTGATTCATTAAATACTATCAATTTAATAGTCTAATTCTTATAATTAGAATATTAACTATAACTGTATATAAGTTCAAAAACAAAGACTGTTTTAATGAAAACTTATTATTTAACTTATTAATTCTCCCAATAATATTTAAGTAACTAATGTAGTTGATATGAAACAGCAGTTTTAGGTTTTTTATTTAAAAATTATGTAACAGTGAAACACAATTAAATTAATTTGTGCTATTACAGTAGGCCGTGAATTACTTTACATAATCACTTGAGGTTGAATTCCGATGACATTTACTGTGGTTTTGGTAATTCATATATGGTGGAGGAAAGCAGATCGACAGCAAAAACACCACAGGCATGAGTTGCCCTCCGAATAGTTAAATTATGTTCAGCGGTTGCCAATAGTCAGGTATCCATTAAGGTTAATTAATCCAGTTTCTTATTAATAGATAACCAAGAAGAGGGGACAATAAAATGAAACTTACAAACGGCGCTGAATTTCCGTTTCATCTAATTTCGATTCAAAAGAATTCTAATTTAAACGTATTTTTATTTAACAGAATTCTTATTTGTAATAGTATTTCAACTCATAAACCGTGATCGGTTATAATATGTAGTTGCAGATCATTACAAAAATTACTTCAGTTAAAAACTTAATATTCCAGAAATTCATTATTGTAATATAGATAAATACAAAAATTTCAATTTAAAAGTTTAAATAATAATAAATAGATAAGGGCATATCTCTGGAACTTTTAACTTTTCAATAAAGGAAAAAAAAAATTCTTTTTTTCGAGCACAGTATTGAAACTCTGTCAACATAAACTTCAAGTACGAAGATTTCAAATTATATAAGTGGACAGATAAAATTTTTTGTCTTAAAAAAGTTATTAATTATTTAAAATTGCAAATTATTGTTAACCTAAAACAGAAAAGTATTCAACAGGTGGTTGATTTTGGAATGAAAAACAATGGAAAGGAAATTACTGTGAAGTTACAATTTTTTAAAAATGATAAAATTTGGTTAATAATTTCAACATTTATTTAAAATAAAATTCTCATAACGTAGTAGATATAAAAACAAATATAATAAAATAATTATACACATAAATTATTTATTATTGAAATACATATTGTAATATGCATAATACCATTTCTAAAATAGAAATAAAATTAAAAATCAATTAAATTCCTTTTTTTTCTTAAATAATTCAGCAATAAATTTGTATTGCTTCTCGCTGAAAGAATGTGATTTTAAGTGAAATGTTGGAGGTTCTAAGATTTTACACAAAATTGTTTCTCTCTTAATTTTTCTCTTTTGGTAATTAATTTCAAAGGATTCATTTTCGTCTGTATATAAATCTCAAAATAAACATTTAAACTTAACCTTCAGGTTTTAATTATATTGACAGTTTCTATTTAAAAAATGAAAATCGTCAACTTCACACTGATTTTCGTGGAGTATCACTCGTATTTCGGTCGTTTTTAAATTTTGTACACACGTGTTTTCTGTTATTAAAATTACAATAATTTTTTTAAGACATGAGGCACATCAATTTAATATGTCTCAAAATAATTCTAATGACTTGAACTTTAATTTCTCATAAGTTATTTTGGTGTGCCAATTGTCTTATCAAAGAAAAATGCTAAATAAGAGGATTGCAGTCAAAAAGGTTAAAAGTGAGGGACAACTTTTAAAAGCTTATAACTTTTTTTACAATTTACAAAATGTTAATTTTCTTGCGAAAATGTGTTCATCGTTTAATTAACTTTAAAATGACGTATCTTAGAACTGGTAATTTTTTTTAATAATAAAGTTTTATCGTTTAAAGCACCACAAAGTATGGTTAGGGACAAGTAGAAATTGTTGAAAATCGTGCATTGAAAATTAAATAATTATTTATTTATTTAATAAATTAATGTGAAACCTGTTGGAAATGATTGCTCGTATCAAGTATTGATTTTTCCAACAAAAACCAGGTAAAATTTCATTGGAATTAACAAAATATACGCGAGGGACATAATAGTTAAAAGTTCCAGAGATTTTCCCATAAATAATAATAATAAATAAAACAATTCGACAAGAGAAGAAGGAAAGTCAGTCTTTGAAAAAAAATCCACACAGCACAATAATTTACTACAAGTTTACAGCAGACTTACATGTAAGCTTTGTAAGATTACAATGTAAACTTACAGTAAGTTTAAAGTAAAATTAAAATGTCCGCCGTACAGTGATCTTACAAAGTAAGGCTACAGTAACCTTACAAGGTAAGCCCACTGTAACAGGGGCGTAGCCAAAAATTATTGAAGGCTCAGTTCTTAAAAATCTTAAACTTATATTCAAATGCATAACTATGACAAAATTTTCGGGGGGGGAGGTGAACCCCCAACCCCCCTGGCTATACCCCAGCATGGTAATAATGTCACTGTAAAACATACATAGTAAATTCGTTGTAAGTTTGCAAAATAAGTTTGCCATGTAAGTTTACCATGTAAGGTTACAATAAACTTACTTAACATTAAAAATAAATTATAATTTATATATAATTATTATTTCACAGTTTTTTTGGAAGTATCAAATTGAGACCAAAAATAGCATCAAATCGTTGCAACGTTTTGATGCACATAAGTTATATCAAAATGAGAGCGTTTTGTAAATCATTTTTAGAAATGATACACGAAGCGGTCTCATTTTTTGATGCAAAAAATTTAATCAACTTATATTAATCATGGCCTAACTGAATCGACTGAAAAATAAACGATTTATTTTCAGTTATTTTCGTAAAAGTATAATTGCGGAGACTATTTCACTATTTAATTTGAAAATTAAAAAAATAATAGAAAATCAAAGACAATGTGCAATTCGATAATTAAATGGTGACAGCTTATAAACATACCCTAAAATGCAAGAAAAAAAATTTGTCGATAAAATCAATATAGCCGAGCTTTTTGGAAGGTAGGTGGCAGCACTCATCTTTCATCTTTTTTTAAATTTTTTCTGATTCGTTTTTATAAAAAGCAAAACTCTTACTTACTAAACGGAAATATTGGTAAAAAAGATGTATTATGTTATCAAAAAAAATAATATTGTAATCAATAATATTGGTTTAAATAAGATATTAATTATTTTCAACAATATTTTTAATAAAATATTTTTCACCTTTTCTTTGATAAAAAATTTAATTTTTTTCAGCAATATTTTTGATGAAAAATTTAATTTTTTCACAAATATTTTTCAACAATGTTTCCGTTCAAAATGAATATTTTTCACCAATAAATTTTTTGTCAATAAAAATTCAGATTTAATCTTCTCCTGTCTACAGAAAAAAAATCCTATTTGTTGTGTCAGAAACTAAAAATAGAGAAAAAATTAAAATTTTTAATTTAACAATATTTAGTCCCATTTCATTTTTTAAAAAAAGATTTTTTGCTATTAAAAATTAAGATTTAAACTCCTTCTCTCAACAGAAAGAAAGATTTCTATTCGTGGCGTGAAAAATAAAAATGGTGAAAAAATTAAATTTTTCAATTTGACACTATTTAGTCCTTCCCCTAAATAAAGAATGGAGATTTTTTGACAATAAAAATTAGGATTTTACCTCCTCTTCTTTACAGAAAGAAAAAATACATTTTTAAAGGAAATTTTCATGAAAAAAAAATTTTAATTATTAATATTGGAGAAATAAATTAATTTTTTAATCAAAAATATTCGTGAAATAAATTCATTTTTTCATCAAAAAGATTGGTGAAAAAATTAATTTTTAAAGGAATTATTAGTTAAAAAAATTATTTATTTATTTATTGACATTAACGGGATAAGCCATTTATATTTATTATATTTTAATTATCTTTTTATTTAATTTTTATTATTTTTTAATTATAATTTAATTACATTTTAATTAAAAAATATTGATGAAAAAAATTAAATTTTTTATCAAAGAAAAGGTGAAAAATATTTTATTAAAAATATTGTTGAAAATAATTAATATCTTATTTAAACCAATATTATTGATTACAATATTATTTTTTTTGATAATATAATACATCTTTTTTACCAATATTTCCGTTTAGTAAGTAAGAGTTTTGCTTTTTATAAAAACGAATCAGAAAAAATTTAAAAAAAGATGAAAGATGAGTGCTGCCACCTACCTTCCAAAAAGCTCGGCTATATTGATTTTATCGACAAATTTTTTTTCTTGCATTTTAGGGTATGTTTATAAGCTGTCACCATTTAATTATCGAATTGCACATTGTCTTTGATTTTCTATTATTTTTTTAATTTTCAAATTAAATAGTGAAATAGTCTCCGCAATTATACTTTTACGAAAATAACTGAAAATAAATCGTTTATTTTTCAGTCGATTCAGTTAGGCCATGATTAATATAAGTTGATTAAATTTTTTGCATCAAAAAATGAGACCGCTTCGTGTATCATTTCTAAAAATGATTTACAAAACGCTCTCATTTTGATATAACTTATGTGCATCAAAACGTTGCAATAGAAAATGATACAACCAACTTTACTGTATTCTTTACTGTTCTGCTCCTCAAGTCTTCATTTTCCTCAGTCGCAACTTATAAAATCAATTTTGTATTTATTTTCTCACGTCAAGTTGGCGTATTGATTAGCGTGTTAGCTTGCGGAGCGTTAGGTTAGAGGGTTAAATATTTTTCAAAATTTATATAAGCGATTGCCTTAAATAATTTTAATCTTTAAATATTTTTAAAAATTTATGTAAGCAATTGCGTTAAATAATAATAAGTAGGTGTAAATATAAAGTCTCCAATAATAAATAATGTGTTAATTGTATAATTAATTCCATATTTAATTTTTTTGTTTAGTGTTGGTGTTACTACATATTTGAAGTTGGGTCGACTTTGGGATCATTATTTTTCAGGCTAGATTTGTGCATTCTTCTGATTGTATCAGTATATAAGATTTTGTTGTTTACTGATTCAATCAATTACTTTATACAACTGATAATAAGCCTGCAGTACACTTTTCACCGATTGATTATTTTTATCACAAAATATACACGGAAAGAAATTTAGTAACAATATTTGATAAATCTGATAGGAAATTTTAGTATTCTCTTTTTCAAACGCGGAACATTTGGGTTTGATAACGAAATTGGTATATTTTTACCAATAGTCTTTTTAGTAAATATATTCCAGAAATTGAAATTATTATTTCGTAAATTGATAAATTTATACGAAAAACCAGAAGTAAGTTAAACCGACGCGCACTTCGTTATTTACTAAATTTATATGAAAATTTGGAAAGATTATTTCGAAATTTGTTAAAACTATACTAAAAATTCGAAGTGGTTCAGTCGTGACAGATGACGACAGAAACACCAATAGATTCTACGCCAAAGTTTTATCTCTTTCTTATCTCGAGGATAGACGAGGATATGAACTTTTAAATGCACACACACACATACACCGCATTGTTTTACATCGATTGGCTTATTTTTATTCCTAACCTATACTAACGATAATACGTATAACATTCGCAGAATAACGCTTTATATACAAATCTACGCTCATGTGAAAAACTGATGTGACCATTCTTATATACTAACCAGACATGTTTTTCACCGCTTATGAGAAAGGTGAAATTATATCAAAACATGTTTAAAAATATAAATAAAAATCATTATTTATTGGGAAATAATTAAATATTTTATTATTTTTTGAAGAACAATTTTTTTTACTGATTTATTGTAAAATCTTCGAAATTAATTATATAAAAGAAATTCAGGTCTGTATCAAGATAATGGTAAAAGGGGGCTTGTCTAAAGAGCTTCGTCAGTCTTCGTTACCACTCGGTGAGGATCGGGCAATTTCGAACGTACAACTTCGGCAAATTTCGTCGAATCTCGTTAACTTTGATATTTCTTTTTCAATTTTCATATCAAATATATCAAAATCGGAAATAGTTATATCATTTTATACAATTCTTATTACGAAATTTGACATATTTGGTTAGAAAAATTGATAAAGAGCTTATTAAAATTTGACATTTTTGTGTTTCAATAAAAAGATTTCAGATTTCGTAAATATTATATCAAATTTTCTTTCCAACTATATTAAATATTCTTATTTTAATCTCAATCATTCTTAAAAATAGTATCGAAAATCGTTATCATGCCAAAATGTTCCGCAATTGTAACCAAATATACTAAAAAGTAACACCATAATATCAAATATTGCTACAAACTTTCTTTCCGTGTAGGGTAATTCCCAGGAAAACTCTCATGACCCTGGCAAGTTCATCCCTATAAGTAGGGAAAATCCTTGCAAAACTGTTCTGCACCAGATATTGTCCCAAAATTATGAAATCATTGAAATTTATTGTAATTTTCGAACAATTTGGTTGAGGGTGTTAAAAGCCTTTAATTTTTCATTCATAGTGAACAGGCGGAGGTTCACAATATGTGTTATACATATTTAAAACTAGATAAAAATTGAAGAGAGCACGTTGTTGATATTGATGAGAAGTCGATAAAGCAATTTGTTGCAATCAGAAGTGGGATATTGAATACCCTGATGGTGAAGGGTAAATATTGGTGGACAGGTTTTGTGGTAAAATCTCTCTTCATAGAAGGGTCATCGACATTTTTCTCGTGTTTCCCGAGTGTTCTTCAAACACAGCGACTTTGCCATCCACCTACTTTTCAGTTTTTAAGTCTTGCGCGCGAGTTTTCTAAACGCCAAGAGTGCCTCTCAAGAATGACGACAATTAACTGACGGTACACACATGGTTTTAAATAAAAAAGGGAAAAATTTTCTTTTTTACACAGCTGCCTGAGAGAAACTATTCAACTCTCAATTTGCCAGATATTATTCTCCACATCACCGCATATATTTCAGGTTGAAATTATTAGATATTAATGTTAATTCATTTACTAACGTTACCCGAGAAAATTGTTATTATTTAAGATAAAAGATTTCATTACATTTTTCTAATTTATTAATCAAAAATTAATTTTACTTCATTGATTAATTATTATTGATTATCTACCCTACCGGAAAGTGAAAACTGGCTCAGTACCCAATGGGAAATGAACGATTGGTTCAATAATTGGCCATGCTTGGCACACAGCCTGCCATTATTGAAACAATGATTAGCAACCACCAATGGACCACCATTGGAATGATCTCGCTACTGCCAATGATTGGCAGCCAAGCTTTGGGCCAATATATGGCAACCAAGAAAACAAAAATTTGTTTTTCAAAGACTTGATTTTTTATTGGCTGCCAAAGATCGGCCAAGGATTGGCAACAATCATTGGCAAATTATTGGTAATCATACTCAGTTATCTTCGCCGACAAAAAGTCTGCGGGGAAGTTTATAGTTTAAATAACTTCCAGTGAGACATTTGTGTATTAGGATATAATGAAGTTTTCTGTAAAATTTCAAGTAGATTAATTCAATAGTTTAAAAAATATTGAATTTTTTAAATTGCGCGTGTGGCGCGCCGACGAGTAGGCAAGTGAATAGAATCGCTGAGCAGTTCATTACATGAAAAATGACCACTTTCTCACATCTTTTTTCTCTTAATTTTATTATTATTATTATATATAAATTGTTTTAAATTGGCTTGATAAATAATATTTTTTTTAGTATTTATCATGTGTATGTATATATATATATATATTTATTTGTTTATATTTAAAAATACAACTCAATAATAAAAAATGGAATGTCTTATAAGTATTCAAAATGTACATATAATTAATACAAAATATTAATAACTATAAGTAGACAAAATTTTTAACAATATAGTTAATTACAATATAACTTCTATATTACAACGCAACGATATAAATTATCATATTTATAATAATGTTGTGGAGAATATTGTTCTCTATAAACTATAGTCAAAGTATACAGTCCTGAAATCATTGGTTTTTAGTGGTAGGGGAAGATGGTCAAGTTGCGAGTTTGAGAAGGGGGGAAAATTCTGGAAAATAGTCAGGTTGCGGGGATTGCCTGTAGTTTTAATTTCTCACATTTGTTTAAATAATCGATTTTTATAAAGTTAAATTTTTTTTAAATATCTAAATAACATAAGCTTTTAGTTTAATAAGTCTTAAATTGAGTTTATACAATAGAAATGTCGAATTTTCTATTGTAAAGGTGTTTTTACTCGAATCGTGCCGCAATTAGTCCATTTCCCCTATAAGAGGTGGACTAAATTTTTTTTTCGTTGAAATTTTTGTCTGCCCCATGTCTCTTCTACTTTTAGGATGTGAGACAAACTTTTTTTTGAATGAAATTGTTTCACTATATACTGTGATAACCATTTTTTTTTTATTTTAATTGTATTATTGTTTCACTATATACTGTGATAACAATTTTTTTTTATTTTAATTGAATTATTAAAAATAAAAAATAATAATTATTAAAAAAAATAATAAAAATAAAATATTTTTTTAAATAATTTATTTTTTAATTATTAAAATTTTTAATATTGGCTTCTAATTGGTTGCCAATAATTTGCCAATGATTGTTGCCAGTCCTTGGCCAATCTTTGGCAGCCAATAAAAAATCAAACCTTTGAAAAACAAATTTTTGTTTCCTTGGCAGCCATATATATTGGCCCAAAGCTTGGCTGCCAATCATTGGCAGTAGCGAGATCATTCCAAGCTTAAACCAATGGTGGTCTATTGGTGGTTGCCAATAGTTTTGCCAAGAGAAAACGACTGGGCGCCAAGCATGGCCCATTATTGAACCAATCGTAAGTATTAGCAACTTCCCATTGGGTATTGTCGCAGTTTGGGATGGTAACATTTTGACAGTATACTGAGTGCCAAAGTTCATACAGTGGCCAAAATGTAAAATAAATTGTACATAAGTAACAAAATTTCAGAGAGGTAGTATTTGTTCAACGTAAAATATACGGATGTAAATGTATATCAGTATTACTACTGACTAGTACATTCGATATTCCTAATAGTTACACAGAAATGTTGATACTCTTTTTTTCATTTATTCATTTATTTTCCCACGTGAAAAGCAACCACTTCAAACTGGTTTGCCTTTTTGGTAAGCGCTATTCAAATCCTTCAAAAGGAGGACGACGATTTCCCCTGATACACTCTCGTTGGAATGATATATATGTATATTTGCGTACTGCGGGTGGTCCAGATAACGCTCCAACGAGTGCAGTTTATTGCAAATAAAACACAATTTCTGTTGTTAAAGCATATATTACTTGAATGCTCGAAATGTCACAATATATATATTTATATATATATAAATGAATATTTCCTGGTTGCAATTTTTTAACAGACACAACTTACATATATATGTATACGCGGAAATTACGATTTCGTTTTGATTTTTAATTTAATGAAAATGTACAGTTTATGAAATCCGTTAATGAAATGAGTTTATTAAAATCTAGATTATCGTTGTTTTTTTCTCTCCAGTAACTTCGCATCGAAAGTAAAATAAGTGAAACCTAAAACGAGTATAATTGAGTTTGAAGAGTTTGCAATTGTTAAATAAATAAAAAAAGGAAGATAGAGAGAGGGGGGGGGAAGTAGAACTAGTATAAAATTTTATATGTAAATTACATTGTAAAGAGGCATTTAGGAAAAACATAATGCATGTTTTTATTTTGAGTAAGAATCCATGCTTTTTGGAATGACACACGTATATCTGGAAAATGGGTAACATAAGAAAGAATGTCAGCTTGCAGCTCCTCCAATTTAATATATCTCCGAAGAAAATCTGCTGAACTAAAGTGCTTGAGTTTCTTTCTCACTCCTTCATTCCCTCTATTCTTTCTACCCATATTTTCCTTACTCTTTTGTTTTTGTCTACAAAACAAGCTCGACAACAAAGCAGCATTGAAGGTAAAAATACTTTAAGCGTGCATTCGAACTCCAATCTCCAATTTAGCATGATTTAATTTTTATACATTTCAATGTACATGTTTATTAAACTTAAATAAATTTTGTTTTACCAATTGGAATATATTAAGTTTTACGAAAATGTATATTAAATTTCAGATACACATATTTCGGTACAACGTGTGCCCAACAGGTCTAATGTCTTCAAATAAAATAATGTTAGAATATGGGTGATTCTGCAAATGAAGGACGTGAACATTTAAAATTTCGTCACAAACATTTTTTTCGTGTTAAAATTCTAAAAAGTATTTCAAATTGATGGTAACGACATTATCAAAGTTATCTGAAAATGGACAGTAAAAAAAATTTTAAATTCTACGAAGACACCTGTCTATCCTTCTGTCTCAATGATGCCATGAAAATTTGATTAGACACAACACAATCTCTGCAATAATTCAAGTCATCTTAATTAATAAAACAGATAATTGTGTTTTACGCAACTTCTGTAAACTACGTGTCATTTCATCATTAGTTCATTTTGTTATAACATGTTACATAGGGGAGGATGTTTAAAATTTCTAAAAGACGTATAACTTAATTTATTTTTGGCCCCTAACTATGAAAAAGTTGTTATATATTAATCTAGGGAATATAGTGAATACTTGTAAAATGGCTTTAAACCAGATATGGCAAAGGAGGTTGAACGTTAAAGTTTGCCAAAACTAATAATCCAAGTTTCCTTTGCTTTTAAATGTTCGTTTTAACGGCATAGCACATGCTTTGCATAAGAAGATATTATAAGATTATAATATAAGATCGTAAAGTTTTCTTAAAATGATATGATTCTTTTATAGAACAAATAGGTACATTTTCTTCTCATGTTTATGAATTATTTTAAACTTACAATTTTAGGCGGAATTTGACACATATTTTTTCCCTACAATAAAAAAGTAGCATTGTTTAAAAAAAACTACATACTCTAATTTGGTTTAGACGCTAAAAATGGGGTACGAGAAGGAAAAGCGTTACCGAAGCAAAAAGGTTAAACTTACTGTAACAGTTTATAGATGAAGTGAAAGAGAGCAGCGTAAACGATAGCTATAGTTAGAAAAAGGAAAATATAAAAAATCGAAAAAAGAAACAACACAGACAACCGCTCGTCAATCAATGCCCTTCAATAGACTTTATATTAAAACCTTGGCAATCCCCTTGATAAAAATTCACATATGAAATTGTTGGAATTCATATTTCAGACATTAAAGAAAAAAGATAGACTTTTTATGGAACAGTGAATTATTGAGCAACTATTTTATGGACCATGAGTAAAATAATAATTAATCAAAAGCAACGGCGTTGAAAATCGCTGTCGAAGAATACATTAATAATTCAGTAAAGCACTAATTCTATGGTAAAACCAATGCTACCTTGTTCAGTGTAAATATAGTACTGTACACATATATATGTATATGTGTATATTTATCAGGGACGTTTAAATGTACTCTTTATTAAAGCGTCCTGTAAGGAGAATGTTAAAGCACTGCTGCAGAGAAACTCTTGGGTGGGCTATCTATAGATGCGTCTCTTGTAACCGTATAGGAACTGGATGTCACTCAAGCTTGACAAAACTCATTAATACCGATCTGCTTAATGCTTCGTCGCGTGTCCAGCATTAATCTGCTTAAAAATACACGCATGTTACACTATCCTCACTCCCAACCCATTCCTATAACCTCGACCAGTCTTATTCGTTCAAATTTTCGACAAAAACACAACAAGAAGATCTTTCGTCGAAATTGCCATCTGACATTTATCATCTTCCGTAAAGCAATAGCAAGTGACAAGTTAAATTTGCCAAAAAGTCCTTCATTAATGTTAAATGTCTAATGTTGACTTGTTAAATGATATAGTTATGATCATCAGTGGTAGATAATCGACAATATTTTAGCCAAAAATATTAAACATGCGTATTAATTAAAAATAAAATTTTTATTATATTTTCTATTTCAATACTTTTCATTTTTTGGTGGAAACGTTGATTCAATTCAAACAACCATTCTCTGCAATATCATGGTGAGTTTCAAGCAAAATACTAAAATGTGCTTCTCATGTCAAGCTTACACTAGAATATCAAGGAAAGACTCCCTGAAATTTTCTTCGTTCTGTAATATTATAAAGAAGTGAAGCTTCCCAAACAATTATTATTGCAAAATTAAAAAATAATCATTGTGAACAGTTATTAGAAAGTATAAACAATGATAATATATGGCTCGGCTCGGACATTCGAGCTTTTTGCACACCTTTAATTTGAGTTAATTTAAAAAAATTAATGAAAGTTAAAAATTCACATTTTAGCTATAAGAAATTTTGTGTTTCTCCACGAGGACGCAAATTTTTTTGCTGATGGTAAAAAAGAAGAAAAATGTTCATGCAATGAACATCTGAATTTACAACTTTTTAAATTAATATTACATTTGATTAATCTTTAATTAATTAAATGAGTAAAAGAAATTTATTGCTTCCTCCGTGAGGAATCAATTTTTTTTCTTCACTCAATGAGGAAGCAAAATGTTCATGAAATGAATATAAAAAAACCCCCTACTTATTTGTTATTAACTCTTTAAAAATTCTTCTGCTTGTTCGCCAGTAACGGACATCCCAATAAGAAATTAACGTGTATCATACTAATTTATTCAAAAGTTTTCTTTAATATTATCTTTATATGCACTTCTACCTTTTTCACATGTAAATACATTCTATGTAGATAAGAAGTTTTATTAACTTTTTTTTAAATTCAAGTTGGTTCAGAATAAACTGCAGTTTTCGAAACAAATACAGTGGTTCGTAATGTTTTCCGGGATATTAGCAGATTCTTGGATAGAAAGCGAAGTATGTATTTTGGCCGCAGCTTTTCCGAGCTTAAATTCACGTTTCTGTCATGGACCACCGCGACGATGCATCATACTAATGTACCGTGACAATATATGGCACTTTAAGGTGGCTCACATTTTGTCATATACCACTAACAACGAGGTCGATCCTTTTATTTTCATTCAATCCTTGAATCGAAATTTTGTTAATCGAAAGGAAGGCTATTCTCTAAATTTAAAACCTAGATTTCAAAATAATTCTTCATATACTATATTCATAAACATATACACTACTCTTTTGAAACAGTTTAATATACGTTTGCGGTTTATTATCTAGATAAACAAAATCAATAGTACTGAGTAGACTACAAAATTTAAAGACTATTTTGCAATTACGAAAAATTTAACAATTATATATCAATATAATGAAGCCATACAATTTTTTTTAAATAGAGTTAAATAATTTGTATTTAATTTCAGTGCCTGGAGCGAAAGTCCCGCCCAGAGCCAGCCCTGACATTATTGATATTTTGCTTCTCTGTTGTGGTTGAAAATAATTATCAAAGATGATGCATACATTATAGATTAGAGTAGGGGAGATATATGCAGGTTGAGACGGGTTTTGTTTTTTGGGAAAATTTTTAAACAAAAAACATTTAACAAAAAGTCTTATATGACGTACAAAAAGTACTGTTGGTTACAACATTGCCTACGAAAGTACATATATATTCCGAATATGGTATTTCTGTCCAAAAAATAATTTGACATGCAGGTTGAGACACACCTAATAATTGTGAAATGATTGAAATAAAATAAAAAAACCACGTTATTTTATTTTTTTTTTATTTATACGAATCGTCTTCAAATTTAATATACACTTTAAGTGTACCAAAATATCGCCTGAGTTCGTTGGCCAGATGATTTTATCAAAAAACAACAAAATTATTCAAATTTTGAATTTTAAAAATTTCAAAAGTTCACATTTTTCAAAAAAAAATTTTCAATTTTTTTTCGAAAAATAAACTCAAAATAAACACTTTTTTCCTCTGACATTTTTAAATAGCAAGTAAAACAAAAAAGTTATACCTCTTTTTTTAAAAAAGGACAGAAACGGATGAAAAATGGGTAAAATATGCAGGGCAAAATTACTTTATATTGCAAAGAAATGTTCAACTATGTATTATTTCTGTTTAAACTACCTTAAATTAACACAAATAGCAGTAACCCTATTAATGAGACTAGTGAAGCAAGGCATGTACCCCCCCTAACGGCCACACGAATTTATCTAGAGGGTTGAAATTTGGTACACATATGTATTTTGACGTGTAGATTACAGGAAAACTATAGCGGATCTCATAGGAATTGATTATCATAGCGTTGTCAAGGAAAAACCATGAATTTTTACAAAAAATCCCTAAAAATGACAATATGTACCCCCCCTGGTGGACACATTTTTTCACATCTCGTATAGAGCTCAAATTTGGTACACTTATGTATTTTTACGTGAAAATTACAGAAAAATATAGCGAACATGATTCGGATCGATTTACATAGCGTTGTCAAGGAAAAATCAAAAATTTTAGGTACGGAACCCTCGGTTTTAATGCGAGTGTAACTCGCACTTGTCCGATTTTTTTAGAAGTCCAACCATTATTTTCCATTTCTGACATTGCAATTGTTTTCGAAAAATCCTTTAATCTTTAATCCAAAATAGTTTATATTTTGCTCATTGTATATCAGAATTACGTAAGTTTTCGATTAGTATCTACCGAATTGGGATAACTTTATTTATTTGTTAAATTTTTTTTATTTACATTAGGGTAAGTCCGGGGGAGTTGGCCATGCGGGACAGATGGACAATTCAAATATTTTATAGGATTAGATGCTAGGTATCGCTTATTAAAGATTAGTTCGCTTTGTTTTGTGGCAAAACACAATTAAAAGAGAAAACTTTACGAAAAATATTGAAAAAGTAAGTAAAAAAACTGATTTGTTATTTTGACTAGTTCTGAAAAAAGTGATGAGTTTACGTTTCTCACTGGTGTTGTTATTTTATAGAATAATTTTGAATTTCATGTTTTTCTGTAAAGTACATGACCCAAGCTTTGTCATTACTTTACATTTATTCAAAAATTTTATTTATTTATTTAAATTTTAGTTGTGCATTGTAAAAAGAAAGTACTAAAATAATACCGATTTTAGGTATCAAAATAGAACCAAATGACAATTTAGTACCTAAAGTCGGTATTAAATTAATACCTTTCGTTTTACAGTGTGTCAATTTGTCTCCTGACGTTAGAAGAGATGCTCATGTTTTTTCGAGGTGAGATGGCCATACTGTTTAAGTTATTACCAGACGTGCTAGACACTTCTATATATGCTTAAATTAAAGTTTAAAACGTACATTTTAAAACCCACATGCGCATAATAAAAAAAATTTTGAAATTTTGAAAAAATGGGGGTAATGAAAATCCCAAAAATCTTTTTAAGTGACTTGAACCTAATTTTTTTCAAAATTTCAATTTTTTTTATCTTGCGCATATGTGTCTTAAAGTGTAAGATATGAGCTTTAATTTAAGCCTATATAGAAGTCTCTATCACGCCAAACTCGTTTTTTAAAAAATATTAATTTTAAGATTGTTTGCATTTAAAAAATGTCTCATTTCTATTATTATTTGTAAGTTAAATGTTCAATGTTTAATTAGCAATAAAAGTTAATACATAAATCATTTTCTTTTTATTTTTACAGACCTTTAAAAAAATTATGGCCAACTCCCCCGGACTTACCCAAATCATTTGATGGTCCCCATCAAACAACTCAACCAACCCTCAGACGGTAGTTCTAATGATAATTAAAACCGTTGAAAAGTGAAAAAAATAAAAGTTGAAAATTAACTTGTTTACATTCTCATATTAATCTGATAAAATAGTGCACTTTTCCACTCTAAAGTAATCAACATTTAAAATTTTTTAATGCACCCTTTTCTTTTGCTATTGCATTTTTCTAATTTTCGAGCATGAAACACGAGTGTCGTGATGAAAATGTTATCCTTAAAGTCGAAGTACTTTAAGAAAATGAAAATTAATTTTTGAAAACCAATAATTTCACTTATATCAATTGTACAAAAAAATTTTAGAAGTAAAAACATAAAGGCGAATCCTCATATAAAATTAAATTTTTTTGTTGCTTTAAAAATTCATTTACTATAAATATTTTTTTTGCAACACTAACCTCTAAAGTTAAATTTTACACACCGAAAAGGGTGTGTAAAGAAATTCTTTTTCAAACGGTGTGTAAAGTGAATCACTTTACGCACTGAAATATTACTTTACGCACTGAAATTTACTTTACGCACCGAAATTTTTCTCACATAATATAAGGATTGTTTTAGACCATACAAAACCACAAAATTAAAAAAAGAACTTTACTTTTAAATTTAGACACTCTTGCTTAATGATATTTTTCCTGATCTTTGATTGATTTATTTAATTCTATACAATCGAAATTATTCTGATAGAGAGTTGGAATTCTTCATAATAGGAACTTAACTTTAGAGGTGGGTGTTGCAAAAAATGTATGATACACGTGCGTAAATCTGATTATACTCGTGTGATTTGCATCACTCGGCTTCGCCTCGTGCTGCAAACGTCATACTCGTATAATCACTCACTTTACGCACTTGTATCATAAATAACTATTTTTAAATCTATTAAAATTTTCAATGAATTTTTTTTTTGCTCAAGCGATATTAGTTTGAAGCGGAATAACTTATTAAAAAAATTGGATTGTTGATTTTTGTTAATTACAAAGACCTGGGCAATCTAATTAATGCTACTACGTTTTATGAAGGTCACAGACAAACGGAGCTCATAGCGCGACGTTATGACAGTGCGCGCAAAGCGCGCATCAATATCCGACTGGGAATCGGGACGAACACCCTTCGCGCGCCCCGGGGCGCGCTCATTTTATTTTTTCTTACAATTACTAATATTTTATCTAAATGTTCATTAGGGGATGATTGTTAGTGGTTGATTCTGATCCTTTTGGGGTAGATAGTAATTGGAAAGTATTCTTGAAAATTTCTAATGTCCTCGGAGCTAATAAAAATTTTTTAGTTTATTTGTCTCACAGTTACTGCCAATTTATTGAAATGTTTAGTGGGGATGATCGTTAAGGGTTGATTTTGATTCTATTAGGGTTCATAATAATTGGAATATATTCTACGAGATTTCTAATGTTTATGGAATTTATTAAAACTTTTTGTTTTAGAATAACTATAAAGTTATCGAAATAAAGTCTAGTGACTCTTCACGTCTCAATTTGTATCTCCGAACGTGTCTCAACCTGCATACATCACTGTTATATTTTGATGACATGAAATTTTTTATCGGTGTTAAGATATGTTTGAAATTCTATTGGAATGTTAAAAAGAACAAATATTGCTATGTAAATATGATATTTATTTTTTTCTATCACTATAAAATATACGCTTTATTCATGTCTTTTGGACATCTTTAGAACTTAGATATATTTCCTTTAGAATATTTTCCAAGTTTTTTTTTAAGTTTAACACATTAATTATTATCTTATTTAAATTTTGACATTGTTTAGTTTTTTTTCCTACACGCTTATGCAGAAATCAGGAATGAAAAATCCTCCCGGACCTGGGATCGAACCCGCGATACGTTGGGTTGAAACTCTACGCCTTAAGCGTCTGAGCCATCGGAGACAGATAAATTCCTTTACAAAGTTTACGAACTTATTTGTCAATGAAATGAATCAAACTTAAAAAATTTCTATAAGATTTGTCTTAAACAATTTCGATGTTTACGTTGAACTTAGAAAATAAAATATATAAGTTATTTTTGTGAAAAATTTCCTATTTTCAAAATCTGAAAAACACGTCTTTTAGACATGATAAAGACATCTTTGTGAACAAACATAGAACCTTTTTAAACGTACCTCAGACGTATTATTCACGTTTTTAAGGTATACCATACGGGGACAAATTAAAGACGTCTTTTGTCACAAGTCCAGAAGACGTCCGCAAAAAGGCATCCTTAGGACGTCTTTTGAGCAAGTATGCCCACTGGGTGTCTCAATCTGCATACATCCCCCCTATATATATATATATATATATATAATAATTTGCAGAACAAGTTTAAAAGTAAAACTATAAGAAAACGAGAGACAAAACAATGTACAAAATACATTCAGAGGATCTTGTACCTTTTAGTATATGCACATAATGATTCTTGAATATGATGATTAAATTTACATATAACTTTATCTGCCCTATAGTTTTAAATTATGTTATTATTTTAATTGTCACTCATTTTTCTGGACGGGCACTTAACAAGAATGAGTACATTTTTTTAAAATATAGACTTTAGCAACCCAATGGGCAAAAAACCATGTTCGTTTTAATAACATTTTAAGAACGTTTTTAGAAAGTTTCATGTCTGATGCCAAATAATGTTCATTACTTGTTTCAGAACATTATTTGGCAGACATGAAACGTTCTAAAAATGTTCTTAAAACGTTTTTAAAACGAACATGGTTTTTTGCCCACTAGGAAGTTTTAGTAGCGGACTAGTAATAACTGAATTACAAAAGAAACATAACTTTCACAAAACGACTGGATTTACAAATTGCAAATCTAGACTCTAAGGGTCGATTATTTTCCATTCCCACTTCTATTTCTACATACACATCCATTTTCACTTCCACTTTTTCTTATTTCCACTCTTATTTCCACTTTCTATTATTCTGATTATCTGTTAGTTGTATATTTAAAATTTTTCAATTTATTAATATGGTGTAGATTATTAACCTCATTTTTTTTATTTATTTATTTTTTATTTGCAGAATAACATAGCCTACAATCAAAATGACCATAACAGGCACTAGTGTTTATAATAAATGATTTAAAGAGTTCTCGGTGAAGTTTTAAGTGTGTTAATGAAAAAAAGAAAGTTTTTAGATAGTTATTAAACTCGAGTATTGTACAACTATAGAAATCTATTTCTGTGTTAACAATATTTACAGATCAATATTTTTATATTGTTCGTTTGTTATCTCTTATAATTTTAGTTAATTCAATTTTGATTTTAACATAAAGGAAAAAATTTAAATTCGGGTTGGCTGTCACCTTCGAGTTGGGTGTGTTAGGACGATAAGTTTTCGTAGTAGAAATCTTTATGCTGTCAAAAATCGATGGTGGTGCTACTTATGCGTTTTACAAATTGACAGATTATTTGGTTATCCTTAGGTTTAATTAGTCCAAAACAGTAAATGAAACTCAAAGAGGAAATGAGAAAAAGTGGAAGTGGAAATGAAAATTAGAAAAAGTGGAAATGGAAGTGAGAATGAAAATCAGAAAAAATGGAAGTGGTAGGTAATGAAAATTAGAAAAAATGGAAATGGAAGTGGAAATGGAATTATATAATCGACCCCGTGGTGTAAAACCAACACTAATAATGAGATCATGTCAAAAACTTTAACCATTACGGTGTTAAAATAAAACAGGTGAAAATTTGTTGCATGTTATTTTAGAACCAAATTTTGTGTGCTAAAATAATACTTTGCATCAGTCGAGTTATTAAACGCGGAATCGTTCAACACTACCAAAGACTCTAAACAATAGAACTATTCCCCTTTTAATTCTTCACAATAAATGATTAATTAAAGGATTATTTCTCATCTGTATAAAGAACCTGAGAAAACAAAACGTCATTTTGCTTCTTCGTGGAGGAAGCTTTGTAGTCCTTTCGTTTGTAAAAATTTTCAAAGTGTCGGAAACAAATTTTCCTCTATATAGAAACATGTTATATGCGATCCTCATCAATTGTCCGGATGTGTGTGTGTGTGTGTGTGTGTGTGGATCCCTTTTTTGTTTAGAAGATAACTTTAAAAGGTTTTAATGGATTTTGATAAAATTTTGTAGGCTCATTTATCATATTAATATCACAAATCTGACCAAAGGATTTTAAAAAATACCCAAAAAAAAAAATTTTATCGTCTTTTTTCCAAAAATTTTTTTCTAATCGAAAAAATTTTTAAATAGCAAAATTTAAGGTTATATATAATAAAATCGTATTCCTTACGTCAAGACAAATCGATCAGTATATAAGGCAAAATTTCTGAAATGTCCGAACAAAAAATTAAAAGTTCTCGAATTTAATCCATACTTTTCTAAAATGTTGTTATTGTTGGTAAAAATCTAAAAATCAATTATTACATTGAATTTAATAAAATAGTTTTTGAATTACAACGTTTTTAATTTTTGACTTTTGAAAAAAAAAATTTTTTTCAATGTACAATATTTATAAGTAGAATGCATAAAAGTTAACATATATATAATGATTTTTAAAGCTTTTTTGACGAGCTACACGCTGTTAATAAGTTTTTTTTTTTAATAACATTTGACCTTGAAATTCAAAGTCAAAATGTTAATTTACGTTTATCTCAAAATCGGATTTTTTAAAATTATTTTTAACTATCTCAATGGAAAGCTTGACTAATTTCCTACAAATCATGTAATTTTCAGAGTGGGATCTTTTAAAGTTTTTGAGATATTAATTAATTAATTAATTAATTAATTAATTAATGTTTATAACAAATCAAATATTTTACAAACGAATAAAGTTACCGTAATTCTGAAGTTAGTAATTGAAAGTTAACGTAATTCCGCATCCAACGAGCCCTATATGAAATATTTTAGATAAGTAGATTGTTAATAAACAATTAGTTAACCTTGCAATTGTTTATTAACAATCTACTTATCCAAAATACTTCATATAGGGCTCGTTGGATGCGGAATTAGCTTAACATTCAATTGGTTAGTTTAGATTTACGATAACTTTATTTGTTTGTAAGATATTTTATTTTTTACTAACAACAACCATCCAAAAGCCCTAATATATGAAGTATTTTTGTTCAATTTTAGTTAAATAACAATAAAAATATCTCAAAAACTTTAAAAGATCCCACTCTAAAAATTACATGATTTGTAGGAAATTAGTCAAGCTTTCCATTGAGATAGTTAAAAATAATTTTAAAAAATGCGATTTTGAGATAAACGTAAATTAACATTTTGACTTTGAATTTCAAGGTCAAATGTTATTAAAAAAAAAATCTTATTAACAGCGTGTAGCTCTTTAAAAAAGCTTTAAAAATCATTATATATATGTTAACTTTTATGCATTCTACTTATAAATATTGTACATTGAAATAAATTTTTTTTTTCAAAAGTCAAAAATTAAAAACGGTGTAATTCAAAAACTATTTTATTAAATTCAATAATAATTGATTTTTAGATTTTTACCAACAATAACAACATTTTAGAAAAGTATGGATTAAATTCGAGAACTTTTAATTTTTTGTTCGGACATTTCAGGAATTTTGCCTCATATATGAAGTATAGATTTAATGTAAAGGACCTCGCACTAAATACACAGAAAATGGCTTAAGGTTAAATTTTGCTATATTTTGAGAATTTTTAGTTGAAAGTGTTCTGATTGAAAATAAATTGTCCAGAGATCAATGAATTAATTTTTTTAATAATAGTTTTTGTACACGGAAAGAAGGAAAAAGTAACTTTTACTACTTTATAAGTAAAATTGGACCTGTCCGAAGTTTCTGCGCATCTCTGGCAACTTTTACTCCAAAAATAGTAAAATTTACTTCAGAAATAGTAAAAATTACTACGGAAACAGTAAAATTTACTACAGAAATAGTCAATTTTACTATTTTTCGAGTAAAAGTTGCCAGAGATGCGCAGAAACTTCGGACAGGTCCAATTTTACTTTTAAAGTAGTAAAAGTTACTTTATTCGTTTTTCCACTTTTCTCCGTGTAATATTCACTTTCGAACAAGTGATTTGCCCACTTAGATACGTAAATTCATTAGGCGTAGCGTTGTTTCGACATTTTTTTTAGCTAAACTATTTATTTAGTGACCTTCGGACAATTTCTTTTTTCAATCAGGACACTTTCAACTAAAAATTCTCAAAATATAGCCAAATTTAACCGTTAGCCATTTTCTGTGTATTTAGTGCGGGGTCCTTTAAAGAATTAATGAAAGTTAAAAAATCAAAAATTCACATTTTGGCTATAAAATTTTGTGATTGTTTAAATTTAAGTTTATAAAAGAAATAATTGTATTCCTTACATGAAAACGAATCGATTGGTATATATAAAATTTACATTTGAGGTAAATTTAATAAATTAATGAAAGTTAAAAGATAGAAAATACACATTTTAGCTGAAAAATTTTATATTTATTTGAAGAAAGACTCTTGAGTTTATTTTACAAATATGAACAACTTACGCAGAGTAGGGGACGCAGGGGCAAAATGGGATAGCTAAGGTTTGAAGTTCAATTAAACTAACATTATATTATATCAATATTTTATTATTTATTGGAATAATAATCTTTGAGAACCAGTCTTCAATTATACAGTGTTAATGTAAACATTTGTTATATAATAATATATAAAATTAATAAAATTTAAAAAAAGTCACATATCTCAATTTTGCCTTCCCTGTGGGCAAAATGGGATACCCTAAGAAGCAAGCTGGAGTTTACAAAAAATTCATCTTATTATTGTTTGCAATCTTCAAAAGTGGAAGGTTACATCTTCACCTTTTTTCCAAAATGAGACACTTATAAAAAACAAAAAATGTTATATAAAATGCTGTTATTTACAAAATAAACACGTTCTGAATAAAATGGATAAGTTAGAAGAAAATCACCAAAAACAGTTTTTCTCATAGAACAACGTGGTATAATCGTTCAATGTTTTTACCACCTGAAAACTGTCATATTGGTTCCACATTATGTGCAATACGACCATTATTGGTCCATTAATGTGTGAATAAAGGAAACTATCCCGTTTTGCCCCCTATCCCATTTTGCCCCTTCGTCCCATAGTTTTTTCTCTCGAGCTTTGCAGACTTTATTTTGTAGAAATAAATGCGTCTGAAATGCCGGATGTATGTGAGGAACAACTTTCTATGAGAGATACAAAACCACTTCTATATGTTTTATGATGTTTTCTTCTAAAAAAAATTGAGAGCCAAACTATTGGTCAATTTTTCCTAAAAGCTTTTCTAATTTTCCTTAGAGAATATAAGAGGAAAAAAAAATTCCACACTCAGAGGGGTTGCAAAATTTATCATTCAAGTCTCAAGTGAATTCCTTAGAAAGAGTTTCGAACATTGATTGAAAATATTTTCCCCGCAATTTAGAAAGAAATATCTATACATACATATTTTAAAGAGTAAAGATTTTAAATTGTCTTACATAAAACGGACTTCACCTGATTTCAAGAATATATATTGTTTTTCTTCATTGAAACATAATTAAATTTTAAGTTCCTAAAAATTCACATTAATTAGATGAATTTTTAATTAAATTCAATTAAAAATAAAAAAAAATTAATAAACCAAGTATCAAGTGCCTGATTTAAAGAAGAAAATTAAATATAGTATCTAGAAAATTTATTTAGTTAAATGTATATGTGTTTCTCTAATGAAGAGAAGTCAACACTTCGTTGTGCTTTCATCTGATAGTGGCAGGACCAAACAGTGTAAATTAGTTTAAGACCTTTGAAGATGAAAATGCACTTAACTCGTTCGTATTTACTTGATTTAATTTAAACGCCAACTCATAGAATCACTATCTTCGTTAAGCATGACAAACTTTCACATATAAATTCATAGTTGTCAGAAAAAATGATTTGATGGGTTTTAGTAAAAACGGTTCATAAATTATTATTTAATTCAAAAATAATGTTAAATACACTGAGAGAAATGCTGTATCTGAACTTTTTGAAGGACAGATATTGTACCTCGATCTGTATCTGTGCACAATAAGCGCATACAATTTAGAACCGATGCGATGTTGCTCGAAAGGTTAGGTACACCACCTGAACGTGTGCTTTGTACAGAATCTGTGCAAAACTTTTTGTCAGATTTAAACTCTGTTAAAAAATTTTTTCCCATGTTCTAATTAATATGTGTGTTTAAATTGTTTAATTTAAGAGGACTACCCGGTTGAAAAAACTTGTATAGGATCGTGTACACAATCTTTTGCATGTTCGTGCACCAATTTTACACATGTTCATTCACCAGGTCATGCACAAAAGCAGCAAGTGAAAATGTAAAAAGAATTGGAACAACGATATCTTGTGCAAGAACATGCACATGTTTATTCATGATAACTAAAGAAATTAAACTCACGAGTCCATATTCGTGTACTTGTATAAGATGGTGCGTAAATTCATGTACATGATCTTGTGTTAATTTTTTTATTTTTACAAAATTTGTGGAAATTTTTTAACATTGATCATAAAGACTCTTCGTTTATACTTTATACATGCGAAAAACAACTGCGCAGCTATAAAAGCCATAGAAAACTACTGCGCAGGCATTAAATATTTTTATTAAAAACTATAAGAGGAAAACTCAAGAACTTATACACGAGCACGGACTCCTCGTGTAGTGGATTCCATCAGTTGACAAAAATATAAACATATGCATGTTCTTATACAAGATCTTGCACAAGATTGGTGTTCCAATTCTTTTTACATGTTCACTTGCAGCTCTTGTATGTACATGACCTGGTGGATGAACATGTGCACGATCCTGTACAAGTTTTTTCAACCGGGTAAGGAAAAGAAAGATTTTCAAACATTTTGAAGAAAAAAAATTACTTAAAAATCAGTGATCTTACATTTATGATCATGTAGCTCGTAATATTACAGTATAATATTAAAATATCCGTCTCATGGTAATATTACAGTAATATTACAAAAAATTTCAAAAACCACTTTAAAATATTTGACTGATTAATCATTATCTTTTTATGTTTTTTCGTAAAAAACTTTGAAATTTTTATTTATTTCAAATAAGTGTGTAATATTACTATAATATTACAGTAATATTGACCGGTAATATTACCTGGAGGCGGACATTTTAATATTATGTACTGTAATATTACGTGCTACTTGGGATGTAAAATTAATATAGAACAACCTTATATTTTTTATTTGCATATACTCATCCCGAAGTTAAATATTACGTATTATAAATCAGTATAAACCTTACTTGAGATGACTAGAGAATCAACCTATTCTCCATAGATTTCCCACTCTAGTTTGTGTAGGGTAGAGCAGCAGGTAATTGAGGTTTCCCGGTCAGTGCCTTCTAAAGTTACCGCGGATTATCGTGTCCCAAGAAATTTGGCAGAGCCTCTTATTCCATAGAGTCGTCTCAGTTTAATCAGCCCGATAAATCGTCTGTTTTGGTCGTAACATACCGTGAACGTAAGGTAAGCGCGGTTTTTGATAAAAATAAATCCGGGCAAGATACGGATGAAGCAATCTCTACAAGCAGTATATTTTCAAAATGAAAACGGAAGTATATCCCCGTGTGTTTACATATATATTTATAAATACTATGTGGATTCACGTCGATTCACAACGCTTCTATAAATTATTACCTCCTCTACACTGCATTATGAATCATTCACCTAACTTGTAAAGAGGTACTCTTCAAGAGACAACCCTAACCAACCCTCTCCATGGCACGTATAATTCATTGCCATGTTAAACGCCTATTTCACGGCCTAATTTCTACAACCCGTTATATTCCATTAAATATTCTTCGTGTCTCATACTTCTCTTCTGTAACTTCCATCTCAGGCTGTATATATTTTTCAATTCATATAAACTGTTCCTGGTTTCTCTCGGCGAGACGTGCCCGATTTACATCTAGTATCATATCTCTTGAAATTTGCACAACAAAGCAAACTTTCAACAAAGGCATCCATCAAATTGCTTTTTTCCAGGAAAATGAATCACAAAATTGGATCCACTTTCAATTTCCATTAAAGAGTTTCATTTTTATATCAAAAAAACATCGTGAGTACACCTTAACAACATCCAAATATCTTAATCTGCGGAAGCCAACAGATAACCTTAAGGAGCCCCACTACTGATGGTTTTAAAATATATAGTTTATTAAATATTTTAGTAGTTAAAACATTTATTTAATTAATATAACTAGTAACTAATTTTATACATAACTACTACTTTTTTTACTCCTAATTGTGTCTAGAAGCTACACGGAGAAAAATGGTGCTGAGATTCTAGTAAAAATTCCTATGGAATAGAAATAATTATACTTTTCTAGTAAAAATTACTATTAATTGTAAAATGTACTTCGCATTAAGTAAATATTACTACTTCTTTTATTAGTAAAAATTATTAATAGTAATTATTACAGTAGTCACTTTCAAAAATTGCAACAGATGTAATAGAAATTGATTTAGGATTTTTAAATTTTATAACACCATTGTAAATTTTATCAAATTTTGAATTACTTTTTACATTCGACACTTTTTAAATATTACTCGTAGAAATTTTAATAAGTAATACTGCGAAATATAAAAATTGCTTCTGCAAGAAACAACTTTTACTATTGCAGATCAAACTTCTTACTCGGAAAATAGTAATCCGTACCACTACTACTATACACCTGTGTGTGTGACGATGTCAGTACAGTCATGCGCAGCGTTCGTAGCCCGGCGTCAAAGTATGCAATTCAAGTATAACGAATAAATACTTATTTTCTAATCAATTATTCATTAATTAATAAAAATAAATATTATAATAGTTATTATGCCTATAATAATAAAATAAATTAAAATATGTAAAGAAATAAACTCATTAAAAATATATGTGACGCTCCACGGTGAAAGGGATATGCTTAGCTGTTTTTGACAGAACTAAACTTTGCAGTAAAAATAAATAAAAGCGACTAGTTTTCGGTACAAACTATTATTATTTAATTATTTATTAGATGCAATATTTTCAGTAAAAAATGCTTTTGATGTTAAATAATAAAAAATAAATCTTTAATAAAGCAAAACGTACCATGAACATAACCTAAAATTTTAAGCAGTTAAGCACCCTTTCACCGTGGAGCGTCACATATAGTAATTACAATTATTATTTGCTATAGTACTTCAAAGTTTTATATATTACAACAATGTGCAATTCCAGCTTTATATAAAATTAATTTACATAATTCTTATTTATTTTACATAAAATCATAACAAGTAACAAAATAAGTAATTTTAATTTAATTAATTAAATTTTTTATTAAAATTATTTTATTAATATTATTAAAAATGAGAATTCAGCAACTGATAATTAGTAGAAATTTACTGATTCAATTTTGAAATATCAATTACTGATTGAATCAGTAATACACTAGAACGTCAATCGAGAACACGTCAGTCGAGAACAGAGCAAGGGAACACTTGAAGGGAAGTGGGGAAGCGGGTAGAATTTAGGTTATGACTGACGCCAAAGTCGTACTTGTGATTTTTAAATTTAAGGTGGATTCAGTGCCCCACTAGTGAAAATCCCCTAGATAGAATTCACATTGTTGCGTAAGGCCCTTCATACGGCCCTGAGTGTTTTTATTTTCGAGCGATAAAAATCACGTCAATCGAGAACAGCACTGCACATTCGTCTGTTCTCGATTGACGTTTTAGTGTATAAACATATGGCAGCGGCCGCAAAATCTATTGATTTAACAATTAATTTTAAAGGTTATGTTATATACAAATTTCTGATTTACATACTCTCTTAATTTGAATCAGTGAAATTTTACTGGTGAAATAGCTATAGAAGTCGGTTACTGAATCATTTAGTGAAATTTTCACTGAAAATCAGTCATATATCACTGATTTCCAGTGAAAATTTTACTAAATGAATTAGTCAATCTGTTTTACCCATAATACAGATTGACTGATTCATTTCCAGTGAAAATTTTACTAAATGAATTAGTCAATCTGTTTTACCCATAATACAGATTGACTGATTCATTTAGTGAAATTTTCACTGGATATCAGTGATATATGACTGATTTTCAGTGAAAATTTCACTAAATGATTCAGTAACCGACTTCTAGCTATTTCACCAGTGAAATTTCACTGATTCAAATTAAGAGAGTAAGTTATTTTCTATTGCTTATACACTGAAAAAAAAATTTATTTGATTCAAATACCGGTGTATTTGGTTATTATCAAATAAATATTTACTTGAATCAAATATTTCTTATTAGAATCTAATAAATGGTATTTGCTTCAAATACTGAAATATTTGATTCAAGTAAATATTTATTTGATAATAACCAAATACACCGGTATTTAAATCAAATAAATTTTTTTTAGTGTACATTCACTAATTATATTAATAAATTTCAAAAAATAACTGAAACTTGAGTTAAAATGAAAAGTACTAATTGAATTAGTAAAATTTCTACTGATTAAGATTTAGAGAGTGTGAGGGTAAACAAAAATTTTCTCTATAGCGATTGCGTGGCCGATAGGCTTAATGTAAAAGCATGCGATGTTAGATTATCTCAAATACTATAAGAGCTAAAGGGATACATTTTTTTAAAATTGTTGTTCTAACTGGCGGACAATTAATGAGAGTACTTTGAGCCATATTACACTGCTAATCAGTGAAATATGACTGATTCATATTTAGAGAGTATCTTATTTTAAGATGTTATTGTAGCGTTTTCAAGACATCAAGACATCTTAAATGTCTTAAAAACGCTACCAAAACTTCTTAAAATGAGATACTTCCCACGTGAAAAACTTCCCGGAATTTTTGCAGAGTGATTCTGGGAGTAGTTCCCAGAACATTCTGAGAACATTCCCGGAAAATTTTTGGTTTTTTCCCAGAATTCATGGAATTTTCGTTTCAATCAAGTAATTGATACTCCGGGATGACTCCAACGTACATCCAGATATCCAGGAGTCAATTGGACAACTTCTTCAGGGAAGTTTAGCTGTAATCAAACCATCAATACTCCAGGATGACTCCAACGTTCATCATGATGACTAGGAATCAATTGGAACACTTCTCCAGGGAATTTGAGCTGTTATGAAACAATCGATACTCTAGGATGACACCATAGTACATCATAATGACTAGGAGTCAAATGGACAACTTCTTCAGGGAATTTTAGCTGTAATAAAACAATCGATACTCCAGGATGACTCCAACGAACATCATGATGACTAGGAGTCAATTGGACAACTTCTCTGGGGAATTTTAGCTGTAACAAAACAATCGATACTCCAGGATGACTCCAACGAACATCATGATGACTAGGAGTCAATTGGACAACTTCTCTGGGGAATTTTAGCTGTAATCAAACAATCGATACTCCAGGATGACTCCAACGAACATCATGATGACTAGGAGTCAATTGGACAACTTCTCTGGGGAATTTTAGCTGTAATCAAACAATCGATACTCCAGGATGACTCCATCGAACATCATGATGACTAGAAGTCAATTGGACAACTTCTCTGGAGAATTTTAGCTGTAATCAAACAATCGATAATCCAGGATGACTCCAACGTTCATCATGATGACTAGGAGTCAATTGGGCAACTTCTCCAGGGAATTTTAGCTCTAATCAAACAATCGATGGTCCAGGAGCACTCCAAAGTACATTATAATGACTAGGAGTCAGTTGGACAACTTCTTCAGGGAAATTTAGCTGTAATCAAACAATCGATACTCCAGGATGACTCCAACGAACATCATGATGACTAGGAGTCAATTGGACAACTTCTCTGGGGAATTTTAACTGTAATCAAACAATCGATACTCCAGGATGACTCCATCGAACATCATGATGACTAGGAGTCAATTGGACAACTTCTCTGGAGAATTTTAGCTGTAATCAAACAATCGATAATCCAGGATGACTCCAACGTTCATCATGATGACTAGGAGTCAATTGGGCAACTTTTCCAGGGAATTTTAGCTCTAATCAAACAATCGATGGTCCAGGAGCACTCCAAAGTACATTATAATGACTAGGAGTCAGTTGGACAACTTCTTCAGGGAAATTTAGCTGTAATCAAACAATCGATACTCCAGGATGACTCCAACGAACATCATGATGATTAGGAGTCAATTGGACAACTTCTCTGGGGAATTTTAACTGTAATCAAACAATCGATACTCCAGGATGACTCCAACGAACATCATGATGACTAGGAGTCAATTGGACAACTTCTCTGGGGAATTTTAGCTGTAATCAAACAATCGATACTCCAGGATGACTCCAACGAACATCATGATGACTAGGAGTCAATTGGACAACTTCTCTAGGGAATTTTAGCTGTAATCAAACAATCGATAATCCAGGATGACTCCAACGTTCATCATGATGACTAGGAGTCAATTGGGCAACTTCTCCAGGGAATTTTAGCTCTAATTAAACAATCGATGGTCCAGGAGCACTCCAAAGTACATTATAATGACTAGGAGTCAGTTGGACAACTTCTTCAGGGAAATTTAGCTGTAATCAAACAATCGATACTCCAGGATGACTCCAACGAACATCATGATGACTAGGAGTCAATTGAACAACTTCTCTGGGGAATTTTAACTGTAATCAAACAATCTATACTCCAGGATGACTCCAACGAACATCATGATGACTAGGAGTCAATTGGACAACTTCTTTTGGGAATTTTAGCTGTAATCAAACAATCGATACTCCAGGATGACTCCAACGAACATCATGATGACTAGGAGTCAATTGGACAACTTCTCTAGGGAATTTTAGCTGTAATCAAACAATCGATAATCCAGGATGACTCCAACGTTCATCATGATGACTAGGAGTCAATTGGGCAACTTCTCCAGGGAATTTTAGCTCTAATCAAACAATCGATAGTCCAGGAGCACTCCAAAGTACATTATAATGACTAGGAGTCAGTTGGACAACTTCTTCAGGGAAATTTAGCTGTAATCAAATAATCAATACTCCAGGATGACTCCAACGAACATCATGATGACTAGGAGTCAATTGGACAACTTCTCTGGGGAATTTTAGCTGTAATCAAACAATCGATAGTCCAGGATGACTCCAACGAACATCATGATGACTAGGAGTCAATTGGACAACTTCTCTGGGGAATTTTAGATGTAATCAAACAATCGATACTCCAGGATGACTCCATCGAACATCATGATGACTAGGAGTCAATTGGACAACTTCTCTGGAGAATTTTAGCTGTAATCAAACAATCGATAATCCAGGATGACTCCAACGTTCATCATGATGACTAGGAGTCAATTGGGCAACTTCTCCAGGGAATTTTAGCTCTAATCAAACAATCGATGGTCCAGGAGCACTCCAAAGTACATTATAATGACTAGGAGTCAGTTGGACAACTTCTTCAGGGAAATTTAGCTGTAATCAAACAATCGATACTCCAGGATGACTCCAACGAACATCATGATGACTAGGAGTCAATTGGACAACTTCTCTGGGGAATTTTAACTGTAATCAAACAATCGATACTCCAGGATGACTCCAACGAACATCATGATGACTAGGAGTCAATTGGACAACTTCTCTGGGGAATTTTAGCTGTAATCAAACAATTGATACTCCAGGATGACTCCAACGTACATCATGATGACTAGGAGTCAATTGGAAAACTTCTTCAGGGAATTTTCGTTTTAACCAAATAATCAAGTTTCTATGACAACTCCCACGTACATCCAGATACCCAGGTGTGAATTGGGCAACTTCTCCATGGAATTTTTACTGTAATCAAATAATCGATACTCCAGGATGACTCCAACGAACATCATGATGACTAGGAGTCAATTGGACAACTTCTCTGGGGAATTTTAGCTGTAATCAAATAATCAATACTCCAGGATAACTCTAACGTACATCATAATGACTAGGAGTGAATTGGACAACTTCTTCAGGGAATTTTCGTTTCAAACTGATTCTCAATAATTAAAAGAATTATAAACTTGGATTTAATATTTAGGATTATTTAATATTAGGATTCTCACAAAATTATTGTTGTCCCACTTTATTTTACCGAAGGGGTGAAAATCGAAAAATAAGGGTTGATTTTGAAAAAAAGGGGTCAAAAATTTTTTTTTTTAATTTTGTATACTTTTTTGAAAAGTACGTGAAAAAAGCATCAAAATTCATTATAGATAAATTAAAATCCATTAACTTTTGTCATAGTTATACGGATTTGAAAATGACAATGTTACCCTTAACGTCAAAACTTCAACCCCCTCTACTTTTTACAAATATTTTTTTAATGCGTTTATATTTTAGGGATTTATTACTATCATATCGGACAACAATTTACCAAAGTATGAAGCCAATCCCAGAACATTGACTTTTTGGGCTGGGGCGATTGAAAATGAATCTCTCATATAAGAGATGTACATGACATGATATATTTTTTTAGGGGGTTTCATAGACAAGCTCACATGTGCTCAGAAGAGTACTTGATGTTTTAAGCGCCCCTAACTTCATAAAAAATGTATTTTCAATGTATAATCTAACCGGATTGTGAAATCTTAAACACAGAAAAAGCAAAATAACCTATACATTAAAGCCTCATTAATATTATTTATGATATAATTAAAAGTTAATGAATAATTGTTGCTTGAAGTCGGGGCTTCATCTAACCGTTTTAAATTACGATACTGTCCACGTCGAATTTTTCTTAACTTGACTACTAAATATTGAAAAAAAGAGGTCATATATTGTTAAAAAGACTTCTATTAAATAAGAAATTTCGGCTTCTTCTCGTTTTTTCCCCACTTTAGTAGTCAATTTACTAAAAATACATATGAGTTTAACAAAAATTGATACTTAAATTTTCTCCGTGTAAAATTCTCTGAAGAAGTTGACCAATATACTCCTGGGTATCCGGATGTACGTTGGAGTTGTCTTAAAAAATCGATTATTTTGTTGAAACGAAAATTCCCTGAAGAAGTTGTGCAATTGACTCCTAGTGATCATGATGTACTTTGGAGTCATCCTGGAGTATCGATTATTTGATTACAGCTAAAATTCTGTAGAGAAGTTGTCCAATTGACTCCTAGTCATCATGATGTACGTTGGAGTCATCCTGGAGTATCGATTGTTTTATTGCAGCTAAAATTCTCTGGAGAAGTTGTCCAATTGATTCCTAGTCATCATGATGTACTTTGGAGTCATCCTGGAGTATCGATTGTTTTATTACAGCTAAAATTCCCTGAAGAAGTTGTCCAATTGACTCCTAGTCATCATGATGTACGTTGGAGTCATCCTGGAGTATCGATTATTTCATTACAGTTAAAATTCCATGGAGAAGTTGCCCAATTCACACCTGGGTATCTGGATGTACGTTAGAGTTGTCATAGAAACTCGATTATTTGGTTAAAACGAAAATTCCCCAGAGAAGTTGTCCAATTGACTCCTAGTCATCATGATGTTCGTTGGAGTCATCCTGGAGTATTGATTGTTTGATTACAGCTAAAATTCCCTGGAGAAGTTGTCCAATTGACTCCTAGTCATCATGATGAACGTTGGAGTCATCCTGGAGTATTGATTATTTCATTACAGTTAAAATTCCCTGATGAAGTTGTCCAATTGACTCCTGGATATCTGGATGTACGTTGGAGTCATCCCGGAGTATCAATTACTTGATTGAAACGAAAATTCCATGAATTCTGGGAAAAACCAAAAATTTTCCGGGAATGTTCTCAGAATGTTCTGGGAACTACTCCCAGAGTCACTCTGCAAAAATTCCGGGAACCTTTTTACGTGGGTTCTTTTTGCACTGTAATAAAGATTAACTATTATTTTTTTGCATTTAAAAATTTTTGAAAAATCGTTTTTTTCCCCATAACTTAAAAAAAAATGTTAGAACACCAATGAATATTTTTCTTTAATTTTGTCGATTTTTTTAAGACGCATCTTCCGAGCTATTAGCGAACATTCTACTGTTATTCTATCCAAAGTTATAGAATTTTTAAAAATTATATATGTATATACAGATCTTTTGTTTTGTAGAGTTTTTCAGGCTGCATCTTTTGGCCTATTAGCAAATATTCTACTGTTTTTTTATCCAGAGTTATTAACATTTTAAGATTGAAATTTTTTAAGAAACCTGCCTTTTTTGCATTATTTATTAAAAAATATTTATGTAACTTTAAAATTATTATGAGCAACTTGGAGAATATTCAAAAACGAATCAATTGACCTATTATTTAACCTTTTATTATAAAATATTACGAAGTTAATGATGTTGAAAATCTATCTCTGAAAACGTCCAAAAATACAACTTAACACCTTTTTAAAATTATTATAATACTACCATAAATTGATTACAAAAAATTTCCATGAGGAAGCAAAGTGTTCATACTTCAATTTATAGCAGCGGTTTTTATAATGTCTTGCTCCACAACGTTTCCTCATTTCAAAATCATAATTTACATGTCCACACTTTAAAACCTTTCTTGTTTGCCCTTCCCACATTTCTGCACCTGATTCTGGCTATCTTGCTCCAAATATTTAAACTAAAAATCAAATCGTTAAAATCTACACAAAAATAATTGATTACTTTCTACAATATTTATATAATTTAAAAAATTCTGATTTTTTAGTTCGGAATAGCACGACTTTAATGTGTACTATACTTTACTGAGGGAGAAGTTAAAGATGTCTTGAAAGACGTCTTCGTGGGAAGTGAGCTACTATAATATTAATGAACGTCATTTCTGGCACTCATATAAAACCAAAGGAAAGAACTCCCCCCTTCTCCCCCCCCTCTCTCTCTCTCTCTCTTAAAAAAAATATGTTTAATAAAATATCGGGTAATAAAACTATTTACATTTTTATGAATAAAAACAACGTAAAAAACAATAATAAATTATTTATTAATTAATTACGAGTTAATTCGCGCGGCCATAAAAAAACCGCGTATTTCCGAATTCGCGTAAAACGGGGTAGCGTAAGCCAGGGTTTTACTGTATATATATTTACAGCTTGTTAAAATTGTTTACACATAATTTTAAGTTCTCCTTTACACGACAAAAAATTTAAGTATACTTAAAAACTTGTACTATATATAGTACAAGTTTAATAAATCAGTACGTAATACCTAACAAAAATTTCTTTTACAAACATAATTTAAAAATCATGTGCAAAATGAACTTTAATACTTTTAATATCATTTTACATTAATTTGTGTTTACATATTTTTAAAAGACTAAATACACTTGCCTACTTTTAAATGTAGGTTCTAATGTCGCGTACCGAGGAGCAGTAAAGTGCCTGTAAAATGCAAACGATTCAAAGTAAAATCACTCCATAGACTCGATTTATGCTTTGTGTTCAACTTGAGGATGAAAATTATAGTTAAACTCCAGTCAGAAATCGATTTTCACACAATTTTACATTTTCTTTTTTTACTTCTTTCTGCCTTGATGTATGAACTTTATCACAAGATTAAAAAAAAACTTCAATCCTTAAATCTCACAAAGACTATATGATTTGAAATGTAAATTTTTATTATTTAAATATCGTGATTTCAAGCGCACTCAAGTTTTTTTCAATATTTCATGCATCTTCTCAACAAGGACGTGAAAGATTATTTTTTGAAACTTTTTTTTCTATCTATTTCATATATGTATATGTGACATTGTATGGGAAATTGTGTTTTGGTTGTTTACATCTTACTCTAAAATGAAAAAAGATTTTTGTCTAAAATTTTGAGGAATGATAGATTTGGGTACAAGGAATCTCGCTGTTCTCCGAAAGATACATAATTTTGCGTTAAATTATTAAAAAATTAAATAAATTATTAAATTAAAAAATTGTGTGATAAAATTTATAAGCGATTATTGTTTAAGGATTATTTAAATATATTGATATTACAGTTGATATTTCATATATAGTTTCTCAGGGTTATTCACCCGAAATTCAACCTATTCTGGGAATAGTCACACTACATCGGCCAGAAATCCACAACGTAATTTACTGTGAAATAGAAAATCGCTCTCGATACTTTATTATAAATATATAAGAGAAAAAAGTAAAAACAAAACATAAGTGACGGAAGATTTAGAAGTAGACTGATTGCTAGAGTATATTTTCACGTCAGCAATAATTCCAACGTGGGTATATCTACATTTCATTTAGAGGTGATGACTTTCGAAATTCAAGTTTCTACGTGAGCTAATGTACTGACGTACAAAATTAATATAACCGATTATTTGCGCACGAATTTTTTTAAGATGAGTGAGTACTTCGTCTTGGATTTCATGAAATTTATGTCAAAATTATTATTAAATCCTGAACTCTCTCCTAACTAAAATATTTCACTTATTTAAAGTTACTAGCAAAAAAAAATAATAAGTGTAACATTTTCGATCAAAAATTACTAGTTTCAAATAGTAATTTGGGAACTGCTCAAGAAATAATAACTTTTATTAAAAGTTGAGTAATATTTAAAATGTCCCGAGCAATTAATACTAGGAGCGAAGCAACTTCTATTATGAATCGGAGCAATTATTACTATTTCCTTAGGATTTTTACTAGAAAAAGTAGCAATCCGTACCACTACAACGACGCGCCTCACACCGACGGGTGGAGGGAATGCCGACGCGTGTGTAGCTGCGCGTCTGCCACTAAAAACGTTTATAAAAAGAACTATATATTTTCTTGCTTTATTTTAATAAATTAAAATAAAATAAAAAGTGCGTTTAAAAAAATTTTCTCGATCCAATTGATTAACATTCTATATGTGTATTATATTAATTAATTCACAAGTTTAACTATTTTAACATATTCATACTTATAATTTAATAACGAAATTTATCGAAAAATCTTACATTTATACAGATTCGAACCCTGCCTAACTTATATCAAAACGCAATCTAACATCGCTTGACTTTACATTAAGCCTCTCGACCACCCGGCTGAAAAAACTTGTACAAGAAAATGTACAAGTTCTTGTACATGTTCATTAATGAACTTGTACATTTTCTTGTACATGTTCGAGTAATGTTCTTGAACAAGTTCAGCATCCGGAATTGAGACATGTTCTTGTACCAGAACTTGTACAAGATCCTGGACAAGAAAATATACTTGTGCAAGAAAATGTACATGTTCTTGTACATATTTTTTGTGCAGGTTTCATGTACAAGTACTTTTACATGAACACGTTTATGTTCTTGTACAAGAACATTTGTTTAAAAATGTTTTTGAAAAAAATTTGAAATTTTAATAAGTTACAATTATTAAGAATCTTCACTTATGTATGCTAAAAATTATTGCGCAGCTGTAAAGGCTTAAAAAAAACTACTGCGCAGCCTTTAAAGTTTTTAATTTTTAATTTAAAAGACATAAGTGAACATGTACAAGAACATGTTCCACATCTGGTACAAGAAAATGTATATGAAACCTGCACAAAAAAATATGTACAAGAATATGTACATTTTCTTGTACAAGTATATTTTCTTGTTCAGGATCTTGTACAAGTTCTGGTACAAGAACATGTCTCAATTCCGGATGCTGAACTTGTTCAAGAACATTACTCGAACATGTACAAGAAAATGTACAAGTTCATTAATGAACATGTACAAGAACTTGTACATTTTCTTGTACAAGTTTTTTCAGCCGGGCACGCAATCGCTATAGGAAAAATTTTTGTTTACCCTCACATATCCTTCTTTAATGTCAATTATAAACTGTATTTATTTATTAGATAAGTTATTGAATTAAAATATAAACATTTTTAAAAATATTAATAAAATAATATTAATAAAAAATTTAATTAATTAAATTAAAATTACTTATTTTGTTACTTATTCTGATTTTATGTACAATAAATAAGAATTATGTAAATTAATGTTATAATAATTTTATATGAAGCTGGAATTGCACATTGTTGTAATATATAAAACTTTGAAGTACTATATCAAATAATAATTATAATTACTATATATTTTTAATGAGTTTATTTCTTTATATATTTTAATTTATTTTATTATTATAGGCATAATAACTATTATAATATTTATTTTTATTAATTAATGAATAATTAATTAGAAATTAAGTATTTATTCGTTATACATGAATTGCATACTTTGACGCCGGGCTACGAACGCTGCGCATGACCGTACAGACGTCGTCACACACACACACACACACAGAGGTGTATAGTAGTAGTGGTACGGATTACTATTTTTCGAGTAAGTTAACGGCGATAAGTTTGGAAGTTAACGTTGTTAACTTCCTGTAAACTTCGCAGAAGTTTTATTTGTCCTTAGAGTTTAAGTTAACACTGTTAACTTGTTAAAAGTTAGAAAAGTAAATTTGCTGAAAGTTTTCCTTTGTAATTTTACACAAAATTTTTATGGTAAACTTAAAAATCTATCTTATGTGCAGATGTTTTCTGTGGAAGCTAGGGCTGGGCAATACTTACTTGAAAAAAAATATTTTTTTTAACTTTGAATTTATCAGAAAAAAACTTCTTGCAAAATTTATGCAAAATTACTAAAAAAAACTTTCGACAAATTTAGCTTTATAAATTCCAGGAAGATAATAGTGTTAACTTAAACTACAATTAAAACTTCTGGGATGTTAACGAGAAGTTAACAGTGTTAACTTCCGAACTCATGGTTGTTAACTTCCTGCAAAATTCGGTTCTATCTGGGAAGGTTTCTTAGTCATTTCGACTATATTTCGAACTCAACTTTGACCAAGATTGCCTAGTGGGTTCCTCTCGTATCCAGGCAAATTAGTTAATTCCTGGTACCTATACGGGTGTTAAAAATTTTTTTCAGTGTATAAATTGCCATGAAGACTATAAAAAAATTGAGTTTCCGACACATAAAATTGGGAATAACACAATTCCATTTGCGTTAATACAGAGACATAATGCATGTCAAAAGCTAAAATTGCTGACACACTCAATGAGATTTATGAGTTTCCATAGGGGAGACTGGGGTTACTTGGCGCACTTTTTACTCTTTGTTGTGTAACTCACTCATTTTCGCTTTTTTAAAAAAGTTAATGTATAGAAAACTTGTTGTAACGTATCAGCTTTAATTATCAACTTCATTTTATTAATATTTAACGAAATTTTCAGATAACCGCGCCACCTAACCCCGAATGTACTTTTGAAATATTTATTAATTTTTTATAAAAACTGTTAATATAAATCAAAAAATTTTTTTTGTTTCCTAATAACAAATGTATAGAGCTCAAAACTTAATATTTGAGCTCTTCTAAAATTAATTTTTTAAAGAGATATCACAAAAAAATGAAGAGGTTAAAAAATTACTTTGGAGTGACAAAATCAGTTATTTTAATTTATACTCCACAATAATTAATGAATATTAATGAAATTTTGTACAAACTTACAGTTCATCAAGTACTTTAAGCAGAATAAAGAGAAAAATTAATGTAACTTAACACTTTTAAATAAACTCAAGTGCGCCCCGGTCTCCCCTACTCAGCGGATATGTAAGATTCTGTAATAGATCTAGAACATGGTGACAAATGTATATTTGTAACAGTTCTAGAACTATTTTGTAACAACTATAAAATGGTATAAAACCATTATTGCAAGATTATTACCTAATAAATATATGCAAAATATTTTTTATTCTTAATAAAAATATTGAAACTTGATGTAACAGAAAAAGGAAATATTATTATTTAATGCAATCGCTTACATACATATTCGAAAATATTTAACGCTCTCTAGGATCAAACCCACTAATCTAACGC
This sequence comes from Leptopilina boulardi, assembly GCF_019393585.1. NCBI lineage: Eukaryota > Metazoa > Arthropoda > Insecta > Hymenoptera > Figitidae > Leptopilina > Leptopilina boulardi. The sequence continues at coordinate 3,656,806 of NW_026137899.1, read as the reverse complement.
TTCGCAGGCTAATACGCAAACCATGACGCTATCCTAAAGTGAAAAAATTATATTCTAGATTTTAGAATTTCTTCTTAAATAGGCGCCCAGAATATTCCCCACTTAAAGTAAGTGGAAAATATTCTTACAATAAAAATATATTAATTATTGTAAGAAATATTTCCCACTTACTTCCAGTGGAAAATACTTTTGGCGCCTATTTAAGAAGAAATTCTTAAATTTAGAATATAATTTTTTCAGTGTAACATTGGAATATAAATACAAAATTGATTTGATAAGTTGAGACTGAGGAAAATTAAGATTTGAGGAGCAGAACAATAAACAAACAATAATTATATATAAATTATAATTTATTTTTAATGTTAAATAATTTATTTAACATTTTTAATTTTTTTTATTAAAACTTGGGAACATAATTTTTCTTAGTATAATAAATAATTTTTTATTTTTCAAATTTTTAAAGTATATTTTAAAAGAAAACTTGCTTAACAGAATTTAAAAACTGTATTACTTATATGAAGAAGAAAAAATAAGACTAGGTGATATATAACAATTTTAGAGTTTTTGAAATTTAACTACATATTTAAGTAAAATGAACTCTTAATTTATTAATTCTATAGAAAATAGTTAAGGTACCTATGAACATACTTTAAATTTTTAATTTCAATTACAAATATATTTCAGAACTGAACTTCAACAGAATTTTAGAACAGTTACGATACAGTTCTATATATGCGATGAAACATTAGTTACTGAAAATTTGTGACTATAGTGTTATAAAAATGTTATGTAACACTGTTGGAGAATTGTTCCGATTTTTAGGTACAAATGTCATCCAGAACTAAACTGCAACAGAATTTTAGAAACATTGTTCGGACACAGTTCTAGAACAACGTTGGAACGTCCATTAGAGATTATTTGTGACGATTAGGTTACAGAAATGTTACATAATATTGTAACAGAACTGTGAAGTTTACATCATATAGAACGGTTTGGTAACTCCTTTGTAACAATGTTCTAGAATTGGAGTTTGCGGAGATAGTTTTTTAACATGAATAACTTTGTAATATTTTACAATAAAAGTTTCAGTAATAGATCAATTAATTCGTTTAACAGTAGGATATTCGCTGATAGGTCAAAAGATGCGTCTTGAAAAAATCTTAAAACCTAAAGATAAAAATCGATTGGTGTTCTTACATTTTTTTTAAAGTTATAGGCAAAAAACGATTTTTCAAAAAATTTTTAAATGAAAAATATAATAGTTAATCTTTACAAATATGACTTAAAGTACTCTCATTATTTGTCCGCCAGTGAGAACTACAATTTTAAAAAAATGTATCCCTTTAGCTCTTATAGTATTTGAGATATTTATCAAAATTCGGGGGATCGCTGATTATTACGAATTTGAAGTCAGAGTTTCAAAATTCAAAATGTCGGATCTAAAATAACGGATATTTTTTAAAATCTTTATTTATTTTCCTTACAATTAGTGGTTTTTTTTGTCACTAATTACAAAGAAGTAAGATTTTAAAAATTCGAAACACCTGATTCAATAATTGAGCCTCGCATAATTCTATAACTCGCCCGACACTCGGACGGACGCTCTATTGGTAGTCAGTCGGGTAGCAGCGAGCGTCAATGGCTCTCTCGCTGCTACCCGTCCAAGCGTCGGGCGAGTTATAGAATTGGGAGGCTCAAATTGACGAAATGATTTTTGATATTTTTTCCGAATTTTATGAAAAATATCTAATATTTTTTTTAGAGTCGTTGAATGTAAAATTTTTAAAAGTTTGTTGGTAATCAGTTATGAAGCAAGAACTGAAAATTTTTATAAATCATTAAAGTCAAATTAAAGTTTTATAATAAACAATGGAAACTTTCCAATGAAGAAATTGCTTTCCGAATTAGGATATATAATATTGTCATTAGTAAGTAGCATAAACGATCTTTTCAAGTGAAAGTTTTTCACTCGCATATCTAACCCACCTTCCTTGAGGCTGGCATTTGTTGGCACATTTCTCATCTTTTAATATTAATAGTTTCACACCCCCTTTAGCCCTTTTTCATCTTCTTACCCCTCACCTTTTCTCAACAATTTCTCTTTTCCTCTTAAATTTCTGAAATCTCTTTTTCTCATACATATAGGTCAGTATAGTTTTTCTTTTCTTTAAGCTGCAGGAATGTCTAACAGAGCTTATACTATAAGTGCTCCAGTCCAAAGGCATAAATGTCTTCCTGTCAAGTATTGAAAGATCTTATATACTCTTTCGAGAATTTTTGAGTAAATCTCTTTTTTCCTGTAAAATAAAAAAGAAAATCATAATTTAGTACTCCTGGGTGAACCAGAAGATAAATTTTTATAGAATCAGACTGACTTGGAGGTTTTTTTTAAATCACTGAAATTAATTTTATGTCAGACCTACCAAATTTAAAATTAAAAAAAAATTTGTAGCTTAAATCATATTTACTGATTTTATTTGAATAGTTAACAAATTTATTAATATTCTAATTTTTTTTGGCAATAATATCAAAATGACAGAATGTTTGTTTAGTTTGTTAATTTGACAAGTATAGGGGAGGATGGGGTAAGGATAGTTAGGTAAAACATTTTTAGATCTAGCAGCTAAAATTCAATAGGCATCGGAAAAAGAATAGTATCGTTCGAAAGCCTGTTTATTTAGCTACAATTTTGTAATATATTATTTTGCTGTGGATTGCAATGCCTTCGAGATATTAGCGGAAAATTAAAAAAAAAATTTAACTATCCTTGCCCCACTATTGGGGCAAGGATAGTTATCAAAATTCTTTTTACGAAAAATAATTAAAAAAAGACATTAAATTTGGGGTTTTTTAATTTCATTGGATAAAAGCACCTCAAAGCACTACCAAAAAAATTTTTTGGACATAAATAAATATTTAAAACAGTTAATATCTGAAACAGTGTTTTAAACAGAACTGAGACATTTTAGAAAAAACAGGATTTTCACAAATAAACACGTAGCTTCCACAAATGATATCGCATCAAGATCAAATTTTTCTTGACGTCTTTTGGTGTTAAAACAAGTATATATGATGAATGGTGCCCTTTTTGAACAAGCCGTGTAAGGAATAGAGCCACTAACTATCCTTGCCCCATCCTCCCCTACCCAGATAGCACGTAAGCACGTAGTATTTTTTCCAATATTAAGGTAAAAGCACCAGTACCTGGACAAAGCAAAAAATGGAACCAGTAGATGGTGAAACAGGAATTTTATTTATTATTGAAAATATCAAATTACAAAATTCCACACCACACGCGGCCGGGTTCAAAGCTGTGTGGGTCAAAGTTTGGCTTTAAGGTTTGTTAGGCGTCAGTCGACAGAAGGTCAACAAATTTATTTATTAAAGATAAAATTTAATTTATTACTTTAATTATTAATATAGATTAAATTTAATTGAATTCCAGAGGGGGTGATGTTGGGTGAACCCAGAAACAATGAGCGTCTTTTTATACTTTAAATTTATTATGAGAAACCTACTTACATTTTTCGTCGACATATTAAAAATTTATATTTATATCAATTTTCCCTTTGTGATTTATGATATCAAATTCTAATTTTCCACACACTTTTGATATATAATGTCAAATTGTATCTTTTACACACTTTGTGGCCACAATACAAAATTCAACACATACTTCGACAAATACGACGACACATACGACCCAAGAATGAGGCCCTGTCTTCTGCCCCGCTTCTCATCAAATATTTTAAAATTTCATGGAGAGTTACGATAATTTAAAATCAAAAAAATTTGAGATACTCTTTAGATAATTAGCTTTCAGGCAAAATAAAATTTATTAATTGTAGGAGTAAAAAAAATATAAAAAACAATTTCTCTAAAATCGCTGTCCAATTCTGTCTGAACTGACTGTCCAAGTTAACCTACCGATTTATATTTTGTACCCAATAGTTGGACAAAGATTTAATTCAATTAACTCAATCAATTAATATAATTACAATTTAGTTAAATTATTTAATTTATTAAATAATCAAAATAATTACTTATTTAATGTCCAACTTCTGGGTCTTATCATGTCTAACTACTACAGCTTTCGAAATACCATGTCCAACTTCAGCTGCAAATGTGTAATTTCGTTATTTCATGATTTTAATTTAATTAAAACATCTATTATTATTAATTTTGTCTAATTAGTATTTTTAAAGGTAAATAAAACGAAAATACAAACATTTTATCAATTATATTGAATTATCTTAGTACAAAACACAAATAAATTTGAGACCCCTTCAATAGCGTCCAGGTACTGGTGCTTTTACCATATTAGTTTTCCTTGAGATCATCAACTTCAATCGTGCTCGATATATTTTTCCTATAATCTACATGTGAAAATACATGTAAAAAAATAAAATATGAACTGTCTTGGTCAAATAGTGTGTGCGCTAGAGAGATTAAACCATTTTTTTCAAAATTTTTTATTTTTCCTTGACAACTCTATGTAAATCAATCCAAATCATGTTCGCCATACATTTTCTGTAATTTTTACGTAAAAATACGTAAGTGTACCAAATTTGAGATCTCTATGTCCTTGACCACGCTAATGTTAACGAAAAAAAAATTTGAATTTGTTTATAAAAAACAGCGATTTTTTATAAACAAATTAAATTTTTTTAAATTTAGGCGCGATTTTCGCTGTTTTTATAAACAAATTAAAATTTTTTTTTTTCGTTAACATATTTTAAAAGTCGATGAAAAACTGAAACTTTTTTGTATCTTGGTCATAATTCCTAAATTCAATACTTTTATGTCATTGAAATTAGATGTATTTCAAAAAAACTTAAAAAAATTCACTAGTCTCATTAATAGGCTTTCCCCTTCTGGTATGGAGCCCTAAAAAGAGGAAAAGTGCTAAAGCATCAAACTTTATAAGTAATAAATTAATAGTGGAGGAATGGTTTTTATAAATGATCATTTAAACAACAATTCGTTATATTTCTGAACTTAAAAAAATTGCGCATACAATAAAAATTAATATTATCCACAATTCTTATTAAATAAGTACACTTACACGTCTAACATTAAATTTAAAAAATTAAATTAAAAATTTACCACCCATGGGGATCGAACCTACGACCCTATACCTAAACTAAGACCTGAACAATTGTAAAAATCTTTTCATCACACATGCACGATTTAGTCAGTTTTACGCCCCACCGAGCGAGCTTAAACTCCAGCTTTTCGAGCGGCGTGCGCGGGTGCGTTTAATTTAAAAATTTACACTCTAGGGAGTAAAAACGTGACGTCACACACATGAAACAAATCATTTACACACACTTTTCAGTCTTTCGTTGTGAGACAGTACCTGCATGTCTGCTAGATATACTAATCGGGATGTCATTGGTACTGACTCAAAAACCTGAAGTTTAAACTCGCTGGATGGGGCACAAAACTGTCGAAATCGTGCATTCGTGATAAAAAATATGTTGCATGACATGGGGAAGGACCGATTTACGGAGAGGACTGAATTTTTAGCACTTGACGAGCACTGCGAATCACTCAGCCTTCATCCTCGGAGCCTTCGGCGCTTGGGCTACGGCTTCGTTCATGTCAGTGCTCGACTCGTGCTAAAAACATTTGCCCTCTCCGTAAATGGGTCTGTCTTCCCCATGTTAAGCAATATACTATTATTTACATTATATATTATACTTAATTTAACTATTTAATAATAGTTATACTTTTTTCACTATAAAAAGTTAGGATTATTTTTTTATTATTGTTTTTAATAATTTTGCAATTGAATTGTTTAATATAAAATTTTCTTTCTTAAAATAGTAAATAAAATGTAAGCTTAAATTAAATTTTAAAAAATTAAAAAATCCGACTGATCTCAATTATATTGCCATGTCAACAAATAAAAAATTTGAGTTATCTAGATCTTCTGTCTAGCACCAGATCTGGCTCTGACTACACTTTCCAGACCAGCAACGCCAAGCAAGACCTTCCAGACTAGCGATGCTAGACTTTTTTCTAGATTGCGCCAGGCTTGACTATAGACGTTCCAGAAGATTTTTATACACGGGTCTTTACAGTTGGAAAAGTTTTAATAATATGTGTGATTGCTCTATTTATTAGGATTATAAAAGTTGAGAGAACTTTATGAGTTGAAAAATTCATCTTTCAGAAATCTCACATTCCAGTATAATATGGAAAAATTATTTTTTAAAATATTTTTTGCCCTCATTATAATCAGTTGTCACCAATTAGTAAATTATCTTTACTTATTTCTTTTCATTTGTTCTCTGGTATTAATAAATTTTATAAAATATTTTATAATTTGAGGAAAATGTGCTAATTAAGAAAAAATTTCACATAAGAAATTTAATAAATTTAAAAGAATATATATAATGAAGTTTTAAATTATTTAAGAATGCTTCAAATAATTCAACTGTTTAGTTTTTTATTTTTCTTTTCTTCCTTTCTTGTTTAATTTTCAAAGCTTTGAGAGTTTGTTATCTTTGGCAAACCTGCCCAGTACAATATTTGCGCCTGCGAACTTTCTTAATATTTTGAATTTTAATGAGGCATTGCTTTTTAATCTTAATCTGCGCCTGCAACCTCCACGTGTCTCTGTAGATTACATTTTATTTATTTATTTCAATCTTACACGGGTTCACAAATAAATCTTTTGAAAATTGGCAATTAAATTTTTGGGAAATTGCGGTATTATGTTTAATATGCCATAAAATCTTTATGAATTGTAATTTATCGACAAATTTATAGTATAAATATGAATTTAAAAAAAATTAATTAAAATTTGCAAATAATATTTTTGTCTTGTTTCAGGATACGATAATGGGGAATCACAACAATCTCAAAACAACGGAAGTAGCCTCGATTGTCTGAGTATGATTGTCCAAAGTATCAGTGGAAATACGTCACCATCAACGAACAATAATTGTTTATCTCAACATTAAATTAATTATTTTAACAGTATTAGAATTCAATAAAATTGAAACGTAGAACAAAGTTTATATGTACATTATAAAACATTAAGTATATTATTCGACATGAAATTATAGTAAAATTAAAAATTACAATAATTTATTAGGATTAATAATCATTTTATTATTATTTTTATTCAGTATCATCTTTTTTCTTAGCTTTAATTTTTTAATGAATTTTTTTTTACTTTCAAATTACAATAATACTAGGATCTATAAATGAATAAATAATAAATAAATAAAAATAAATGCGTGATAACTTATTTATTTATACCGACTTTGAAATATTTCGTATAAATATATATTATTTTAAATAAAAATGTAAAGAAACTTTCTAAAATGTGCGAATCATTATTGTATTACTTAATTAATTGAAAGTTTCATGTAACTTAATCATAATTTTATACCAATATTGTAACATAATTTTTTCATTGAAAGAAAGAAAGTATTGTATGTCTGAAAGAGTCTTTTAATATCACAGGCCTACAAAATTTGTTTTTTTTGAGATATCATAGTGGTTTCCAATGTATTTTTGTGTCCTGGACACGATTTCGAGTTCCAAAATTGCGTATCACGTTAGGATTTTGAGTAAAGTGGGAGTAAAGTCTCTAAAAACTTTTTTTTGAGGGTTTTTAGTATTTTTTTCCCCTTAATCTGACGTGATAAAGACTTCTTTATAGCCTTAAATTAAATCTTATATCACACACTATAAGACAAATATGCGCAAGATTAAAAAAAAATTAGGTTCAAGCCACCTAAAAAGATTACCCTCTTTTTTCAAAATTGTAAAATTTTTTTTATTCTGCGCATACGGGTCTAAAAATGTGTGTTTTAAACTTTAATTTAAGTGGCCGTATGTAAACTGCGCCGGATCTACCCGAATTTTACCTACTTTTATCGGATGTGTATAATCTAACATGTAAATTGCGCCGAGGTAAATTCTTGCCTTTTTTAATCCAACCTGTAAATTGCGCCGCGGTTGTCACTTGCGTTCAGGAGAAATTTTTAAGAAAGTTCGAATTATTTTTCAAATCGTTATTGCACTAAATTAATTTTTAAATAAACTTAGGCAATACAGATATAGAGGTATTAATGATATTTATGAACTTCAACTAATATTCGGTGAAAAGTCGATAAATTATTTTAACATTGAATCAGTTACTACTAGTGGCTACGTGGAGAATAATTTCACAGTTGAAAAATTAATATTTATTGTTCTAAGTGACACTTTTTATATTTCTTGTGCAACGCAAGGCTTTTTTTATATAATGATAGGAGAATTTATTTAAATTTTTTAATTTTGACAACGCAAGTCTCTCAAAAAAGGTCATGCGTAATTTACAGGTCAGTTTAAAAACGGAAAGATTTTACACTGAAAGAAATTTAGGTACAGCGATAATTATCGGTAGACAAACAATAATATATTGCTAATATAGATACTGCCACACGGCATCGGTGTTAAAGCCATACAATAATGGGTGACAAAGTATTTGTAAAACTGCTATATATTATTTCTGCTAGAGTGATGGCTTTCATGTTTCTCTTATTTAAGTGTCCCGAAACTACAATATATAAGCCTAGAAATAGTAAATTATATTTCACATTTAAAAACAACTCGACAAGCATAATCGTATAGTTACGACGAATATAGTATTTCTTTCAGTGTACCCTGACGCAGTTTACAGGTTAGATTAAAGTATTTTAAAAATTTTCCCTGCGCAAATTACATGTAACAAATTTTAGGTCAGATATCACGGCTGAAAAAATTTGTACAAGAAAATGTACAAGTTCTTGTACATGTTCATTAATGAACTTGTATATTTTCTTGTTCATGTTCAAGTAATGTTCTTAAACGAGTTCAGCATCTGGAATTGAGACACTTTCTAAATCTGAATCAGTAGAAATTTTACTAATTCAATCAGTACTTTTCATTTTAACTGGAGTTTCAGTTATTTTTTGAAATTTACTAATATAATTAGTGAATATACAAGCAATAGAAAATAACTTATTTAAAACAGTAATTTGTATATAACATAACCTTTGAAATTAACTATTAAATCAGTAGATTTTGCGGCCGCTGCCATATATTTATATTACTGATTCAATCAGTAATTTATATTTCAAAATTGAATCAGTAAATTTCTACTAATTATCAGTTGCTCAATTTTCGCTATGGCAATTAGTAGATTTCTACTGCTAATCAGTGAAATATGACTGATTCATATTTAGAGAGCATGTTTTTGTACCAGAACTTGTACAAGATCCTGGACAAGAAACTATACTTGTACAAGAAAATGTACATGTTCTTATACATATTTTTTTGTGCAGGTTTCATGTACATTTTCTTGTACCAGATGTGGAACATGTTCTTGTACATGTTCATTTATGATTTTTAAATTAAAAATTAAAAACTTTAAAGGCTGCCCAGTAGTTTTCTTAAGCCTTTACAGCTGCGCAATAATTTTTAGCATGCATAAGTGAAGAGTCTTAATAACTATAACTTATTACAATTTAAAGTTTTTTTAAAAACATTTTTAAACAAATGTTCTTGTACAAGAACATAAACGTGTTCATGTAAAAGTACTTGTACATGAAACCTGCACAAAAAATATGTACAAGAACATGTACATTTTCTTGTCCAGGATCTTGTACGAGTTCTGGTACAAGAACATGTCTCAATTCCAGATGCTGAACTTGTTTAAGAACATTACTTGAACATGTACTAGAAAATCCTCCGCCAATTTAAGGCTATATAGAAGTCTCTAGAACGTCAGGTTAGTGAGACAAAAATATGTACTGAAAACACTTACCTTAAAAATACGGTTTTTGTGGTATTTACCCCCATTTTTTTAAAATTTCAAAATGTTTTTTTAATCTTGCGTATACACCCGAGGAGAAACTTAAATAGGGAAATCGTAAGGGCCTTGTAATATTTCCCTATTACTTGTATGATTCTGATGTGGAAAAATGCAGATTTCTGATTAGGCCCAGAGGTTTCTTGTGACGCTTGATTTTTTATAAAAATGATTCATAGTACCCAATAGTGAGAACCCTACAAGAACCCTACGACCGTCTTTCGATTACTTTCAACTTACTATCATTTTTATTGAATGATAATTTAAGGTTATTTTATTTATTATAAATAGTAGAAAATTTGCACCAGTATCATGTTAACACGAAACTTACAATTAAGATTTTTATATTGTGCTACCAGGAATATTGTTATTTTGTGCATGTGCTGAAATAAAATAGTTAGTCTAATAATTAATAAATTACTTTAGTGAGGTTCACAACTTTTCTGATCAACGATTTAGAAGAACAAATATTTTTCTATTTAAATGTTTACATATTTTTGCATAAAAACTATTTTACTTAATTTTTCGATCAATAATTTGTAAAAGAGAAAATTATAAACAAAATATTTTATTGTTTTTGTCAAGAAAATATTTAAAATCTCACCTTAATGTTTTTTTGATATATATTTATTTTTATTTATAAAATTATGACTGTCATATATATTTATTAAGGAACAAAAATAACATTATAAGGGTAGGCCTTAAAAAAAGAGCAGCAAATAGAATAATATGATTAATTAAAATCAATTTTTGTCGTGAAAACATTTTCTGTTTGTTTTTGTGATTTCACATATAAATATATTCTGCGCAGATTTTGACAACTCAAAAATAGTAAAAGGTTTTGTTATCATGTGCCAGAGTATATTAATAATTTTTTTTTAAAAATTGTATTTTTGGGATTAAAATATTTTAAATAGTTAATATATGGTAATATATTAACGTTTAATAAAATAATTTTTGTATTACAAAAACATCATACAAAATAATTTCTCAAAGTTCAAGGAGATTTTACCAGTAAATAAGACATTTTTATTTTTAATATCTTCGAATTGATTGCTACATATTTAAAATTATTTTCACATTCTTAATAATTTAAATTCATTATATTTTCTAATGAATTATATAAACTACAACTTTTCTTTTTACAGTTTAATTATATTTTTTATAAAGAATAATGTAGTAATATAACCTGACATTATAATTAATCAAAAATTGAAAGTTAAATAAAAGTTAAATTGAAAGTTCTCAAAGGGCAATCGTAGGGTTTTTGTTATTCTTCTCGCTATTAACCATTAAAACTAATTTTTGAGAAAAACAAGCGTCACGAAAAACGTCAGGACCTAACCAAAATTCTGCATTTTTCCCTATCAGAAACTTATCAAATTTCAGTTTTCGATAAGGAAACTTAGGGAAACTTCTCCACGGGCAGGTTTTAAAGTGTACGATCTAAGCTTTAATTTAAGCCTATATAATAAGTGCCTAGCACCTCAGGTTAAGTAGAAAAAAATAATGATAACTCTCAAAAACACTGTTTTTGGAGATTTCACCCTTACTTTTACTCAAAATTCTGACATGATACACAATTTTGGATCCCGGGATCGTGCTCAGCACACAAAAATACATTGGAAACCATTCCCACATCTAAAAAAAATCTTATTTTGTAGACCTGTCTATTTAACCTTTAGAGGGCCGGCATTTTTTAATTGAAAATCACCATGTTATAAACTGAAAATTTGACTACTTATGAAGTCAATATAAGGTAGAAAAAACCTGATACCGGAACTGGCCACTATAGTGGCCACCCCAGCCCTCTAGAGGTTAATAAAAAGATAATTTTATATTAATTACTTTTAATTTAATCAAAACAGATCGAAAAAGGAGATATGGATAGCTAGAGCGTAATTAATGTGATTTTTGTAAAAAAAATTATTAATAAAAAGATATAATCAAGAAGTAAAATTTAATTATACTCAGAGAAAACGATTTGCATAAAATTTACTCAAAAAGTTGAGTAAAATGGCTACATATGGTTATTTTACAAATTTTCACCAACTGTTGTGTAAAGAAAACTTTAACAAATAAAATTTAATGTAAGCCTTAATCTTTTAAAAAATCAGTTAAGTCTATAAAGATAGTAGATGAAATATATTAATTCATATACTTTCAAGCCTTTTATGCATATTTTTAAAATATTGAAATAAAGGAGTTATTAAAACCCAGGTAGAAAAGTTCCCGGTAGTGACTACCAGTAGTGGCTACCAGTAGTGGCTACCAGTAGTGGCTACCAGTAGTGGCTACCAGTAGTGGCTACCAGTAGTGGCTACCAGTAGTGGCTACCAGTAGTGGCTACCAGTAGTGGCTACCAGTAGTGGCTACCAGTAGTGGCTACCAGTAGTGGCTACCAGTAGTGGCTACCAGTAGTGGCTACCAGTAGTGGCTACCAGTAGTGGCTACCAGTAGTGGCTACCAGTAGTGGCTACCAGTAGTGGCTACCAGTAGTGGCTACCAGTAGTGGCTACCAGTAGTGGCTACCAGTAGTGGCTACCAGTAGTAACTGCCGGTACCGCTACCTGTAAAGTCACTACCGGTAATCGCACCAGTATTCGCTACCGGTAGTCACTACCGGCAGTTATTACCGGTAATTTTTCCGGGAATTACACAAATTTTGGTTGCGATTCCCGGAAAAATTACCGGTAGTGACTGTACAGGTAGCGGTACCGGTAGCCACTACGGGTATAGTCACTACCGGGAACTTTTCCACCTGGGAACTACTATTCTGCCCCTTTGAAATTTGAAAATCAGAAAGATGCGCACGTGCACAATGGGTGAAACGCTCATTTATTATCAAAGAGAAATTTTTTTTTCTGTCCATGTGAAGCCGTTTTCCTTAACTTTTAAGTAAACTTTATTCAATGCATTTTCTCTGTCTCAGGTGGGAAAGTTCCCGGTAGTAACTACCGGTACCGCTATACCTGTACAGTCACTACCGGTAGGCACTATCGATATTTGCTTCTGGTAGTCACTACCGGTAGTTACTACCGGTAATTTTTCCGGGAATCACAACAAATTTTGGTTGCAATTCCCGGAAGTGACTCCCGGAAGTGACTACCAGTAGTGACTGTACAGGTAGCGGTACCGGTAGTTACTACCGATAGTCACTACCGGGAACTTTTCCACCTGGAATAGTTTTCAAAAGAGAAATTGAAGGCTGAAAAAAACGTTACCGAATTATTGTTCTTGATGAAAATATGAAATGTCATAAATATAGAGAATTATTATTTCTGAGAAATGTGATTGAATTTGTAAAACAGTAAAAGACTCCAATTTTAATCGCAAAGCATATTTGTGAAAAATATTCTTGAATTATTTATTAAAAAAAAACGTCATGTCAATAAAAAGACAATATGTTCAAAATGTTTCATATACGAGTTTTTATTACTCTCTAATTACTTAATAGTGTTCTTAATAATAATAAAAAATGTATTTAATACTAATAATTATTATTAAAATATTTATATAAGTACCATATTAAAATATATACAAACAAATTAAATACTTTCTGTGTTATGATGAGAATGTAAAAATAGAACATTTTCTTTACTAATTGTAATTAATATAGTTACTCCATTTTTTCTACTTGAAATAAGACATTTTTTAAATATTATTAAAAAAGCTTTTTAATTTTAAAATCTTTTGATGAAGAAAATCAAAAACTGAAGAAATCTAAGTTTATAAACATTTACAATTTAATTATATAAGCCAAAAATAAACGCCAGAAGTAATTTCACACACAAGTTTATGAGAGTTTTAAGCACCATTGGAAAAGTACCTTTACGTTTCAAGGTAAATTGCGTTTATGACTGTTTAGACAGACCTCAAGTCTTAAACTGCTTTCTTAAGATGTTAAGCGAACTAAGTAAGTAATTATACTTTTTTTAAATTTTTTATTGCAAAAAAGTTCATCTTGTTCCATATTTAAACTATGTAAAAATAAAATGTCTACTCAGAAATTTTTAGTTGTTAATGAAATTGTTGAAATTTTTTATACTAAATTATATAATATTAATATAATCAATTTCTTTCATTGAAATTAATATTAAATAACAAATTATATAAATTGTATCTTAAAATGTCAATTTAAAAACTTTAATATATACCTAGATGAGTGTAAATACATGCTTTAGTTATGTCAATTAATAATTAATAAAAATTAAATTAATTATTTTAATTAAATTATAAATTTGCTATATAATTTTTATTTGTTTGGGTGTTGTTTTTTCAGAGAATGACACATATCTATTCACACGAGAAAAAAAATTGTTTAAAAATGTGAGTTTTGGATTCCTGAGGTAAAGAAACATAAAGATATATACGAGAGACCGCGGGGCCAAATGTTAAATTTTTGAGAAACATTTTTTTTTTGCACGGAGAAAAAGGAATTGCTGACAAATGCTAACTGATGTTTGCTATCGGATCTATCAAAATTAGTAACCACAGCTAAATTTTTTGCTATGACAATGAAAAAGTTTTCTTTGATAAACAATATCAGTCTTAATTTTTAAAAAATTATTGTCACAGCAACCAAAACATATCAGATACGTAAATAAAGTGAAGAACACAGTTTTCCTAAAAGTCTCAAATTGAGACCAAAAATTGCATCAAATCTTTGCAACGTTTTGATGCACATAAGTTATATCAAAAAGAGATCGTTTTGTGTATCATTTTTAGAAATGATACACGAAACGGTCTCATTTTTTGATGCAAAAAACAATTTATATCAATCATGGCCGAATTGAATCGACTCAAAATTGAACGAATTTTTTTCAGATATTTTGGTAATAGTACAATTGCGGAGACCATTTCACTATTTAATTTGAATATGAAAAAAAAGAAAATCAATGACAATATGCAATTTGATAATTAAAAAGCACGAAGTAGTATAAGGAGACGTAACGCCCATAGTAGATTGTGGTGAAAGTGAGCCCCAAAATCGTGTCCTAGAGTTTACGCATTTTTCTAATAATGCGATGAGGACGCCGCGCGTGGAGAAATAGAGAATTAAAATTTATCACGTGCTCGCATGTGCTGACAAATTGTCTTGAACCGGTGTTTCGCGCTTGCACTTTGTGCTTTGTTAATGTTATCAGTGAAATGTCATGTTTTATAAAAGGATGTGGATCAAAAATAACTACAAAAGAAGAAAAAAATGGAGAAAATCGAAGTTTTTTTTCAGCTCGAACAGTATTTAATTTTTATTATTTATTATTGTTTTATTATTGTTAATATTATATAATTAGAGTTTTAATTATTTCCGAAGTGTTTTTTATTTTTTAATGCTTTCCTATTATAGAATGAAAGTTTGTTAACTTGGTCGAGTGCTATTTTTGGCATTGGAAAAAAACCAAAATTGACAAAAAAGGATAAGATATGTGATTTGCACTTTGTGGAATCAGATATTCTGAAAGATTATATCACAAAGTTACCTGATGGTAGTGTACACAAAACAAAACAAGGTAGATATGACCTTGTAAAAGGTGCAGTGCCGTAAATATTAATATTATATTATTTACTTTCACTAATATTTAATATTTCACAATATTTATTATATTATTTATTTATTACACAATATTTTATCAAAACCACTTCGTGATCAAAACACGTTTGCTGTCAACTACAGTTGTTTACGCGATAGCAGACGACATATTTTGATTCCGATTTATCTCAGTAGAGGCGCTACAAGAGCATTATTCGAAAACCTTAGTAACTCTAGGACACGCATTTGGGGTTGCTTTGAATGCATGGCGTTACGTCTCCTTATACTACTTCGTGTTAAAAAGTGACAGCTTATAAACATAACCTAAAATGCATGAGAAAAAATTTGTCGATAAAATCAATATAGCCGATCTTTTTAGAAGGTAGATGGCAGCACTCATCTATTTTCTTTCTTTAAATTTTTTCTGAATCGTTTTTATAAAAAGCAAAACTGCCATCTACCTTCTAAAAAGCTCGGCTATATTGATTTTATCGACAAATTTTTTCTCATGCATTTTAGGTTATGTTTATAAGCTGTCACTTTTTAATTATCGAATTGCACATTGTCTTTGATTTTCTGTTATTTTCATTTTCAAATTAAATAGTGAAATGGTCTCCGCAATTGTACTATTACCAAAATATCTGAAAAAAATTCGTTCAATTTTGAGTCGATTCAATTCGGCCATGATTGATATAAATTGATTAAATTTTTTGCATTAAAAAATGAGACCGTTTCGTGTATCATTTCTAAAAATGATACACAAAACGATCTCTTTTTGATATAACTTATGTGCATCAAAACTTTGCAATAGAAAAAGAGACAACCAAGTTTACTGTGAAATGACATTTAACATTCAGCCCGCCAATTTTTTAACATTTAACCCCACGGTGTGTTTTTGGTTTGGACAACAGCTACACAAAATTTGACTACAAATATTTAGGAAGTAGTTTTAGATTTATTTTCAGCGACCCCAAATTAGTTAAAATACTTAATTTAATAAGAATATATCCAAAAAAGTACACAAAAGTTGAAACTTCCGTCGTCTTAAAAATTTACAACGTTACACTCTAAATCTGAATCAGTGTTTTCAATGATTTCAAATCAGTGGACGAGTTTTCTTTAATTCATCAGTGGAATCTCACTGACAATCAGTTGTTTTTACTGATTATCAGTGAAATTCCACTGATGAATTAAAGAAAACTCGTCCACTGATTTGAAATCAGTGCAGTATTTACTGATTCAGATTTAAAGTGTATGGTCACGTTATCACACATCATTACAGACGTTCATTTCTCGTCCCAAGACCCTTCTACAGCCCAAATTTTGACCCTGTAACTATTTACGTTCGAGAAGTACAGAATTTTAATGGTTTTGACAGTTTAATATTTAGCCCCGGTCTCTCCTACATAAAAAAATCCAGTTCGAAAATTTTTAGTAGGTATTGTATGTAAATATGTATACGTATATGTAAATTTTGGGCAATAATATACATGGACATTGACAATTAACACTATCAACATACACGAAGGCGTAAATAGTGAAAAAAATTCCGTGGGATAAGGAGAAAAAAATTTACGGAAACCCGTAGATTAAATTTAGCAGATGTATTGCAAGCAGAAGGCACAGACCGCAGTTTCCTTTATATTTCAAGTGTAAAAGTTTGAAATACGGTTTGTTGAAGTGCACTCTCGACCAAGAAGGAAGATGCCTGATGTTACAGCTTTTTAGGAAATTTCACGGTCCAAGATACTATATACATGCTTTTAACATTTACCAGTTGTAATGGGAGGAAGCTCTAAATGCCAGCTTATTGTATCTGCATTAACATTCCACTGAATACATATCAGAAAACACCGGAATCGTCTTTTATTTAGACATTATCCACTTTTTGAAATGATTCAAGTGTAAAACAAAATGTCTTTTCAATTACAAAACGCACATACATATTCACACTATTTTTAAATACAAATATTCAGAAACATCGTTTATTTGTAGATATTACTATACGTGTTTTTAAATCAACCACTTTTAAAGAAACATTTAAATAATTTAATGTTAATATTTTTTCTTAAATTTTTTTTATTGGCGTAATTTGGGATAATTTTTATGAAACCTAACATTTGTTTCGACTAATCTTTATTCAACATAATTTTATTCTTATTTTGTTTAATCTGATGTTATAGAAAAAGGAAATATTATTATTTAATGCAATCGCTTACATACATTTTCGAAAATATTTAACGCTCTCTGGGATCAAACCCACTAATCTAACGCTTCGCAGGCTAATACGCTAACCATTACGCTATCCTACAGTGAAAAAATTATATTCTAGATTTCAGAATTTCTTCTTAAATAGGCGCCCAGAATATTCCCCACTTAAAGTAAGTGGAAAATATTTTTACAATAAAAATATATTAATTATTGTAAGAAATATTTCCCACTTACTTCCAGTGGAGAATACTTTTGGCGCCTATTTAAGAAGAAATTCTTAAATTTAGAATATAATTTTTTCAGTGTAACATTGGAATATAAATACAAAATTGATTTGATAAGTTGAGACTGAGGAAAATTAAGATTTGAGGAGCAGAACAATAAACAAACAATAATTATATATAAATTATAATTTATTTTTAATGTTAAATAATTTATTTAACATTTTTAATTTTTTTTATTAAAACTTGGGAACATAATTTTTCTTAGTATAATAAATAATTTTTTATTTTTCAAATTTTTAAAGTATATTTTAAAAGAAAACTTGCTTAACAGAATTTAAAAACTGTATTACTTATATGAAGAAGAAAAAATAAGACTAGGTGATATATAACAATTTTAGAGTTTTTGAAATTTAACTACATATTTAAGTAAAATGAACTCTTAATTTATTAATTCTATAGAAAATAGTTAAGGTACCTATGAACATACTTTAAATTTTTAATTTCAATTACAAATATATTTCAGAACTGAACTTCAACAGAATTTTAGAACAGTTACGATACAGTTCTATATATGCGATGAAACATTAGTTACTGAAAATTTGTGACTATAGTGTTATAAAAATGTTATGTAACACTGTTGGAGAATTGTTCCGATTTTTAGGTACAAATGTCATCCAGAACTAAACTGCAACAGAATTTTAGAAACATTGTTCGGACATAGTTCTAGAACAACGTTGGAACGTCCATTAGAGATTATTTGTGACGATTAGGTTACAGAAATGTTACATAATATTGTAACAGAACTGTGAAGTTTACATCATATAGAACGGTTTGGTAACTCCTTTGTAACAATGTTCTAGAATTCTGTTACAATGAGGTTATATAACAGATTCATAACCGCAGCTTGTAACAAATGTTCTATAAAACTGTGTCCTCACTGTTATAGAACATTTATAGAACGTGTTTGCTGGAGTGTTTCTAGGCAAATCTTGATTACTTGTCATATGTTATCCTCAGATTTTTTGTTTGACTTTTTTATTTATATATTATAATTTCTATTATAAATATTTTAATGTACATTTTTTGTTAAAAATTGACAGCTAAAAGTAAAGAGCTATTCCTTGTGCAATTACCTTATTAACTCCATCTCCATTTCTCCACATTGTTAAATTGTAATTAGAGAAAATTAATGTCTCACATATTATCAGTGTTTCTGTGATATTTCAAAACCTTATATACACATTAAGGTGTGAAACATGTTTATATAGAGGGATAAATACTGACAAAATTCTACCACTGGACACCCATCCCTATTCGTTTAGATATTTGAACATCTGGAAAATGCTGCTGTTGTGACCCGCCCAGAACTGGTATTATAGACAGACCAGCGCAGCAGTTCTAGCAGTGTTTTATGTACGTGTAAGTAAGAAAAAAAGAAAGAGGGTGAGAATCTTTGAAACCGGATATCGACGTGAGAAAATAGTCAATTGGTTTCTGACCATCTCAATTTTTTACAAGATAACATCAAAATCTGCAGAGAGGAAGTAACTTGTATTTTCCTCATATATCCAATAAACATAAGAAATTCGAGTGACTGTTTTGTTTCCCCAATATTGCGATTATTTTATTTAAATTTTATACATTTTTAATACAAAAAAATATTTTTATTATAATAACAAACTAAGATCAATAGCTAATAACTAATAACCCCTAAATATTAAAACTAATACAATTATTTTCTATGTTTAAAATTTTTTACAATATTTTACAATTTAGAAAAATATATATGATTGCATTAAATATATTCACTGATAAAGGTCCACATTGTGATCGAAACGTCTGCAATAATTACAAATTCATTGTTTCATTGGAATAAAGTAATATCGAGGGGGAATTTACTCATATAGTCCACTGTACACTTTTCCTGTAATAATGAAACTTCCCCTAAAGAATAGCTCTAAAATAAGTGCAAGAATCTAATAGAAAATAAATTGACGAATGATCTAGTCACAGGAAGCTAAAATGCGACAAACTTTAACAGAAATTCATCTAAACACTAAAAAACATGTACTAGAATATTAAAACAAGGGGTCCATCTATTAAATTTCAGAAGCATTTAGTCCAAGTTGTTTTCTAAATTTTATTTCGGCACGTTTTCTAAACATCGTCAGTCTTTTAAAGGCACGTCGAATGCATCTGTGCCCATCAGTTTCAAGAGGTTTTATCGGTCGAAGGTTTTTAATCTCCCTCGAGGGAATCCGGTAGTTTTTTGTCTATTTCCATTGACTTATAATAAAACTATATATATATATATATATATATATATATATATATATATGTTTAAAAGTGACGGCACACGTCGCACTATAGAATGCATTTAAAAAACATAAGGAGATAGGATTCATTTCATAATTGAAAGACTTTAGAAAATAGTATTTAAGTGGCTTATTATTCTCAACTTCTTTAAAACGGAAGTGCTCACGCGTATAGATAAACTAAGAGCACGAGCCGTCAACAAATTAGTAACATGTTCCATTTATATGGCCTTTTAAAAACGCAATTCTTCTTTTATTATAACAAAATTCCGATTTTGTAGAATTTCTATTCAACTAAACTTTGATAAAGCAAATTTTCTAATATATCGAATTTTCAAATAATACAATTTCCATCTAACAAAATTTATATCTTGAAAAATTTTCATAAAAAAGAATAAAATATAAATTCAACAAAAGAACAATTCTGATAAATAAAAATTCTTTTTTATGAAAATTTTTCTAGATATAAATTTTGTTAAATGGAAATTGTATAATAATAATAATAATACGTAGTTTACAAATATTTTTAAAAATACACCCAGAAACAAGTTGTAAATTCAGATGTTCATTTCATGAACATTTTGCTTCCTCTTTACGATCAGCAAAAAAATTTGCTTCCTCGTGGAGAAAGCAAAATTTTATTGCCAAAATGTGAATTTTTGATTTTTTAACTTTCATTAATTCTTTAAATTTACCTCAAATGTATACTTTATATATATATCGATCGATTGGTCTTGACGTAAGGAATACAATTATTTCATATATAAACTTCAATTTAAAAAATCACAAAATTTTATAGCCAAAATGTGAATTTTTGATTTTTTAACTTTCATTAATTCTTTAAATTTACCTCAAATATATACTTTATATATATCGATCGATTCGTCTTAACGTAAGAAATAAGATTTTATTATATATAACCTTAAATTTTTCTATTTAAAATTTTTTTCGATTAAAAAAAAAATTTTGAAAAAAGACGATAAAATTTTTTTTTGGGTATTTTTCAAAATCCTTTGGTCAGATTTGAGATATTAATATGATAAATGAGCCTACCAAATTTTATCTAAATCTATTAAAACCTGTTAAAGTTATCTTCTAAACAAAAAAGGGATCCACACACACACACACATAAATACATCCAGACAATTGATCAGGATCTCATATAATATGTTTCTATAAAGAAAAAAATTTGTTTCCACCACTTTGAAAAGTTTTATAAATGAAAGGACTACAAAGCTTCCTCCACGAAGAAGCAAAAAGATTCTTTGTTTCAAAGAATGTTTCTTTGAATCAAAGAAATTTGTGCATTGTTATAGGGTTAAAGAAAAATTTCTTTGATTTTACGAAATTTTTTATTTTAATCAAAGAAATAAATATTTATTTTAATGCACAAATTTCTTTAAATTCTGGGTGCGTAAATACTCGTTACCAAGTAAATACCTTAAGAGTTATTCTCCATCTTGACTGATCCTCTTAATTACCAAATAAGCTTTTCAGAATACTCGAATATAGTATAAGGCACAGATAGTATAAGGCTCACTTTATGGATATAATCTTTGGGAGTTTATAGATGCATGTTTATCGTGAGGTCGTCGGGATGCTGGATGTGCATAGCATCAAGTTTTGCACTTGGATTGATTCAGGATATACGGACCAGAGTTCCAATTTCAAAACGCAATCTTAACGATATCTATATATATCCAATATCTCTATGTTCTGTTCGCATCAGATTTGCATTTAATCGATTTTCAATGAATTTTCGATTCCTTTGACTTTAGAAGTCTTCACACACACACACACACACACACACACACACACACACACACACACACACACACACACACACACACACACACACACACACACACACACACACACACACACACACACACACTACAGACGAATAGAGAGACTGCTGTTGAATTCGAATTGGAAACGAAAAATAGAAAAGCGAAAAGAAGAAAAAAAAGAAAAACGAAGGATATACGAAGCTGTTGAAAAGATCTCCGCACACTGCAAAAGTACTTTGAACTCGATTGCAGAAAACTCCTTGAATGTGCCAATCGGAACGTGAATCTATGTTCCGTGAACGTCAGCCAATAACGTCACTTAATCCTTTTTAGCATCTCTAAATCTTGACATATTGTACATTTAATTTTTTTTTTTAATTTACTGAAATAATTTTTATTTGCTATAAATAAAAATATTAGTAATATGCAAGAGAAAAATATAAGTGGAAAAATTTGTTTGCAATTGTAAGCATAATTCAAAAAAAATAAATAAATAACTTATAATTTGATATCATCAAAACTTAAAATTTAGTTTTATTAGAAATACAATTTAATTTTAAAGCCTTATTTTATGATACTTAAACGGTAAAACGGACAATTGATATTTTATATTATATTTCAATAAAGTTAACGTTCTACTGCTTCACTGAATTGCATAATTTGATATTTTAATTTGCTCATATGAGTATTATCATTATAATTTAATGTATATATAAATAAAGTGGAGTTTGATTATCATTTGAATAGGAGACTTAATTTTCACTTTAGTTTATTTTTACTACAAAATGAATCACACATAAAAGAACAACTTTACAGCTCGCTGCTTCGTAAAAGCTCAGCTTGAATAGCAATATCTCCAAATAATAACGTTATTAAATCTAGCGACAAAATCACATGAAAAATTATTAAGTATAGAGTATAAACTAGAGATTATAAAAGATTAAATAAAATGCAGTTAGTTGTCATGTATGTATAAAATGTTGAATATCAAACTGATGCGATTCGTAAAGAATTGCTTTAAAGTATTTTTAACCTTAGAGTCAATATTTCTGAAAAGAGCCACCCAAAACCTCTTTATTTTCATTTTCGTTAAAATATGGTTTTTTAAATAGTGTTTCAAAAATTAATTTTTCAAAAACTTATTGATCAATTTTAAACGTTCAAGTTCCATTTTATTTGTCCTGATATGAAGTATAAGTGACATTTTTCCAGATAAAAATATTGCATTTTAGTAAAAAATTCAATTGTTTATTTATAAAAACTTAATAACAAGTAATGTATTGTGACGTTGCACAATTTTCATAAATAATAAATAAACATTTTTTTTAATAATAAGATAATAGACAAACTAACTTACAAATATTTATTAAAAGTTTGCGAATATTAATTATTTATTAATTAATTGAACCCTCGAGTAACGAGTTTCATATACAAATAATGCGATAATTTTTGTTTTAATTGTCCGCCATTTGTGTTTGGAAAACTTTGAAATACTTATATTGGATTCGTAATCAGCGACCCCGAAAACCCTTACTGCAGTGGTTGATTAAATTTTCATTATGCTTTTAAAAAAGTCAGGCGCATTAAAGGGTTTGACTGAAATTATATTACTTTCGATTTCGGAAAATAAAAATTATACTAATTTTATATTTATGATAAAATTATGTTAAAATGAAATTCTCAAGATTGATATTCGTACACATTTTTATAAAATTCGATAAAAATGAGAAATTTATAACAAACTATAATTTTGGAGCAATCATGGGTCTCAAATTTTGGCATGTTGGTGACATCTGACAGTGAAACATTGAACTCTCTTCTTCCCGATGACCCGAATGAATATCCATGCGAGATTCCTGTTGAAGCAACAGAATAGCAGACAAGCATGTTTCTATTTTCGTTCGATTATCACGAATAATGGTATAGTTTGTTAAATTTGTTTCACTATACAGAAAATTATTTTTATTTATTAAAAACAAAAGTATTTAATACATTGATATTAAATTATTAAACAGTGGAATTGTGTGTGTCCTGTTAATAAATAAATATTAAAAGGAACATCATTTTAAAATAAATATACTAAATTTAATACTTGCGTACAAAACAGTAAGGTAATATATTTATATTTCAAAACTTATTATTGTTGTTAATTACGTTTTCATTGTTTTATCATTGAATTATTACAAATTGTAAAAGTGTTTAAGATTACTGTTAGTTTTATGGTATTTTTTATTATAGAAGAAATAATATACAAAGAATATGTAAATGCAAAAATAAATGTCGTCTTAAGTTTTTTATATACATAGATTTTAAAGATGAACTAAAATTATGTACAAATGAGAGGGAAAGATGAATTGGAGCGGGGTGAAATATATATAATTCAAATCAATTACAGTATATAACAATTTTAAAACGACATAAAATGAAATATGTTAATTAAAAATTTATAATAAATTTAATTTTCTTCATAAATGTTTTTATTTGTCAATAAATAAATGAAATATGTGAAAAAATTTATTTTTATACTATATTTAAAAAAATATATATATATATATATATGATATGCAAAAACTGATGTTTTATTCCAGAAATGGCTGGGAATTCTACAATTGATAACCATTTTCGAAATTTAAGAAACATATTCGCCGCACAAAGAATTTTTGTAAATGATGAAAATGCATTTTGTACTTTAGATACTATTTCAGAATCTTTAGCTACTTTATCAGAGGTATTTATTAATTTTTAAAAGCAAAACAAGCATGAAAAATGAAATTTACTAAACTACGAATTAGAATTTTTTTTAAATATTTGTTTTTACTACGATTTTTCTAGCCCTTCACATCGTGTTTTTTAATTTGAAATTTTACAAACAAGTCAAAACTTTCAATTTTTCCTTCAAATTCTCGCTTTTTTGGAATACTTAAAATTATCAATTTTTCTTTCAATTTCTTTTTTTCTACAACTGTCTTATTTTTTTATTTTCTTTTCTTTTTCTAAAATGTTTGGCTTTCTTATTCTTAATTTTTTTTTAATTCTAAAAATTTATTTATTTAATACTTTTATGAATTGATCTAAAATTCTCATTTAAAAATATTTTTACTTTATACTTTGTACATATTTTTTTGCTACTAGTTTCATAAAGTTTCATAAAAAAAGTTGAAATATTAATGTCGCAATAATAACGAAAAAGTATATTTCATATAGGAATTGGATGTCCTTGTCTCATCGCCTGTATCTGTAAATTACGAAGAATTTAATTCCTTAGAATCTTTAACATCGATACTTGTTCAATTAATTAACGCCTCTTGGAATCTTGTCCAAAGACATAGAATGATAGAACGAGTTCATGAAAAACAAAATGATGTTTATCACAAATTGTCAGTTGACAATAATAACTTAGGGGTATGTAATTTCAGTAATAATAATAATAATAATAATAATAATAATAATAATAATAATAATAATAATAATTTAAAAAGAGGAAATTATAACTCACGATTGTTACTATGCTGCCAGGAACTTTAGTGGTAAATAATTTATAAAACAATTCCAATCATGAAAAAAATAATTATAAACCTGTTTTTAATATATGTCAATTAAATTTTTGTTTTTTTGCAGAATCAGATTAAACGTTTAAAAGAGAACTTAGAAAAGAAAGAACATTCTATGAGTGAAGTACAAGAACGAGAAAGAAGACTGAAAGTTAAATGCGAAAATCTTACTCGTGATCTTAAACGTGAACGAGATGAGGTTTGTTTATTTATTGTTTTTTATTCATTGCGAAAGTGCACATAATACTTCACACGGTCAAGGGGGAAGAGGTCAGAGAATTGGATGAAATGCTTTTATAATCAAGAATCATTTACATATTTTATATATTTGCTTTTTTAGTTTTTATTGCTGTGGGGTCAACTTGTGCATAAAAGTACACACTAATTTAAAAGTATTAAATTGATACTGAAAATATCAAATTGATACAAATTTTTATATCAATTTGATATTTTTGGCTTTCTAAATTTAAATTAGTGAAAAGTGAGCTGCTAATTCACATTAGTAAGAATTTTTACTAATTTCTAGTAAAATATTACTATTTGATTTAGTAGTTTCCCATTTTTTGACTAAAGTTTTAGTAAAAAGTGACTTAAAATTAGTGAAATTTCTTACTAACTTGAATTAATAGCTCACTTTTCACTAATTCACATTTAGAGAGGGTATCAATTTGATACTTTTAAATTGGTGTGTACGTTAACGCTCTCTTTTTGTACTTTCTAAAGATTTATATTCTGATTTAAATTATTTTTTTTCCATTAGGTTCTTAAATTGAAAAAACAGTTGCAATCGAAGGATAGTCAACATACGCATGAATTAAGACGAATTCAGCAAACCGGACATAAACTTAAAGAACAACTACAAAAATCTATTGGTGAATTTTTCAAAAAATTAGTTTTTTATTCGATTGCATTTATTTTATATTTAAATTTACATAGCGCAAAATTTTCACAGAAAGATTAAATTTAAACTGAATTACATAATTTACAAATTTTTAATTACATTTCTAATCCTACATAAATTTATAGTGATGAGTAAATTAAATTTTTTAGTTAAATTTAATTTCATACATTATAATTGCAATTTTAATCAAGTATATTTGAGCTCTTACTAAATAAATTAAAGTTTGCAGTTTTCTGATTCAGAATAAAGGAATTAAATTTGAATTTTCTTTTTAGGAACTTATTTACCGAGGGATAAGGCTTTACAAAATTTGCAAGCCGAGCATGAAAAACAGGTGTCCATACATCAAGAAACAATTTCTCACTTGGAGAAAAACAATTTGCTGATGTTACAAGAAATCGCTTATTTAAAAGATGCTTTGGATCTGCAGACCCATCAGATTCTACAGGCAAAAAGTTGTAAAGTTTATCAAGAAGAAGATGTTGAGGAAAAATACCGGTAAGTAGTTATTTTTTAAATTTTCATTTCTTTATTACCAAATATATTAATTTTTACATTATAATAAAATAAATTTAATTTAAAAAAATAAATATTTATTTAGCTGCTCTTAGCTCTATTTTATTGTTTATCATGTACCTAAAAAAATTTTAAACAAAAGTCTGAAAAAAATATAAAATTTGAATTTTGCTTTACTTAAAAATATCGATTAATTTTATAAATTTCAATAAAATTTGTACAATATTTGGATCAATTCATTCATTTTGATGCTTAGAATGTATTTTTGAGAAAAGATTGATTAAAATCTGTAATAAGAAAAAAATACAAAATTGATTTTTTCAAAAAAATTTAAAAAAAATTAATTTTAAAAAGGGTTTGGGTAAAATATGGACTTATTATAGGTCAAAAAATTTATTTTAATGCAAAAATACGCTTTTCTCATAAAGAAAGTTAAATTTTTAGTATAATAAATCTTTTTGTTGAAAAACATTTTTTAGAATTTTTGAAAAAATGTCCTAAAAAACTTGCGTGGATATTTTTGAAAATCTTTGTGTCTGATTTTAGATATTGATGAAGGCAATAAGGCTAAAAAAATTTAACTTGATCCATCAAAATGTATTTAAGATATTTTGATAACAAGGAGCGGTGACATACACATACATGCGGATATTTGTTCTTTATGTTGAAATACAGGGTGTTCAAAAAGTATGGAAACTTGAAAATATCTCGAAAAGTACGCATTTTCGTGAAAAATATTCAACACAAAAGTTGTTCCCAATGAAAAGGTCTACATTTTTGAACCCCAAAAAAATGCGTACATTTCGAGTTACTTGCAAGTTTCCATACTTTTTGAACACCCTGTATATCTATATTAGTTAAAAATTTGCTAAAATGATTAATTTTAAGAAGTTCGAAAATTGTCATCAACATAAAGCTTCCTGTGAGGAAGCAAAAAGAAAATTATGTTCATATCAAGTTTCATGCAAAAATATTCAAAATTCTGCTTTTAGTAGCGACTTAAATATAAAATTTTAATTAAAAATTCGTTTAAAAAGAACGGTTTCTTTTCATTTATTTAAAAAAAGTATAAAAATACAGCCTTTTCTTTAAGGAAAGAAAGATGAATTTTTTTTATTCTGTACAAAAATATGCATTGGAAAATTTGAAATTGGATTTTTTATGTCCAGAGGTACTATTTAATAATTATTAATATTTTTTTTAATAAACTTAAAGTTTTTGTAAAAATACATTTTATTTTTTATGTACATTGTGATGAGTTTACCATATTTTTATTATATTCTTTACATTGTATCTTGTTAAATGAAAATTGATCACTGATGATGGCCGTGATTACAACTACAGGCAAAAGCTATTAGTATCTAAAAATTCAGGGATGTATCAACAATTTTAAGTCATAGATTCTTTTAATATAGAAGAAAAATTAAATAATTTACTAACTTTAGCTTATTAATGTAATAATATTAATTTTATATATATATATATATATATATATATATATATATATATATATATATATATATATATATATATATATATATATATATATGAGTAAGAATTTCTGAAAAGTGCCACCTAAACCTGAAAAAATTTATTTTTTGTTGAAATGTTATTTTTCTTATAGTATTTTATATGCACAATCACTACTACATGCGCCATGTAGTATAAATGTTTAAATAAACCAATTGTTGAATGCGTGCCATTTTTTTTCTCGACGGAATATTATTCAGAAGGGTTTTAAGTATATAAAGCTATTTTTTTCATTTTGAAATTCGATTGTTTTCATGGTTTTTTACTATTTGTTTATAAATAAACAATTTTTTTGCAATAAAAATCAATATTTTTGCACCAAAAAAATATCAATAAAACTATGATTTAAGACAAGAAGAATGCCGTCTAGATCACTAAAATCGATCAATAAATTTCTTTGAAATTAATTTTTTTAAAAAATGGGTCAAAAATATTAAATTGTTAAGGAAGTTCTCTCGCAAACAGAAATGACGAAGAGTTAATTATCAAACTTGATAAACTGATAGATAATGGTTTAAAGAAGATGTTGTTAAATTTTTAGAGGTCTAGGTGGATTTTGACAAAAGATATAAATAATTTTCTCTTTTCACATTTAACACGGGTTCTTATGGGAAATTGAATTTTTTGGTCTGAAATCTCAAATTGTGAAAAATCTGACGAAAAGATATTACTGGAACTTTAAATACATAAAGTTTAATAGCCAATGTTCACTTACTTTTAATAAAATTGATCAGACATGGCTTAGGAGACTCACAATTAATTATTTTGTCTAAAAAAACACCGTGTTTGACAATCAGAAATTATTTAGCACAACGCTTGGCAACGTTGCGTCTTGTAGGTTAGGTATAGAAAAAGCGCGAAATTTGAAAGTAATATAAGTAGTATATACATATAATAGTATATTCTTCAAAGATTCATAATAATGAATAATAATTTGAATTTGCTTATAAAAAATTAAGATTTTTAAAATAATAATTCTATTAATAATTAATAAATATTAAATAATTAATAAATTTATAATTGAAAACTTTGAAAAATGATACGCACAAAATTAATTTAATAATTTTGTAATTTTTATATACATTTTATGAAAATGTAAAAAAGAATTAAAATTTTTGTAAAATAAGAAAAAATTAGTTATTAATTTTAATTTAAATTTATTTTTTATTTTAATTTTTAACTTTTCTAAAATTAAAAATGAAATTGATTTAATTAAAATTAAAAATGAAATTAATGAACTATTCGTCTGCCTTCAGCAGGTTTATAATTCACAGTACGAATCATTTGTGAGGTTAGCTCGAAGATTTTTAGTGCCATATACACTCCGAAGGTTTTTTCCCGCAATTTGCAATCTACAACGATTTTCATAAACTTTTTGGGTTACTATCTTTCCCTTCCAATAATAACGTTTTACTCCTTTTTTTGCAGTCTCTTCTAAATTTTCTGACATGATAGCGCATTTAACGAAAATAAATCAAACAATAGCAGACGACACGAAACGGAACGGGGGAAATATAATCCAACGTTGCCAAGCGTTGAGCTAGTACTACGTGATACAAATGAAAACTTAAATGGGCATTGATTTGACTGACGTTGGAGGCGGGAGAACTTCCTTAATAACAAAAATTTTTTTTTGCAAAATCGTTTTAGGGGGTGATTGCGCATATAAAATACTATAAGAAAAATAACATTTCAACAAAAAAAAAATTTTTTCAGGTTTAGGTGGCACGTTTCAGAAATTCTTACTCATATATATGTACATTTATATATATATATATATATATATGTGTGTGTGTGTGTGTGTGTGTGTAATAATTTCTTTAATCAGTTTTTTTAAAACATGAAAAGTATAAAAAAAGTTTGATTATTATTCAAAACAATAAATATATATAAAATAAATTACGTAATAATTTGTAATAAGTGGATTTTTTACATTATATTTCTTCATTATTATTTCTTATAACACACCTTCTTTTATTTCTTTTATATTTTGTTTTTTTACGTAAAATATATTTCTTTCATTTTTGTATATTTAATACAAAATCACTTTACCGATCATTAAGTGATACTAAAAGTTTTCGGCCCTGAATTCCCTTGATTCAATATTTTTATAAAATGATATTATCATGGAAGAATTTTATTCGAGTTGCCACAAGAGTGTAACTAATATTAAATTCTGTTTAAAAATGAAAGCATGAAATTGATGGATAAAGTGCATGAATGGTTTAAATTAGAATAGAATATTTAAAAACGCAGTAACATGTAAAATATGCAAAAATAACGAACAGTCATATTTTTTTCTTTTTCGTAATTGACTCACATTTTCAATTTTTTCTATAAAGCTATTAAACACCTTCTGAGGGAAAACACTTTTCAGATATTTCCCTATTATTTTATTAAAAAATGAAATTATGTTACGTTATGAAAAAAAAATATATAGAAACATTTAATTTTGAAATTAAATGGAATCTATAATATTCTAATGTCTATTATCTATATATTTTTTAATTTATATTTAATTTATATTTTTTATTTAATTACATTTATAGAATAATTAAAAATTAGAATACAAAATTCTTATGTTTTCATTTTTTGAATTTATTCTGAAAATGTAATATAGAAAACTGCATTGAAAATTTTAAGGAATTTGAAAAAAAATTCAGTAGTTTTATTATTTATCAAATATTCTTAAAAATATTCTAAATTAATTAAAAAAATTTTAAAAGTTCTAAAAGTACAGGTATTTTGTATACTTGAATGTGATACGTTATTACATGTATATAAAATAATTAAAAATAGTTATTTATGATACAAGTGCGTAAAGTGGGTGATTATCCGAGTGATGCAAGTTACACGAGTATAATAAAATTTACGCACGAGTGTCATACAACATTTTTTGCAACACTCACCTTCCCCTTCACCTAAGTTTGCAACAATATTAGCAACATTTGTGCAATATTGCTATAAGTTATGGAAGAAATTGTGGTTAATACATTTCTATATTATATGTAAGTATAATATATCACTATTACTCATTAAAAAGACACAGCGGTGCATAAAGTAAATATTTTACACGCTGTTAGGAAAAGTGATACTTTAGACACACTTTTTTGTGTATAAAATTCAACTTTACAGGTTAGTGTTGCAAAAAATATTTTTTAATTAACAAAATTAATTACCATCAACCGGGACTATTATGGTACAAGCTATTTTTTTGTTGGCAACAAAGTAACTGTGGTATTATTAATAAATTCGGTTTTAGAAATAAGAAAAAAATTTATAAAAAAGAAAAAATTTTGTTGGGAATTTGGAAGATCTATGAAAATCTACATCTATCATAAAATTCATGAATATCAGTGTCAAAAATAATTAAAGTACATGTTAAAAATTTTGTTATGAAAATATATCCATACTTGATGAGCTAACTTTTTATTAAGTATTTTAAGAGAAAATTATCTAAAAACTGAAAATCCAGCATTTATAGAGGCAAATAACCTGAAAAAATGAAAAAAAAATTCAGTAATTGTAATGAAATTCCTATAATAATAATAATAATAATAATAATAATAATAATAATAATAATAAAAATGTTTTAACACTTTTTTAACCCTAGAAGGAGTAACTGGGGTGTCTAGACACCCCAAGCAACATTCAAAGTATGTTCCTGACTTAACCAATCATATTTTCGGGACGGGACCATAACGATAATTCAATTTGTACATCTGACAGTTGATCTTCGGTAGTGCGCGCGAAATTTTTGCTCCAGGAAAAGCTCTGTATCGAATTGAAATACGTGTGGGGTATATTTACACCCCAGTTACCCCCTAACGTTACAAAATTGACAAAATAAGTAAATTTAAATTTTATGTGAAATCATTTTTAATCAGTTCAAATCATCTAGTAGACTAATAATTTATAGATTATACATGAGAATAAGTTGTATTTTATAAAAAATACATTTTTAAATAAAATATATATATTGTTAGAAAAAATTAACATTTTTTATTTATAACTTCATATGAAATTTCAATTGAGGATTATTACTGATAATAATATATTCACATATATTATATAGGGTCAGTTGGGATAAATGTGGACAAAATCGCTATTTTTCACAAATTACGTAAGTTTCTTCCTTTAATAGGTAATATTTGCTGGTTTATTTTTTTAAGTTGTTATTTACGTTTCCAGGAATTATTTTATGCAGCAGAAAAAAATTTAGATAAGATTTAAACGCATGAAACTGACTGTCCCCATTTACCCCAAAATTTATAAAATTTCATAAAATTCGGGGTAAATGGGGACAGCATAGTTTCTAAGAAAGTTTTAAGAAAAAAGTTTCACTTGAATTTTTGATTTTTGTTAATTTGGTTAATAATGACAAGCTGTCCCCATTTACCCCAAAAATTTGAAAACTCAGGGTAAATGGGGACAGCTTGTCTTTAACCAAATTAACAAAAATCAAAAATTAAATATAAATAAATTAATATAAAATTTTGTGATTTTTTAAATTGAAGTTTATATATGAAATAATTGTATTCCTTACGTCAAGACGAATCGATCGATATATGGGGCATTCTATTTTAAAATTATACCCCTAGTAAACAATTGACAATATAAGACATTTTTTAAATAATTATTTCTCCCATTTAATTAAATCAAATTACTTTTGCAATAAGTGGTTTCGAAAGAGAAATTTCTAAACTTTACAATTGTAAAAAAATTTTTTCAAAAAAACATTTGACTTTGATCTTCAAGTTTTTATGCATTGAGCGATAACTTGAATTATCTTGCTGCCAATTGTCAAAATAAAAGCTTGGTAATACTCAAAACCTCTTGCAGGTGATTTGAGGTTAAAATATTGACGTTGAACTTATTTTAAAACTGAAAATTAAGCTCCAAAACCTCTTGTCCCCATTTACCCCAACTGACCCTACATATTCAATTTGTAAAATTTTATATTTATAATACCCATTTAATAAATATTAATTGATAAAATCTTTTTTATAATTAATTTTTGTGGTTTTTTCAATTGGTCAATTTTCTTCAATCTTTTTTGCACTTCAGTTGTTCAAATAATTATATTTTTTTAAAATAATGATAAAACCAATTTTTTTCTAAAAGTGTATCTATTCACCTTTCAAAATCTGATGGATAATTTTAAAATAGTTAAATTTTCGAAAAACTAGAACATTTTTTTAAAAAAGAAAAATTTAGCAAATTTTTTGTTTTTTTCGTTTTTGCAAGTTTTTTTTAACTTTTTTTATTTTATCAAAATATCATTAAAACTATTGTTTTCCTTACTAAAAAACCAATAAAAATCACTATATATAATTAGTTTTAAGTCAAAGAGAAACCTTTTTACACAAGTTTCAGGTTGGGGGTGTCTGGACACCCCAGTTACTCTTTAGAGGGTGAGAAAATTCATATACTCCTTTTAGGGTTACAAATTATTTACAGAATATATGTAGTTAATAGTTTCCTTACCCAGACACCACGTAAGCTTGCAGCAAGCTTCAAAAGTCCCAACTAGCCTAAGCTTGCTTGGTAAGCTTGCCGAAAGATTGCAGTGTAAGGTTACTGCAAGATTGCATGATCAGATTATCGCAAGCTTGCACGGTAAGCTTGTGGCAAGGTTGGTGCAAGGTTCCCAATAACCTTGCCCAATCAACACAGAAGTTTGCATTGAAAATAGGCACTATGCGCACTTGCAATCACGAGAACCTTTGGATGCGCAGTAAATTTTTTTGACCTCCCAGGAACTGGTGCTCAATGTATATACAAAAATAAATTTCCTCCCCCCAAAAATTTTTTTGTTATATTCCACAAGCTTGCGCCAAGCTTACCATAAGGTTGCCGAGCAAGCTTGCTGCACGTTTGCTGCAACCTTCTGTGCTCATTGGCAAGGTTATTTGGCAATCTTGCACCAACCTTGCGAAAACCTTACTGCGCAAGCTGACTGAGCAATCTTGCGATAATATTATTGTGCAATCTTACACTGCAATCTTTCGGTAAGCTTACCAAGCAAGCTTGAGTCAGGTGGGACATTTGAAGCTTGCGGCAACCTTTCCGCAAGCTTGCCGTATAAGGTTGTCAATATTGTGCGGCAAGCTGGGCGCAAGGTTGCTGCAAGCTTACGTGCTATCTGGGTACCGTTTATTTGTAGAAAAAAATTTTACTTTATTTTTAAAAGAAAAACATATTTTATACCATAATAGTCCCAGACACGCGGAGCTTTTATGATACAAACTTTGAGTTTACATAACTCAGATAACAAATTTTTTTGTCTAATAAAATTTGAAGAATATCTTTAGAAGAATATCCACAACATGACTAAAGAGTTTAAAAAAATTTTTTATAAATATTAGAATGTTAGTTAAGCATATAAAAAAAATTACGATTTTTGTACTATAATAGCCTCGGTTGACGGTATGTTTTAATTATTATTAACTTTTTATTTAAATGATAATTGATTTATTAATTATTAATAATATACGTAAATAAATTAATAAAATAATAATCAATTATTAATATTAATTAATTAGAATTAAAATTAACAAGAACCAATTAAAATTAATTAAAAATTTCTTTACTTTTTGAAATGCAGAGGTTTTGTACAATATTGATAAACTTATTTTACAAGAGCAGAATAAAAGAATTTAAATTAAAAAGTTTTTTGTATTGAATAACTTTATATATACAAATACTAATGGTCATCGTTTGATCATAAAAAAGGGAAAATATTTTAAATAATAGAAATATTCTTGCCAAGTATAGTATAAATATACTGTATGCGCATAAAAAACAGACATTCACAACCTTAATCACGAATTATTATTATTTTTTTCGAGATCTTAAAAATTTTAGTGTATTTTACTTCGACAGTAGTACACGGTTTTAATAGAATTTTTTCTGTCGGGGGGCAAAAATTCCAGTGAACTGTGTCCACTGGGAATTGTTGTTTTCCCACCATTTTCCAAAAATAGTTTACAGACTTCTATTTGTCTCTCCAAATTTACTCCATTGCACATTGTCGACATGAGCATTGATGAATTTTCATTGTAGTTTCCCGTGTTTAAGGCCTCTTTATGATTATTTCTTTCCAACAACGCCTAATTTATTAAAAATAAAAAATGTTAATCAAACAATTAAAACAAAAAGAAACGTGCGTACATAACACGTAAGTGCCCTCACAGCACATAATACTTCCTAAATATTTTAATACAAATTATTTGAAATGTTGGTACAATTAAAAAAATGTCCGCTTGTAAGAAAATATTGCAGTAAAAGTTACTACTCAAATATATTGTATAAAAGATACAAATTTCTAAATTATTTTTCCAAAACTATCAAATGATATAAATTTTTGGAAGGGCTAACAAATTTTCATCGATATATCATTCGCCGCAGAATTTAATAAGCTTTAAACTTCATAACTTATATGTGGTAAAATTCTTTGTAACTTTGGTAAATTGTTGCTCTAGATAAGATTAACTCCATAAAATATTAACTCATTTAAGAAAAATTTGTTCCAACAAAAATATGTAAACGTAAAGCTAGTAAAATAAAAATTTGCAAGAAAATATAAAAAACCAATTTGTGGGATTAATTATTCCCAACATGTACTCGGATATTTCAAATAAAATAAATCATAAAATTCACAGTTTTTAAAAGAAATTTATTGAAAAACAATTACTAAATATTTAAACACTTTTACTGAATAATAAATTTTATTTGGATTGATAAATCAAAAAGGAGATAATTATTGATATAAAAATTCGGATTCCGATTAAATACAAAAACATGGTTCTCGAAAAAGAACCACAAATTTCTACAAATTTTCTTTAAATGAGCTATAGTATTTTAGGGATTTGTTACTCTCATATAGGTAAACAATTTACTAAAGTTACAAGCCAGTTCAATAACTTCGAACTTTTGACCTGAACACACAGAAAAAAAACTGTACTCAAAATGAGTACGAAATCATACTCATTTTGATATGCAGCAAAAATGATAACGCTCTTATTCATTTTGAGTTTTCAGTGAAAAAATATCAAAATGAACAACGTCAGTTTCATTTTGAGTAAATGTTTAACTCTGAATTATAGATAAATAACAAATGATTATTTAATTTAAAATAGTACTAAAACAATTGTTTTTCATAAATAAACACTTTTAAACTAAAAAAACTTTAATTCTTAATTATAAATTATAAACTTAATTATAAATTAAATATATGTGATTGATGTAGTTTTTCTTTGGATCTATAATTTTTAGTAGAAGTTGTTCTTTTTTTTATTTGAAAAAAATCCATCGTCAATGGACGAAAAGCTTTGCTTTTTTTGTAATAAACGAAATGGTTATTTAAAAATATTATAATATTATAAAATTGAGTTTTTATTATTTAAAAATTCTTATGTATAATATATTTAAAATAAAAATAAATTTATATTATTATATAATTAAATTAACTCATAATTATTAATATTATTAATATAATATTATAACATGAATAATAATAATTATTATTATTATTATTATTATTATTATTATTATTATTATTATTATTATTATTATTATTATTATGAACAACTTTAATAATAATGTGATAAAACTTTTTTTCGATAGAAAATAAAAACTTTAATAATATTTTGAATATCACAGTTAGTACCAACATAATAGTGGTAAACAATTTTATCTAGCATAACCTGACATTTGATACTAACCAGTTTCATTTTGAGTAACGTGAAGTTTGCCGTTTACTCATTTTGATAATTTACTCAAAATGATAAGCAGCAAAAATGAGTACAGTTTTTTTCTGTGCAGTTCAGGAATTTTGCCCCATATATTAACTGTGTTATCATGGTTTAAAGAAACATGTGTTTCTTTTAGACAATATTTCTGTTGGCCATACCGACAATTTCCAACAGTACTATATTTTTTTATATGACATTTAATTTAATATTAGGAAACAAAAAATTGAAGATTACAATAAAATA
The DNA here is from genome assembly GCF_019393585.1 of Leptopilina boulardi. Classification (NCBI taxonomy): domain Eukaryota; kingdom Metazoa; phylum Arthropoda; class Insecta; order Hymenoptera; family Figitidae; genus Leptopilina; species Leptopilina boulardi. The sequence goes on along the minus strand of NW_026137899.1, from coordinate 3,619,383 downwards.
TTGCTTTGTAATCTTTCAAGCAAGTTTGAGGGAATATTACGTATTATGTGAGCGTAAAAAAGAAGAAAAATATAGATGAAATAAAATAAAGAAATTCAATGAAATTAGAAGAAATAAGTTGACATTTTTTTGAAATTAGAAAGTGAATTTATTTTAATATACTGAACCAACCTTAATAAGAATAGGATCATAACTTGAAAATACTGCAGAGTGCAAGGCGGTGTCTCCTCGAACTGCTTCTTTAATCAAAAGATCTGCTCCATTTTTCAAAAGCAATCGCACTGTTGAGATTGAATTTACCCCTCTGCTTACTGGATCATGAGACTCCACAGCCAAATGAAGGGCGGTTTTACCTTGTAAATTAATAATTTATTATGAATTTAAAAATTATTTTTTTATTTTTTCCTTTATAGCTAAGATTGAATGAGAGAAATAACAGCTTTTTTCATTTTACTCTTCATAGTTATAAACAATTGTATCAATATCATTGACATTTTATGTACAAATGAAAGTTTATATGAATACATAAGCTACAAATTTTTTGATAAAATGCAACAATTTCATTATTTATAAGCAAATTGAGAATAAAATAATTAATATTAATTTTAAAAAATATTAGAAAATAAATTCAGAGACGCATAAATAATAGGGTCAACCGGGGTAAATCCGAACGCTTTTAGTAAGTTTCAACAATAACATAAGTTTTTTCTTTAAAAAAAAATACTTCCGGTATTCTGGTGCATGAAGTTGTTACTTTACTTCCATAGAACAATTTTATGGGGTAGCAAAAATTTTTGATAAATTACAATCGCAGGAAACTTAGCGTTCGTATTTACCTCGATACTTTGCAACTTTCCTAAAATACCGGGGTAAATACGAACGCCACTGTATTTCAGAAAAATCTTAGGGAAAATAAATTTAAAGTATTGCAATTGTTAAACTTATATAAAAACTCAAAAAAATACGATAATAAACCTTTTATGTAATAATGCATCATATATAAATACAAAAATCAAACAGGTTAAAAATTAAAATGCATTACACAATTAAAACCTTCAATAACTTTATCAAATCATAACGGATTTTTCCAAAACTTGGTACAGAAAGTATTTTGGAGTGATTGAATGTAAATACAAAAATAAAAGTCAAATTCTTTAAATTCAAAATGGCGGACTTTCCTAAAACTTATTTTTAAAAATGATCAAATTTGCTAATCCTGAAAATCCCCGAGTAACAATTTTCGAGCGAATCCAATGAATTTTTTAATTCTCGTCCGCCATTTTGAATTTTGAAAAACTGACTTCAAATTGGTAATTAGCGACCCCAAAAACCGTAGAATACCAAATTTTATTAAGATCCTGAAAACTTTTTTCAACAAACCATTTGGCAAAAAAATTGAAACACTCCTTCGAGAGAACAGAGATTAAGTTTCTGCTTATTAATTACTAACGAGGATACATATAGAAAGAAAAACTTTTTTCTATGTACTTTTATAATGTTAAAATAATAGTGTAATGAAATAAAAACAATTTTGTGTGGCTCTGATGTAAAAAAAAATTATTGAAAATACCGTTCGGATTTACCCCGGTTTTCCAATTTTCCTGGGTAAATACGAACGGTCTGATATTATTAATAAAATTTTACAGAAGACAAAAATCAAAAATAGTTTCTGTTCTAGTATTCATAACAAACAATTATAAATAATAAAATGAATTTTTAGCTTCTTTTTCTTCAAATACGAGACAAAATACTGAAAGAGTGTCATCTTTGATTTTCAATCTTTTTTGCAATACTCGTTATCTTTGTTTATGCTGTTGCTAATTAACAAACGAAAAATGGGATAATACTTAGAATCTCTTGAAGAGGATCTGAGGTAAAAATTCTCATATCGAACTTATTTTTAAAAATTTTAATTAAGCTGAAATAATTAGCGTTCGGATTTACCCCCCGTTCGGATTTACCCCGGCTGACCCTACCTAAAATTAATTTATAAGAATTTTTATTTGATAGAATTTTCTTTTAGCCGAATTTATATTTGTTCGTATTATTTTTTGACAGAATTTCCATTAAACCGATATTCTACATATTATTACAGAATTTCTATTTGTTTAAATTTTTATTTTACAGAATAGTCATTTAAACAAATTTTTATTCATCAGGATTTGATTACATAGAATTTTTATTTAAAAGAATATTAATTTGATCGAATTGACAAAATTTTCATTTAAATGATTTTTTATATTGATGAATTTTTATTAACTGAAAATTCATTTAACAGAATCTCTATCAAGTAAACATTCGAACAAATGGAAATTCTGTAAAGTGAATTTTTGATTAATATAAAAATTGTTTAATACAGAATATCGGTTAAAAGGGAAATTCTAGCAAATTAATTTTGCTCATTATTCATGAGTCTCAAATTTGTTACGTACTGCCATATTGTATCGGACAATTTTAATTTTAAAAATCATTATTTCAAAAGGGGAGGGGGGGGTCAAGCAATTTGTGACGACCTTTAAAAAATGGCGCTAAAGTATGTAATAGTGTTTGACATGGGGGAGGGGAGATTCAAAAATGGAATAAAATAGCATGACGTGGTTTGTGAACGACCGGTTAGGTGGCTGATAAAGAATTCGAAATCTCATTTAAAAAATCAAAATGACAGGTCCAAAATGGTTAAAGAATTATTTTATATTTTTATAAAATTTGTACTAATTAATTATTTTTATATTTAATATGCTTCAAAATAATGAAATATTTGTATATTATCCAAAAATTTGTGACAGGAAAAGTTAAAAGGGACCTAAGGTCAGAAAATAAGATTAACAAGTGGATTTCTTTTACGTATTTTTATTAATGTTTCCATCTTTGAAGTGAATTTGCGAGAAACCTAATGCAGCTAGAAGCTGCGGTTTGTTGCATTGAAAAGAGAGTATCATCTACTATAAGAACCGCTGAAAAAGTAAAATTATATTTTTTTGACCCATAGATTTCTTTTAACTTTCCCTGTCACATATAATCTTTTATGTGCATGTAATATGTCAGTTATATTGATTCAATGGTTTGTAATTAATTTAATTTAACTAATAGATCCAATTTTTATTGTTAAATAAAAATAAAAATAGTTCATAACTCTACAATAACATCTTTTACATGAAACTTTAAAAATAAAACCTCTTAAGGATTTAATACCTTCATAGTTTCGAGCTAAGACGTTAAAAACGGCATTTCCTCGAATTGTTTTGAGAGCAAGAAGTTCAGCTAGTATAGCTTCATGCGAATCACCTTTTTCTGCTACAACGTGAATCAACGTGTCACCCTGAACAGACAGATAAAAGTAATGCTTCAAAATGGCAAAGTTATCATTAATAAAAATATAAACAAGATTAAGGGGAATTTTAACTAGAAAATATGTATTTCAATATGTCTTCCTCAATACATATTGAGAAATTTAATTGTTCTCGTACATGTATATATATGACTCTTCTCTATCAACGGAAAGTATATAATTTATCAGAGAATACTTTATTGTTCGAAAAGATAACTTGCCTTTTAATTCATAGAATTTAAGTCGCAAGATTGATGCTTCAATATTAATTTTCAATTATCGCGAAATTTATACTTTTTCTTTAATTGAATTAAAAATCGGCGAAATTAATTGTTTTAAATTAAAATGATTTATTACGTAATAGTTATTTTTTAATTCTTATAGTGGGTGAAATGTAAATGACCAAAAAGTTATATAAGATGATAAACACATGATATATAATTAAGAAAAAAAGTATTCTATATAGGAAAAGCAGTAATAGAAATGGAACGTTCTATTTACCCGTGGCTGATATAATTTCTGACCAACGTGAATTCCTTTTTGAAGCATTGTGGCCGCCAAGTATCCCGTAACATACGCCATTTGTGGACAATTTATTGCCATCAAGTATAAAGCATCCTCTCCACGATTGTTCATAACAGACAATGCGCTATGTATGGTACTTAGTCTTTCCACTAAAGGTAGCAAATAAGCTTTTTTTTTCATTAATTCATCTGGATTACCTGCTAGGCACATCAGCATCCTAAGCAGAAATAAAAAAGAAACAAAAATTTATTTACAAAATTTTATGACTTATTCATAAATGTTAGGAACTTTTAAATAAATATTAAATCCAAAATTAATTTCTCGTTTACAACAAATTTTAATTTTTTTATAATAATTTAGTTTTATTCAAACAATTTACAGGAGTTTTTTAAAAAAATTATTATAATTTCGATAAATGTGTATTTTTATATAATAAATTCAAATTCTATTGATAATAGATTTTAATTTAGTGAAAGTAAAAACATATGAATGTTGAAAATTTTCTTTAAATTCCAAAGTTAAAAAACTTATAAAAATAACTTTTTATATTTGACGGTAAAAACTTTTAACTTTAAATTAAAAAAAATTAAATTAAAGTTCATAGCTTTAAACTTTAAAAAATAGGTACAAATTTTACATTTTATACATTTTATACATTTTTCTTAAAGAGTTTTTTTTTTTTTTTGCTTAGGGACTTTTGGGAAATCTGTATACTGATACCTTGGCTTCCACATGCCAAGGTTATGTGGGGTTGGTAAAAAAAAGGAGAACACTAAACAAAATAAGCTGGCGAACTACTACCAGCCCCGATCTTACTTAGACTTTACATAAATTTTCCTCCGGATTATTATGATGTTTTATTTATAAGTCTTTTTTGAAAACTTTTATTCGATTTTAATTTACAGCTTTTTATCAAAACTTGCATTTAATTTTGTAATATGTGTTATATAATAATATAATAATCTTATTTCACATTATTTATAATCTTCAATTCAAATCTATTCTTTTAACTTTTAAGTAAGCTAATGAGCTTTTAAATAAGATTTTATTATTTTGCTTCCTCGTGGAGGAAGCTTTGTATTCCTTTCGTTTAAAAAACTTTTCAAAGTGGTGGAAACAAATTTTTTTCTTTATAGAAACATGTTATATGAGATTCTGATCAATTGTCCGGATGTATGTATGTGTGTGTGGATCCCTTTTTTGTTTAGAAGATAACTTTAACAGGTTTTAATGGATTTAGATAAAATTTAGTAGGCTCATTTATCATATTAATATCTCAAATCTGACCAAAGGATTTTGAAAAATACTCCAAAAAAAAATTTTATGGTCTTTTTTCCAAAAATTTTTTTTTATTCGAAAAAATTTTTAAATAGAAAAATTTAAGGTTATATATAATAAAATCGTATTCTTTACGTCAAGACGAATCCATCAATATATATATATATATATATATATATATATATATATATATATAAAGTTTTCATTTTAGGTAAATTTAAAGAATTAATGAAAGTTAAAAATCAAAAATTCACATTTTGTCAATAAAATTTTGCTTTCTCCACGAGGAAGCAAATTTTTTTGCTGATTGTAAAGAGGAAGCAAAATGTTCATGTAATGAACATCTGAATTTACAACTTGTTTATATCTTTTATACACGAAAAGAAAAATCTAGGTTTAATAGCATAAAAATGACTCCTACTATTAAAGTATGAATTTTTCCTACAAAGAAAGCAAGAATTCATACATACGTTCTTAGTATGTTTGAGAAACACGCCTTCGTAGTATGCATTTAAAACCTTAAATGCATAAGTGCCACGCGTAAATTGTATAAAACCAAAACCTACTACTATTGCAGGAGTCTCATGCTTTTTCGGTATTAGAGTCCTGCAACTGGCGATCAACATGCTTGAGTCAAGTTAAAGTTGGCAGGGTTTAATCGACAGTTGCAGGAGTAGTAGGTTTGAGTTTCATACGATTTGCGCGTGGCGCTTGTGCAGTTAAAGTATTAAATACATACTACGAAAGCATATTTTTCAAACCTTTTAAGCATGGACAACAATCATACTAATAACGTATGAATACTGACTAATATTACTAGAATTTATCTACTATAATAACATGGAAAAAATTCATGCTTTAAACGTATGCCTTATATATCATGATATAAAAGCTAGATTTTTCTCTCCGTGTAGTGATTAAATATAATTTTTTTTGAGATATTTGGTGTGTTTATGAGAGAACTAATAAAATGAAACTCACGTATCGCCGTCTTTGTCAGGTTTCGCCAATTCTTCCGATGTTTTCTTTAACAGACTAGCCATAGCCCTTTCGACATCCTTGGGGTTTAATTCTTCAATTAATTTATCACATGCCCTTGTTGTGGGAAGATTTAGAGAAGACCATGGCGCCACATGACGTCTCGAATGTCTACAATCAATTTATTAATATTAATATATCTTAATTTTCATTTTATTCCAAATTTACATAGCTATTGTAAGAGAAAAAGCGAGATGCATAAATAATGTCTAAAATTAATTTGTTTGAATTATTTTTTTACATAATTTCCATTAAACTGATATTCTATATTAAAGAATTTGTTATTGTTTAAAGGGATAAAGTTTCTTAAGATACTCAAAATGAAATAAAATTTTGAAAAAAATTAAAATTTGTTTGTGAGGTAATTATAATAAATAACAACTTGAAGTATTATAAACAATAATAAGTATTGTTAAGAAATCGCTAAGCATATAAAATTAAAAGAATGTAATTGAAAAGTATCACACCTTCTTACAACCTCGGGCACTTGGAACTCATTGAAGGTAGATGTGGTGGGTGGCTGCGAAATGGGATTTTGTTGATGATTTTGGACGGTTGTAGGAACATTGTACGTTGGACAAGTACTTTTGGCACATTCAAATAAATTCATATCAAAATTCATACTGACATTTGTGCTTTCTCCATTGTTTGGTTTTGAATAATTGGCAATAATGTTTTCAATTGTTGCATCAATTTCCAAACTCACTGGAGAAGATTTGTCAATGTAACTATTGACAGGTGATGAATTTTCAATATAATTGTTGGCAGGTGAAATTTTTCCTCGATAACAATCAACAGACGCTTGATTCTCCGAATAAACCAAATCAAAACCATCACCACTTTTTGGATACACCAAACTTTGTTGAGCTTCATTGATAATGCTGCCAGTGCTTCCAAAGTTTAAGGAGTCACTGAAGAAGTTCATGTTGGTTCGACAATTCTCATTTCTCGTTTCACTTGCTGCTCCGTGATCAGAATCCAAAGAAGATCGAGAATCTTTATCTCGTGGACTTTGGAGAGACTCGAACTTTCTAAAGGCAAGTTGTGAATTGGGGACGACTTGCATTTCTTCCAAATTACTTCCCTTTCTACTCAATTCTTTTAGAACAACTTCCTCAACTAATTGAAGTTCATTGCTGTCTATCGCGTCAATTAATTCAGCGGTATTGACAATAGTTCCAGAAGATTCATTGCTCTCCTGCCACGATACAAATCTGTTGAATCTCTCGTCAAGTTGATCCTCGGATCGACTATCCAAAGGTGATTGATAATTCGCTGGACTTGGCGTTTCACAATAGGATTGATTAGAGGAAGACGAGGAAGAAAATCCCTGAGGAGATCGAAAATTTAACGAAATCTGAAATCAGAAAATGTTTTTATCAACATATCTAACATTAGAGTAGGAAACTTATTGTGAATTGTAAAATTTAAATAAAAATTTTAACTTCAGCTCAATTCAAATTATGATTCAATCTTGCTAAACAGTACAAAGTTTTATTTATAAATAAATAACAATGTTTTAATTACAGTTATTTGAAAATTTGTTTTACACGAGATATTGAAGTATTAGCTTACTTTTAAAACTACCACAAAAAGTAAAGAATATGACAAGAAAGCGAAAATAAATACAAATAAGGAAAACATTGAGAAAGTCCACAAACCGTTTAAAAACAAACAGAAGCATTATATTTATTATTTCTTCAGCTAAAAAAATATGCTTCGAGGATATTTTAGACTTTCGTTTCATTTTGCCAGGTGCCAAATGTTTTAAATGGAAAAATTTTTTTTAGAATTAAACTTAGTTTTTCACTTTCATAAGCCTTCCTTGAAAAAAACTAAGGGGTTTTCCTTTTAAATGTACATATAATAATATAGTATAATTAAGCGATTGTGATTCCCCGGATCTTTATTCATATATCAGTTTACCTTTACATGTTACACAACTTTTGCTTGATAAAAAAAATGTTCATGTCGACTTGTTTTAATTATATGTTTTAAATGATAAAAATTTCTATTTATTTCACTATTTTCGAAAACTTGACATTTTTTTTGTAAAAGTGAATTTTTATTAGCAAATTATTAGAACCTTGACAATAAAATATTCAGACTTTGAACAAAGATTTTTAATTTAAGTTTGTAACTTAGAATATAAAAGTAAAAAGTTAATTTAAATTTAATTCAAATAATTAATTAATTATATTACTTTATTATATTTTTCATTTATCTAAACAAATAATTATTATCCATTAAATTAGAAACTCTGAAACAAAATTTGTAAATTTCATCTGGCAAATTGAAATTAAATTTAGATTTGAACATTTCTATTGCAGTTAACAACTATGGATTCAAATCACGTATTACTATGATGTGCAGAATATGTTTACTGCCTTTAACCTCTCGGAAGATTAAATTTATCCAAATGGTGAAAGCTGTAACTTTCTTTAATTTTTGTTATTTTTGTTTAAAATTTGAAATAAGTAAGTGATTTATAGGGTTATAAAAATAAGTTTCCAAGAATTTTTAAAGAAAATGAAAATTATACCTGAGGTGAACCAGCAGGACTGCTTGCAATGTTGATGGGCATCATAGCAGATCCTGGTGATTGGGCTCTGCTCGAAGCACGGCTATTTGGTCTAGATGAAATAACATTGTAACTACTGGCAGGAGAATCTGGCCAAACTTCAGAATTTATTCCAGGAGATGAACCATTTGTAGTTCCGCCATCTGAGAAAACTTGAGCTGCTTGAAATCCACCACGAGCCAAAATGTCCAGGAGTGATGTCCCTTCTGGATTATTTACGAAAATCGCGGGAGGAGTTTTCGATGATGAATATGTCTATGACGAAATTAATTAAAGTATTTGAATAATAATTTAAGAATTTGAATAAATTTTATAAGTTTAGCATTAGTGAAAGAATGGAAATTTATCGTTATTGTAAAATAAAAAAATCTCACCATTGATTGTTGGGAATTGGAAAATTTTTGTCGAGAAATTGAATCCAAATTTCCATTGAATACAGGAGATTTTTGACTGGAATCTGACAATTGGTCCAGACAGGAATCAATTCTTTCTCGATAATCAGTATCAGTTAGCAATTGTTGAATGCTGGTTTCATAATCAGAGGTTTCAGTTCGATGTCTATCGGAACATTCAAGAGGTGAATAGTTATCAGATTGAAGTAGCCAGTCCAAAGTATCGTAAGGCTTACTTCGAATCGCGTTCAGTTGAGGCCTGACAGGTCCTCGTTCAATGAGGTTCCCATCGTCGTCACCATCGTCATCTGATTGATTATCCAGATCAGTCGTATTCAAACTCTCCTCATCGTCTTTATCTTTTTTATTATCATCATTGTATATGTTCACTTGATAATATTGTTTACAATAATTCGAGTTGAGAGCATCATCGTCATCATCATTTGTTAGTTCAGAGTGTTTCGAATTATTATCCATTGACTCTGTTGAACTCGATTTCTTCCTCGAATTTGGCAATTTTTTTTCAACTTTACTGCAAGATCGAATGAATCTCAACTTTTTTATTTGCTCAATTATGTCACCAAAACTATTCGAATAATTTGGTGGACAATAATGAGATGATTCCAATGTGTCATCACTGGTGGAATCATTAGTCGACGTATCAGAATCGATAGAATTATTTTTGCACAGAATAATTTTTGGTTTTTGAGAATTCGTCTTTGCTTTGGTATTCTCAGCTTCTGAATATGATTCAGAAATCTTGTCGTATGGGAATTTCACTTTCGCCATGGTTTTTTTAAACTGAGTCTCATGAGATGCGCTAAAAATAAATTGATTATTTATTTTTAAACATTTAAAGTATTCTTCATAGAAAATTCGATTTTTTAATGTCAAACTTTAAGTGAATTTCAAAATTTATATTCTACATAAATATTACAATACATTACAGAATGTTTCAAATTTTGACATATTGAAACTTTGAATTTAAATTTAAAGATTTAAGGTAAAATTTAAAAAGTTTTTACTTAAATATTGGAATTTTATTCGTCTAAACGCAATATTTAAAATTTCTTACAATTGGACTCACTTTAACATAAAAATTAAATACTACGAATTGAACTTTTTAAACATAAATTATTTTATAGCTTTAAACATGTTGAATTTTTTTAAGTTTACAATTTTTAAACAACATAAAAAGTTAAAAATTTAAATATAAACCAAGGTGAACGAAGTCTTAAATTGTATAAAGTGACATAAAACGATAAGAGTATGATAATTGATAAGAACGATGACGATTGCAAATTATATTTAAATTCAAATTTAAACTGAAAACTCAATTACAATCATAAAATAACTAAAATAACATTTGAAAATTCAATAAATTGCAAATATCAAAGAAAATTTTTTAGGCTTTTGATATATTGTGTATGAAAACAAAACAGGCTAATTTCATAATTGGAAAATGTAAAATTGTCTTCTTTTATTTTCAAAATTTTACTCTTTATTTGGCAAAAAGTGAATCGAAATTAAGTAAAGCCGTTTAGCAGCCATACAAAATGATAAGCAAGTTTTATCAGTCACCTTTATTATTGTAATTGAATCACTTTTGTAATATTTATCGTTTACTTTTATGTTTTCCCTCTTCTAATTTGTATTTTCAAGAAAATGACGTACATTATTTGATACAAAAAACATTATATTTATTAGCTGTTAATTATAATTCGAAAATGTGAAAATTAGAGAAAAACATAAAATTTTAGAGTTAAACGCGATTTTAATTGAATTGAAAGTACAGAACAGATTCTTGTTAGTAAAAAATTAAAAAAAAATTAATTTATTTTAAAACTATTGAATTTGAATAAATCTGGGAGCATTTTTCTCAAAAGTACCAGTGAAAAATTAAAATTCATTGCATATTGGCTTGAAACTTAGGTAAAAACTCATTTAAAGAAAATATGTAGAAAATAGTGGAAATTTAAAGTTTTACATTTTAAGTCTATCATTTTCAAGTACGTATATCTATGAAAATATTAATTAATTTTCACTTTTAAGTGTTGAATTTTAAAGTATTTTTCCGCATATACTTTTGAAGGACAAACAAAAATTTCAGAGAAATATCATAAACGCGATTTTTCTGAAAATTTGGGACCTTTTTAAGTGTAAAAAGGAAAAAACGACCATTTTTTTAGAAAATTTAAATTATTACCTTTAAATTAAAAAATATATACAGGTTTTGAGAGACAGAAGTTTTAAAAAACCTTCTTTTATTCGACTTATTATTTATCATAATGTCCCCTTAATCCCTTTTTGCAAAATTAATTCTTATTTTTCAGTTTTAATCTAAACAGGTTTTTTATTTTCAATGAAATGCTGAGATTTTTTTCAATAAAATATTAATATATATATTGTATTAATATACAATATATATAATGTATCTTTATAGTACTCTATACGAATGGGCATTGCCCGTATATTTTCAATAAATAAATAAATAATGCCTAAAATTAATTTTTCAGAATTTTTATTTGATAGAATTTTCTTTTAGTCGAATTCATGTTTGTTCCAATTATTGTTTGACAGAATTTCCATTAAACTGATTTTCTATATTACAAAATTTTTATATAACCGAAAATTCATTTTTATTTAATATATTATAAAGTAAATGTTTAGTTATATAAAAATTGTGTAATAAAGAAAATATGTTTAATGGAAATTCAGTCAAAATATAATTTGGACAAATAAAAATTCTATCTAATAAAATTCTTTCAAAAAAAATTTTAATAAATTAATTTTAGGTATTATTCATACATACATTTGAGCTAGAATGCTCCATGTCTATATAAATTTCTTGTCGAATTTTTCATAATTAATGAAAATATTACCTATTTAGTGAATACTCTATGCCTTTTAATGAAGCATTGTCCAAATTCCAAAGCTGCTCCGTTGTAGCTTGACGCATTCTGAAATCCTAAAGAAAACAGAAGACATATAAACTGTGTTCCACTTTCATTGACTCAACACACACACACACACACACATATCATACTTATACTTTTATTGTTTTTTGCGGATCAATTAGAAAATATCACAAGTTTTTTTTCCCACTTTTATGTAAATTAAGAATTTTTTTACTATTTGAAAAACAATTTTTTGTTTATTATAAAAAATTTTTCGAATATATTTTTGATATACCTAGGTTTTACTGTTTTTTTCATTAGTGAATTTTTGTTTTTAATATTTTTGAAATTTAGTTCTTTATATATATATATATATGTGTGTGTGTATTTAAAAAAAAATTTAATAATTTATTTTTCTTAATATTTGGAAAGAAATTTGCGATTTTTATACAACTACAACAGTCATTTCCTTTCGCCTCTGTAGAATTATGATCATTCAAGTCCTTCAATTTCATTATAATATGAGAAAAAACTTGTGAGATTAATTATGACCTTCATTCGAAAAAATGAGCAGAAAAATAAAATCATGAAAGTGTATATGTTTCTCTATTTTTGGAACAAAAATTTCTTTCCGATTGAGATAAGAATGTTTAAATGAAAAAGAGATGATATTGAACGTTTTTTTTTTTAATTTTTCTAAAGTAAACACTGCGTTAAATAAAAATCCTTTAATTTTTAGTTTTAATAAACTTCAGTGTATTGGAATGTAAATGAAAATATATTTATTTTACAGAATATTTTGAATTTTTTGAATATAATTTACATAAATGTAGATTTATTATTTTAAGAGATAAATTTTCTCAATTTCTTGCATTTGTTTAATTAATATTAATGTATTCATTTATTGTCAAGGTAATGATTATTTCAAACTTTCAATAATTATATTTCCAGTTTTTTTAATTTAGGTCATGTTTAACATTGTTTAATTTTTCATTTGATGTATATTTATTTTCTTACTTTTCATTTTATAATAATTTTATTTTGTTGTTTTGTTACTAATAATTTTGTTTTTTTTTTTGCTAATAATTGTTAAATTTAACAGAGTTTTACAGTATCTTCTGTATTATTTATTGAATTTTATTTATTGTTTTAAAAGGTGCATCTGACAAACCAATTGACATAATTGTTTTCTAAATATTTTTTTTACTTTTTCTTCTCTCTTTAAAAAAAAATTTTTTTTACGTGTTCAAGAAGTGATGAGTTCATTGGCACAATCTGATATTTGTTTAACATTTCTTTTACTTTTTCTTTGAAATGAAAGTGTGGTACTTTTATTTTCTGAAGGCTATCATATTAACACATGTTTAGCCAACAAACGTACATATCGTTTAAAAAGAAACCTTGTAATACAAATATAGGTAGTTGTATTTAAAAAAAAATGTAATTACCTAATTATGTATGAAAACTTACACGAACTTGAAACGACATTGAAATTAAGTTAGACAGAAATTCACGCAAAAATAAAAGACACATAATTTAAAAGTTTATTAAGTTGTACAAAAAGTTTTTGCCATTTTTGTAAATGAATTGCAGGATCATTATTGAAAAAAAAATTTCAATAAATAAATGCGTTTTTTTTTTGCTCTCCCACATACATTTTTCAATTAATTAAAATATTAAAAAATACAAGATAAATTAAAATATAAATATTATTAAAATATTAAATAAAATTAAATATTAAAATAATAAAATAAAACATTAAAATGTTAAATAATATTAATTAAAGTATCCAAGATTCTAAAGTTCATAAAATATCTACATTACTTAAGAATAAACTTAATATAACCGAACTTTGAATTGAAAAATATTATAATAATCAAAATTTCACATTTTCACATTTAAAGAAAAAATTATTAATTTAAAGTTGTCAAAACTTACGTTATGTTTACCTAAATGGCTTTCTACATTAATAAATGTGCAGATATATTAATTAAAAATTGAATAAAAATATTATAAAAAAAAATAATCATAATAAACCAAAAGATGATACTTTGCCCACCATAATTGGAGCTTTACTCCTTGGAAAGTAGGCCTTAAATTTCGACTGAGAGAATTTTCTTTTAATTGAAATAATTATGTAATTGTTAAATAAAAATTAAAAAATTATATAAATGTTTTATTTTGGTTAAACAAATTTTATCAATAAATTAAAAAAATAAAATATTGTCAAGAAAACAAATAATCTTTTGATTATTAATTTTAAAGATAAATAAATACTTTATCATTATATTATATTATATAAAGATTTTATCTATAATTGAAAAATAATTCTACTAATGAGAATAAAATATGATGCTAAAAAATAATTTATAAATAATACACGAAAGAGTACCATGAGAACGTTAATTGAGCTTCTGATTAAGAAAAAAAGGTTTTCATTTCGACTCTTTTATATGTCCAATAATTATTTTAAAACCGGTAAAACTTGCTTTCTGTTTTGTGTTGAGACTGTTTCTGTCAACTTTGCACACTTGTGTCCAATTTGCTAATTATAGGATTTCGAATGCTGACAAAAATCTCGAAAAACATTCCATTCAAATATAAGTGTATACATATATCTGTATCGATAAATTTTGATTTGAAAAGGATATATATTTTCTATACATATATAAAGTTTGTATTACAATAGAGAAAAAAATAAATTGACAGTTTTAGAAATGAAGTTTTTTTTAAAAAAATTGAGTGTACTTTATCTGTTTAATAATTTATTTGAAAACAGCTTGTTGTCATTCAAATGGCTCTATTATACAGTTGTTGGAAACATTTTAATGTTATCTAAGTTTGTTTTCTGGTGTCTTTTTTTCTGCCTCATTAGCTGTCATTATTATAGTCTTGAATTATAGATAAAATGTAAAATGTGTTTCCACTTGAGACATATATGCTAATTGCAAATGAAGAGGACATTTTTTTATTCAACGAAACAAATGAGCTCAAAATTTTATTGTCTTTCGTACCAAATATTCACTTATATCGACAGATTTTTTTTTGATAACAAAGATCACATCAAATGTCAACTTGGTATCAGAATAAAATATATCCTGGTTCTTGTAAACATATTAACTAATATAACATAAATTAATTATCGCAATTTTCCCTCTTATAAAATTTCGCCCCAATGAAAATAGAAAGAAAATAAATTGCGAACTTTGAGTAAAATTCTTACACTTAGATACATAAGTCATTCAGACTTGTAAAATTACAATTATTTTTTATCATTTAATATCTTTCTTGTTATCGATTAGGAAATCATTTACAAATCGATAATACAGAAAATATATTTTCAATAAACATTCCAAAAATAATAATATAGAAAAATAACTAATAATAATTTATTTACTTACTAAATGCAAAAGAAAAAGTTAAAATAATAAAATTATTAATAATAATTTTTAATTTAGTTGTTAACGTCCCTTGGTAAATAATCTCAAAATCTACTGAACCAATCGTTCTGAAATTTGGCACAGTTCTTCTTGACTAAGTTCCCCAGGTAACTGCGAGAGCTTTTTATTAATAATTATTAATTATACAGTAAAAAATAGATCGATTTTCAGCGAAAATCGAGTTTTTGGGTTTCGAGTGCTACGAAAAATAAAAAAAAACCTCTCGTAGTTACCTAGAAAAACATCTCCTTTAACAAAAAAATTTTTTGTTTTTTTATTTAGATGATTTTGTTGCAAGTTACGTTGAACACCTCAAATCCATTTTTTTACAAAGCGCCTGAAACGATTTACTGCTACTTGTTCAATTTGAAATATTTTTCAATGAGAATTTAGGAAAATATACTTCAAATATTGTATTAATATGTGGAAATTAAGTTAATAAAATAAAGTAACACACTTTATATCACCGAAAAAATGAATAAAAAAGTGCCTTTTTTACACCGAATTAACCATACCGGCCCCCCTTTATACACAAATTTTCTTATTTAATAAAACTGATAAACTAATTTAATATAAATTATGTATTTGCGATAAAACCATAGAGTAGTATAAGGAGACTGAACGACGTACGTTGAAAGTAGACCAAATTTTGGTAACCGTTTAGTGTCATGAAAATACGTAATGGGACGCAAGCGCTCTCGTGGGAAGTATGTAAACAGTGGGAAAAATTAGAACTACGTTGAACATAACCCAAAAATACATTGCTTCTTATTTTTAAAACTTTTGCAATGGCTGATTGTCCAGCTGAGTTTAACACAATCAGTGGCGCTAGTGTTCCATTACGTATTTTCATGATACTAAGCGGTTACTAAAATTTGGTCCACTTTAGGAGGTTCTACAATAGATGCAAGACCAAGTCCAAGTACAAGTGCAAATTTATTGAACTTGGATGCGCGCGCAACGTATTGCCAACTGTCGCTGAGGCGCAGTTGAAAATACTGGATTCAATTTTTAATTATAAATTAAATAAATTAAATATAATTGCTGCCATTGCTGGTTGCATTTAATTAAGTGAGGTAAGTAATTTTAAAAAAATAAATAATATTATTTTGAAAATAAAAAAATTGTGGGTTATGTGTACATAACCTATATGCAGTTTTAAAACATTGAAAGTAATTTTACATTTTTCACAGCGTAATAAAATTGTAATTGTTTAATTAATTAATTAACTAATTAATTTAATTAATTAATTAAACAATTACAATTTTACAATTAATTAATTAAACAATTACAATTTAATTAATTAATTAATTAAACAATTACAATTTTATTACGCTGTGAAAAATGTAAAATTACTTTCAATCACGAAGAAGTATACACAGAAAAAACTTGGACTCATTTTTGTTGCAACTCATTTTCTTTTGGGTATCGAAATGAATATGGGACAAACTTCATGTTATTCAAAATGATATTGGCTGGAATTTCAGATTTCTAAGTTGGCATCATAAGCAGAGTAATTTTGTATTTCAATTATTGTTTCTAATATTTCAACAACACCAGAAAGATTATTTTGACCAGTACGAATATTTAGAAGTTTTTAAATAAAAATTATTTATTATTATTTACGTAGATAATAATTAATTTCATAAGTTTTTAAATTTACCGCTATTATTTAAGTTGGCAGTACCGTTCCTGTTGTCAAAACACATGTTTTCATTTTTCTAACCTAAAAACATATTTCCTTTATTATTTTATTACGCGATTACAAGCAATTTTTAATCAAATATATTAAGTCTAGCGTGTTATTTACTTCTTTGTAATTATTATATTTCATGTTTTTGTGCAAAATTATTCGTTATTTCACAATATTTTTCGATTTTTCTTTTTCTCAAAATGAAACTTGCCTGTTTCATTTTGATACTTTTACCTTAGAACTCGAAGTGAAACAACCAGTTTCATTTTTGTTGCGAATCAAATTGAGTATAGAATCTATACTCAATTTGAATTCAGGTTTTTTCTGTGTAAGGAGCCCCCACTGCATAGGCAATTTCCAGAAAAACGTGTACCGAGTTTCCCGACAGCCTTTCAATTTGGTAGGATAGCGATACTAGCGCGATTACTGGGAAAATTGTTGCAACTCAACTGGATAATGGCGGAAATGTATGTTTGTGACAGATTTGTCGTCTGCACTCGACTCTTCACGAGCAGATACGAATCATCACGAAACATACATTTCCGCCATTATCCAGTTGAGTTGCAACAATTTCCCCGGTAATCGCGCTAGTATCGCTAACCTACCAAATTGAAAGGCTGTCGGGAAACTCGGTACATATTCATTTTGCATAGTGGGGACTCCTTATACTACTTCGTGCTTTCAATGTTTTAAAACTGCATATAGGTTATGTACACATAACCCACAATTTTTTTATTTTCAAAACAATATTAATTATTTTTTTAAGATTACTTACCTCACTTAATTAAATGCAACCAGCAATGGCAGCAATTATATTTAATTTATTTAATTTATAATTAAAAATTGAATCCAGTATTTTCAACTGCGCCTCAGCGACAGTTGGCAATACGTTGCGCGCGCATCCAAGTACAATAAATTTGCACTTGTACTTGTACTTGGACTTGGTCTTGCATCTATTGTAGAACCTCCTTTTTAACGCAGATTTAACATGGTCGTTCGATCTCCTTATACTACTCCATGGATAAAACTATCATACCATTTATATAAATTACGATGTGCGATTTACAGTAAACAGTCCAAAATGTGACATCTTTTTTTGAGGGAACTTTTTTAAAGGTGTTTACACACCTCACTAATTTTTGACAGGGATGAGTGAGTATAATACGTGATTTTTTCATGTATAATACTACGTAATTTAAGTGCCAAGTTTTCTACTTCATTTATATTACATTTAATCATGTGACTTGAAAGCGACAGTTTCAAGTTTATAATTTTACTAAATAAAACTACAATATAATTGTAAGTATAAACTATTAAAAGTATGTCAATCATTAGTCAGTCCTTGTCATGAAGCCAATCAGGATGGCAGTTTATTGAATAGCTCTTTGTTATTATGTACTTACTTCAATTATATTTTAATTGATTAAAGTTTATTTATATACTGAAAATAAATTTGTTCATTTATTTTCATCATAAACAATTTACCTAATTATTAATCATGTTTAAAATTATAAATCTAAATTTTTATTTATTAACAAGTGTTTATATTGTGTTTATTTACAAAGCAGAAAGCAACGTAGGATGGTTTTTAACATAACCTAAAAGAGAAATTCGCATTGTCATTGTCAGTATAGCATTGGAATCGTGTGTTTAAAAAATATTTTTTTAAATAAACATCAGTAATAAAAACGCTCTAAAAATTATTATAAAAAATATAGAAATGGAATGAGATCTATTTTTAGACGCTCAAATTCCATTTCCTCCTAGAACAAATCATTTTAAAAAGATTTTAGGGGGGAGGGACTGGGTCAAGCTATTTGTTACGTTCCTAAAATTTTATAAAAATACTATAGGTATATAACGCACTGCAGTGCAAAACTGAAAGACCGTAACTTCATATTTGAATTAGGTTATCTTAACCATTATATTTTCACTTCTATAAAAATAAAGAGATTAAAATTTCAATCAAATTTTGTTTTAAGGTAGAAATAATTATTTGTACTTGATATGGATCAAACTTTTCATAATTTCAATTTCTATATTCTTGCAGAAGGAAAAATGTAATGATCAACATAAGGTGTCTTCTAGATTCTCACTATGAGCGCTCAGTTAGCACGAAAAGGTTCTCAACCTGTTTATAAAAGTATAGTGGTTAAAACATTGCAACTAAGAAGTGCACGTAAAACAGGCTACATTGTTTCATGTTTATAACCAAAACAAGTGTGCTTGTTCTGTTGTTTTTTAGGAACTTGTTTTGTTTACAACTTTGTACTAAGTAAACGACTGCATTCATGCGGCTCTGGCAGTGCTAAGAATCAAATGGCTTAGCACGAGTTTCGATAAAATTTGCTCAGTACAAAGTTGTAAACAAAACAAGTTTATGCGCATGCGCAATGTTTTGATAAATTGTTTAACACATTTCCAGTAAAATTCAATGCAATTATTAAATTTTATATAAGTCAGTATAGCTTTTATGTTAAAATTTCATATAAGACGAGAATTTTATAATCAGACAGCAAAATTCACACGTTGATCGATTATAACTTTAAGTACAGCGTGGGTCGTATGAATTTTCAATAAGAATTTCTTACAGTGCGTCAGAACAAGGAATAAGTCAAAATCAAGTCAAAATATGTTTAAGACTCACTCATACCTCGGTGGCTGGCTGCCTGCAGGAGTTGTCATGGCGACGTGAGAGAGTAAGGGAGAGAGAAAATTCAAATGTGAATTTACTATCTCTATTACTCTTGTACGTTGCTATGATAACTCCTGCAGGCAGGCAGCTGAGAGGTGTGAGTGTTCAATAATAGGTCAATTGATTCGATTTTAAATATTCTCCAAGTTGTTTATAATGATTTTAAAATTACATAAATATTTTTCAATAAATAATACAAAAAAAGCAGGTTTTCAAAATTTTTTAATTTCAAAATGTTATAATAACTCTAGATAAAATAATAGTAGGATATTTGTAAATAGGTCAACAGAATGCATTTTTCATTACACATGCACGATTTAGTCAGTTTTACGCCCCACCGAGAGAGCCTAAACTCCAGCTTTTCGAGAGGCGTGCGCGGGTGCGTTTAAATTAACAATTTACACTCTAGGGAGTAAAAACGTGACGTCACACACATGAAACAAATCATTTACACACACTTTTTAGTCAGTCGTTGTTGCTGTGCGCATGTTCCATACCGGCGCACACAGGTCAATTTTTTCAGTGCGACAGTACCTGCATGTATGCTGGATATACTAATCAGGATGCCGTTGGCGATTATCTTCATGTATTCTTTATGTTGAGTTTAATATTTTTATAAAAAGTGCTTAAAATTATTAAAAAATTGTAAATGACGAGTTCTGATAGTGAAACATTTAAAGATGACATTTAATATTTGTGTTTTACACCGACTCAAAAACCTGAAGTTTAAACTTGCTCGACGGGGCACAAAACTGGCGAAATCGTGCATTCGTGATAAAAAATATGTTGCGTGACATGGGAAAGGACCGATTTAGGGAGAGGACTGAATTTTTAACACTTGTCGAGCACTGCGAATCACTCAGCCTTCACCCTCGGAGCCTTCGGCGCTTGGGCTACGGCTTCGTTCATCTCAGTGCTCGACTCGTGCTAGAAACATTCGCCTTCTCCGTAAATGGGTCCGTCTTCCCCATCCCAGTGTGCAAAGTTACAGAACAGTTCTGTAACTGTTCTATAACAAAAAAGAACAAGTTCTAGAAATGGTAACAATTTGATAACAAAATAAATTTTTAAAAATTTTAATTCTATAACAATTCTGTAATCGGTCAATAAAAATATTCTAGAATCACAAATTTTTTTTTTGTATCAGTTTAATAAAAGTAAAATTGTGATTTGTAATTTATTTGAGTAAAATTTCCCTGACTTAAAAAAAGTATCAATGCCCAAATTGCACGGTATGTCACATAAATATCATTGGAATATTTTTGGAATATTCCTGTGATATATAATGGAGATAAAAGTATCCACTTCATAATGATATCTCAGTGATATTGGGAGTATTCTCCCCGTGATATTAAGGGAATATTTCATGAAAATGAGTTTTTAAATATTTTTATAGATTTATATTTTTGACAGTCTTGAGCCACTGTAGTAGCACCACATTTATATAACAGCTGTTAGTTACATATTTGTTTCAGAACAAATAGAGAACAAATCTAAAATGTAGTGATAGATCTATTATGTTACATTTTAGTAACTCTGTTCTAGAACGCTGCAGTAACATCGTTAACTTAAAAATTCTAGAACTAATCAAGCACAAATGTTTTACAACAAATGTTATCTTTCTTATAGAACAGAGGCAGAACAACTGTTGCAGAACAGGTCTAGAACACAGTTCCAGAACTGTTCTATAAAAAAATTGTAACACTTCTAGAACAAATTACACTTTTTATTCTAGAACAGTTACATAACGTGCACACTGGGATTCTATTAAATAAAAATTCTTACATATTAATTTTTGGCATTAATCATGCGTCTCGTATTTACTTCATAACTTTCAGTCATATATAAGATGACCAATAAATAAAAATTGTTACAGTATATGTAGTACCCGGTCACCCCCACTGAAAAAAATGTTGCCGAGAAATTCAACTACCATTGAGTAGTTGACTAGAAAGTAGTTAAAATAACTACATTTTTAGTTAATCTAATCATGTTCTTGTAGTTAATGTAACTATTTTTAAGAAGTTAATAAGTAATAGTTGATTTTACGTAAATATGTAGTTAAAGTATAACTACAGGTCGGTAGTAAAATTAACTTTTTTAAGGTAGTAAAAGCAAGTGGAAGAGTATAGTAAATCCAACTACTATTCACCAGTTATATGAAATGTAGTAAAAGGAATTATTTTCTTTAATTAATATAACTGCTTTTTGAGCAGTAAATTTTTTATTAATTTCTATATGATTTTATAGGCTTCAATCGAGGGGGAATTTACTCAGGTAGTCAAGTGTACACTCTTCCTGTAATACTTGTGTAATAATGTGTAATACCGGGTAATAATGCGTTATTACAGTACTGTAATAACGCAAAAAACTCCGTAATATCTCTGTAATAATGTGTAATACTCTGTAATAACGTGTAATACTTAGTAATAAGGGTAATATGAGGTATAATACCGGTAGTCAAGTGTACACGTTTTTAACTAGTAAATTCCTTCTCGGCTTCAATAAAATTCTTGTTGTAGAATTAACAAGTCGTCTGTAATTAAAACTACTACTTTAAGTAGTAGATTTTACTACTCAAAGTGGTACAATCAGCTTTAAGAACATTTTTGTTGTAGAATTAACAAATCCTTTGTGATTAAAACTACTACTTTCAGTAGTAGCTTTTACTACTTAAAGTGGTTCAATAGGCTTTAAGAACATTTTCTCGTAGAATTAAAAAATACTTTGGAATTAAAACTATCACTTTAAGTAGTAGATTTTACTGCACCATGTAATTAAACAACTTATAATATAATTAAAAGATGAAAAATTTACAAGTCAAAACTTAAAAAGGATAGTTATAGCAACTAATAATAGTAGTAAAAATAACTACTTTTAATAGTTAAATTACCAATTGGACAAGCAGAAAGTAGTCTTCGAGTAGTTTGCAGACTGTCGTAGTGAGCGTGCGTGCACGGAGAAAAATGGATATTGGTATTTAATATCTATATATTACCCGGTCATTATATTTGACAGTGAACTATAGGACAAGCATCTTGGATACTTAAATTTAGTATCTAAATATATTAAAATGGCTACATCAATCTGTAATGTCCAGGATACTAAAACTTATTACACAGAATATTAGTTTTTTAAATTTCTAACTCTTGAAAAATAAAGGCATTATTTACTAACGTAAATCATATTATTATATAATTATTATTTAATCATAATATTTTATTTTAATTTTATTTTAAATTTATATTAAATTTATAATTAATTAAAATTAATATTTAATATTAATTAATAATTAATTAATATAAATATTAATTAATATTTAATTAAAATTTAAAAAAAATTAAATTAAATTTATAATTAAAATTAAATTTATTTTAAATTTAAATTTTATTTTAATTTAATCATAATATTATTATACTAAATTTTAATTTTGGACTAATTGGGGAAGATATAGTATTAAAATGATTTTTTAATTTTCATAAATAATAAAACCAAAATAAATATAGAAGTTTATTTATTTTTATTTAAAAAGAAAAGTATATGTCAATTTAATGACATTTTCTTTAACATTAGATTTAAAAAAGACACGGAACAGGTTAGTTTCACGTTCCTTGCGTTAAAATGATCGGCGTACGCACTATATATTATGTGAGATTAGATTTGAAGAAAATTTAAATTCTACTTACTTTTATTCAGAACTGAAATCACAATTAACGCCGAATTTGCAGACACTGCAGTACACATGAAGTGACGCATGAAATACGTTATTCTCACGATTTTAACGTTTATTGTCCTAGATACTAAAACTTAGTATATAAATCAATAGGCATCAATATCTACATATTCTATTTTACAACATGTTAGATATTGAAAGAAAACATTTTATATAATAGGTGTTAAAATATAGATATTATAAATTTTTCATTATCTTTGGAAAGTAGGATTCTTAATATCCATTTTTCTCCGTGTGGTTAGTCGGTTAAGGAATCGGATAGCGTGCGTTAGGGTCGAGGGTTCAATTCCTGTCGGTTAGAAATTTTCTCTGTTAGGTACATAATCGTTAGGGCATAAAATAAGCGTCAGTATAGGAGAGAGGATGAAAAAGTCAATTCTACTGATAATAAACCATTATAAATAAAAAATAATTTTATTTTCCTATTTTAAGTAGTAACATCTACTACTTAAAGTAGTAGTTTTAATTGCAAAACATTTATTAATTCTACAAAAAAAATGTTCTTAAAGCCTATTGAACCACTTTCAGTAGTAAAATCCACTACTTACATCTTGAGTCGTTTTAACACTTTTAAATGGAGTTAATGCAATCACAAAATGTCATTCTGTTTAAAATGTTTAACTATTTTTATATAGTTAATAGAACCGTTTAAATTCAGTTGAGGACCTATTGTACTACTCAGAGTAGTTAAAAAGTAGTAAAACCTACTAGTTTTTTTTTCAGTGCCTATAATAATAATTATTCTCTGGCGAGTTTCCCATTTATTTCGCAAGATATTATAATTATAGGTAAGTAGTTAAATATTTTAAATATTAATAAATATATTAGGAATAATAACTATTTTCACTTTGTAACTTTTTCGTGAATTTTGGTGTGCATAGAGTATTTTTATATCTTCTCTGAGTCATTTGCAGAATTAATAAATGTCGGAACATATATTCATATATACAATATATATTTCTTCCAAAATATATAACACGAGATAACTAACAATTTAAAGTCATATTTTTAATAACATTCTGTTTGATAAAACTTACACGTTTAGAGAATTTTTTAAAAAAATCCATATTATTTAAATTTCAATTCACGTACTTATTTTTCCGGCACTTGTAAAGATATATGTAATGGACAATGTGTACGAAAAACACATTTATATACACATACATTATAATTTTTTCATGTATTATCTTTGCTATTACTTCTGTACATTAAAAAGCAGCTACATTCTTTTTAAATGAAATTCCCAAGGGTAGACTAAATGCTTTTCGATAATTTTAGGTAAGGTGGATAAATTAATTATTTACTATAATATTTAAAAATAAAATAATCACAAAATTTTATGGATTTTTTTTATTATTTATTCAATTTATAGTTTGAATAAATTTTATTTATTTATATTTTGTGACTGTTAATTATTATTATATATTATAGTTATTACTGAGAGTTATTTATTATTATTTGGTTATTTCATTTAAATATTGCATAAAATATGAAATTCATTAAAAAATGATAAATTAATTATTCTTGTCAATCAGTATTCATTAAACTAATCTGAGAATAAATCTTGCGTCATAAATATACATTTTTCTTCATTAATTTTTGCTCCACCTCTCCAATTATTTTCAGAATTTACAATAATTCTCTTATTATGTAATTGAAAATTTGAGCTTATTTTATGTGAGTCAAAACAAAAGATCTTTCCAATCTCAAATATATTGGAATTGCTTAAATGCGTTGTAAACCATTTTGAACTTTGCCCCCTGGCCTAAAGCGCTTCATGTTTTTTAAACAAGAGTCACGTGTAAGTTATAGAATATTTATTATGTGGCCTCGAAAATTCTGATTATAAATTATTTAATTTTTAAAATATCGGAATAAAATATATTCGATGATGAATATTTTGTTCCGAAAATAAATTCAAATTTATAATTGAATAAAACATTCGTTAACTAAATAGTTTGTGTAATTAATTCAATTTTTTGTTCTAATCAAAAGAATTGAAATTTTTCTGTTGGAAATTTTATAAAGTGACTCGCCGAGAGAGAAATGAAGTGAAATTCAATTTTAAAAATATAATTTACATAACTTAACATCTGGCATTGGATGAGATTCAATGTAGTATGAGTTTAAAAAAAGCAAATGCTAGTTTACCTTGAGCCAACTTTACCAAAGTTTTGATGGTATTCCAATACGAAGGTCATCATAAATTAAACACAGTTTCGATTATTTTCCAATGTCCACTTGTTTGCATGCGTTTTTGATTCTAGATAAGCCTTGTCAACCTTTGAATTGAGTAGAAAACACTTTTTTGTAAACCTCACGTCCATGTAAATAGCAACGCACTTCATTGACTCTTTGTAGTTCGAATTTTGTTTATTTTACCACAAGAAAATTCAAATTCTTTTTCATCTAAAAAAATAGAATTTTATCCATAAATAGATGGAAATAATAAACTTTTAATCACCTCAAATTGTTTCAATACTATCAACACTGTTTTTCGACTATTTGCGATAAAACTAGATCTAAGATTGTTTCTTGGGGTTCCCAAATATCAATAGAAAAGTCAATTTTTCTGAAAGATATACGTACTAATCACTATATCACTACTTGACAGAAACAAAGTTGTCTGAAGACAAGACAAAAAAAACAATTGATTACTGCGGAGATAATTTTCAAAGTTGAGAAGCGGTATCGTATATATTGATGTTTCGCGGACCTCATTCGACACGAGAACTAGTCCGATGAACTCCTTACTGACTACAAAACTTTGAAGAATAAACTCGTCAGTCCAGTGAATTGAAATTGAAGTGATATGCCACCTTCGCGGCTGATGCCAATACGCATGCGTCATACATCGTCTTGACGTCACTGTGATTTCCAACATTGAGTGGCATTCGATGCATCGTTTTCGTTTATTATTTCGTATATATGTAATACCTATGCAAGTGTGAGAAGCCGGCATGAGTTGCACGCGGGACCGGCGCGGCATCGCTATGGAAGAATTTTTATTCCACATTGTATGTGTATATATAAGAAAACAGGTTTCGTTTCCATTCGAATGACGTTAATATATAAATGACCTTTCTGCAACAACTCCATAAGGGATTTTTTTTAATTTTTAAAGAAAACAATCGTTATGGAAACATTTTGCATTTTATTCTGCGAGCGTTTTAATTGGATTCGCAACCCGATTTTTAAATTATAATTTTAAAAAATCTAAAAAGTTTTTTATTCTACTGATTTTTTAATTTTTGTGTGAGAAGTCGTGTGAAAATGAAAAAATAAGACTTTCTCGGAATTGAAATTCTTCAAAAAATTATTATTTTATGAAATCCCTACTCTTAATATTAAATGGAGTCTACATTAGTAAAAATAGTTAATAGAATTCTAATATATATTTTGGTTTTAAGGGTTTCTCTAATAAAATTGACTAGGAGAAATTGATAGAAATTAACTAGGAGGCACAGGAACTTTTTCCAAATTTAAATTGTCCTGAATTCGAAGATTGTCATAATCATCTTGTGACCTAATCATCATAGACCTAATTGTCATTTCAGCTAACTCTCATTTGGACTAATCTTGTGTAACGTAACTTTTATTTCACAGAAATAAACTAGTCTCATTTTTGTTACAACTCAAAATGAGCCACCTACACGACCTTATTTAGACTAAATAACTTTATCTCACCTAATTCTTGTATAACCTAATGTTTATTTAACCTACTTCTTATCATCTTAATTTAATCTAATTCTTATATAGAGTAATCATTTGACATAATTTATATTTATCTTAATTTTTATCTGCCTTAATTCTCAAATGGTCTAAATCTCACAGAAAAAAACTGAACTCATTTTTGCTGTATCTCATTATGAAATCTGCATCAAAATGAGTTAACAGACAATTTCACGTTACTCAAAATGAACCTGAATAGACAAACTAAAAATATAGGTTATGTTCTACATTATGATATTTTCATATTGGTATAGTTACGAAGTAGTATAAGGAGTCCCCATTCTGTAGGCGATTTTAAAAAAACTGTAGTCAGTTTCTGATACTACTTCATGTTGGTAGTAGAGGAGCCCGGGTGTTTGGCGAAGGGGTTGCTTGGCGCACTTGAGTTTATTCAAAAGTGTTAAGTTAAATTAATTTTTCTCTTCATTCAAGTTAAAGTATGTACTTGATGAACTGTAAGTTTGTACAAAATTTAATTAATATTCATTAATTATTGTGACTAACTGATTTTGGCACTCCAGAGTAATTTTTTAACCTCTTCATTTTTTTGTGATATATCTTTAAAAAATGAATTTTAGAATAGAGCTCAAATAATAAGTTTTGAGATCTATACATTTGTTATTAAGAAACAAAAAAAATTTTAGACGGAAAAAAATAGTTCGCGAAACTTTCGTAAACTAGTTTTTCACTTTTGGACGGTCCCAAAGTTTAGAAATCTTTTCCGCCCTTGCCACACCAATAACTATTGTAAAATTACAGTACAATACTTATATTTTGTTAAGTCTTATATTGTTTAAACTTTAAATCATATAATTTAATTAATTTCACTCCTGCGCCACGCAACCTCGGTTTCCCCTACTTTTCCTCTATTTCAAAAAATCCCTCTTTTTCCCCTTTTTTATGTTGAAACTCGAATAATAGGATATTTAATAAACATCTAAATTTGAACCAAAAAATTACAAGCCTCAGATTCCACAACTTTTATAAACTTTTTTCAATGAATGCAACTATTTCGACTTATTTCTATAAAATGTGACTTTTTTGTTGTAATGAATATCGACTAAAACGACTTGTTTCTCTTTCTAAAATCAATCCTTGGTCTGCCCCATCAAAAATATCCCCGTGGAATTCCCCGAGGATTTCCTCGTGTCAAATTTTGACGGAATTCCTCGAGGATTTCCACGAGGATTTTGTACTCTAATTTTTTTGTCTGTATTTTAAAAATCCGCAAGGAATCCACGAGTATTTTGTACTTTATTTTTTTCGTCTGTTATTAAAAATCTTCACAGATTTCACGTGGATTTTGTACTATAATTTTTTTGTCTGTATTTCAAAAATCCGCAAGGAATCCACGAGGATTTGTACAAAGAGAAAAAATTGAATTTCAAAGTTCGAAAACCTCGAGGAAATTTGTAATTAAATGCCGACAAAAAATATTTACTGAAAAGTCCTCGTGGATATTTTCAACGATCAGGAAATAAAAATATTTAACTTTAAGTTAAAATCATTATGAATTTTTTTGACGACAGTGAAACACAGATAAGATATTTTTAAGATAAAAATCCTCGTGAATTTATAGGTGCAGGGAACTTAATTCAAAGTTCAAAATCCTCTAGGAATTCCTTGCGGATTTTTGAAATACAGACAAAAAATTAAAGTACAAAATCCTCGTGGAATATGTGAAGATTTTTAATAACAGACGAAAAAAATAAAGTACAAAATCCTCGTGGATTCCGTGGGAATTATTAAAAAAGAAACGAAAAAATTAAACTACAAAATCCTCGTAAATTCCGTGAGAATTATTAAAAAAGAAACGAAAAAATTAAAGTACAAAATCCTCGTGGAATATGTGAAGATTTTTAATAACAGAGGAAAAAATAAAGTACTTCCTCGTGGAGAAAGCATTAACATTGAAAAAAACATACAAAAATAATATGATAATATAAACATTTAAGTACCTATACATTTGAGTTTAATTTAAAGAATTAATGGAAGTTAAAAAATTAAAAATTCACATTTTAGCCGAAATTTCTAAATATTAATGAAAAATAATATATAATTTATAATTATTTACAATTATAATAATTCGTTTCAATGAAAGGAACACAATTATTTTATATTTAAACTTGAATTTAAATAAATACAAAATTTTTCAGCAAAAATATAAATTTTATATTTTTTAACTTTCATTAATTCTTTAAATTTAAATTAAAACTATACTTTATATATACCGATGGATTTGTCTTGATGTAAGGAATACGATTTTATTATATATAACCTTAAATTTTTCTATTTAAAAATTTTTTCGATTAAAAAAAATTTTTGGAAAAAAGACGATTAAATTTTTTTTTGGTATTTTTTAAAATCCTTTGGTCAGTTTTCAGATATTAATATGATAAATAAGCCTACCAAATTTTATCTAAATCCATTAAAACCTGTTAAAGTTATCTTCTAAACAAAAAAGGGATCCATACACACATACATACATCCGGACAATTGATCAGGATCTCATATAACATGTTTCTATATAGAGAAAAATTTGTTTCCGACACTTTGAAAATTTTTATAAACGAAAGGACTACCCTATTGAAAATCCCTGTACAAGATCTTGTGCAAGAAAATGTACATGTTCAGCAGCTGAACTTTTACCTGTTCTGGTAGGAACATGTACAAGATCTTGTACAATTTCCGCACTAGAATTTGGAACAAGTTCTTGTATTAGAACTTGTACACGATCTTGTGCAAGATCTTGTACAAAAATACATTTAATATTTGTATACAAGAAAATGTACAAGAACACGTAGATTTTCTCGTACAGGTTCATTTATGTCTTCGTTTAATAAAAATTAAAAACTTTAAAGGCTGCGCAGTAGTTTTCTTAGGACTTTACAGCTGCGCAATAATTTTTGGCATGCTTAAATAAAAGGTTTTAATAATTCTAAATTATTAAAGTCTCAAATTTTTTTCAAAAAAAATTTTTTTTTAATGAACTTGTACAAGAACATGTACAAGAAAATGTACATTTTCTCGTATACAAATATTAAATATATTTACTTGTACAAGAACTTGTTCCAAATTCTGATGCCGAAATTGTACAAGATCTTGTACATGTTCTTACCAGAACAGGTACAAGTTCAGCAGCTGAGCATGTACATTTTCTTGTACAAGGTCTTGTACAGGGTTTTTCAATAGGGTACAAAGCTTTCTCCACGAGGAAGCAAAAAGTGAGATTTTAACTCGGGATGATTACTTTGCCAGTATTATTCCAGTACTTACCCCTATTGAAAAACTCTGTACAAGAAAATGTACATATTCTTGTACAAGTTTATTTAAAAAATTTTTTGTTTTAAATTTGAGTTTTTAATAATTTAGAATCATTAAAACCTTTTACTTATGCATGCCAAAAATTATTGCGCAACTGTAAAGTTCTAAGAAAACTACTGCGCAGCCCAGGGCTGAAATTTGAGATAAAAAATTAGACAACTCAAATAAATTTTAATATATATAATGTTTTCCACGCATCTCAAATTTTTTTGAGATTTTTTTTTCTTTCAGTACTAATTGATACTAGCTTCCATGAATTTTTTCAAATTCTTTTAGCTAGCCGTTTTCGAGTTATGGAATTCTGAAAATTGGAGAATTTTCATGACTTTTACACTGCAAAAAGAAGAATCTTATTATAAGATACATTGGAAGCAAGTTACCAAAAGTATCTTCCTATCTATCTTATATCTTAAGAAACTAATGCATTTTAAGTTGTTTTAGATAACTTAGAAGCAAGTTATAAAAAACATTTTAAGAAGGCGACTGAAACATCTTAAAATAAGATACTTCTTTTTGCAGTGTAGTTTCTGAATGCTCATAACTTCCTTAAAAATGCATCAATTTTAAAAGTTTTTTTTAAAAATGTGTGTTTTTAAAGGTACTTTAAAAAAAATCGAAAATTTTTTTTAAATGATATTACTATTAAATTTTTGAGTTTCAATGATAAAAAGTCATTTTTCTCATTTGACGTACTAATCGATTTTTTTAAAATTATTTTGCCCTGCCCAATAATGGGCAAACAATTTTTACATTATTTTCGGAATTTTTCAAAAAATGTTTAGTTTTGAATTTTTTAAAAATATTTTTGGTTTTTTTATACTACGTACTTTTATTTATTTTGATGCGCAGATTACGAAAATCATACTTGCAATACCCGAAAACTTGATTTTTATGTTGAAAACTATAAAAAAGTTCCAAAACTTATGATTTTTTCGTTTATAGGGTAAAATATGAAAAATTAAAAAAAAACTTTCATATACAAAAGTTATAGATCTTATTAAAATACTTTTTTTATATCCGATGCATTTCTTTCAATTTTGCATATTTTACCTAATAAACGAAAAAAACCATAAATTTTGGAACTTTTTTATGGTTTTCGCCATAAAAATCAAATTTTCGGGTATTGTATTTGAAAAAAAAATTGATCATTACGTCAAATGAGAAAAATGACTTTTTATAATTAAAACTCAAAAATTTGATAGCAATATCGTTTAAAAAAAATTTTCAATTTTTTTGTACGTTTAAAAACATACATTTTGAAAAAAAAACTTTTAAAATTGATGCATTTTGCTTCCTCGTGGAGAAAGCTTTGTAGTCCTTTCGTTTATAAAAATTTTCAAAATGGCTAAAACAAAATTTTCTCTATATAGAAACATATTATATGAGATCCTGATCAATTGTCCGGATATATGGATATATTAAGGAAATATTCCCGTGAAATTCATGTAATATTGAGAGGATATCCCTGTGATATTGAGTGGAATATTCCTGTGATATTGAGGTAATATTCCTCTGATATTGAGAGAATATTCCAGTGATATTGATGAGATAATTTATAAAATTCTGAAAAAAAATTTCTATTTTTTTCATCTATTTATTTTTTTATTTAAATATTCAAGACAAACAACATTTTAGAATTTTCTAAATTACAGAAATATTCTGTCAATATCACAGAGATATTCCCTCAATGTCACAGGAATATTCCCACTTGATATCTCCGTGACATTTAACCAATATTCGTGCTACTTGGGAATTAGTACTGAAAAAAAAATCGGAGATGCAATTGCAGTTGGACTTTCACTTTGGCGTGGAATACAACATAATAATACCTTCTCATGTGATGAGAATGGAAAAATAAATGATTTTTTCATTAAAATCTCAAAAACGTAAAGAGATAGAGAAAAATGTTTAATGGCAAAGTTGTAGCTGATAAAATTTTGAAGAAAAAAGTCTCTGGGGTCATTATACCAAAATGAATACATTACAAGATAATTGAGTCAGAAAGACTGATTTTTGAGTAAAAAAATATAAATAATATGTATATAGAGTGGTTTTTTTCTAAAGTAATATTTTTTTCACTTGTATCATATTTTTTGAGTCTATTGTGACGAGAATGTGTCTATTTTATGGACTGATTTTTCCACCCCATAATAAAATTTAATTTTTCATGAAAAATGTCTTTTTTTGGCGTTTTTTAGATGTTTTTCGACAATTAAACTACTGTAACTTTTACAATTTTATTTTAATCAAAAAATTTCATTTAAAAAAATTGTTTTCTTTTTCCTGGACTATAAAGCTGTGTAGTGTAGTATAGGCTAACGAACTTAACCTATATTTTGAAACTAACTTTGTGTATGCAAAATTGCAAATCGATTTGTTTCGATTTACAAAAGTTATTGTGTCAACAACATTTTGTGTCTACATATATACATACCTACATACATACATACATACATACATACATACACACAGCCGGGGCCCTGAGCAGCTGCTTATTTTGCTTACATATAAAGCCGGCCCTGACGCAGTCTTTAAAGTTTTTAATTTTTACTAACCGAAGACAAATGAACCTGTACAAAAACATGTCCATTTTCTTGTATACAAATATTAAACATACACGGAAAAACTTTGTTTAAGAATCATTCCTGAATTTGTTTCGGAATGGAGGATATGAGAAAAATTCTGCAAAATTTACAGAAAAATACAAAAATCATTCAAGAAAATACTTGTATTTTTATTTTGACATTGGAAGACTTCTTGTTAATGCCGCAATTGGAATATCTCAGTCACTGGGCGTTGAAAGTTTCTTGAACTGTTTTAGAAGACACAGTACAGTAACCAAGCACTAGGCAGCCCAGGTGAAAATGATCCTCACGAATAACGTGTGGAATTCGTCCGGAATTCGTCCAAATTCCCTTAAGAATTCGTTTAGAATTCGTTCAGATTTCCTGTCGAATTCTGGAAAACGCCGTGTGGCGATTTGAAACAGAATTCGTCCACAAATTAAACGGAATTCGTGCGATTTTGATAAGAAAAACGAATACAAAAAAATTTTCTCTTAAATTTCCGACCGAATTTCGTACGGTATTCATATCAATTTCTTATAGGAATCCACACGAAGTTTATATAAAGAATTCCTTAGTAATTCGCACGAATACCGCGCAATATTCGGTCGAAAAAGTAGGCGAATATATTTTTAAAAAAATTTTTCATCCAAAATTCCGTTCGGAATTCCCATCAATTTCTTATAGGAATCCACACGAAGCTTATTTGAAGAATTCCTTGGTAATTCGCACGAATACTGCATACTATTCGGTCGGAAAAGTGGGCGGATATTTTTTTAAACAAATTTTTCATCCAAAATTCCGTTCGGAATTCCCATCAATTTCTTATAGGAATCCACACGAAGTTTATTTAAAGAATTCCTTAGTAATTCGCACGAATACCGCGCACTATACGTTCGGAAAAGTGGGCGAATATTTTTTTAAAAATATTTTTCAGCCAAAATTCCGTTCAGAATTCCCATCAATTTCTTATAGGAATCCACGCGAAGTTTATTTAAAGAATTTCTTGGTAATTCGCACGAATACCGCGTACTATTCGGTCGGAAAAGTGGACGAATATATTTTTCAAAATATTAATCAGCCTAAATTCCGTTCGGAATTCCCATCCATTTCTTATAGGAATCCACGCGAAGTTTATTTAAAGAATTTCTTGGTAATTCGCACGAATACCGCGCACTTTTCGGTCGGAAAAGTGGACGAATATATTTTTCAAAATATTAATCAGCCAAAATTCCGTTCTGAATTCCTATCAAATTCTTATTGGAATCCACACGAACTGTTTTTAAAATATTCGTTAGTAATTCGCACGAATACCATACGAATTTCGGTCGAAAATTTGGTCAAAATTTTTTTTTGTATTTATTTTTCTGAAAAAAGTTGCACGAATTCCTATTAAATTATGGACGAATTCTGTTTCAAATCGCCACACGGCGTTTTCCAGAATTCGACAGGAAATCTGGACGAAATCTAAACGAATTCTTTCGGAAATCTGGACGAATTTCGAACGAATTCCAAACGAATTCCTTACGAATCATTTGCACCTGGGAGGGATTGGTTGCGTCAAATATGTTTCCAATGCATAATACCATAAGCTGCTAAGGTAGCTGAGTGATGTAAAGCGGAGTTTTTGGACTCTCGAGGACGTAGGATCGAGTCCTCCCAGAGTAAATTTTTTTTCTCGCAAACGTAAAAATTTATTCTTAAACGAGTTCAAGACTTTCTGTAGTGAGTTTAGGAAGTTGTCTTGAATTTGTCTACAATTCTTATAGAAATACTGCTTAGAATTTTTCAAAGAAAATATAAATAAGATTTCTTAAATTATTCTCATATCCTCAGTTCCTAAACAAATTTAGGAATAATTTTTGCACAAAGTTTTTCCGTGTATTTTTTGTACACGATCTTGTGCAAGATCTGATACAAGAACTTGTTCCAAATTCTGGTGCCGAAATTGTACAAGATCTTGTACACTTTCTTGTACAGGGATTTTCAAGATGGACGTTAGTATTGGTGAGCGGGAGAGAATCAGTACTGGACATCGTTACAAGCCGGGGTTGGCCCACTATACTGACTGGCAGTATTGAGTCAGTACTATGCCAGTGGCATATTTCCCTACTGAAAATTCTCATTTAGGATCTTATATAGGAAATTGAGACATGATTTGAAGTGGGGTTCGATGTAAATTCTTATAAACGTATTCTTAGGTAATAAATTATGTAAATTCCTATGTGAAATCCTACAATTTTTTCTCGTCACATTTTTTCCTTCAATTTCTTATGTCAATTTCCTTCGTGTTTTTTCATAAAAAAATCCTACGAAAATTCATTGCTCAATCCTTAACTAGAAATTTTCCTATATCAAATCATGCATCAAATTTTTTTTCGATTCTTGAATAAAAAATTATTACAAAAAATCTGACATGAAATCATATTAAAAATCCTCACGTGGGATTATATATATAATTGATTTGAACATAAGAAATCATATAGGATTTCATGTAGATTCTGAAATATGTATCTAAGATTTTACATGAAATTATATAAAGGAAACAATTAATATAGGATTTCATATAGGAATTTACATAATTTATTACCTAAGAATACGTTTATAAGAATTTACATCGTATCCCACTTCAAATCATGTCTCAATTTCCTATATGATTTTTCATAAGATCCTATATAGTTTCATACATGATACATAGGATTTTATGTGGATTTTAATATATGAATTTATGTGAGATCCTATATATAAGATCCTACATGAAAATTTTCAGTAGGGTTCTACTTGGGATATAATTCTGACTTCATCGTAAAAAATTAAAATGCACCTTTAAAAAGTCTACTATTAATTATTTATAAATAGTTCCTAGTAAATAATTAATAAAAAATATAATCAACAGTTTGTTATCTCATGTTTCATGATATTCACATTTATATCTATAAAGTATAAATGTTTTGAACACTTTTCTCGAATGTTTGATAATAAATCATGTTAAATCATAACATCCTAATCATAGACACTGAGTAACTGACCATATTTCTTCTTTTTTATATATTCTAATTACTTGTCATTTCGGAAATTCCAAATGATTTTCCCCGTCATTTTTAAAACCTAATCGATATTTGCAAAAAAAGAAAAAAGATTTTTTCAAAGCTTGATTTGCTGTCATGTGCTAGACAAAAATATTAACACTCAGCGATTCCTTACACTATTATACTCTCTATAAAAAACAAAATTTCAGTTTTTTAATGTTTCTTTACAAATTAGACAATCAACAAGTAATTATTTATATAGTTTTTTAAATCATTTTATAGAAAACAAATTTTCAAATTTATTAATTTAATTTTGACAAAAAAATTTTCTCAGGAAAGTGAAAATATTTATTTCTTATTGTCTAAACTTTTTTGTGGTTCTCTGTAATTATTTATAATATAAATTTGTTAATTTTTATTAAAATCAATTGAAGAAGAGTGATTGCATTTTTGAATTATTTAATTATTACCTTTATCTTTCCTTTTATGATTACATCTGATTATTTAATAGAATTTAAACTCTTCTTATCAAAGATGATGTAACATACAAAAAATTTTATGAAAATTATTATGTTTGGATAGTAGATTAAATTTGTCTGACAACAAGACTCTCATTAATAGAGACACACATTAAACAACAATATTTTGCAATTTTTCAACATTTACAATCTGCATCACGTGAAGCATGAAACATGTGAGAACAAAAATGTTTTCTTTATGTCTCTAGTGCAAATATAGATTTTTATTTTTTCCTATCTTATTTTTAGAGTGGGTCAAATTCCAATTTATAAATTTCTACCCTAGGAAATTTTACTTACTCTGAAATTAATTTTTTTTTCTACATATGAGGCAAAATTCCTGAAATGTCCGAACAAAAAATTAAAAGTTCTCAAATTTAATCCATACTTTTCTAACATGTTGTTATTGTTGGTGAAAGTCTAAAAATCAATTATTATTGAATTTAATAAAATAATTTTGAATTACAACGTTTTTAATTTTTGACTTTTGAAAAAAAAAATTTTTTTCAATGTACAATATTTATAAGTAGAATGCATAAAAGTTAACATATATATAATGATTTTTAAAGCTTTTTTGACGAGCTACACGCTGTTAATAAAAATTTTTTTTTTTAAATAAGATTTGACCTTGAAATTCAAGGTCAAAATGTTAATTTACGTTTATCTCAAAATCGGATTTTTTAAAATTATTTTTAACTATCTCAATGGAAAGCTTGACTAATTTCCTACAAAACATGTAATTTTTAGAGTGGGATCTTTTAAAGTTTTTGAGATATTGATTAATTAATTAATTAATGTTTATAACAAATGAAATATTTTACAAACGAATAAAGTTACCGTAATTCTGAAGTTAGTAATTGAAAGTTAACGTAATTCCGCATCCAACGAGCCCTATATGAAGTATTTTGGATAAGTAGATTGTTAATAAACAATTAGTTAACATTGCAATTGTTTATTAACAATCTGCTTATCCAAAATACTTCATATAGGGCTCGTTGGATGTGGAATTACCTTAACTTTCAATTGGTAAGTTCAGAATTACCATAACTTTATTTGTTTGTAAAATATTTTATTTTTTACTAACAACTATCTATTGGAATAATTTAAAGAAATTAAATTTCATTTAATGTTTTTTATCACCGACATAGTACTGATTCGGTGTATTAGTCAGTACACTGCCAGTACTGAAAGTCAATACCGACAGCCAGTATTGGATCAGTACCATGCCGGTGTTTAATTACGGCGAGCTACGGATATTTCTACTTGGGATAATTTGTTAATTCGCGGATCGATGTTAACGTAGATACGTGGTCTACCAAATTAATTGTACATTTTTATTATTGTTGCCACGATGTTATTTTTGAAAAACTTATTTTTTTAACCACAATT
The DNA here is from genome assembly GCF_019393585.1 of Leptopilina boulardi. NCBI lineage: Eukaryota > Metazoa > Arthropoda > Insecta > Hymenoptera > Figitidae > Leptopilina > Leptopilina boulardi. The sequence goes on along the minus strand of NW_026137899.1, from coordinate 3,581,227 downwards.
GTCTTGTTTTGACAATGCTGTAAAAAACAATTAAATTGCAACAAATCAGGTGAGTATCCCGTGTAGAAATTTTGCCATAGCTTGGATCGGGGCCGGATCGGACGGGAGTATGACGCTACTACGCCTGATGTGTCCCTGATCAAGAAATCCACATTTTCTCGTGGCCCTAAACTGTTCCTGATCGGGACCAGATTATTATTCACTACCAGGAATACCAGGGCCCTGGTAGGGAAATTTCTACACGGGATATTTCGACATGGAATTCATCGCTGAACATGAATATTGTTTGATTTTATCAATTTATTACGTTTTCAAAAAAACATTTTTTCAACTACCGCATCCTGCTCTAGTGAAAAATAACTTTATAGTAACTTTTAATGTTAACAATAAAGTCACTAAATTTTCTCTAGAGCAGGGTGTGGTAGTTGACGAGAATTATGACAAATGGCGAGTGCATGAGTAGTATAAGGAGACCCGACGGCCATGAGAATTTGACAAGCATCGTGGACTGATTTTCGGTTTTCTAATTCACAGCGTTTGTCAAAAATGCTCAGCTAGCGCTCCTCGCGGAGAAAATAAGTACTGCGTATATTCAAAATTTTATAACCAAACAAATTTGTTTTATTTTACAATGTCATCATGGCAGTGTCTCTGTACATATATTAATTTTTTTGTGAAATAGTTATTTGTCAAAAATTTGTTTTGTGTAAGTGTTAAAATGATACATAACAACTTTTTTTCTCACTGATGCGTCTTTTTCTATTTTTGCAAATCCTATAAAATCACCATCACCTTCTGTGTAACACCATCTGTCATGAGGTAAAAATTCATCCTTCATATTGCTCAACAGATACTTGTAATTAAATGGATATTTTATATAATTATTTAATGCTTTTAAATAATAAACAAACCATTTTTGTTTCTAATATGTCATGAACATAACATTGTAGCAGACGACATTTATTGCCTCCTTTCTCCGCGAGGAGCGCTAGCTGAGCATTTTTGACAAACGCTGTGAATTAGAAAACCGAAAATCAGTCCACTATGAATGTATGTCGTCGGGTCTCCTTATACTACTCCATGGGCGAGTGAGTACAATGGAAACCAACCAATATACAAAGAAAATTAAAGCCAATTGAACAAGAGACTCAAGAAGGAGTTGCAGCTGTTCACGCAAGAAAAGAAAAATAAAGTTTTATTTTCATAATTATTTTACGTATAACTAAAAATAATATATTATATGATGTAAATGTTATTAAGATGTATTACATATTTTAAAATTATCTCGCGCTAATTATTGCGACCAATCAGGTGTCTTTAACTGAATAGGTTATGTTTATTTTCACAACGTAACAGCTGTTCACTAATCTAAAAGTATAATAAAAGACTTAATGATAGAACGTCCAAGCGCCCGTCCTGCCGGAAGGCTTTTTTGGATGGCCCTATATATATGAGGGTGGTAAAAAGGGAACTCAAAATTTTTTTCTGTCACCCTTTCTTATTAAAGTAGACGTAAAAACGAAAAAAATCATGCGTTAGACTTTTAAAAAAATAATATTAAACCATGTTTCGAAGCCTTCAAACTTTGCATGTTTGCTACAAGCCAAAAAAACAGTTTTTCATAAATTCACTGTAAAATCTACAAAAACCAATATTTTTCGGTCTAACTACTCTCATTTTCTTCTGAAGCCTTCAAAGAATAAAATGTGACAGTTTATTTTAAAAAAAATTCAGTTTAAATATTTTTTTGGATTCGTCAAAAAAACCCTATAAAAACGTTCTTTTTCTTTGAATTCCCTAGCCTAGGGATTTTATTTTACAAATTTTATGTTTACATGCGCTAAAAGCTTGTGTTTTTACCTTTCCAACGATATATTTTACTTTTGGATTATCTGAATCCATGTTAATTTTATAAAGCGATTTCGTAGGGACTCACGTGAGTTTTTTTCATCCTGCCGGAAGGCTGTTGGACGTTCTATCATTAAAGGAGATTCAAAATTTATTTCCGCTTTGTGTAAAATAGTGAAATAATTATTCATTTTATATATATAGTTAAGATGGTAACTAGGTGTCTCCTATTAAGTATTTTATTAACCTAATCATATCTGATAAGGTAAAAATGTAATTGACCAACAGTCAAATTTTTATGTACGAAACTCGTACAAATATTTTTCGTGCATGGTTTCTGAAAAATATTTGTACGAGTTTCGTACATAAAAATTTGACTATTGGTCAATTACATTTCTACCTTATCAGATATGATTAGGTTAATGAAATACTTAATAGGAGACACGTAGTTTTTTTTTTTTTTTGCTTAGGGACTATTGGGAAATCTGTATACAGATACCTTGACTTCCGCATACCAAGGTTATGTGGGGTTGGTAAAAAAAAAAAAAAAAGGAAAACACTAAACAAAATAAGCTGGCGAACTACTACCAGCCCCGACCCACTAAAACCCGTCAACCCTTCTTGGGAGCCCTTTTATCCACCCTCGGTACTGTCGTGAAGACTCTTGCCTTCGAGAGAGGAGACAATATTAAAATTCAAAAACAAAATTACCATCCTCGCTATATATATATATAGGTATATGGTGTAAAATTCCTGTAGCGAACTAAGTAAAAAAAAAAAGTTGATCGGATCGGGCTGTAACTTGCACATAGTTTAGCCCTAGGAGTGAGTAATTTAACCACGAAGTAATGTTAGGTTTTTTCAAAAACTGTCGGAGAGCGAGGGGGTTGAATTTTTTAAAAAAATTTAAACAGTGAATTTTTAAAGACATGTAACTTTTAAACAGAAAAAAGAAAAAAAAATTTTCTATGTTTTCGAAATGTTTTTTCCTGCTCTTTCGAATGGTGCAAAAATAATTTTTTAATTCAAATTTTAACCCATTTTTTTGAAAATTAAACTTTTTTCGAATTTTTTTTTATGTTTGGTCCTAGGGCTAAACTTTGTGCAAGTTACAGCCCGATTCGATCAACTTTTTTTTTACTTAGTTCGCTACAGGAATTTTACCCTATATATATATAATTTAAACATTTTCAATGTTTGTGTTTTTGATAAATAAGATTTATGTATAATATAAAATTTAAATATTAGCGCTTATTTTTGACGAAATCAACTTCAGCTCCACCTGTACATTTCTAATCATGCTTAGTATTAAAAACATTTGTAGTAATGTACACACGTATTAATGTAAGCCTTATCGTAGTAATGAACGCATTGGCATTTTTTTAATTCTTTTCTTTTAATGGGTACAAATTAACTTATTTGAGTCACTTACATATTTTTTTAATTCTATGAAAGATCAGGTAATCATAAAAAAGAATTACTAATAACCATTCACTATAAATTATTTAAATGTTTATTTGAAAATGACTGATTTTTAAGAAATGTGAAATATTCTGTTGTTGATTGAAAATTTTTTTAAAGTGAAAATTCTAACCATTTACTTTTATGGGTTTATAGGCCTCATTTTAATATAAGTGAAAGTGAGAGTTGATGCCAACACGAACTTAATTTTTAAGTAGCATTATTCATAATTAAGAATCTCGTAATTGAAGGGTGACAAAAATATTGCTTATTAAAGTTTTTGTAATTGCAATAAGACTTATCGAAAAAAGAAACTGATTTCTAGTATTGTTTACAAACAATAAACTCGTCATGTAATGGCTCCTATAATGTATTATTACAATTTTACCCACCAGGAAATGCAGAAATTTATGAAGACACTTATTTCATCTATTGACGCACAATTTCTTAATTACAATCTTATGAATTTCTGATTCCATACGTAAATCGCACATTAAAATTTCATGTATCTATTTTTACGCTATTAAACAATAATAAATAATTATTTAAAGTAATAGATACATCTGTTCTAACATGCCAACATCACGTGAGAGATGAATTTATTATCCTTTATTTAAAAAAAAAAGTAATTAAACACGTGCTAATGTAAAGAGACGCTTTTATTATGACCTTGCGTTTCAATGATATTTCTTATTTCATTTCAATTAGCTAAATTTACACTATGTAATTAAAACATCATTTGTCTTTAAATTTCACTGAAATATTGCCGTTTTTACAGCTTACTAAGATTATCTTCGATTATTTTTAATTTTATCATTTTTCCCATTTTTATATTTTGTAAAGCATATTATTTATATATTTATTTTTACCAACTGTTTTTTTTGTTTGGAAGGGGGAAAGCGCATGTTTTTAACCGTGTATTACTCATTTAATCAAAATAAAAACTTTAATAATGTTATTAAGTTATATTTCGATCTCGGAGAATTTTTTTCAACACAATATTTTGATAGTACATTTAATGCCAAGTAAAATGAGCTATTGTTGAACATTACAGTACCTGGCAATTTTCGTGAAGGTCGTTTTTCAATTATTTGTGTAAAGATGCTTTTATAGCTTCTTGGTTTTCGGCGAGGGATGCATTTTTACGGAGAATCACTGAATTGATTATTAAAAATTGTTAAGAATGTATTGAAATTTTATATTTAATTTTTAATTTATTTAAATTTTTTCTTTTATATCAAGCAATAAATAAACCTTACTTTTTAAACAATAGTTTTGTCATTAACTGTTAAAAATATTCGTAAATTTTAACAGTACCAAGCACCAATTTTTCTTTTAATATTGTTTTTGGTAATAACTTTGTGATACCTGGTGTTCTATTATTTTAGCACAGTTTAAAAAAAATTGAATTTAATGGAAAATTATTTAATTCTATTCAGTGTAAATTAACAATTTATCAGCTGGTATTATTATTTGAAATTATTCAGATGCAAGGCGAATCAAAACTACAATAAATTTCCAGAATTAGAAAACGAGTTTTCGGTGTTCGTCAGGCGTGTGTTTAGTCTTGAGAATTTTTTTCATGCATTCAACACGTCATAGAATTAATAAGATATAAAACGATGCAACTCACGGCAAAAATTTCTTTTATTGGACAAATAAAAGTTATAAAGTGTTACATCAGTTGTAAAAAAGAGTGTTCAAGGACAAAAAATAATTCAAAAATAATTTTTAAATATGTAATTTTAATTTTTCTTCACTTGTTATTTAATTTCTTTTACAATTTTTTTTTATTTCATCAATTTCTAAATAAAAATAAACTGAACCTTATAAACCAAATGAAATTAAAAGTTAAGAATAAAAAATTTTAATAAAATTATAATTTTTATGTAGTAATAATAATAGTAGTAGTTTTAGAAACCAATAATATTAAATTTATTAGATTTCAGAAGTTTGGAAAATTTCTTAAAATGTTTAAAGTTTTGCATTTTTAAAAATAATTAATTCTTTTGTCTATCAGAGGTATGTAAATTATCACCCGAATGTTCATAAGATAAGTCTTCATCTTGACAAATGAATACTGGTTTCTGGAACAGTTTCCATGTACTGATAATTAAGTGCTTTGTTTATTCATGAATAAATACAATGAAAGTTAATGTTCGAGAGAATAACAAAGTTTCAAGAAATGTGTTTAGTAATTCCGAAGAAATGTTAACAAAGTTATATTAAAGTATAACTGTGTTATAAGTTTAAGTTATGAGTTGTGTTTGACAATTTTTAGTATTAAGGGTACTTATGTACGACAGAGTTAGTTCCGTTTATTATTAAGTAAATAAATATAATTTTAAGTAGATCTGAGGGATGATAATTCGTCGCAAAATAAATTTTTCAATTCAGAAAAATATTTACTGTGATTTTTTGTAGGTGCTTTTTTAAACACGTTTATATTCCCGCTTGATATCACCGTGCCATTCAACCAATATTCCGTGCTACTTAAGGAGCTTCTTTGCACACACTTTTCGGTGTGTAAAATTTAACTTTAGAGGTTATTGTTGCAAAAAATTTATTTTATATTTAAAAATTAAAAATATTATTGATAATATCCACTGAAAGAACAGAAACTAAGTTTTAAGAAAAAAATTTTAAACTTACAAAAATTATTTATTTATATATTTTTCATATATGATCAACATTTTTTTCTAATTGTTTCTTTAAAATTTGTTAAACACGATCAGAATTAAATGAATTATTTTTTTATTTTTAATAATTCTTAACATCTTTACCTCAGGGATTTTTAAACAAATGCACCCCACATAGCACCTGAACTTGCAGCAATATTTCCAATATTTATTCTATATTCTAATATTGGAGAAATAATGGCAATATTATTGACATTTTAAGTGCTGTGGGAGACCATTTTTTAAATATGGTTATCGTGAAACATTTTTTTAAACAAATAACAACATTTGAAAAATGGTGCCTTATTGTTTAAAAATCTCTGTGTTAAAGATGTTAAGAATTATTATTAAAAATCTATTATTCAATTAAATTGGATCATTTAAAAGAAATTAAAGAAGTGCTATCAAAAAAATTTCAATCATATATGTAAAAAATATAAATAAATAATTTTTGTAAATTATTAATTTTTTTCTTAAAACTTAGTATCTGTTATTCCAGCGGATATTATTAATTAATTTATTTATTTATATACATTCCCGCGGACCATTTTTTTGCTCCATAAATGGGTAATTAATCATAATATTATAATTTTTCAAATGTCAAATAAATATTTCTTCTGGAGGTCTACTCTCTAAATCTGAATCAGTCATATTTCACTGATTAGCAGTAGAAATCTACTAATTGCCATAGCGAGAATTGAGCAACTGATAATTAGTAGAAATTTACTGATTGAATCAGTAATATAAACATATGGCAGCGGCCGCAAAATCTACTGATTTAACAGTTAATTTGAAAGGTTATGTTATATACAAATTACTGATTTACATAAGTTATTTTCTATTGCTTGCATATTCACTAATTATATTAGTAAATTTCAAAAAATAACTGAAACTTCAGTTAAAATGAAAAGTACTGATTGAATTAGTAAAATTTCTACTGATTCAGTTTTAGAGAGTATATTCCCGATTAAAAACATCCTTACTAGATTTCCCTAAGATTTATTTTAAGTGTATACATTATTATTATTCTATAATCAATTCTCACGAAATGAAGCTACCTTATCTTATAAATTCATAATAATTTGAAGAATAGAAACTAGATTCTCTCGAGTACAATGTTTAACTTTCTGAAAATTATAGTTACGTTGAATGACTATTTAAAATATAGCAATTCTTGTCATTAGGCTTGAAATATATCGAGTATATCTTGAATTATTCTAAAGAGATAATTAATGGCTCCTATCTTGAAAATCAGCCACGATACGAAAACTATAAACCATCCTTTCACAATTTTGTCAATCCATCTCATTCTGAAAAGAAAAATTGAATAAAATAAAATTACTTAATTATCAGAGACATAATAATTAAATAGAAAAACATATCACTTTAAATATTTTAATTTAAAATAAACAGAACGTTTTATTTCTCAGTTGAGGTATAGTTTGTTTTTTTAATAAAGTAAATTTCAGTAAATGAAAGTTAACAAACAAAAAGTAACGCTTGTTTACTTTTCTTATTTATTTACTTATATTATTATTTTATTATACTTATTAATTAACCAAATAATAATTCTATTGGAAAATTTACTTTTTGAGCAAATCTGTTTAATTTCCCAGAAAAACAGAGATATTCGCATTTCAATCTTTGATTTTTTTTTTAAGGTTTTCGGGTTTTCGGTCATTTTAACTTTAAAGTTATGTTTCTCCGCGGTTTTTTCATCTAAACGATTCTAAAATCTCTAAAAAAAATTTTAAAGTCTAGAAATTCGGCCACATAGATAAGATTTAATAGTGGCAAAGTCGTTTAAGAGTGATCCAAAGGACCATAACTTACGTCTAGAAAAAGCGAATTACAGCTCCTAACGTCAAAAATTGTTTTTTTTTTGCTTGTGAAAAATACATAAGAAAACCAAAAATTAAATTCTTAGGGTAAAAATTGTAGACGCTATGGTAAAGATAAAATTTTTGAGTTTGTCGATAAAAAAAATTTTAGTTAATTGCTATATTTTTTTTGCAATCTACACATGAGAATATCATTTGTACCAATTTCAGCTTTTAAAGTCAATATTTATTAACGGAACCCTAACCAAAATTATGTTTAAACTAAGTTTAATTACAAAATAAAATAATAAGTTACAATTAAATTATTTAAAAGAAAGAAAATGATAAAAAATAAGCTTTTAAGTAAACATAAGGTAAATAAATAAGAATAATTTTTCAGTCAAAAACATTTTGTAAAAACAACTAAAATTTTCTTATAATAATAGAAATATATTTATAAAAGAATACGTACATTACATAATAATAAATATTAATCATAATTCAAGTTTTGAAAATGTTGAGGAAGATTAGGAATTCTATTTTTAAAGCAGGAAACTAGACGCTAATAATTATGTATTAAGAAACTAGTAAAGATAGTGGTAAACAAACAGTTTTTCCCATTACGTCACTCAGACGATCATTAATTATGTTAAATTTTTTAATTTTAATTAGGACTTAGTCGAATAAAATGGATTAATCGTGTGCTTTTCGTAGCAATCGTCATATACATTTTATGTGAATGGAATGATGGGAGGTTGTTGCCATTCGACATGCATCCAATGACGTAATTTGCAAATCACTTTTTATTTCATAAATCCTGTAATAACAATTTATTTATAACGCTTGAGACACTATCTTTCCAATTCAGGTGCATATAGTAAAATTACCGTGCAAAATATAAGCAAAGTGTTTTCTCTAATCTAAACAGAACGAATGTTCTGAAGTCATTCACCTCTCGACATTTCAGTCAAGATGTAAAAAAAATTTTTATTTGATCTCTCTGCAGTGCATTGAAAGATTTTGAAAAAATGTATTATTCTTTTATATGAGAATGAAGAAAAAAAATTTCCTTTACTTTGTATCCATAAATTAATGGACTTGAGTGCAAACTTGAATAAAAAAATGTTTACAGCTGCAAAAGCTGTGAATAAATTAAACTTATCTACGTGGTGATTACAGTATAATCTTTCTCAAATATAAATTGTGTTTATCAACAAGGATATCCTAAAAAATATCTAAATTTGTAAATTTATTTGACTGCGTTTTTTTAAAGACGTCATAATGTCATCAGATATGATTTTAAACCTTGATTTTTATATAAACAATATTCTTTTCTTTCTAAATTACACACGTGACATTTGCAATCTTAACGAAAGTCGTCAAGTAAGTTGGCAAATTAACTTCAGCACATTTTTGCATATACGATTTGCACTTCATATGCTGTAATAAAATAAATCCTACAATTTTGTTCTCTTCTTTGTTATTGGAAGCTTTATAAGTTGGCAAATGCTCTTATCACAAGGAAAAGTTATATTGTTGAAACAATGTAAATTTTTATTTAGATAATTGAAAATGCTCTATTATACTTGGGAGAATAATTGCAGACTACAGAAGATTAAATAAATTCATTTTTTCACAATTTTTTTAATTATAACTAATAATTAATAATTCCTTTCCTTTAATTATAACGAATAATGTTCTACGAATTTGTACTCACTGAAGTGTTTCAAAGAATGTAATTTTCATCTAGCGGAAAATCGGTGAACTATGCATTAAGATTTACTCACAAGTAGGGATAAAAGGAACTGCGCATGTCCAAGTAGTTGAAATAGCGCGCGTGCTAATTTAAAATAATTAATTTTAGAAAACTAATTAAATATCATAATTATATTATTCATTCAATAAATTATTTATACGCCATGTTAACAGTTGTAAGGCTCTAGTAACTAAAGAAACTAATGAAAAACCTTTTATAATAGCTTGTTGGAAAGATCATCTAATTGCGCAACTTTTTCCTAGAGACACATGTACTTTAAAATGTATTGTTTAGCTGCTGCATCAATTTTAAAACAATTTTCAAACTGGCCGGTTTGCCCCACCCCTGAGGTAAACCGGCCAGTTTATTTTATTTTTTTTTTGTATAGAGAATTAGTTGTAAGGAAAACGTCACTAAATATAAAAAATCAATAAACAATCTCCCTAATAAGGAAAATAATAAGAAAGGATTAAATTACAATTAAAGAAACATCTTATTTATTATAAAACAAATATTTTTAACTAATTGTTGTCGTTCAGGAAGAAACGTCTGTCGGTGAACTTTGTAAAACTTCGTAAATCTCCGTAAAGTGGACAAAGATTTACGAAAGCGTGCACGAAGTTTTTTAGCCGATAGGTAATAATTTTCGTGAATTTCTGTTGCAAGGGAAACAGACATAAGTCGGTTTGCCCCACAGGCCCATTTTGACAATTAAGACCTGTATAAAAAAATGCTTAGCAAAATCATTAAATAATATACCGATAAATTTAACTGAGGCATGCACCTTTTAAACCTAAAAAACAATTTCAATAAATATTACACGATTTTCTCACAAATTGCTTAGGAACAGATTCGTAAAAATTTCTAGCGGAAGCGAAAAAACAAACTTTTGTTTATAAAATTGCATAAACACAATCAAAAAATGTCAAACTGAAGAAATAAGTTATTATTAATATAGTCTTTTCAAATTTATAATTGACATATATTTAAAGTTTGACCAATTCTGAGAAACTAACACTCGGCCGGTTTGCCCCAGTCTCCCCTATATTTATTTATTAAAACCAGGGTGTTCAAAAATTATGGAAAGGATCAAGAATCTCGAAAAGCAAGCAAATTTTAACAGAATTACAAATTTGATATTGAATATTAATTTCTCATTTAACCCATTCACTGTCAGCGACACATATATACGTTGTGTCGTAATTATCTTAACACAAAATGAATTAAATTTTCTATGTACACTGGAACGCCAGTTATTCGGAAACTGATTATTTGGAAAGCTTTGGCGCTAAAATGGGGTGAGGAGAAAAGGGAAGTATCTATGAACGCAGTAGCGCATCTATTAAAGAGTCCGTTCCCCGCCTTAATTTAATGTATTATTTTGCAATTATTTATTAGTGTTATATGAATATGATAAAAATTAATAAACTGTGTGACAATTTTGCTGAGTAAAATTTGTTTTATTTATGAAAAATAATTAATATTTCTCACTTAATTAATATTTTCTTTTCTCACGTCTTATGCGTTTAACCTCAATATTGTTGGTTAACTGTCAGACTTTGGTTATGTATTTCAATCGAAGGCAAAATAAAACTTCCTACGGCCCTGCAAGTTTATGCTTTTTCGTCAAGGTGACCTCTCCGGATTATTCGGACACACATCCGAGTTGTCCGGGTATTAATGATATTTGGTTAAGTAATAATTAAATAATTATTTTTAAGTAGTATAACATTGAAAAACAAGTAAAAATCACGAAAATTTTTTTTTTCAATTTAACCCACATTAGGTGCGTATAAGAGTTTTTGGCGTCGCTGAATTCAAATTTGACCTTTAAATTAAAAAATAAAAAATGGCGAACATAATTTTTTAAATTTTAACGGATTTTAATGAAACTTGATATAAAGGGGTTTTCGAAGGTGCTGAATTCAAATTTGATCTTTAATATCCAAAAATATCCCCTTATACTAATTTTTATTGATTTTCGCATAAATTAAACAAAATATGTCCGATATTTTGAATTTTATTTTTGAGGTCAGTTTTGAATTCAGAGGACCCCAAAAACCCTTATATTAAAAGTTTTATTAAATTCCGCATAAATTTTAAAAAATATATCTGCCATTTTTAATTATTTTTTTGAGGTCATATTTGCCCACACAGCACCCAAAATTTCCGGAAACTTGACAGAGCCTCACACGGCAAGGTTAGGAAACTTCAGTGGCAAGGTTCATACAAGTTTGTGTCAATGTTTAAATGTCCGCATGAAAAGAATATTTACACGAAACTTTGAGGAAATATTACACTATAAATATTCACGTGCAATGTTCAGTCAATGTTGTGTAAATATTCACCTATACTTATTATATTAGTAAATAAAATTTTTATAACTAGGCGAAAATGTAATTTCAATATTGACAAAACATTGACTGAACATTGCACGTGAATATTTATGTGTAATATTTCCTCAAAGTTTCGTGTGAATATTCTTTTCATGTGGATATTTAAACATCGACACAAACTTGTATGAACCTTGCCACTAAAGTTTCCTAACCTCGCCATATGAGGTTCTGTCAAGTTTTAGGGAATTTTGCGTGCTGTGTGGGTGAATTCATCGACCCCAAAAACCCTTATATACTAAGTTTCATAACAATTTGTCTACCAGAACCAAACGTAGTTAACGATGCGCGCGAGATCTCTCTATTCTTTCTCTTGTTTTTCAATAAAATTTTATTAATTTTATTATCAGTAACAAGCTCTATTAGCAAGTGATAGTAAATCTTGGTATTAATGCAATTTTTAATTTAAAAAAATGATGCCCAATTTGAAATTATCAACCCCGAAAACCTCAGAATAATATAAGTTTTAAGCAAATATGACGATTTGTTTTTTAAAATAAATAAAATAAAAATGCATGACACGTTCTTCTGAAATGTCTGTTACTACTATGCCCGCATAGAAATTCATATGAATTACTCTCTCTGCCTGGGGATCCCACATAATGATCGAGGCCACAATTTAATCACACTTTACGTTTCTTTCACGTATTCACATATAAAGTTTCATGTTAAAATTAATTTTTTAAATATTTCTATTCTTTTTTCTATAAATAGTTGTGGTGTAATATTATATTAATAAACAATTTAAGAAAATATGTTAGATATATTTTATATAGAAATACTATATTTATTGCTGATTAAGATTTTTGAAAATTACGAAATTGAAGAATTCGACTTTATCAGCAAAGTGACATCTATTAGATGTCATTAAAACTCCTTGGTTCATAGTTAGGTGTTTCATGTGATAATTATATCGATATGATTTGTCGACAAATAATTATCAATTGTTGAATTAATTTTGATCTGAAAAAATAAGCTGCGTGCTCGAGTACACTGTGCATCTGTGAGGACTCGAACCTTCTTAGTTGCTGCCTAACGCGGGACTTCTGCCGACTAATGCACCATGCCAACACAGCCTGAACGACCAAGCCTCTTATTTTTACAGATCAAATTTAATTCAAAAATTGATAATTATTTGTCGACAAATCATATCGATATAATTATCACATGAAACACCTAACTATGAACCAAGGAGTTTTAATGACATCTAATAGATGTCACTTTGCTGATAAAGTCGAATTCTTCAATTTCGTAATTTTTAAGAAAATATGTTTAGAAAATAAATAACTAAAGAAACGTAAATTTATAATATTATGTAAGAAATAATAAATGTTCTTTGTTTTATTATTTTTAAAATTTAATTAATTTTAGGGTAGTGTAAAGCAAACCGGCCCACATCAGTTTCTCAGAATTGACTAAACTGTCAGATATATCGCTTATAAAGAAATTACCATATTTAGCATGTCTTATTTTCTTAGTTTGTCATTTTTTACTTGTGTTTCTGCAGCCCTATGAATTAAAGTTTCTGTTTGATAAATTATTTAACAAATATTTGCAGTTTTAGGGTTCCATACACCTTCGGTGTATAGACGGAACTCTTATGCAAAGACTCTTGCGTCCGTCCCAGGTTTGTACCCCCCCTTGCGGCTACAGTATTTAATATAGAGAGCTGAAATTTGGTACACATACGTATTTTCTCGTGTAGATTACAGGAAAAATATAGCGAGACCGATTGGATTTGATAGTTACGAGCTAGAAAGGAAAAAAATCGGGTTTTTTTCGAAAAAATTGCAAAAAATGACACATTTTTTTACCTTTTTTTACCCCCCCCCTTTCTCATGTCACTCACTGTTGCGTACATAATCGCCATTTTTGTTATGTTTGTCACAAATTAACTGACTCCCCCTCCCCCTTAAAGTGTGACGTAATTTTATGGACGACCCCTTATTACATTAAGTTTCTAAAAAATATTCATAAAATGTTATGAAAGTATTATTTATTGTTTTTTATTTACTGCATTTAATAATATTAAATTAATTTTAGTTTGTTGTTTAAATTTTTTCTTTTGGCAGTAAATTGAAATCTTATAAGATTCATTTTAACCCCCCTTCTGTTAGACCCAAGATAACTCGGGGTGAGTAAATACTTTATATCTTGTCAATAAAACAACGGATTTGCATGATCCAAATTGGAAATTGAAGGTGATGGTCTAGATATTTCAGAAATATATATAAGCAAAGATAAAAAAATTTTTTTATCCCTCAGGCACAAACATGGCGCTTTTAGATACCTGTCGTCCGGGTGTAAAGCCAATCATTTATTCTTCCGCCTGAAAATGGCGTCCATGTTTTCCCTAGGGTAAAAATGAACAGCTGGCTCATGTGTTATTTTTGCCCTAGGGTAAAAATGGACACCATTTTCAAACAGTAGAACCACGAAGTATTATAAGGAGCACTCACTCCACTTTAGCAGATAGCCACGGTTTCGCCAAATCAATTAGAGAAATGTCCCATAACGATTAGGACGCCTCTACAGGAAAAGCTATGTACTTTATAGTTTTTCACAATATGTCTGCGCCTAATATCGTCTGCTATTGCTCGTAAATAAAGACTGTTGACTTTGTGAAATGATGATTTTTATTGAGTTTAATATGACAAATAAATGAAATAAAAAAATAAAAAAGTGCACATATAAAAAAATAACAATTTGTGGAAAGAATTTTGTGAGAACATAAACGTGATAAGTTGGAATTGATTTATGTCTTATTTTTATGTGTTTTCCATTACTTGTCAAGATTAAATAAAAGTGTATATTCTGCAATTTATGAATTTTGTTTAAATTTATAGATTTCCATGTGTACTCTCTAAATTTGAATTAGCTAAAATTTCACTGTTTGAATCAGCGAATAAAGTTTTCACTGCAAATCAGCGGATACAGCTAATAAAATAGCGAAACACGAATCGGCAAACGTCGGTCATTTTCGTCGGAAGATAAATTTATTTTTAAAATGTAGTATTCCGCTGATTGAAATAGTTGTTAGTCGCTGATTCGCAGCTGCATACTTATAGCTTTTTCAATCAGCGACTATTCGCTGCCAATCAGCGGATTTTAGCTGATTCAAATTTAGAGAGTATAAAAAAATTATTTATATAATTTACATTTTTACATCTCATGTATTTATAAAAATACTATTACAATTTTTAGGTTATATCACCATCTGTCACCCATCTGTACACAGAAAATAATGGAAAATTCGATGAATATACTCTCTAAATTTGAATCAGCTAAAATCCGCTGATTGGCAGCGAATAGTCGCTGATTGAAAAAGCTATAAGTATGCAGCTGGGAATCAGCGACTAACAACTATTTCAATCAGCGGAATACTCCATTTTAAAAATAAATTTATCTTCCGACGAAAATGACCGACGTTCGCCGATTCATGTTTCGCTATTTTATTAGCTGTATCCGCTGATTTGCAGTGAAAACTTTATTCGCTGATTCAAATAGTGAAATTTTAGCTAATTCAAATTTAGAGAGTAGTTTGTCCATTCAAATATTTACAAATAAACAACTTGTTTAAACTAATCAAAATTAAATTTCAAAACCGGCCCGTACTAAATACTGCTGCTGAATACAGTGTAAACAAACAACAAACATTCAAGCATAGCAGACGATAAAATCACGTGACCTGTAGTAATTAATTTTCCCGCTAGGGTTGTTAGTATCGTTATGGGACACTTCATTAATTGAATCGGAAAAACATGTGACCAGAATTTTCCGAAACGGCCAATAGAGTGAGTGCTCCTTATAATACTTCGTGAGTAGAACAAATGAATGGCTTTTTCACCCGGCCCTCAGATAACCTAAAATCGCGACGTTTGTGCCTTTGGAATAAAAAAAGTATCGTAAGTAACATGGGTTCAAAGGCAGCCAATTGTTTACGTTGACGTTTGCTAGCACTCGTTCACGTCTCGGGCTGCAAACGCCAACGTAAACAATGGCTGCCTTTGGACCCTTGTTGCTTTTTCTATGCAAAATAAAATGAACCGTTTTGGTACGGATTTTTTGCTATTTAATTAAACAGTAGGAGGGTTAAATGATTTATTTTTTATTAATAAAAGAAATTCTTTTGGAAAAAAATTTAAATAGGAAAATCTGCTTTACATAATAGGATTCCTCTGAAGTTAAATAGAATGTTTTGTCAGAGAGTAATGTTCATACAGTTATCTATTTAATAATTAAATAAGTTATATCTTATACTTTATAATTATTTCGAAAATGTTTGAGAAGTTGTTATTATTTCTTAAATTGAATTTACAGTAAAATAAAAAGAATGTTATAAAATGATAAAATTTGGAAAATTCATATTTTCTTAATTGCTTTCATATTTCTATTAATAATATTATATTTTTTTTCATTTTTGTGAAAAATATGTTTATAACCTTGCAACATTTGCCTTGAAATAAGAATATTTCATTACGTGAAGGATATACTGTAGTTATTTTATCCCAGTTTTTGTTTATTTTTAATCATATTGTGCATATATAAAAAAACAAATAATTGTTTATTTACCCTAACAGATTGAAGAAATAAAATTTTGTATTTGTTTTGTATATATAAAAAATGTATCTTTAGATGATAGAAGATAAACGGGGTCGGCAGCGACGGTAATCGTTTTGGTATATATAGCTTTAATTTTTGATTGCAAAGGTGCTCTAAGTTCTTTCAAGTTATGTAACCCAGTTTCTCTCTAACGAGTTTATCATCGACCAAACAAGTCTTGCGGACAAATTTTGAACACCGCATTGTCATTGTCTTTCTTTTAAGAAGTATTCAGTAATCCATGGTATCTTGTATAAATCATATAAAGAACTCGATTAGCGCACTGACATTTTTTTGTTTTGTTAATTTTAGTGTTTCGAGTTAATAATAATGAAATTTGATAAGCGATTGAGAATCAATTATCGACCACGAAATAATAATCAAAATTTTAAAAGTAAGTGAAAGAAAAAAATAAAATCATGCGCTAATGAAAATTACAAAAAAGTTTATTATTTTTCAATATCTTTTTTCTTAAAATAAGAATTTAAAATTTATTAATATTTAACAGAATTGCTAATTAATTATCTATTAGAAATATTTTTAAAACATCTTTTGTGTATTTTATTACATTTTAACGTTTATTTGAATTTTTGTACTTTTTTGATATTTTATACTGGCTTCCATAAATTTTTTTCTTATTTTTACCATAGTAAGGCGGTATATTTCGCTCAAATTTTTGTGTTTTTTTAAAAAAAATTGTTAAAAAGTAAAAATAAACTTTGGTACTAAAAATATATGTATAATTTCTGACTCTTTCCTATTGTAAATTCCCGAATGAGATCCCGTATAAGATCACTTATGGTTTCTCATATGAGATACTACATGAGATCTTACGAGAATCCTATATGGAAATTCCATATAGAATTCTATATGAGATCTCACATAGGATCCCACATGGGTATATGTAGTAGTTATTTAAAAAAAAGAATGAGACATATTTTAGGTTTTAAACAAAAAAAAATTTTTCTTTATATAAAATGAACTCGAAATTTTGTCAGATTTTACGTGTCTCTTACCGTTTTTGAGATATTCACAAATCTTATTTTTTAAAATTTCGAGCCCATATGGGATCCTATATGGAATCCTGTATGGACACTGATAAGATTCTTCTTACGAGATGTCCTTATCAGATTTCGTATAGAATCTTATATAAGAAACCATAAGCAATCTTACAAAGGATCTCATATGGGAATTAACAGTAGGGTCCTCTTTATAATATAATTGTGTACGTAGAAAAATTAATATATACTATGCACAAAACAACTTATATACCTTTACTATCCACATAGTTCAATTCGAACTAAGGTATTGAAGAAAACGACCCAGATACAAAAAAAGTGCTTAAAATTTTTTAAATTGAAATATTACTACGACTTTGAAAAAAAGTAATTCATTGTACTCCACTATCCACTCTCTAAATCTAAATTAGTCAAAATTTTACTAATTGAATTAGTAACACCATATTTTACTAATGAATTAGTTGTTTCATCACTTTCTACTAAAAAAATAGTCACTTTTTATTACTGAATTAATTAGTAGTGCTTTTTCTACTAAAAAAATAGTCACTTTTAATGACTAAATGAATTGTAGGGATTTTCTTCTAATTTGTCAGTCATGATATGTGCATACATCAAAATAAGCAAAAATAGCTTAATTGTAAATTTTTTAATTTATTATACAACATTTTTCTGTTCCAACCAAAGAAAAATCAGTTTAACAAATGCACAAGTAATTATTTTCTATTAAGTAATTATGAAAAAAATATTTATTTTTCTTTATGTCCAGACATAACAATTAGGTTTTGTAGGTTATGTTTACCAAAATTGACATATAATTAATTTAGTAATATATTATTAATAATGATGATATTGATATTTTGATCAAATTGAATGTGTTCAAACTCAGTTCTTCAAATGTTTGTATAGATGGCAATACTTATAGAAATATCTATGTCTATATCTTATAGACACCAAACTATTGTTGTTATGTTAATGTTAAATAATTTAATTAACAAATTTAAATCATTATTGGCATATTTATAAGACTCTAATTACAAATTTATATAATAATTAAATTTGTATAGAAAACAAATCGACTTTACCTTATTTATTAGCGATTTGACAACGAGTTTATTTTGTATTTTTTTATGTTCTATTTTACGTTTGTTCATTATGTTGATGTATATATCTTTTTAGAAAAAAATTCTAAAACTTTGTAAAAAGTACACAATGGAGAAATAAAATCTAATCTATAGACGATCTATCTATAGACAACGAGTTTATGTCAATTTGCTTATAAAAGACATTTTGTAACGAATTTTCATACCTATCTAGAAACTGAAACTTCTAATTCATTTAGTGGTAGATTAGTTGCAGATTGAATTAGTAACTTTTGACTAATTCACAGTAATCGAATCCGCCCTATTTGAATTAGTCAAAAATGACTGTGAATTATTTAAAAATGACTAATTTAGATTTAGAGAGCATTTTATCTTATTAAGACTATTCTATAATTATATAATTCAATGTCTCTATTATTCTTAATGAGATTACTGCGTATTATTTAAAAATTATTATACAGTATTTACGAAACTACTAAAAAAATATACTTCTGAAAAAGTTTTCTAATTGCTTTTAGTTAGAAAATTGATTTTTCTGTGTTTAATGTCTTTAATTAATTGATTGTTAAATATTTTTGACTTCTTACCTCTCATAATGAATTTTCGCTTCTTCTAAATTTTCCATTTTTTCTCCTAGCAAATATTTTTTTGCTCCAATGATACAATTCCTGTAAAAATTAAGAAGACATTTAAATAAATAATGCATAATATAAAGACGAGGGGGAATTTACTCTGGTAGTCAAGTGTACACTTGCCTGGTAATAATATCATGTAATACTGTGTAATACTAGTAATATTGTGGAATTATGGTGTAATACCTTAAAAAATTTAAAGAAAATCAATCCAAAAAATGTTAATATAAGTAAAAATTTTAAACACTTATTCAAATGTAGCGCGGCAGTTGATGCTGAAGTATAACAACTTTGCTGTAGGTGGCGGTATCGAATGTGTACAGAATCAAATAAGAAGATGGTTCTTTAGTAATTGGCCGAATTTTAGCTTTGATCTGCCTTACCGGAATAAGTAAAAAAAATCGAGTACAGTAAGATATCTGCTCCTGTAATTACACCGAAACAAAATGCACGAGGCTTAGGTAGTTTGTGTTCGTGGTTTAAGATAGCAAAAAACCAAATATTAAACGTTTTAAACATGGATGCTCACGGATATTATAATATAGAAAATTATATTTGTTCAGTTCCTCGTCTAAAAATAAAAACAAATGAGTTATATTTATCGTGTTCTTTAAAAGAAATTTCAAAACATTTGAAATAATAGTTATTTACGTTTTAAAAAAGAGAAAATTATTTTCTTTTATAAGTAGGGTAAATGCACTAATTGCGGCGCGATTCGAGTCAAAACACCTTTGAAATAGAAAATTCGACATTTCTATTGTATAAACTCAATTTAAGACTTATTAAACTAAAAGGTTACGTTATTTAGATGTTAAAAAAATGTTTAACTTTATAAAAATCGATTATTTAAACAAATATGAGAAATTAAAACTAATACCGTAATTTTCTATTGCGGCGCGTTTATTGTATCAGTTTCGCTGTAGCAATTTCGGTGACAAAAATTACGTATATTTTGAAGATACTTTTCCTGCCGAAATTAGAGCCAATGGAAATATTAAAAATGTTTCAATTACGGCGAGAGAAAAAATTTGATCTCAAAAAATTTAATTAATAATTGTTTAAATGTGCATCTTCATTAGTAATTGTATCAAAAAAAAGATTAAAATAATTTTTTTTAATCATTTCGCAACAATTATATTAAATATAATAGTAATAATAGTTATTTTTTATGAACGCAGCGTAATTGATGATCTCGTCATAATTGATGTACTTACCCTAATATTTAAAAATAATTAATTATTTATTTCTTTATTTCTTATTTTAAAGTTTTGCTCTTAAATAATAATTTTATTGAAAGTTCTACGTATAAGAAAGTGCTATTTGACGTGTAATATTTTTTGTAATAAAGGGTAATACTCAGTAATATATGTGTAAAACTTTGTAATACAGTAATATTTTGATAGTAGTATGTAATACTTGTAAAAAGTGTAATACTAAGGTAATAATGGTAATATGTGTAGTTGTAGTCAAGTGTGCACAATTTTTACTAGCAAATTTCCCCTCATATATTTCAACCCTACAGAGACCCTAAATTAAGCCTACTTCAACCTTACATGAAATATACACCCTGAAAAAAATATATTTGTTTCAAAACCAAATAAATATTAGTTTGTTTTAAAGAAAATTTATTTGAAAAAAATAAAAAGATATTAGACTCTGAGACAAATGAATAAAATATATTTTTTTGTGTACTTTGGCTCTACATTATAAACTGATTTTGACCTGACCTTCAACTTTTTTCGACATAAATGACGGACAGACTGGTAGACTTACCTGAAGTATTCACTAATGTCTAATGAAAAATATGCATATCCAAAATCTGCTACATCATTGGGTGGTAAATTTTCTAAAAGATCTAAAAAATTCTTGTTTTTGAATTTCCAAACATTCATTAAAAAATATTCCAGAGAACTAATGGCGTTATAAACTTTTCTTTGAATTCGAACCAACCTGTAAAAGCCATTTTAATAGTGGTAATCTAGATGAATATAAAACAATTATTAAAACAATAATAATAATAATTAATCTAGTATAAGTATATCAAAGAAATAATAAATTATATTATAAGTATCATATTAAACTGAGTTCCGAGTTAACATTTTACCAACAGCAGGCGTTGAAATTATAAATGAATTCTTACATAGGCTTCTTTCCTGTTGTTTTTAACAAACCATCAATAAAGTAAGCAGGCAGTAGATGGTAAATTATCATCAAAAAGTAAAATAAGGTTTTATTTTTAGTTATAGTGACACTTGGAAACCATAAAACTCCTTCCAAAGGTATTTCCTTATTAACTTTAAGGCCCATTTCAATCACTTCGCTTGTACTTACGGCCTTAACTTCAGCTGAACAGCAATTGTAGACATGAACGCTAGGATCCCTTGTTATGCTAGATTAAAAACACATAAGCATAATAAATTAACTTTACACGTATTTGTAGCATGAGATAGAAAAGGACATAAACACATCTCTTTCCTTTTCCAACTCACGCTTGTTCAAAAGGGGAATCGCAAATGCACCGTTATTTCTGTTTCCACTTGTTAGCAGGGTTGGGCAAAAAGCCGAGATAAATGTGAATCTCTAATTAAATGTGCTATTTATTTGATCAAATGCATTAGTGAAATCTCTGAATTTGTAAATAAATATAACTTTGGAGGTTAAAGATGTTTGTTTACTAACTTGAAATTTTTCTACTGCTGCGGTAATTCCCACTTAATATATATATATATATATATATATATATATATATTATATGTTTTTCAATAACATACGTACTGGATATTGTTTAATAATGATGTTAAAATGTAAAATAAGCAACCGATGATATAGTTCGGACGGTGAAGCGCCTCAGATTACAAAAGAAAAAAGATAGAATTACAGACGAAATAGAAATGTACCAATACTTACTTCATGAAATTAAAAAAGAAATAAATAAAGAAATAAAATTAATAGCTTGCGAGTTAGCCTGGATAAAAGAAAGCTCACTAATGACGCATAATTAGATATAACAAAATTGACAATCAATGAAAATAATGAAGTTATTGTGACCGACGAAGTACAAAAATTAAACGTTTTAGGTGCATACTTTGCATATATCCGTCAATGTCCAAAACATAAATTTAGGTAAACCCAGATTAAATGAATTAATTGCAAATAAAATTTCATCCTTCAAAAACGAAATAAATAATGACACAGAAAACCATAAAACAATAATAAACTTTACAGATAATAATAAATCTTCTTGGTCAGTTTGGGAAGAAGATCCAAATTTTTTCTGCACCTTGAATTTACTCGAAAAAACTGTCAAAAAATTAAGAAATAAATGATCATCAGGAATAGATAAAATACCAAATATAGCGTTAAAAAATCTTCCGAGAACGATCATATGGAATTATAATATATTGTTTAACAATGTGATAAATAATTCTTATTTTCCAAAAGCATGGAGAAAAGCAAAAATTGCCCCAATCAAAAAAACAGATAAAGATTGAAGCCTTTCCTCCAGCTACCGTCCGATCTCACTTTTACCTAACATCAGTAAAGGTTTTGAAATGATAATAAATAAACAAATAATAAAATTCTGTGATGAAAATAACATAATACCGGAACACCAATTTGGATTTAGATTCAAACATTCTACAGCTCATGCAGTAGGACTCATTTCTTCAGATATAAATAAATCAATCAATGACAATTCATTTGTAGGTGCAATTTTAATCGATATTGAAAAAGCTTTCGACACGGTGTGGAGGGACGGTCTCCTTTTCAAATTATTACAATCTAAGTTCCCAGAATATCTGGTAAAATTAATATGGGTTTCATTACAGGGAAAAGTTTTATAACAGCACAAAACCAAATAGAATCGGAAGTTTCGTTCTTACTCGCAGAGGGTCTGCAACAAGGACCAGTGAACTATCCTATTCTATATAATATATTCATGGTACCCATGCTTTCTCTATATAAAATAAACGGTTCAAAATTAATCCGCGGAATAGCGTTTGCCGATGATTTCATAATCTATGTAACTCACAGAGATGTTGACGAAGTCAAAAAAATATTACAAAATGTATTTAGGCAAATATTAGATTTTTATAGCACATGGAAATTAAAGGTTAATAATGATAAGTGTGAGACTATACTCTTTCCCCCCACGTACACAAAGTACACAAAAAGTTTTGTGTGGCATGGAGACATTTCAATATATCACCAGCCGATAACGAAGAACCTATACCCAAATAGCACAACTATTTACAGCAATTTTGCAGCAAGTTTGCAATGCCAAGTTTGCAAAATTGCTGCAAATTTGTGGCAAATAGCGATATATCCTCCCTTTCCAACTTTGCATTATAAGTTTTCAGGAAAATTTTTCAGAAAGTTTGCAGAAAAATTTTATGTCAAACTTGAAGAAAACTTGCAGAAATTTTTAGAAAAAATTTTTTAAATTTTTGAGTTGTAAATATGATAATATTTTGTTCCTGGATAACTTTCCTGTGGAAAATGCCACTAAAATCTATTGTGCAGTTCTAGGTGCCATAGATAACTAATGCGCATGACATGAACTTGAGCAAATAATTAGCAAGTTTTCTTCAAGTTTGACATAAAAATTTTCTGCAAACTTCCTAAGAAATTTTTCTGCAAACTTTCTGAAAAATTTTCCTGCAAACTTATAATGCAAAGCTGGAAAAGGGAGGATATATCGCTATTTGCCACAAATTTGCAGCAATTTTGCAGTGCAATTTTGCAAACTTGGAATTGCAAACTTGCTGCAAAATTGCTGTAAATAGTTGTGCTATTTGGGTAACGCATAAAAAAATAGTCAAATATCTAGGTGTATACCTAGATGAAAAAATGAGGTTCAACAAACACACAAAAATCCAAATTAAAGAAGCAAAAGCAGCCTTCTTTAATGCAAATAGACTGTTTGACTCGAGAAACGTTGATCAAAAAGTAAAAATAATATGCTACATGTTATTAATCAGGCCTATATTGACATACTTATGCCAGATATGGTTCAATGTTGGTCCATCTGCCATCGAAGCATTAAGAGTTTTCGAGCGGAACTGTCTAAGAGCATGCACTAAATTATATAGAACCAAAGAATCCAACATTTTAAAATGTTACTCAAACAAAATTATATACAACACAGCAATCGTTACCAGAATTGATAATTTTATTTTAAAACTCACAAGAGATCACATATTAAAATCCGTTAAATTCAAAGAAAATAGTCTCATATTTAGCCAGTATTACCCTAATATCATATTTACACAGAAAAAATTCGAAAAACAGGTAGAGTCTCACATGAAATATTCCCTTATTTAGACAATTTAGGACTTTTGCAGGATAAAAATAACATTCCAATAATATACCACATAAAACGACACGCCTTTAATAAACAAATCTCTCACGACCCAAATATAGATTCAAAAAATACACAGGAAAACCTCAGATACTCAATGACCATACCAAATAAAGATACGAAAAATAATTATAGAAAAAATACTAAAAAATACTGGTGGCTTGAAAAAAGTTACGCGATAGATAACTATGAGGAAAACGCAAAACGCACTACACTTTTCTAAATGTAAGATAAAAAAACCAAAATACTGTAATACAAATTACTTAATATTAGCCGATATGTCTACGAGAGCCAATTATGGACATGTAGAAATTATATAAATTAAAAATTGTTAACGGTTTTAGCATAACATTGTTTTTCCGAACATCATGTAAATATGGGACGCATGATTATGTTCAAAAATCATTAGTCATAATTTACATTTTATCGAATTTTATTTGTCCTAATTAAGGCGAATTTTTATTTGTTCGAAATAACATTTGGCATAATTTACATCAAAGCGATTTTCTATATTACAGAATTTTTATATAACCGAAAATTCACTTCACATAATTTTTATTTCTTCGAATTTTTATTTGTCAGAATTTTTATTTGCTCAAATTTTCATTTAACATAATAGGCATTTTAAAGAATTTTTATTGGGTAGAATGTCATTGAATAGAATTTTCATTCAGATAAATTTTCATTTTTTCGAATTATTATTTGATATAATTTCTATATAATCGATTTTTCATACTACAGAATTTTTACTTAACCGACAAATCATTTAATAAAATTTCTAATTGATAGAATTTTCATTTGTCCGAATTTTCAAATGGCCGAACGCGGTGTGTCTGAACCAGACTCAACCCAAAAGTCTTTGTTCAGTAAAAATTTTTTTTCCAGTGAAAGTATATGAAAAATAGAAACTTTTCTCACAAAAATCAAAATAATCTGTGGAGCCGTTTTTAGGAACGGTCCCATTGAATATTTTCGCCATTAAAAGTACATTTTTTAAATGAAAATAGAGAAAACAAGTTTATTATTGTATTACAGTTTAAGTTGCGGATCGAGGGGGTACATTTACTAGCCCTTCCAAGAATCATAGTGGAATTTTTGGGTTAAAACCTCCACCACCGTGAAATTTTGAATTTTTTTGAGAAATCTAAGCAAACATAAAATCTTTTCTGAAACATTTTTTTTCCTACGTCCCTTAAAAAAACAAATGTACCTATAATAATTTTTTTACCAACTTGACTGTTTGTCAAATTAATTTTACCAACGAAATAATAATCGTTTTGTATTGTATACGAGTGTGAATTAAGAAAATATTATTGGACTAAAATTTTAATGTTTTCGTTAATGGAAACATCTTTTTTATCTTGCAAAAACATAATAAATTCACTTTTAAACGATTTTCATCTCACTATAAAAAGTCATAAGGGGATTTTCCTACATTTTTTTCACTATCACTGATAGAGATTTTAATCTACAAAATCGTTGGTAATAGCCGTTCTTATAATGCGGCAAAAATACAGACTCTAAAATGAAAAACATAAAATTTTGTAATTTTCCCGTTTTAAATAATTGTCAAATCTCCGATGATTTTGACACTTTCAATGTAGGTAATAATAGTACCAACTATTAATGTAGCAAAATAACTAATGACTGAGAAATTACAGCAGATGGGAAAATTCTCATTGCCGAACGTAAACTTACCATGTTTAAAATAGCAATTATCTGGAAGGTGGGAATTTTCTTTTTACCAAATCAAGAAATATTGACATTTTTAATATGGTACAATAATTTGTTTAACCCATATCGGACAGCTGTTCGACTAGTCGAACACTACAATTGCAGACGCACTTACAAATGTAAGCGGCATAATTATTGTAATTGTTTATTAATTTTGGTTCTTTAAAAATTTGAAAGTAAACTACTTGTCGATGTTAAAAATGTAGTTGCATAATAATGTATGATATTCTAATATTTTATTTGCAATGTGAAAACTAGTGTTTAACTAGTCTAACAGTTTGTTAGTAAGGAAGTTTGTTAGAAGTTAAGTAAAAATCATACATTAAAAGTGGGTAATAATCGCTCCCTCTTTTAAGCAGTTAAAATTCTTTAATACTTTATACAGTGCATGCGTCTACGCATGATCTTTGGACATTTTTAATATTTTCTTAATTCACACTCGCATACAATATGAACCCAAGGAGGCCCACACAGCACATAAAATTTCCTGAATTTGTCCTGAATATTTCATTGAAAGATTCAAAATATTTCAATGAAAGGTCCATGAAATTTTGATGCAACAATGAAATGTCCGCCTATAAGAAATATTGCAGTTCCGATTGTACGGAAAATTTAGCGAAATGTTGAGGAAATGTGAAGATGAAAAATTACTGACATATTATTTTTTAATATTTGCAAAATAAAACAATGAAATTTGTTACAAATTTTTAAGTGAAATATTTTGAAAATATTATTCATTAAAATTCTAGAAATATCAAAATGAAATATTTCTAAATTGTTAAAAATACTTATTTAGGCGATACTGATATTCGGTTCTGTTTCGGTATCGAAAGGATGTTGGAATGTAAGATCGGACCGATACTGTTTTCCTTCACCGTTACAATATTGGAATCCGACATTGGCCCAATACTGAAATTTAACATTGATCCAATATTGGATTCCATCATTAAATTAAAAAAAATTGTAAAAAAAATTTATTGAATTTATTAAGTTTAACTTAGTGTTACTTTTTATTTTCTGTAGATTCCACATACATGACTTTTTTCCCTATCTTAAACGCAATTGAACGCATAACTCACATATTTTGAAAAATCCTAACCAACGCCGAGATTCGAAGACCCTAACCTAACGCTAAACGCATATTATGAACCTAACGCACTAACCGCTGAGCCATCGAGGCCTTGATAGTTATTATTGTAACTATCAATTATATTATAATTAATAATTATTATAATTTCATGTGCTTTTTTCAGGGACGTAGGCAAAAAAGAAGTATTAGGAAAGATTTTATGTTTGCTCAGATTTGTCAAAAAATTCAAAATTTCACGGGGGTGGAAGTTTTAACCCCAAAACTACCAACTATGTTTCTTGGGGGGGAAGTATATGTGCCCCCTGGATCCACGTCTGATACTGTAATACAATAAAAAACTTCTTTTCGCTATTTTCATTCAAAGAAATATATTTTTAATAGTGAAAATATTCAATGGGACCGTTCTTAATAACGGCTCTACAGATTTTTTTGATTTTTGTGAGAAAAGTTTCTATTTTTCATATACTTTCACGAGAAAAAATAATTTTTACTGAGCAAAAACTTTTGGGTTGAGTTTAGTTAAGACGCACCGTGCAAACAAACAATCGACAGAAAGATTTCGGCGCAATTTTTAAAAACAACCAATCAAAAATTATTCATAAAATTGTGATTGGTTGATTTTAAAGTCGCGCCGAAATCTTTCTGTCGATTGTTTGTTCGGCCATTTGAAAATTCAAACAAATGAAAATTCTATCAATTAGAAATTCTATTAAATGATTTGTCGGTTAAGTAAAAATTCTATAGCATGAAAAATCGATTATATGGAAATTATATCAAATAATAATTCGAACAAATGAAAATTCATCTAAATGAAAATTCTATTCTATTGGAGAGAGCGTGAGTGGGACAACGAATATTAAACGAAATTATTTAAAGATACTTGATTTATTTAATATAAACGTATAAAAGGAAATTGACTGAATTGACTTGTTACAGTAATCGTTTTAGACGGTGTGAGAATTATAGATGTGTGAGTGTAGTGCATGTATATACGACATAAGAGTCCTTTATAAGAGATAAAACAGTAAGAGCGCGAATATCAAACACCAACACTCTCCCTGAAATCGCGCACTGAGGTCATTTGTTTGATGAAACACCAATTCCGAAAACACATTCCTTATGTTTTGGTCCTGGTAGCCCTTTCGTGAGTACGTCTGCTAACATCTTTTCCGTGGGAATGTAGACCAATTTGATCGGATATTCCTTCAATGCATGGCGAATGCAGTGATGTCTTACATCAAAATGCTTTGATCTCGAACGATGCACCGGGTTTCCTGCGAGTTTTCCTGCCCCTTGATTATCATTGAACATGATAACTTTGGCGAGTTCCGGATGTCTCAGTTCTTTGACAAAACCGATAATGTGTATGGCCTCTTTAGCGGCTTGCGATGTGGCCATATATTCCGCTTCTGTAGAGGACAGAGCGACTGTACGTTGTTTTCGTGACTCCCACGAAATTGCGGCTTCGTTCAAGATGAATACGGATCCCGTATAAGATCGCCTGTCGACAGCGCAGTTGGCCCATTCAGCGTCCACATAAGCTTTCAAACCAGTAGATCCCTTTTTGAATTTCAAACCTTGATCAGCGGTTCCCTGAAGGTATCGAAGGACACGCTTGGCTGCAGACCAGTGTTCTCGTTTGGGGTTGCTGCTAAACTGTGAAAGTGCGCTAACAGCGTGCGCAATGTCAGGACGAGTACCCAGAGCGACGTACATCAATGCGCTTATTAATTCCCTGTATGGGAACGCGGTATCCTGTAAACGATCATCCGCTTCTTTGGTCAGCTTGGTACCTGCGGAAATTGGAGTGCTGACAGGTTTTGAGCCGTCCATTTTGAATCTCTTCAGAACTTCCTTGATGTAGGTAGTCTGCGATAAGAAAATACTCTCCCTCGAACGTGTCACCTCTATCCCAAGACAATGTTGGGCTTCCCCGAGGTCCTTGACCTTAAATTCTCTGGAAAGTCGATTTTTGATTAGTGTTACCTTTGACGAGTTTTTCGAGAACAAGAGAATGTCGTCCACATATACTAAAAGGAAAGTTTCTCCAGTTTCGTCGACGTAGACGCACGGATCAGCATTGGTCGGTTTCAGACCGATTCCTCGAAGAACAGCATCCAATTTGGTGTACCATTGACGACTGGCCTGGCGCAAACCGTAAATCGCTCTTTTCAGCTTACAAACCTTGGTGTTGTCAGTTATCTGGTTCAACATCTCACTGGCTCTTCTTGAAAGTTCGGAATTTTCATTCTTGATGATTCTCTCGAGCATTTCAGGTAGAAGATCTGGCTGCTCCATGTACACCGTTGTATCCATCTCTCCATTTAAATATGCAGTCTCGATATCTAATTGGGTAATTTTTAAATCGAATCTCGCGACTAATGCGACCATTAATCTCAATGAGCTAAGACGCGCGACTGGTGCAAAGGTTTCGAAGAATTGTACTCCGGGCATATGAGCAAATTCTTTCGCTACCACACGCGCCTTTCTGCGTTCTAATTTTCCATTCCGTCCGAATTTGTTTCGTAGAATAGTCCGACACTTGATAACTTTTTCGTTTTTTGGTCTGTCGACTAATTCGAATGTTTGATTTAAAACAAGGCTCTTGATTTCACTGTAGATCGCGTCCTCTTATTCGTCACCATCTGGTCCAGACAGAGCATCTCGAAGGGGAACTTCAGAGGCACTCATGGCTAGACAAACATCACGATCCCACCCACGGAATTCCTCTTCGTCACTTGATCATTCAGTTCAATTCCTCTTGAACATCGTTTTCAGGAGCGGTTGATTCGGATGACTCTTGTTGATTGACATATTCAGGAGCAATTGGTTCGGATGATTCTTCTTGTTCAGGATCTCTAGGGTCGGATGATTCTTCTTGATCAGAATCTCTAGAAGCAGTTGATACCAAGTTGTATTGCTTTCCGGGACGTCCTCGTTTTCTGGTCTTTATCCTTTTTGGTCAGCCGGGTCCTCTTTTCTGTTGATTTTCAGCTATCTGATCATTTGCGACTGCAGGAGCTTCAGGAATTGCAGCTGGTTCATTGACAACAGGGATGTTATCGGAAGCATTGTGGATGGGAATGAATTCGACTTCTCGAGTAGATGTTGATTCCAATTGATCACTCGTGGTTGAATATTCATTTGTGAAAACGACGTCACGAGTTATGTCCTTATTCGGAGTTTTATCGTGAAAATACACTTTGGTTCCGAATTTCTTGAGGTGTCTCAGATCAGGTCGTTTTCCGGTCCATTTTTCGTGTGGCGTTACAGCGCCTAATGACTTGGTGATGCACCAGTTTCTAATGTAATTTGCTGAAGTCACTGCTTCCCCCCAGAATGACATCGGCAACCCGGAATCAATCAACATACATCGAGCTGGTTCGATGAGAGTTCGATTTTTGCGTTCCGCAACGCCGTTTTGCTGCGGAGTGTATGGTGCCGTCAGTCGATTCTTTATTCCTGATCCTCGTAAAATTTGATCCATGCGCGTGTTACGGAATTCGGTCCCGTTATCGGATTGAAGGGCTTTTATTTTTAAGCCTGTGTGGTTCTCGGCAGCGCTTTTGAATTCGATAAATTTCGAGGTTAGTTCGGATTTGTCCTTGAGAAGATAAATTTCCGACCATCGGCTGTGATCATCGGTAAAGGTTAAAAGGTAACGAGGTCCGCCTTGAGTACGCGTTCTCATCGGCCGCACAAATCCGTATGCACGACTTCGAGAAGGGAAGAGGTTCCTTGACTTCCTTTGGGGAAAGGGGCACGGCTGATTTTTCCTGCAGAACAAGTGTCACAAGGGAGAACTTCACTGTCTGTTTCGAATTTTAGACCAGTCACTGCTTCCTTCCGAAACATAGTATTCATATCTCTTCTGTTTAAATGTCCCAATCGCTTGTGCCATTCGTTTGTATCACAATTTTCACTTTGCACAACACTGGCATTTGCGACTTCGGGTTCAGAATGCACGATAAACAGATCACCTTTGCGACTTGCAACGAGTTTCACATTACCGAATTCATCTTTTACTTTTGCGTCCGTTTTTGTGAAAATAACGCTATTACCCCTGTCAACAATTTTCGAAACTGACATTAAGTTGGTGCGCAATGTTGGCACATAAAGCGTGTTTTGTAGCATAAAAGTTTTGTCGCGTTTCCCATCAGAAGCTTTTACACGAACCTTACCCTTTGCCGTCACGTCGGCTGTCGCGTCACTAGCCATTCTTACGCCGGATTTCACTTCATGCGAATCGGTAAAAAGATGTGCGTTGTTGCACAAATGAGATGTGCTACCGCTGTCAAGGCACCAATCTTCAGTCATCGTGGTACTATACGAGGAATCTTGTCGACGATCAGTAATTTCACTCGCGAGGAATATGTCGTCGACGGCATTGGCATTATCACCTTTGGCTGCTTTTCGCTGAAAACATTTCGCGGTTCTGTGGTTCGTTTTACCACAAAAATCGCACTTTGATTTTTTCCGATTATTCGAGTCGGAATCTTGTTTGTTTTGACGATTGTTTCCCGCGGAGTTCTTCGAAGACCATTTCGAATTCGCGCGTTGATTTATGGCAAACATAGCGTCACTAGTGTTTTCGTCACTTTTGTGTTTGCCAACATATTCAATGAAATTCTACCCAATAAAAATTCTTTAAAATGCCTATTATGTTAAATGAAAATTCGAAAAAATAAAAATTCTGTGAGTTGAATTTTCCGTTATATAAAAATTCTGTAATATAAAAAATCGCTTTGATGTAAATTATGCCAAATGTTATTTCGAACAAATAAAAATCCGGCTTAAAACTAATTAGGACAAATAAAATTCGATAAAATGTAAATTATGACTAATGATTTTTAGAACATAATCATGCGTCCCGTAAATATTTGTATATAGATCAATAAACTTTGTTTAAAAAAAAAAAAAAAAACGGTGAAGCGCCTTGGCTTGCGATCTCTGAGGTTAAGCACAGCTGAGTACGGCTAGTACTTGGATGGGTGACTGCCTCGGTGCTCGCTATAGCTCTGGTGTTTTCACTGTGATCGAGATATATCAAGCGGGAGGTTTGGCGTCGAGGATATGTTTGTGCATTTGAATGACTATTTAAATGTACATTCAAAACTCGACAGTCAATAAACCGGCTGTATTCAGTAGAGGTTTTCCGTAGTTTCCCTCTACTCTGATCAAGAAAGGGTCAGGCAAATGCGAATACTTCTAGCGCTAATAAAAATCGGCTACGGACCGCAATTTGGGAATTAAGGGTTTTCAAAAGTGAGGTTAAAGATGGGGGATAGAGAGCATAAAAACCTTAAAAAGGTGTACGTAGAAAAATCTAAAAAAAAATGTAAAATAAGCTGAGTAAACAAACACCCCTAACCTCAAAATTTATATTTAATCACGAATTCAGAGAATCTACCAATGCAATTGATTCAAATATATATCAAAGTTAATTATCAACTAACTTTTTTATTATATTTCAACACTGTTTTCTAAAACCGTTTTTAAAACATGAGCAAAATTGATAAAAGTGGAAACAAATTTTTTTTTCCATAGACCTTTTCATGATGATCATTCTGTCCTCTTCCAACTCATGCGTCATTGTATGCGCTAGATAAGAACAGAACGATCAGCTTGGAAAGGTCTATAAGAATAATATTGTGTCGTCTGTTTGTTTTCCTTCCAGCTATTTGACGTCACACTCGAACTCAAAATATCTCGATATAGTGAAACAGCCTAATTGTAATAAATTTTTATGTTAGGTTGTTAGACCTTGTTAAAAGACCTCGATGGTAAAGTAAAGTTTGTAATTCCACTTCTTTTCTCTCATTATGATGCGGTAGAATTATAATTTTAGTCGAGTTTCTGCCAGAAAGTGTTACAGAAATTTTTTTTCTAAGTTGTCATTTGACGTGAAATCCACCGCATGTTACAGAAATAACACAAAAAATAATAATCTTACGTCTGAAGTCCTCTCTTCCAAGCTGCAATTAACATTGCTTTTATTGCAACATCAACGGGAATGAAATCAGAGATGATTTTAGTGTCTAAATGAATCACTCTTAATAATCCCTTTCCACCCCCGACCAACATCCCTACAGGTCCATTAAAATTATCAATCCATCCTTCAACGGGCTCATAAAGTGTTGATATAACTAAAAGTAATTATTGCTGAGAAAAATTATTTTTAAATTTTTTTCTATTTTGACAAAAGCTATAAATAAAAAAAGATATATGTTGAAAGCAAATTTGGATTATAATTTTAAATTATCTCACCTATGGATGGTCTAAATATAACAGATGGTATAGATTCTGAATAGTCATTCACCACTTGTTCAGCAAGTCTCTTTGTAAAAGTATATGTATTTGGAAAACTGTCCATGTATCTAATTAAAAAAATTTCAGAAGGATGAGAAAATAATATTATCAAGTACTAGCAAAAAAATTTTTGAATTTTGCTTCCTCATGACGAAGCTTTGCATTCGTGACGTTTTTCGATTTTTTAAAATTGGGTTATATGGACTCATTTTCATCTACAAGTAATATATGTGAAGTCCTAAGCAAATGTCCAGATATATGTGTGTGTGTGTGTGTATGTCACAAAATATTGTGTACAAATTATCTCAG
Source organism: Leptopilina boulardi (assembly GCF_019393585.1). Taxonomy (NCBI): domain Eukaryota; kingdom Metazoa; phylum Arthropoda; class Insecta; order Hymenoptera; family Figitidae; genus Leptopilina; species Leptopilina boulardi. The sequence continues at coordinate 3,547,117 of NW_026137899.1, read as the reverse complement.
AAACTTTTTAACGGATTATCCTGAAATTTTGTATGCTTATTGTAATCATTAATACCTAAAATCTGACACAAGGATTTCCGAATATATTCACAACATTTTATTTTTTACAATTTTTTCAAAATTTCAAAAAAAAAAATTTTCAAAATATTTTTTTCTTTGTAAATTTAATTTTTTTTAGTAAAAAAACTTATTTCTTGCATTAAAACGAGTCGATTAGCCTATATAAAGTTCATATTTTACTAAAATCTATAGATTAAATCATTTTTTGAATTTTTGAAAATAATTGTTTTTTGTATTTTTTGAAATAACTTTTTCTGATATAAAATTTTTAATTAATTCTTGTCAAAATTGTATTCCTGGCATAAAAACAAATCGATTGAGGTATATAAATTTTACATTTTACTAATATTTATAAAATTGATCGCAATTTTAGTTGTAATCCTTCTTTTAATCTTGAATATAAGTGTATCATGATGAGGAAGCTAAATGGTCATGAAATGAACACTTAGTTTAAGTAAATTATTATTAATATTTGCTTCTCCTTAATTAGTTATGTAAAATATACTAGAATAATTTTTTTTCGTAAATGATAATAACCCAAAAAATTAGAATTTTCCAAACGTAAAAAAATTAATGCAGATAAATTTGCTATAACGAAATCAATTGCTTATTATATAGTATTATTAATTAATTGTTTAGTATATTTTGTTTACTTTGGTGTCAAGATTCGCAACACATGATCATCAACATTTTCAGCAATTTTTATTGTTTTTTTCCAATCCACATCAATGGGATAAATTTTTTCTTCAACACATGGTTTATCTGCTTGAGAGTAACTCGTACTGACGTGAACAAGTGCCTGGAATATACGATAATTTTTTTATTCTATAGTATTCTATTTTGCGCCAATATGCCTCGGGGTCAGGGAGAATTGAAGAACTGTAGATTTGAACTACTAAAAAAACAATTTTTAAAAAAAAAATATAGGGGTGATATTGGAACGTTTTTATTTTTTTAATGAAAGATGAGATATTAGAAAAAAATTTTCTGTTTTATAAACTTTTAATTAATGTGAAAATAACAAAGTTAGACAATTAAGCATCAGAAGTTTGCCATTATGCTTCATCGCAGGTATTAATTATTACAAATAGTCGGCGAACAATAAATTTGTGAATAATTTATTAATTTTGCAATGTAATATGAATTATTTATTAAAACAGGTGTTTGACCTGAATGTTAAGCTTAGAATTTTCAGCATGTTGTAAATTATAACAAGAAAATATACAGGGTGTCTAAAAAGTCTATAATATCTACATAAAATATAAAAAAATGATTCGAACAAGAGTTACTCGTCACCCAATGGAAAAAGCATGATTGGCTGAATATTGGTCCAATAATAAGAGCACTTTTGCCAATCTTGGTCCATTATTTTAGCCAATATTGGACCAAGTGTGGGAGTGTAGAGACCAATGCCAAGGCTCGAATTTCAATATTGGCCCAATATTCAAAAATACAAAAAAATCAGACTTCAGGCAAGATTAAAAAAATTAATTATTAAAACTAAAATATAATAAAATTTTTTGATATATTTAGATATTATATTTTATTATATATAATAAGATTATTATTTCCCTTCGGATCAAGAGTTATATATTAAATCATCCGCAATAAACGGAGAAAAAGAAAAAAAAATTCTAACGTCATGCTAGACATTAAAAATTATCAGCTAAATAAAAGAGATATTGTAAAGATTCTAAACATATCGCGGATACTTATACCCCCATCGATTGATGTTGTTTATGAGAGAGAAAAACACTGCCATCTGGCGGATAGTTGGAAAATTAACGTAGCGCGAAATTCAAATTGCGTGAAGGAAAAATTGTATATATATAAACATTTACTAGAAAATGTATTTACTTAAGAATGCATACTATTGCATTAAACAAAACTTAATTAATGTTATAATGATTACAAATAATTTTTTTAATTTTAATTCTTTATACTTACAGTTTTTCCTTCATGTAGTTTGAATTTCGCGCTACGTTAATTTTTTAACTATCCGCCAGATGGCAGTGTTTTTCTCTCTCATAAACAACATCAATCGGTTAGGGTATAAGTATCCGCGATATGTACAGAGTCTTCACAATATCTCTTTTATTTAGCTGATAATTGTTAATGCCCAGCAGGACGTTAGAAAATATTTTTTTCTTTTTCTTCGTTTATTGCGGATGATTTTATATATAACCCTTGATGTTTTAATAATTCATTTTTTTTTAATCTTCGCAGAAGTCTGATTTTTTGTATTTTTGAATATTGGTTGAATACCCGGCAAGAAGACTGGAATTAAAAAGAATTAAAAAAATCAGTTCCATTTAATACCTGATTTTTTTGTTATTTCGTAAGTCTATGTAAGGAATAGACAGCAGCAAACTTGAATCTCTTTTAGTTCCGTTTTTGTAAAGCGTGCAATATGAAATAGAATATAAATAGAATATATTTGAATGAATAAAAAATGTTTTATTAATAATTTATTTATTGAAAAAAATATTTGTTATTTTTTTTACTGATAATACACATTTTTTCCTTAAAAAAGTGAAGGCGACTATTTTATATTCAACGAATAACCTAAAAAATGTCGAGTCAAAATATATGTTAAATTATTGATGCTTCACGTTTAAATTTATTAAACTTTTTAGGGGTCTTCCATAAACCACGTGGTCCATTCAGGGGGTGGGGGGGGTGTCAGTAAAATGCCACTCTTGACCACGAAGGGGGGGAGGGGTTTCACTTCGGGACACGTGGTTTTGAGATTTTACATCATTTTTCGAATTTACGCGGGATAATCGCGCTCATGCGCATTAAAGCGACTCGCGCATGTTCTCACGCTCACTCCTCATCACCTGTGTTTGTTTACATCTAATGTCAGATTTCTAGTGTTTAAACAATATAACAATTTATACAGTTCAGTATTACTTGTTAACTTTTTAAAATACTTTATGGTATGATTCTACCTCCGTTTACGAGGTAATTTATTTATAATTAAAATGTGATAATATAAAAATATGGTGATATAAATATAAAATTAAAAAAACAGTCTTTTAAGCTTTATGAAATCTAATTTTTAATATCCTTCTTTTTCACTATATTACAATTAAAAATTAAATACTGACATTCGTATATGTACGAATGTGATAAAATAAAATTAAACGTTTAAGCCACGTGCCACAATAGGGGGGAGGGGGGGGGGTGAGTGTAAAACCACTCTTGGCCACGTAGGGGGAGGGAGGGGTCAAAAAGTTGCAAAAAGAGGAATACGTGGTTTATGGAAAGCCCTTTACAAACATCATATTCACTGTAAATTATTTATTATTTTCACATTGAAGAAAAAAAACACAACAAATTTATTCACTATTACTTCTAAATAAAATGATAAGCGAATTATTTTCGATGCACAAAAATATGTCCAATTGTCATTATAATAGAAAACACACTTACCGACTTTAACGTAATGCAAAATGGATTTTACAATTAAGTGGAATTCATTTCGTTGGCCATCTATCTTATTTCGATGACTTCGAAAAAGTGGAAAAATCAGGTATTAAATGGAATTAAAATTTTTCAATTTCGTATACGAATATGAGATAACTTTAATTCTTATCTATTCCAGGCTTCTTGCCGGGTATTGGCCCAATATTAATATTCGAGCTTTGGCATTGGTCTCTACACTCCCAGCATTAGACCAATATTGGTAAAAATAACTGGTCCAATATTTAGCCAATATTCAGTCCTGGCAATTTCCCACTGGGCAGTAGGGCCTAGGGATCATTCATAAACTACGTAAAATTTCTGGGGGAGGGGGGATCAAGCAGCCTGTGATTAACTATAGAAAAAAATACAATTTGTGTGTATCAAAACGTGATTTATATTACAAAATTTTTGTGATGAATTTTTTAAATTGAAAACTTTTTAATGCATCTAGAGGTGGAAATTTATAAATTATACTTGTATTATATTATTAATGAAGCAGTTGACCTTATAATAGCTTAATATCTATGCACCCAGAGAATAGTTATTTGTGTATTATTAACTTTATTTTAAAAATTAAAAAAACTGTTTAATAAAAAAAAATCGAAAATTAAAATATCGTTTAGAATGTATGATGAAATTAATAAATCAGAAATTTTTATATCAAATGTTTTATTTTATTGACAAATAACAATTATATAATTATATTAATAAATATCAAAATATCACATTAGTTATCTTCTTCTAAGACTTTGGTATTTAAAATACTATCGTATTATTTAAATAATTATTTGTCGTATTATTTAGATTCAAAACAGTCTTATATAACATTTTAAAATATTTATATTAAATTTTTTCAATGTATAATTTAAATGATAATATAATAAGTATTGTACATACTTATTTTACTTTAATACTTATTTTTAAAAAAAAATTATTTCTCTTCAAGTAAATAAGAATATTTGTAACATAAAAAGCTTCTCAAAGGGACAAACTAATAAAGGAGAATACTTATTTCTTATTTTCATTAAAAATGTTAATAGTAACGTTCTGACAATTGACCATACGTAGAATATCCGAGCCTGAGGATTGCATAATATTAGAAGTATTTTGAATTTCTTTATTGATTACCGGCAGAGTTTGTTTAGAAGTTGATGCAGCGACATTGACTCCCTCGCTTAATGGTTGAGTTTCAGTGTTAATATAAGTTGAAGTTTTCAAAATGGATTTCGAAATCATATTACCGACTTTTCTTTTATTTTCCATCGAATCTTCAATATACCCTTGTGCTACTTGGTTCGACTTCCACTCTCCATGTCGTTTTAATGTAATTAAATCAGCACCTGCGTCAGCCAGAATTGTTGTTGATGATCGTCGAAAACAGTGTCCAGTGTACAATTCTGGCTGAGGCAACTTTAAAAATTTAGCAATCATTTGTGGCATACTAGCAAATTTATTAACACCTATGACCTGCTTCGTACATTTCCCTTTCTGCCAATTTAGAAAAAAATTGCTGCACTGAATATCTTTTGGTCGACAAGAAATATATTCTTTTACTGTATTATAGAAGAGTCCTTCAATAACAAAATTCCGCTTAACACTTGTTTTGGTTATTGGCAGTGTAACTGAATACAAGGATCCACGATCAATAATATCACTTATGGATAATTTGTGCAATTCGTCTTTTCTGCAAGCTCCAAGAACGCCAATTATTAAAGCCACCTATTGATTTAATTGTAAATATAACTTAACTATTTATTTGTGCATATCATTTTTATAAAATAAATTCATTTTATTATGTTTTGTTAATATTTTTAAAAATTTTATATTTTATAACTTGTCAATATAATTGTAAATACAACTTAGCTATTTATTTGTACACATTAAGTTAAATTAATTTATCGTATTATTTATTAATTTGTATTTTTATATTTTTATTTTTAAAAATGTAATATTTATTGTAACCTGATAATTTATTTGTAAATATATTTATTTGTATATATTATTAAACTTTAGTTATTTATTTGTAAATATACTTATTTGTAAATATTATTAAACTTTAGTTATTTTGTTGAATTAATTTGTAAATACCTTTGTTGCCAAATATTGATAATTTGGGGCATCGTTTATAAACTTGTTGATTTCTTCTGGTGTCAAAACTTGTGCCTTCTTTGGCTGAAAACCTTTAGCTTTTATTTTTAATAAATCGATTAAATTTCCGTATTGACTAATGTCTACATTTTCGTTTTGACAAATCATTTTTTTAATCATTGAATACGTGGACCACAATGTGGACGGTGCTTTTGTTGCAGATAGATTTTCGAAATACGCCATAATAACTTCCTCGGATATTGACAAACAATTCTTCTCTTTTTGCCATGTTTTGAAGTGTTCATAAGAGGTTATGTACACATGCTTCGATTTTTTCGGTATTAATTGCTCCTTTGCAGATTTGAAAAGAGTTCCGACACTTCCGTTAACACTTTCTTGCGACTCCATAATGAGAATAATAAATTTTTGAACAAAATATGTATAAAAAACTGGCGATAAAGAATGAACGAGATTCTAATCACGAATGACGCAAACTGTGGTAGACGCGATCTAGTGACTTCGCAGCAACTAAAGGAGAAATCAAGTTGGTAGCACTGTTGAGAAAGATTGATAGTGGGGACCAACCTGTGCTTAAAAGTAGATTTCCCCTCTTTTAGGTCGTAGTATGATAAAAAAACTACTTTTAAGTCGAGGTTTTGACGACAGGTGTTATAGAAAAGATTTCTTTGAATCAAAGAAATCGTTTTTTTAAAATCACTTTTTGAATCAAAGATAAAATTTTTTTGAGTTCAAAAAAGTTTTCTTTACTTTTACGAAAAAAAAATTTTCAAGTGTTTTGAATCAAAGAAATTTTTTCTTTAACTGATATTTTTGATCTAAAAAAAATTTCTTTGAAACAAATAAGAAGCCAAGTGCATTTAAAGAAATTATTTGTTGGATGTATTTTTTTTGAATCAAAAAAGTATTTCTTTAAATTAAAGAAACATTTCTTCCACTCATACGTCGTCACCGCCGGGGTTACCGCGACTACGCGTAGACTGAACCGCCCGTGGCAACAGCGTGTTCATCGTGTAACAAGTGGTGTGATTATACATGGATTAAACAGTTTGGTGATAAATTTCGAAATGAGCGACAAAAAAGTTTGTCAACTTCTTGGTACTTGGGGGTTTGCCGATACAATCCCAAAGTTTTATGTTAAGTCATGTGAATTGGGATCTGAAATACTGCGATACGCCATCTGGTGACGACCTCGTTGTGTCAGCCATTTTTCGTTTTATCCTTTTTAAAATATATGTAGAAGAAAGAGATAAAAAATCAAGATGGCTGACGCAACGAGGTCAGTTTCTCCATAATTCCCTATGATTTCAGATCCCAATATAAAAACAGTTAAAGTCATCGATGTACGCATAACCTCACTTTCTTGGTCTGAACAATTTTTTACTTATGAATTTCATGCTTTCACAAGCAATTCTTATTATTTTCAATTATTCTTATGCTTTCCAAATTTTTTAGTAATATATTTAATATGGATTTTATTTTTTTAATTAGTATAATGTTTGAAATGTAGGTGTACATATATAAATAAGAAAATTAAATTCTGCCAGGAAGTGTTAGAAAAAAAATGGTAGTACAAATAATTACAGATTTAAAAGTATTTATAGTTATAGTAAAAAAAAATTCTGTATTTCAATGTGTTTTTATGCGTAATGCATACTTCGTTTATAATGTGTTTAAAAGGTTCTAATAAAAAAATCACTGACAAAAATTTTAATTGTATGAAATTTTCATTTTAATTGTGTTTTCTTTATAGATTAAACCTAATAATTAAAAAAAATTAATAAATTGTCTTTAAAATACGTTTTTAAGTATTTCAAATATTTAATTATATAATAATTTTTACTTTTGAATAAAAATATGAAACACAAAATTTTAAAACAAAAATATAATTTTATTAAATCAAAATAATTTTTTTTAATTAAAAAAAATAATTTTTAGAAAAAAGAAATATTTCTGTATATATTTAAAGCTATTTTACCTTAATTTAAATAATATATTTATTAAAACAAAAAATATAACTTCGATTCAAAGAAATTTCCACATTAAAACAAAAATACTTCCTCTATGAGGAAGCAATTTATTTCTTTCACTTAAAAAATTTTTTAAATGGAAAGAAATGTTTCTTTGATTTAAATAAAAAAGATTTATTAAATTCAAAGAAATATTTTTTTGATTTAAATAAAAGATTTATTAAATCCAAAGAAAGATTTCTTTGAGCCAACAAAAAATAGGCAAAGAAATAATTTCTTTAAATCAAAGAATCTTTTTTTTGACCCCATAACAATGCACATATTTCTTTGATTCAAAGAAATGTTCTTTGAAACAAAGAAACTCTTCTCTGGGTGTGTGTAAATCTCGAGAAGTGTTAGATATTTTTTGTAATAGAGAATATTTATTGCTTATGTTTATCACGTTTTATTTGTGAAAAGTTTGGTTTTTACTCAGTCATTATAGAAATATACCATTTTAATAATTAACCTTATTACTTATTAAATGATATATATATATTAATCTCAATGGGCAAAAAACCATGTTCGTTCTAAAAACGTTTCGTGTTCGTCAAATAATGTTCTAAAACATTTTAAGAACATGGATGTTCAAATAATATTCTAGAACATTATTTGGCTGACATGAAACATTTTAAAAACGTTTTAAGAACGTTTTTTGAATGAACATGGTTTTTTGCCCACTGAGATAATATTTATTAAATTATAAGATATTAAGGCGAGGCCTAATTAAAACAATGTTGAAAAATATTATAAACACAAATAATTAAAATTTCTTTAGTAGGTATATAATGAATTTTTAAAAAAATTTTAAATAATCTTGAATATAACGTACCACGAGTTTTTTCATTTGTGATCCTAAAATGCAAATGTCTCTGGTTGATCTGGTATTAACAAAAGTTGCATTTTTCAAACTGTCGTCAAATCTAACATTAGCAGCGACATGAAATACAATTGATACTCTTTCGACAAGAACTTTTCTTTCCAAGGGAGAAAGCCCCAAAGACTCAGCTCCCACATCACCTGTTACTGGGATTAATTTGTCTGCAAAATTTGGTCTTTCCTTTCGTATTCTATCGAAAAACTAAGGGACAAACAAATTTTAATATTTATGTATCACACAAAAAAAATCTACAGACTCAAAATGATTCATGTACAATACTCATTTTTAAATATCTTTAACTTATTTTGAGTTTTAGATAAAAACAAACAGATTATTACTTAAAGAAAAAACTTTACATCTGAAAGTTAATTTACGATTAATTCATAAAATTACTTAAATGTATGTACCTATAAATAAAATATTTCAGTTAAGATGGTAAATAGGTTTCTCCTATTAAGTATTTCATTAGATTAACCTAATCATATCTGATAAGGTAGAAATTTTATTGACCAACAGTCAAATTTGTATGTACGAAACTCGTACAAATATTTTCGTGCATGGCTTCTGAAAAAAGTGGATCGCCTCTCGCTGCTGGGGTATGATCCCAGAACCTTCTTATTGCCGGTAAGATGCTCTACCAATTGAGCTACAAAGAGACCCGATTCCACTCAATTCAGAAACCATGCACACGACTTTTCAACGTCAATATTAACAACTTAGAAAATATATAGTGAGGATGGTAATTTTGTTTTGAATTTAATATTTAATAGGAGAAACCTATTTACCATCGTAACTACAATATTAAATTCAAAACAAAATTACCATCCTCACTAAATAAAATATTTCTTTATTTTTTAAAAAAATTATTAAATTGAAAACAAAATTTTCAAATATCACACCGTTTTTCTTTATGAAAATTAGATATATCCTCTAATCAGACACATCTGGTATCTTCAACTTGAACATTTTGCTGAGCGAATTTTTAACTTATTTTGTTCAAAAATATTTTAATACACTTGTACTAATAAATTTCATCTAAAGATTTCTAAAGTTTAAAGTTCGTTTTTTACCAAATTTTTCCTAAGTTGTAAAATACTTTTAAAATATTTGATAACTCTTTTCTTTCATCATAATGAGAAAATTTGAGAATAATGAGAAATAATGAGAAAAAAAATTGTATTCGTGTTAAAAGGGGAAAACTCTGTAAAAAAAATTTTTTACATTTTTTGTTTTGCTTTAAAAATTAGTTTACTATCTGTAGAATATAATCCTACATTATTAATCTATAATTCAAATTATAAATGTCTCTATAGTATACATAAGAATACTACCATATACAGTTAACAATGCGCGTGAGATCACTATTTTTTCGCTTTTTTGTCAATATAATTTTATTAATAATTAATCAAATTATATTGACAAAAAAGCGAAAAAATAGTGATTCAGCATTAGTTAATTAATGATTAGTTAATTAGTACTAGTATTAACAAGTAATAGTATATCATAGTGTAAGTGATATAGTTATTTCTGAAGAAGGCAATAGTTAAAATACTACTTTTTTGTATCGAAAACTTTAAATGCGTTTTTCTCAAAATGTGTTTTCACTTTTTTTAAAAAAATTTTAAACATTGTTTTTCGTAGAATGTTTATAAAAAGAATTAATTTTTTTCAAAATGGTCCCAAATTTTCAAAAAAAAATTTTTTAGTTTTCTCTTCGTCATGAAAAGCGTATTTGTGTATTTTAACGATAAAGATTTTATTCTTTAATTTTTGTTTAGATTTGAGTCATAAAGACTGTATGGCGCAAAACCAAAGATCTAACTTCAAAAATCTTGAAAAAACGTGCAATTACATGAGTTTCTCATTTAACAGACGATACTTTTGTAAATACTGTAAATAATTATATATGATTTTATAATATTAAAAAGGCTCTTACGGGTGTTGCAAGCATTTTTCGAAGACGATCATCAATTGAAATTCCTTTCTTCGGTCTCATCAACAAGAAAATTTCTTGAATGTCAGGACAGGATCTTAATAACTTTTCGATGAGCACTTTACCCATAAATCCAGTTGCCCCCGTGATAAATATACTCCTTCCAGCATAGAATACCGGTATTGAATTTTCCGGTTTTAATGTAAGGACATTCATCTATAGAAGATTATTTTTATTATGTAATTTAAAAATTATGATTATTATTAAGGGGAGGGACCGCTAAAATCTCAACCTTTCGAAATTAAGGCTGTTTAAAGTTGTCCATTTTTTTCTGACAATATTGAGTATTTAAAACTTTAATAGGGTAAAGTTCCGAAAGCGTCCCCTCGCCGATTTTAATAAAACTTGGTATACTAACGTATTTTGGTGCGCTGATTACAATAAAAACAATAGTGAAAATTTTGTGCAAAATTGTTTCTTTTAGTGCTGGACTAGTACAATTCAGCACAAATTTTTTTTTGAATAATAATAATAATTTTTGAATATTTTTGGATAAAAACCTAATATCGAATTTTAAAACTGAATTTTAAGTTTTGGAAAATGTTACAATTGATTTTTTTTGTGCTGGATGAGCACAATTCACAAAATTTGCTTTTGGAGAATAATATTTTTGAATTAAAAATTGTTGTATGAGTTTCTATTCTGGTCTTGCACAATTGTTTGTTTTCAATTAAATATAAGTGGCATTTTTGAGGTATAAAATGATTTTTTTTTAAACTTAAATTTTAAAATTTTGCATTACAAATTAGCACAATAATTATTTTTTTGGAAATACAAAATGTCATGTCTTATTTTTGAGATGTTAAAAAATTTTGTAATAAATAAAAAAAAAATGAAATTTATGCTAACAATCAAATGCATTGAAATAAAATAATTTACCTTGTTTATTAATTTGCCCAATAATATGTAACGAAAAATTAGATCCGACAATTTATAAAGAATCACTGCACTTAGAAACTATTCACACTGTGATCCTAACGAAGGCACATCGTGAAATGAAAATTTAGTGTTTCAAACGCAGGAAATGACGTTTGATTTTTATTTAAATAGAATTAGCTTTTAGGTTAACGGCCAAACTTTTACATATTGATAAATTTATATTTACATTTAAATTATGTTTAAAATATTTCTGTAGCGTAAAATTTTATTTTAATCTTTAAAATTATTTTAAATATTTCATATTTATTGCATCATTGATTGAATTACCCTCACGTAAATCACTTATTTCAATATTTTGAGAGTGTAACTGAATATCGAATATCAATAATTCTTCCATTAACGGTCCATATTTAAAAATTGTTGACATTTTTTTTTTTTGAGTATGTTTGTTAAAATTCTTTGTGTTACTATTAGTCCACAGATTTTAATCATTTTCAAATATACTCTAATGATTTCTTTTAGGTATATCACATAACACGGAGTAGGAAAATTATTATGCAAGACCATATTATATAATTGTTTTTTCGTTTAAGAATTTTTTTCAAAATTATTTTTGTCTACTTATGGTTTAAATAATTCTTTGTACAAAATTTTTTTACATGAATTTTTCAGATTGTTTTCGAAAGCTATAATTAAATAATTATACTTTTCAGAAAAATGTTTTTATATACAATTGTTAATTGATTATTGCAATTTAATTAGTAACCTATTAAAATTTTTTTGTAAAGTATTTATAATTTAACCGTAAAATAATTATAGTGAAATGAAAAAATATTAATCTTTTTTTTTTGTTTTTTCTGTTACAGTGACAAATCATCTGAAAAACGTCTCCATTTCAAACAGAAACTTTGATCTTCGTTATTTATTATTGAATCGAAGAAACGGTAAATATTAAAGAACTAGTATTTTGCAAGGTTTTTTACTTAAATAAGATTTTTTCAATTAGCGAATTTCTAGAGTAGCCAATACATTAAAAATACAGTATTTAATTTTGTGGTTAATTGCGATAAAAATTGCAATTTTAAAAAAATTCAATTTGTTATTTTATAATCTAATCTTTATTACATAATTATTATTATTATTCGATAAAAAATTATGTTTAAAATTAAATTTCACTTGTTTAAAATTTGATACAAAAATATTAGTTAAAACTTAATACAATTATTTTACGGAATACAAAAATTAATTAAATCTGTATTAAAATTGATTTGATATAAATATAAAAATTTTCCTTCGATTGAATATTGTGATTTTTCGCTTATCAACCATATGGATGAAAAAAATGTGCCTTACAATTAGAATACTTAACAATTAACTGAAATAAATCTCTAAAAATTTTATTCCTTTTTTGTCAGAGTTAAATTTTTAAGAATATTAGTCTAGTTAATATGCACCAAAGATTTTTTCCGTAGGTATTAATTAACTGTAATTTATGTAGATAGATTTATGAAAGAAAATGTTTACTCAGGTGAAAAATTGATATTTTTATATATGTCGAAATATACACACTGTACATATGAATCAGAAAATATTTATTAAAAAATTGTTCTATTTTATAAAATATAAATAAAAAACAAAGGTGAAAAGTTAGTGAGGTGGAGGGTAAGTCATTGATCTTTGCCACCTGAAAGCTGAAACTTGTAAACACTGTCGTATTAAGTCTTAAGAACAACAGAGTCGGGTACGTGAAATAAATGGGCCAACGCAGAATGAAACCTTTAATCGTAAATTTAAGCTTTTACATGAGGGAGAATATGCAATAAAGACGAGGGCGTAATGATCGAGTAGTGTACGGTTCAACTGTAACTGTTTCTGAATTGGGATTTTTAGCACATTTTTGATAAAGTGTATACTCGGGCAGTATGCAGTGTCCTTTTTTTCGCACGGAAAAACAAGGACACTTCATACTTCCCGAGTATACACTTTATCAAGTATGCGCGAAAAATCCCAATTGGGAAACGGCCCTATCAAAAATACGCTAAAGGCACCGTCCCATGACATCGTGAAACGGCGGCGTAAAAGCGGAAAGCATGAGAACGAAAGAGATAGTGAGATATGTTCGTCTGTTTCGTTCTCATGCTTTCCGCTTTTATGCTGATTCTACACTCACCTAAAACTGCGGGAGAGGTCCGCATTTACGTTACGCTTTTTAAATATATATAGATATAGTTAAATATGGGAAGCGTGACGGAAAAGCGGACCGCTCGCTCAGTTTTCGGTGAGTGTAGAATCAGCATTACGCCGGCGTTTCACGCTGTCATGGGACGGCGCCTTTACAGTTTGAAAATTTATGTACGTCCATTTTCCTAGTCCTTACTAACATTTTACTTTTTGTTTTTCTGTATTTTTTGAATTTTAATTAAGTAAAATTTGTATCGTAGACATTTTTAACCTGGGCTGGGATTCCGATAAGCGACAGTGCTATATAGTACCGCGCTATATAGCGCTGGCGCTATCGCTATGTAGCGCCGGAAGATATTTTATCAAAAGAAGACATATTAAACAAATTTAAAAAAAAAGCATTTCATTTAATATTTCTCACTTGCAAGTTAAGATAGTCATATACTACAGATCAATAGTCACTTTTTAACCCTTTGGCGGTTTATGACGTCTATACTTGTCATGGAATAGATGATCTGAAACTGCCAATGACTCTCAAACTATTTTTTTGACCAATAATTAAACGAAATTGTCCTCAAATATATTATTCGAGGGTTTTCGGGGTCGCTGATTCAGAATCTGAAGTCAGATTTTCAAAATCCAAAATGGCCGATACAATATGGCGGACTTTTTTTCAAAATTAATCATATTTTGAGCCCCGAATAACAATTTTTTAAAAAATTAAGTACAATTGAAATTTTATTGTTAAAAAAATTAAGTAAAATTTTTATTTTTTTCCGACATATATTCTTAATTAACAACCTAAATAACTCCCGATTATCTTCGCGATGGTTTATTAAAAAACCCTCCATCTTGACTCATATTATTCATTTGAACACATAGCACTCAGTGCTATGAAGCATTGCCCTAATAGCACCAATGTATTTGTTTCTATTCTAGGTAGCAATTTGACTGAATGTCGGTGTCAATTTGCTATTTCATAGCACTAGTCGATTTTGTTTTTTATTATACACGTCGGTATTTAAAAGTTTTTTAAAAATTGAAACGCTAAGTAATTATAAACATTATTTACAACAAATGTGTTTAATTTTTTTTAAATTTTGCACTATATAGTACAATGCTCTATATAGCGGTGTCTCTTATCGGAATCCCACTCCTGAGCAGTTGTTAAATTACCTGATACTTAAAATGAAGTTGCTCAATATAAAATTCTCACTGTTTATGTATTGATTGTAAACATTACTGTGAAATATTTATACAATTGTAATCAAAATTAGTTATAATGATTGCTTTAAATTAATAAATATTTGTGCTTTACCTTATAAAGTTTGTATACAAATTTATTTCCTTCGATAATTTCTGCTGAAAATAAATAATTATCAACCATTTATAATTAACAAATAATATTACATTTTTTTTGCTACTTTTACATAATAAAATTTAAATAATTATTAAATTAAAAATTGTAATAAAATTTTGTATAACAATTATTTTAATATACAATTACTTTGATTATAATAAAATAATTTAATTAACAAATATAGATGCAGATCAAGCGGAATTTAGAAAAAGAAGAGTCAGAATTAAATGTTCTAAGTGTTACTTCAGAGTTTCAGAACGAAAAAAAATAAGTAAAAGAAAAAATACGTAACGATGTTGAATTTAAAAGATCCGATGATTGAGGAAAATGAAAACGAGAGAATTCTTTATGATGAATACAAGGATGATAATGATTCAGTGGCTGAGAAATGGATCAATCCTTTGAAAAAAATTAATCGCGTGGCAGAAATAATATAGTTTAAATTCCTTTTTATTCCTATATTGTCATTTCTCATAAAACGCCACAATACCAATTTTTGTCAATTTGATATTTTAAAAACAGTCATTTTTTCTACTTTTTGACTTTATGCGGTTCCTCGAAAGCAATTTCCTGGTTTTCTTCTTCATTGCAAGCAGATCGATATAATCCTCGGAAATTGCTTTAGTGTGTTCCAAATATGAACTTTTTTTATTGTCAATAAGTTGTGAGAATTTGTACAAAAAAAAAAAAAGAAAAATGTTTCTGAAAAACCAGAAACAAATTGATTTGTATACATTTAATGCAAAATTTGAAATATAAGGGAGTGTAGTCAGGGTTGGACATAGTTTTAACTTTTCTGTATAACTTCCCCTGTGGACCGAATTTTGAAATTTCTCTCATATGGTTCGAAAGATCTACTAAAATGCAATGTTTTTGCTGAACATTGTAAAAATATTTGACCAAAAGTTTCTGAGTTATAGTCAATTAAAAAAAAAGTAGTCAGGGTTGAGCCACTGTAGAAAATCAATGAAATATGCAGATAAATGATTAATAATGATCTTAAAATGATAGAATGGCGCTTAAATACACTTGGAAATGTGTAAAGGAACCACAAAATTCAAATAAAAAGCCCTTATTGTGTAATTATCATATTTTCGCTTGTATCGCGAAGCTGGTCTGAAAAGTAAAAAAAATTATAAAAAATTTTTATTTCCTTTCTTTTCAATGGAAATGAATTTTTTGACACCTCTTTAAGTAGACAAATGAATTTCCATTGCAAGAATCCTTCATAATTGCAAAATTTTTGGGTGGCTCAACCCTGACTCACGCGTCGTTTATCGTCATATCACACACAAAAATAAACGCGTGATCTAGACACCATATTACGTTCCACATTTTTATATAACATCTTAATGAACAATTTTAGTCAAGTTACTTTGTCTTCGAAATATTTTTTCTGCACTTAATTGTCTTCTTTTGAAACAACAAAAAAGTTTTTTATTGATCGTATAGCAGTGACTCGCATAATACGTCTTTATTGCTCTCACACTTCACTGCAACGTATGTGAAAAGTTCTTTGACATTGCTAACAAATGTGTGATAAAACAAAATAAACGCGATGGCTCAACCCTGACCATTGTCCAACCCTAACTACTCTCCCCTATATTATTAAATTAAATTTAACAAATGTAAATAAACTTATTTTTCAGCTGAAGCTATGGAAAGAGATACAGGTAGTAAAAGGTTATTAACTATTATAATTTTATTTTTTTTTAATATTAATACTTATTACAATTAATATGAGTTAATTTTATTTTAAATAACAAAATTAGAATTGTTAATCTTAAATTAAAGTTTAAGTCATGATGAATTAAGAATAAAACTATTACACGGTCAGTCTACTGACTTTCGTCTGAATGTCGTTATTGCAACTATATTTAAAAAATTTAGTTTTAATATATGGGGATCACTCGAAAAGCGATCAAAGTTCAAAAAAATTTTTCTCCGATCTCGCTTAAACTCAGGGCATCTGTAGTACTCATGGATGTTAATTTTTGGTAAATATTTAGTCCAATATTTTCTGAGGGGAAGGAGGTGAAAATTTTGGGGTTTTACGGAACATCGCATGTTTTAATAATTTTTTTTTCTTAAATATCAAAATAAAATTTTTTTATCACTATCAGTTTCGAAAGCTTTTTTTGAAGCTCTTTCTATTGGTAATATGCATTTTTGGAAAAAAAAATTTTTTGACCAAAAAAAAATGAAACTCAAAAATAAATTTGACTATTTCGGAGTAAAAGGTACGATTTTTTCTTCTTTAATCGAAAGCTGAGGTTTTTTCCTACAAAAATATATAACTGAAAAAATGGGACAAGAATGTTTAAATATTGATAATTAACGTTTTTTCTTCTTTTGACCATTTTTAATCATTTTTTACTATTTTTCAATATTTAAACATTCTTGTCCCATTTTTCAACTATATATTTTTGTAGGAAAAAACACCCCAAAACAGTCTTATTTTTGAATTTCATTTTTTTTATCAAAAATTTTTTTTTCCAAAAATGCATATTACCAATCGAAAAAGCTTCACGTGTGATCCCCCATATGTGTAATTCGACGACATTTTGAGTTCATTATCCCATAATATTAATGCGAAAATTTTCTTTTCTATAATAATATTACTTATTAAAAGTAGGTGGTTCATGATGTGATTTAGAAGCCTTAAATTTTCCATTTTTTTTTAAACTATTAAATATTAGATATTGAAACTTATATATTAGAAAAATTTATTATTATTTGATAAAAAGTGATTTTTAAAAATTTTTTCTCAAAAAATTTTACATTTTTTTAGTTGTAACTTTTTTGTCGGACCTCGAAAAAAATTTCAGATTGCACGGAAAGAAAGCAGGCACAGGATTTTCATGTGTACACACCGAAAATTTCGATGCATGCATGGTAATTCCGCATGCGTGCACCGACAGAGGGCATTGAAATGCACGGAAAAAGATGGTGACAACTTTAGCACATTATTTCTATGTGTCGCAACTTAGAAATAAGGTGCTTACACCGTGTTTTTAAGTGTAACCTTCTTTCCGTGTGGAATTCAAAATCGCTTTTTATCCATTAACCTCTTAAGCGAAACGGCGTCCATATTGTACGCTAAATTGGCGTCATGCCTCTCAAATGGATAATAATATTTTATAACACAATAGAATGATTTATGTTTTTGGTAAGATTCAATATTTCATTTTAATATTTTTTCAATTATTTAGTTGTTTAAAAATTAAAAAATATAAGGTAACGAAATCTAATCATGAATTACCTACTTTTAATAATTAATATTATTCAAGGAAATAAAATTTGTGCATTAATATTATGGAGTAATGAACTTAAAAAAACGTGGAGTTTCACATATATTAAAACTAGACTTTTTTAAATATAGTCGTAACGAATTTCAGACGAAAGGCAGTGGACCCTTCGCTAAGTTGAAAATTATAGTCAAATAATGATGAATAACAAATTTTATAAAAACAAATTGTGTATTTCATTTTTTTCAGGTTCTGATTTTTCGCTTAAAAAAAGAAAAAAAAAGTACAAAATTTTCTTTATTGCATCGATTTAGCCCGCTCTTGGATCAGTGAAGAAAAAGAGAAAAAACTAAAATGACTAAGAAGAAAAAGAAATTTGCGGAAAAAGAGGAGGAGGGTTCACCTGCAGCCGAAGCAGAAAAACTCAAGTATTTATCTTTTTTCTTAAAATATCTTTTAGTAAAAATAAATTTTTTAAGATTTTTGTTTACTTTAAAATACCAGGTACATTTATTTAAATAAGGTTTCTTTCTACCTCACCGAATTGTTATTTTCTTAAATTTTTGTTTAAGCACATTTTAATTTAACAAATTTTGCATTTAACCGAATTTTTTTACTAAATACAACTTCAAATACCAAAGATTATTATTTAATTTGTTTAAACAATTGTAAAAAGTAGAAGGGGTCAAAGTTTTTATTTTTTGAGTTACATGCTTTATTTCAAAAATATGTAGTTCCTTTAAAACATTACAAAAATTATGATATATGGATGATTTATTATATATGAATTTTGTTGCTCTTTTTTTAAGCACTTTCTAATAATATAAACAATTTTTCAAAACAAAATTTTTTTGCCCTTGAAAAAATAAAATTTTGACTTTTTAAACATTTTGAAAAACTGACATCTAATTATAATTATAAAAGAAGGTTATGAAAGTTTTAAATTTAGAAAAACGGTTTAAAGTGCAGTGAATGTTAAAGATGAATTTTGAAAATTAGAAAATTAGTTTTTATCAATATCAATTAAAGATTGCTATTTTCAAAAACTCTAAAAGATCTTGGTACTTTAACATACGTTGCCTTCGGACAAACTATATTGTATAGGTAGTGTATCCCCTCCTTACCTCACTTTTATTCAGTGAGTTGGTTGAGATTCCATATTAATAGAACAATTGGTTTAGGAATATTTGAAAGAAAAGATTAAACAAATATTTAAATAGTTGTATATAAATATATATTGTGTAAAAATCCAAATAATACAATAGTACAGTATTCTGTATTCAAATACAATTTTACGTGTGAATGTAACGATGTGTAAGGAAGTTGTGTGTGTAATTCGTTAAGAGTCTCTTGACACTTTCGTATATTTACCTTTGGAATTCCCCAGAATTGTATCTTCCAATATACTCGACGTAACTCAATTCTCCAATTTATTATAGTTATTTAATATTCTCTTTATCTCAATCAATTATGTCAAACAATCTCAAAACTCAATAGAAAACATAAAACTTTATTTCTCCATTACTATTTATTTTCAATCTCAATTCAAAACTAAGTGATCTCAAAAACTCAATTGTATACTCTTTAATCAAACTCAAAATCAGATTCTCTTTATTCAAAAACTTCAATTATTAATTCTTTGTAAAACTCAATACTCTTAAATCAAATCACAACTCAAAACTAAATACTTTTTTTGTCAAATAATCTGAACTCAAAAAATAGATACTCTTTGTATTTAAATAATCTCAACTCAAAAATCACAACTCAAATCAAAACTCAGAATAAAAACTCCAAATGGAAACAACCTCTAAAATAGAGGTTTGTTTCAAAGAGTCTCTCAACTCAAAGACTCAAACTCAAAACTCTTAAAACTCCAATCTCCAACCTGAGCTCTATCTCGATCTCCTCAACTGACACTTAAGGCCAGGTCCAAGTCGAGTCAGCTGTTCCTTTGAAGTTTCAATGGAACAGCTGACACGACTTGGACCTGGCCTTAACAACCCTGGTATAAGAGGTTGTTCCACCTGTCTCACTCGGAGACCACACTTGGAAGACCTCTATCTTCGTGTGTCAACTGATTTTATTAAGTTGACTTTTGGTGGAAAAGTATATTTTATTTAACAAATTTATTGTTGGCAATGTTTTTATTGCAACCTTTGCAATATTGGGGCAGTGTTCCAGTTCAATTAGAATGGACATACCTCGGATGCAGCAATCTTTCTTGCACCACCCTTTGTTTCTTGTATTAAATTAAATCACTTAGTTTCTCAATTTTTTCATGAAAGTTAAATAGGTCTTATTTAAAATTTAGGTTATTAATTGAAAGTTAATATTTAATATAAATTATTTGGACAGCTCTAAGAAATTCGAAAGGCATTTCGTATAATGTTTATAATGTCTTATTTGTTTTCTGTGTTTCATAATGTGTTCTCTTTTTCAAGGATTATATTAATGAATTATTAATAATTTTTTAATAAGAAGTTACGAAATTCATACGTAACAGTGACATCATTTTGTTAAGGGGTTTGGTGGGTTTCAACTTTTGAACATTTTTTTTAATTAAAAAATAGTTCAATATGTCCAGAATAATGTCCTACAATTCCAAATCGATTGGAGTACATAATATTATAAGAGATATAGCCTTTGGAAGTTCCTCCGCGAGGTACGTCAGCCTGGAGCGTCGCAAATAACCTGGACACAGCACCTTAGCTATTGTTTTTCTGTCTCTCTTGCTTGTTGACACTTACTAAGCACAACTAGTTGCAAATATTTTAGTTGCTACATTGTGCCGAAATCGACGATTTTATGTAATTTAAAACAAAAAATTTTTCTGCGTGTTATTTCACTTTAAAACTTTAATCGCGTTTTTCTCGAAACGCTATTATTTATGAAGTCCCTTGTCATGATTTCTTGAAAAGTTATGAACCGATTTTGTTTATATTTAGCATACTTCTTCAAAATAACATTATCTCGTGCTTGAACGAAGGAATTTATTTTTTTTTCAATCCTAACCAATTTTACATGTCAAAAAGTGGTGAAAATTTGACCAAAAAATGGCATTTTTACAAAAAAAAACTTCGCCAAAAATTTAAATTTTTTTGTTTTCCTTCGTTTAAGCACGAGCACTTGAGTTATACTCTTGAAATGTGTCTCTTTCATGTGGAAAAAGTTTAAATAAAATATTTCATTTCATCTGTTAGAAACAAATTCACACGGAGAAAAATGGAACTGAGTTTCTAGTAATAATTCCTATGGAATAGTAATAATTATATTTTTCTAGTAAAAATTACTATTAATTGTAAAATGTACTTTTCATGAAGTAAATATTACTATTTATGGTAGTAAAAATTACTAATAGTAATTATTATAGTAGTCACTTTAAAAATTACTACAGATGTAATGGAAATTGCTTTGCGATTTTTAAATTTTATAACGCCATTGTAAATTTTATTAAATTTTGTATTAATTTTTACATTCAATATTTTTTAAATATTACTCGTAGAAATTCTAATAAGCACTACTGCGGAATATAAAAATTGCTTCTGCAAGAAACAACTTTTACTATTGCAGAACAAACTTTTTACTCGAAAAAGTAGTAATCCGTACCACTACTACTATACGCCTGTGGGTGTGTGATTACGTCACTACGGTCATGCGCAGCGATCGTAGCCTGACGTTGTTAAAGTGATCCGACATTTTCGGGTTAGAAAGCAAAGACAGTCTTTGTTAGAAACTTAGAAAGAACTTATATATAAGTATAAAAAATGTAAATTTCATCTTAATAAAAAAATGTTTGACAATAAATAATTTTAGCATTTTAAATTAATTTTTAATTCCTACATTTTATTTATTTATATCAATTTTCAAAGTATGCAATTCCTGCGTATATAAT
Organism: Leptopilina boulardi; assembly: GCF_019393585.1. Lineage (NCBI taxonomy): Eukaryota > Metazoa > Arthropoda > Insecta > Hymenoptera > Figitidae > Leptopilina > Leptopilina boulardi. The sequence goes on along the minus strand of NW_026137899.1, from coordinate 3,525,041 downwards.
GAATATCAATTGATTACTTAATTAACTTTTAATTAATTACTATCTAATTAAATAATAAAAATAAATAATATAATAATTATTATACCTATAATAATAAAATAAATAAAAAAAACATAAAGAAATAAACTTCTTAAGATTTTATGTATATTAGTATTAATTATTATTTGCTAATACTTCAAAGTTTTATATACTACAATGTACAATTCCAACTGTTTTATATATAAAATTTTTATAACATTTGCTTAAATAATTCTTATTTATTTTGTAGAAATATTTTATTTTAATTATTTTATTATTATTATAAATTTTTATATGTTAATTTAATATCTTATCTAAATAAATACAATTTATGATTCATTTTATTAAAGAGGGGTATGTGGGTAAATTACATTTTTGAGTGCAGCGGTTGCGACGGCCGAGAGGCTTAGTGAAAAAGCGTGCGATTTAGGGTTATTGCGTTTAGATATAAGTTTCGTAGGTAGGGTTCTAATCCGTGTAGATGTAAGATTTTCCGATATGTTCAGTTGTTAATTGTAAGTGTGAATATGTTTAAAGAGTGAAACTTGTGAAATAATGAATATAATACGCATAAAGAGTGTTAATTAATTAAAAAATTTTTTTTTAAACGCACTGCTTTATTTTTATTTATTAAAATAAAACGAGAAAATATATAGCTCTCTATACTCGCTTCATCTTCTCATCACGTCGTGGACAAACGCGCAGGCGCGCAGCTGCACACGCGACAGAATTCCTTTCACCCGTACATGTGAGGCGCGTCATTGTAGTAGTACCGATTGCTACTTTTTCGAGTAAAAGTTATTACTATTTCTTTAGGAAATAGTAATAATTGTTCCGATTCATAATAAAAGTTGCTTCGATCCTAGCATTTATTGCTTGGGACATTTTAAATATTACTCAGCTTTTAATAAAAATTATATTCCTTGAGATGAATTATTCTTTTTTGAAAAAAGTAAAATTTCTTTAAAAAGAAACAAAAGTTACTATTTCTTGAGCAGGTTCAAAATTACTATTTGAAAGTAGTAATTTTTGATCGAAAATGTTACAATTATTACTATTTATTTTTCTCCGTGCATATAAAAATATGCTTTTTTTGGCCTGCGAAACACACCTAACCCCTTAATGATGTGTTTTTCAAGCTCTCTGCGTTTAACAGGGTTGAGATTGCCATTACTTTAATGCTTGCATGACGTTTGGTGTCAATAATAATAATAATTACTTAATATTATTACTTAAATATATATATATGGGGTAAAATTCCTGTAGCGAACTAAGTGAAAAAAAGTTGATCAGATCGGGCTGTAACTTGCATATAGTTTAACCCTAGGGGTGAGTAATTTAACCACGAAGTATTGTTAGGTTTTTTCGAAAACTCTCGAAGAGGGAAAGGGTTGATTTTTTTGGAAAATTTAAACAGTGAATATAAATAATTGTCAAAAATAATATTTTTCTAATTACTTTTTTGTAATAAAGCTTTAAACATGACCATGTCAATCGCGTTCCAGCACGGACTACGCAAACCATCCCCACCACCACTACTACTAGTATACTTGTTGTATCCGTGAGACGTAGGAACGATGTAGTAGTAAGGTAGTGGGGCTGATATTCGCTGGCGCGTCTCAGCCAATCAGAACGTTCGACTTTAAACGCCTTTCCTGTATAATTCTGTCAAGAAGACTAGAATAAGGAGGTCTAACTCAGGTAGTGGGGGTACTTAAAGAATTGGTTTTCGAGGTAGGCCGAAAGGCAGAGTGTGCGGTAGACTTCTGCGCACAACAATACATATACATTTTTGTTGCCTTGTCAAGAATTACTGAAACTTGTATGTATTTGTATGCGCAGTAGTCTACCGCACACTCTGCCTTTTTCGAAAATCCGCCTAGTGCAACTACCAAATTCATACGTATACTTACCATACCTCCACTACCTGAGTTAGACCTCCTTATTCTAGTCTTCTTGAATTCTGTTTTGTCGCGTTAGGTCCCTTTTCTCGTGGAGCGTCACATATGTTTTCGAAAGGTTTCTTCCTGCTTTTTCGAATGGTGCAAACAAATTTTCAAAAAATTCAAATTTTGACCCTTTTTTTGAAAATTAAACATTTTTTCGAATTTTTTTTAAATTCGGTCCTTTTTATTTTATTTATTTATTTTTTTTTGAAAGCTAAAAATGTGTATTTTCATCACAAAAAATATGTAGATATCCTTTTTTGTTATTTTCGAGATATTAATTATATAATAATATATATATTCCAACGATCCATATATGGACTAATTTTGATTAGAGGGTTTTCTATAAACAATTGCCATGTTAGCGAATTGTTTATTAACAATCCACTAACCCAAAGTACTTCACATAGGGCTCGTTGGATGTGGAATTTTGTCAACTTTTATTAAGTAACGTCAGAATTACAATACCTTTATTCGTTTATAAAATATATAAATTTTTATTGACATTAATTAATTAATTAACTAATATCTCGAAAATAACAAAAAAGGACATTTCAATATTTTTTGAGCTAAAAATGCACATTTTTATCTTTCAAAACAAATAAGAAAAAATTTTAAAAAAAGTCAAAGAAATTTTGATTTTCAGAAAAAAAGGTCATATTTTGAAATTTTTTGAAATTTTTTTTCACCAATCGCAAGAGCACAAAAAAAATTTGGAAAACATATATGTCAAAATTTTTTTTGTTTACTTCCATAATATTTACAATTTTTAGTTAATCAATTAACTATTAAGGTTAATAAATAATGATATATTTTACAAACAAATAAAGTTATCGTAATTCTGACGTTACTTAATAAAAGTTGACATAATTTCGCATCCAACGAGCCCTATATGAAGTAATTTGGGTTTGTGGATTGTTAATAAACAATTCGCTAACATGGCAATTGTTTATAGAAAACCCTCTAATACAAAATAGTCCATATTATGGCTCGTTGGAAGCGGAATAACGTCAGCTTTCAATTGGTACCTTCAGGATTGCAATAACTTTATTTATTTGTGGAATATTTCATTTTTTATTAACATTGATTAATTATATAATTAATATCTCGAAAATAACAAAAAGGACATCTACATATTTTTTGTGATCAAAATATACATTTTTAGCTTTAAAAAAAAAATAAATAAAATAAAAAGGACCAAACTTATAAAAAAATTCGAAAAAATGTTTAATTTTCAATAAAAGGGTCAAAATTTGAATTTTTTGAAAATTTGTTTGCCCCATTCGAAAGAGCAGGAAGAAACCTTTCGAAAACATATAGGATTAATTTTTCTTTTTCTTTCTGTTTAAAAGTTACAAGTCTTCAAATATTAACTGTTTAAATTTTCCAAAAATTCAACCCTTTCCCTCTTCGAGAGTTTTCGAAAAAACCTAACAATACCCTGGCGGATTCGATTTGCGTAATGTCTACTTAACTAAGTGGACTTTAGGTAGACATTAGGTAAACATGTAAAAAACGTATAGAAAAGCTATTAATCGACTTATTATGATAAAAAAAAGTTGATAAAAGGGTAAATGAATGTTTATAGAGTAAATTCGTACAAAATTTGTAATTAATAAAGCATTAAATAATTAATAATGAATAGAAATGTGCGCGAGGTACCTGATCAGTTCAGCTGTACAATTATTTTCGTGCTATTTTCATGAAAAGAATATAAATTAACGGCAAAAACAATTGATATTTATAAAAAAGTGTAAAATTGATTTAATTTGAGTGTTTGCAATACGAATTATTAAATAATAATTAAGTTTTTATCAAATGTGAATAGTGTTGTGAAAACCTGTGAAAACTAATGAGTTACTACATTACCGATCGCATATGATAATAAAAAGTTCTCGATGAGTGTAACAAAAAAGCTGCAATCATGTCCGTAATTTTGGACGAGAAACAATTATGAAATCAATAATTATTTGTATAACTTTATTCTGCATTTTAAGATTCACTTTTTATTTTCTTTCACAGCAAAGCTTGGAAGAAAACATGCTCGCACTGTATTGTTGTGGGGGTTGGCCAATGGATGTCTCTGCCATTGGTCAATACCCATGTGCTCTCTCACAAGTGTAGATGTTGCTTGGCGTGTAGCATATATACACGATCCAACTCTCACTTCCCCATGGTCGTATAAGGCAGGTTTCCCACTACGCAGCCTTACTGATGAGTCCAGTAGTGGGGACCGGGACGAAACGACTAGTGTCTTCCAAGCTACGCTTATGGGTAACAACACAGTTGTTCCCATATTGTAAAAACTGGTGGCGCCATCCCTGGCAATCTTGGAAATTATGTACTTGGTTAAATTGCAGCTTTTTTGTTACACTCATCGAGAACTTTTTATTATCATATGCGATCGGTAATGTAGTAACTCATTAGTTTTCACAGGTTTTCACAACACTATTCACATTTGATAAAAACTTAATTATTATTTAATAATTCGTATTGCAAACACTCAAATTAAATCAATTTTACACTTTTTTATAAATATCAATTGTTTTTGCCGTTAATTTATATTCTTTTCATGAAAATAGCACGAAAATAATTGTACAGCTGAACTGATCAGGTACCTCGCGCACATTTCCATTCATTATTAATTATTTAATGCTTTATTAATTACAAATTTTGTACGAATTTACTCTATAAACATTCATTTACCCTTTTATCAACTTTTTTTTTATCATAATAAGTCGATCAATAGCTTTTTTATACGTTTTTTTACATGTTTACCTAATTTGTACCTAAAGTCCACTTAGTTAAGTAGACATTACGCAAATCGAATCCGCCAGGGTACTTTGTGGTTAAATTACTCACCCCTAGGGTTAAACTGTATGCCAGTTACAGCCCGATCTGATCAACTTTTTTCACTTAGTTCGCTACAGGAATTTTACCCTAATTATAAATTATAAATTTATAAATTATTATAATTATATATTTGTAAATTATATAATTATAATTATAAATTATAATTATAAATTATATATTTATAAATTATATATATATATATATACTAGCCCCTATTGAAATTCACCACATGGGAATCTACATGTGGTATCCAATGACAAAAACCATGTAAAAGCCCACATTCATAAAGGAAACCATGTGGATTCCCGTGTAAAACCATATGGGAAATTGAGACACAATTTAAAATGTTAGTCTATGTATAACACCATATAAATTCCTACGTGGGATCCTATATAGGTTCCTTCTACAAAAACCTTTATGAAATCCCAGGTCAACATAGGAATCAACATGGGAAATGAAACACGATTTCACGTGCATTCTTACATATGATTTCACATGGGTTTGAACATAAGAAATCACGTGGGATTTCATGTAGATTCTGAAATATCAATCTAAGATTTCACATAGATTTATATATAGGGAACAATATTGTATTTCATATGGGAATTTTCAATTGGCTTCTTTATGCAGGCGATATTTTACAAAAATTACAGTTGAGATCAGTCTTGAATACTATATGAGCTGAGACTCTAACTCCTATGTTCAAATCCATGTGAAATCATATGTAAGAATGCCCGTGAAATCGTGTTTCATTTCCCATGTGGATTCCTATGTTGACATGAGATTTCATAAAAGTTTTTGTAGAAGGAACCTATTTAGGATCCCATGTACCCACATAGCATGGCTTTTTGCTGTGAGGTTACTGTAAAGATGTCTGTAGGGTTTGTTAGGTTACCGTGAAAGCCTGCAGTAAACTTGCGGTCATCTTAAAACTTCCGCCTTACAGTAAGCTTACACAGTAAAGTTGTTGTAACTGTAAGGTTACTGTAAACATAAAGTAACATAAAAATATATTAAGAATAATTATATTATAATATATATTTTTTTTATAGAAAATTATATTAGTAAACTACTTTATGAACCCCAATAAGGTTTGTTAAATAAAATTACAACAACCTTACCGTGTAATCTTACCACAACCTTACCATGTCAACTTACCACGACCTTACTGTGTATGCTTACTGTAAGGCTGTAGTTTTAAGGTGAGATTACGGTGATTTTGAGGTTTTTTCAAAGATTTTTTTTATAATAAAAGAATATTTATTAGTTACAATTTTTTCATGATAAAATATACAATTATTTTAGGAGTCGAAAACAATTTTTGATTTTTTTTTGTTTAAACAATCTAATAAAAAATTGGGTGCCGAAAGTGGTACAATTTGAAAGTTTGTGACACCAATTAAAATTTTTTTATTTTTTTTATTTTAATATTTTGTCTCGAATTTGAAAAAAATAGACTTAAAAATCATACCAAATTTTTTTCTTATTCCTTATGACTCCCATAACAAAAATTCATTTGAATTTTTTATTTTTGTCAATTTGGTTAATAATGTCAAGCTGTCCCCCTTTACCCCAAAAATTTGAAAACTCAGGGTAAATGGGGACAGCTTGTCATTATTAACCAAATTGACAAAAATCAAAAATTCAAATGAATTTCTTTTATAGGACTCATAAGGAATAAGAGAAAAATTTGGTATGATTTTTAAGTCTGTTTTTTTTAAATAGGAGACAAAATACTGAAATAATTTGACTTTCATTTTCAAGTTTTTATGCATTGAGCGATAACTTGAATTATCTTGCTGACAATTGTCAAGATAAAAGCTTGGCAATACTCAAAACCTCTTGCAGGTGATTTGAGGTCAAAATATTGACGTTGAACTTAATTTTAAAACTGTAAATTAAGCTCCAAAACCTCTTGTCCCCATTTACCCCAACTGACCCTATACCTTAATCTTATTATTTTTTAAATAATATTCTGAGTAAGTTTTTTTGGCTAGTTTTTCTTGATTAGGCTTTTCCGTGGAATATTAAAAATGTACGAACAAAAATGCATTTTTCTTTTAAAATTATTCTAGTTTCAGGTGGTATGCATAAAAACAATAAAATAAAGAATTTGAATTCCCTTGCAACTTTTGTTTTTCCGGACTTTTGAGTCCTGGTGGGACGTACACGACCATAATTTCAAATCTGAAGCCCCTGTTTAAAATAAAACCAAAAAAAGTCTCTATGCACGAATTTAATTTGTAATATTATCAATTTAAAATATTTGTAAAGATTTTACCATAAAAACTATTAATCACGAAGTAGTATATCACCAGACATAGGTATCACCTATCACCAGCTCTAACGGAATGTAGCCTCGTTTTCGGTATTCATGGTTCTCATGTTTTCACCAATCTAATTACACTTGCGCCTCTAGAGGGAAACCTCGGTATTAAAATCACGTGTTTACAGAATACAGAGTTTAATACCACAATTTCCCGCGGTTGGCGTAAGTGTAATTAGATTGGTGAAAACTTGAGAACCGTGAATACCGAAAACGGGGCCATCTTTTATATACAGCGATATGTCTCCTTATACTAGTTCGTGCTATTAATACTTACTTTAGTTTAAAAAATTATTGCATCAAACTTGAACAATTCACTTAACCTCGAAATATGTTGACAATTATTTTATTTTTAAGGTTAAAACAATTGACTAACGATTTTACAATATACAGGAACGTTCTTCTTTACCTACTGACACCTACTATATGTATTAGATACCTACTTTTTTTTAGTAAAATTGTTAAAACATATTTTTAAGTCTATGGGACGCTGAAGTCCCACCCGTACCTAGAGGGTTAAAATCGTGTCTCAATTTCCCATATGGTTTTACATGGGAATCCACATGGTTTCCTTTATGAATGTGGACTTTTACATAGTTTTTGACATAGGATCCCATGTGGAATTTTCAGTAGGGAGGGTGGTCTTTATTTTCAAAATTTTCGAATTTTTATCATTCCCGGACAAAATTTTGTTCTAAATGTAAAAAAAGAGATACGTATTAATTTTGAAATGATAAGGCATAATACAGTTTTTTTACGATCAAAGTTTAGTATTAGACCTTATCATTTCAATGTTATTATAATTAAACAATTTAAAGAAAAAAGCAAATTTCAAAATTAAATTATTAATTTTTTTTATGACTGGAAACTTACAAAAATCTAACTAAGCATATAATATTAATAAGGGATTTGTTTTTGCTTATTTCCTTTGACTTCGATTTCTGAAAAGTTGGTGTATTTAACCTGCGGTTCCCACCCCCATCTACCCTACTTTCTCCCCACCTATGGAACTACTTACCACGTCCCTTGAAGGTGTTAATTTCACGATCCGTTAGTTACGAATCAGGTTCTGTTGCGAATGATAAAACGCTATTTAGACCTTTAAACTCGTAAATGTGATACATTTAAAAAATATTTTTTAATTTTAAAACAATTGTAATCATGAACGGATTTCCTCTTGAGGAGATCACTTTTTTCAAAAGTTATGCCGAAACTGATCGGGAAAAGGTCAGACGCCAGGAAGAACGGTGGGTGGCTTTTTTTAATTCTGAGAGCTGAAAATTGTTTGCTCTATAAAATTATTCTTTAATTATTAATTTTATGCTTAGTAATTAATTAATTAATTATTAACTTTATTGTCACATATTAATAAATATTTTTTACTTTAATTTCTTTCATATTCATAAAGTGAATTAATGATTACATATAATTTATTTCGGATTTGATTGGTTCACAACTTCTAAATCTATTTTACTATGATACTGTTTATATCAGGAATCAAATGATAAAAGATATGATCGAGGAAATTCGATTGGAAAAATTAAATAGTGAAATTCAAGTGGATTTAGAGGAACAGCAAAACGCAATTAGAAGGATTCAACTAGAAGAAACTTTACTTCTTATTGCACAAAATACAAAATCTTATGAGGATTATGTGTTGAAAGAGAAAGAACTGGAAAACGTAAGTTTTAAAAATAAATTTCCAAATATTGTGGAAAGATTTGCGGCAATTTCTGGTTGAAAATTATAATTGGAAATTCCTTTTAAAAAATTCTCCTAAATTCGGATTGAAATTCAAATAGATTTAACAAAACATAAATTCTGTTATTTTTATTATAATTTTTCTGTAATTTTTTTTTTAACATTGAAAGAAATGTTTGTTATTTCAAATATTGCAAAAATTTGTATTTTATGCTGTGATACTTTTTACATCAATTTTTTTTTAATTTATTGTAAAAACCCGTTCTTGAATATCATCACTGGAAAAAAATATCCTCAAAATATGGACAAAAATCACAATCGAATTTTTTGGTCAATACAAAATAATTATTTCATTTTGTGAAAAAATATCGGTATTTGGTGCATTTTTCAACAAGAATTTCTTATCAGAATTTTTCAGGAATCTTTCTACATGAGTTCGAAAGATTAATTATTATAAAACACAAAACGGAGGAAAAAATTCTAATTCTATTTTTTATATTATATGTTATTTATACCCGTGTGGAAAAGTGATGTGGGCCCCCAGTGGGGGCGATCCATGAGGGTGCCCCTACGGGCCCTCACGTTTGCCCTCATCTTGCCCTCAAGTTTGCCATAATGTTTTTTAATCAATAATATTAATAATAAAAGTTAATTAATAATAAATAAGCTTAAGTTGTGAATAAATAACATATTTATTTAATAATTATTCAATTTTAAATTAAATTCTTACTCAAATTGAATTTATTAATTAACGTTCTAATTAATTAACTGTCGGATATAATTAAAAGTAATAATAAATTAATTAATTAAAAAATTAAAAAATATGTAATTTATGCATACTATTAACGGATATTTTCATTTTTCAATTAATTCATACATAGAATTAATGATTAAACGCAAACCTGAGAAATAAATAAATCTAACGCATGGGGGGAGTCGAACCTACGACCTACGGACTATGAGTTTAACGCTTTACCAACTACGCTACGCACGCTACTTCAAAATGAATGCTAACTTCTTGATGCTATTTAAACTTAAAAAATACCTAACAAAGAAAAGTGCTTAACATCATTTAGTTAAAGTTAAGATATTAAATTATATTTTCCAATCAAATGCAATTTATAAAATATAATTAATTATATGCTTTATGATTATTATCATGAATCATCTCAGGTGAATTTTCAAAAAAAGTGTAAATATATTTTTATTAAAAACGCGTTTTTCGTTGTTCTGAATCATTGGAAACATTAATTTTTTGGTGATGAAAAAATATTTGAATTTTGGACTTAGAAAATTTTGCTAATCGATTATGAGGGCGATCCATGCGGGGCCCCTACGTTGCCCCTCATGGATTCGCCATATGGATCAGCCCTCATGGGCCCCCGCCGGGGGCCCCGAACTCTTGAGGGCAAGATCGTGGCTTTTTCCACACGGGTACTTAAAATTTATTAAATTTTACTCATCATTGAAGTGATAGTAAACAAAATAAAAAATCTTAATTAAACTAGACTATTTTAGTATTTTATTATGACTGGACAATATATAAAATAATTAAATTACTTTTCAAACAATTCAAGTGGCAGCAGTATATGATTTGTGATGGACTTCCTGATCCGGGAATTTTGTCTGAATTAAATACCTTTGTATATTTATGGTCTTTGGATGATGAAAATGCGAGGATGGAAACGATTTCCAAACATTGTGAAATAATTATTTATGTAAGTGACTTTGATTTCCATCATGTTGTGAACCCTTCTAAAAGTAAAAAAATTAAAAAGATAGAATTTGATAAAAATTGATGGATCTCTAAAAAAATAGGGACACATTCTCATCACACTTGAAAATTATATTTTACACTTTTTTCTAGCTTTTGTCAAAATTAGAAGATAAAATCAAATTTTCAACAGGGAAATCTACAATTTATGTGAATGACTGCAAAACAGTAAGTTTTTAAAAATCCATTCTTCTGATAAGGTAATTGTATCAATTATCGATAATTTAAACACACTAGACGTTAACTTAAATCTAATTTTTTTTCAAAAATTGCAAAATAAATTAAAAATTACAAGTTATTTCTTTGAAAATCTATCTAGGTATATATTTGAGTAAATATATATTTGGAAATATAAAGATTGTTTAGAAATTATTCTCGTTTTAAAATTTTTCAGAATATAGTATTTATATAAAAAATTATGGACCTTGACAATTGGGTATCCTCGGTAATTGGTGCATTTACTCTATTTAAAATTTATTTAAAAAAATAATAGAAAAGAATTGTAGGTAGTAATTTACAATTGTTGTATAAAAAGCGGTTTCATGGGGTTAGTACCACATCTCAGTGACTTTTCTTAAATAATTTTTTTTTTATTACAAAATTTATTTTATTTATTTCAAACTTTTTATACCTTAAAGAAAGGGGTTTTAAACTATTAAAAAAAATGTATTCCTTATTTATTATGGATTATCTTGCTGTCATGGCCGCCTGAAAATACCCTTACTTGTGATTGGCGGACACAATATCTCCAATTCAGGTCAACGAAAAATTAAATTTTTGAAATTTTCTTGAAAAGTAAGCTCGTCGCTATCGTCGGAACTTCAATGAACTATTTTCGATGAAAAAAACAAAATGTCGGACTTTTTTCATTTTCGACCAATTCAGGTCAACTTAAATTGTTTTAAAAAATGGTTAAATATTAATGAAAAATTATGATTCTAGGTCCGACGATAGCGGTATATGTGTAGAATAAGCCATAAAAATTTAATAATCGGTGCAATAGTTTTTCTTTTATGATGTCCGCCAGGTCAAAAAACGTTGTTTTGAGAAAAAGCGAATTTACGAAAATATGTTCTTTTCAAGAAAATACCCCCTTACACGACAGCCCAGCAAATACTGTTATAAAATAGTTATGAAGCAATTATATAACAGAAAATCACATGTCATATCACAAGTGATAAACATGTGATTGAAAATGTCGTAACATAAGGGTCAAAGTGATATTACTGTTACAACCACAATGATATAGCAGTTATGTAACTTTGTGCTGATTTTAAGATACTGTTGGATATTCTCGATTACTGAGAGATATGGATGAAGTTGCAGTGATCGGGATACACTTAGTCGAGACATATCTTCCTCATACAAAAAACTCTCATAATCAGATACCCAGCGGATTTTATCTAACTTCAATGAAGTCAAAGTAAGATTTTCCCATTCAAAAGATTTATTTATTGATTTAAAAATTTCCCTTATCTGCACACATCAGTTATATTTAGGTGGAACATTGTTGTTTTCTAACAGTCTCTTTAACTTTACAAAACACTTTTGAGGATAACGGTCACTGTCCATAGTAAGTATCTTTTCAATAAAATTTAGAGCTAACTTAAAACAAATTGCGATAAGTTTGCGGTTTCCCGTTTCCAGTCTTACTGCCTACCCAGGTGTGTTAAATGGTAATTGTAATAATCTTTTAAAATTGAATCTGAAATTTCTCAATCGAAGACCAGGAATCCAGCTTCACTTTTTTAATTAAGGAAATCGTTTTAAATTACGCAAGATTAGCCTTAGATATCATGGTATTAGTGGCATTTATAAAAACTGCCGAATTAGAAACGGGGACGCCTAAGTAAGTATAACTAGATACTATATTAATTTTTTTTTCACCAAATAAAAATGAAACAATATTTTTATCATGGGAATACCCAACTTTTTTTAAATATTACTATTTCAGTTTTATTTATAAGTATTAATTTCTAACTGATTCAATTTACAATGTTTGTAGAGAGCCTTCAAGATTCCTCTCATAGCTGACCTCGAATCTGCTAAAAGTGCAATGTCATCTGCAAATGTCAAGAGAATTACTTCCATTAATTGATCAATTGACACTCCTCTGATACCCTCAGCCTACAAAAATTCTTCAAAATCTGCAATAAAGAGACAAAATAGAATTGGGCTCATTACTTCCCCTTGTAACACTCCCCTTGTTACTCTAGTAGCTTCTGAAACTCCATTTGTCCCCTTAACTGCAACAGTAGCTTTCTCGTAAAGATTTTTTAAAACTTTAATTATTTTACTACCATCACCGAGTTTATATAATTTTTTCCAAAGTAAACCATGAGAGAGAATTTTCCCTCAAGAATCTGGAACTTTCCCTAAATCCCAAATTTTATTATACAAAAGAGTCAAACAATCCAGACTATTCTCAAGAAGGCTTTTTAAAAATTTTAAAGTGATGTCATCCGCTTTATTGTTTTTACATCTTTGAAGGCTCAAAACAACCTCATTTTTTGTTATTGGTGAATCCAAGAAAGGGTTATTCATTTTATCACGAAAGATTTTTTCCCAATTAGGTGAGATGCTTTCAAAAATTGGATCAAAAACCGAGTTAAAATAATCATGCCAAGTATTCAAATTTATAATGTTTACGTTGTTCCAACGGTATCTAAATGCGTTTATAATTTTCCAAAATGAAACTGAATCCTTCACAGATATTAATTGATTTACCATAGAGTTATTATAATCCTCTTTTTTCTTTAATAAAAGATTTTTGTATTGTTTATTTCTCTCAGCATAACAAATTACAGAATTCATATCTTCAATTTTATTTAATTTACAATTTTTTCAAAATAACACATTCTCGATCATACCAAGGTTTTAAGGTTCCACACTTATTATGTACAGTTTTTGTCATTCCCACATTTTTAGCACTTTCCATTACTTGATTTATCAGATCACTTTCCATTTTATCAACTGAAGCGTTATCGTTGTAAATAAATTGCAAGTTTGTATAAAATAGATATATTAATTTTTTTTGTTATGAATCTATTTTAATCCAGGAGTAATTTTTTTAAACGTAATTGAACTATTAAAAGTAACAATTGTAGGAAAATGATCTGATGCAGATAACATATGTTTTACTTTAAAATCTAAAACATTGTCGGCACCTGTTAAATTCAAACAAAATAAATCAATAATAGACTTCCCATTTTTATTAACAAAAGTGACATTTCCAGGGCAGTCACTTCTTGATCTACCATTAATGAAAATAAAACCATTGTTCTCCAATGAAAACAACAACCTCTCACCCCTTCCATCACTCTTCTCATCCAAACTGCACCTGTCCTCAGATATATTCCAATGACTTAAAATTATTTTATTAGACAGCTGGTTGAGGTTCCCACTCTACAATTGAAATCCCCACCCAAGTATATTAGTAAATCAAAGAATTTAAATAAAATCTGACCAATTTGAAAATCCAGTGTAGCCAAGAAACTATCAAAATCAGAATTAATTATAATTAATTATAATTAATTTATAATCGGTATATTAAACCGATTATAAATATGAAATTTCTACTCACTTTGACGAAAATACATTTTTCGTTTATGAATAAAATTTCAGTCGAATATTTATTTTTGCTGTATACCACTAAAAGTCCGCCTTTCGCTCTTCCTCTTGTAACTGTCTTCGTTGCCTTGCTGTAGATAACGTCAAAATCGGTGAAACAATTAGAAATGAAGAGGATAGATCATATATAGCCCACGTTTCCTTGACACAGACTATATCGCTATTGTATATTTTTTAGGAATGACGTAAACAATGTTCCGTAGGCCCTTTACGTTCAAGAATAAAATCCTTGGTTGAATTACATCTAGTTATGCGTCCTCATTGTTTTCCTTTTTATCTTTTAAGTTAGGTCTGAGAAATCTATCCATTCCACCTTTTTTTGATTCGAATTTTAAACTTTTCATTCTTTTTTCACTAACATTTTTAGAACCCGGTGTTCTATCTCTCTTTTTACTAGCTGAAGAGATGACTGAATCAGCAGGATTATCAGATTCCTCGTCGGAAGACGCATTATCAAGCGGAAGTACATCACGCTGAGGTGTATAGAGATATTTTAGAATCATATCTAGATCGTGTGTTTTGTTGTCCATAATAATATGATGTCCTTTAATCTGTACTGATTTTCCTTGATCTGTATGTTCTCTCCTTTTTTCACGAAGCACTTTGGAGAGGTCATTCGAAACACCAATGTTCATATTGCCGAAATTATTTATTTTACGAAATATGTTAGCTTTAATGTTTTTATTATTAAAATAGTTATAAGAATTGGCCTTGAACCCACAGTGTTACCGATTCTTTTGACAGACAATATATTGTCAACATCACAGCTAATTTCAGCATTGTCTAATATTTTTTTAACAGTTTCTGTTAAATTCTCATTTTTGGCCGGAGAATCATGCACTTTAAAAAAAGAATATTATTCATTCTATCTTTGATTAAAAAAAATACCGTGCTGCTTGGGACCTTGAATGTCTATCAATATCTTCTTAAGATCATCGTTGGAAGTCATTTTTGGGCTTTTTTAAAGCAAAAAGACTTTAAGTAAGGAAAATTAGGAAATCAGTATCGAAAAACAAACAGAATTACAGAGCGGTACGTAAACACGTCTGTTCAACTCGAAGGACTAATCGCAACCCATCTACATTCTCATTATATTGATACCAGTCACAAGGGGTAAAAGGCTGAAAGGTTGGAAATAACGTAATCAGGTTAAAATAAAATATTAAATTTACACTTCAGTGTACGTATTAAATTAATAACCATTTTATAATGTTAAAGTAACTAACTATCTAACTAACTAACTTTCTTACTTAGTTATTAACTAAATTAGTAAGTAAGTTAGCAAGTTATTTAGTAATTATGTCAAAATAACACCAAAAGTGTGTTAAAATAACTAATGAACACAATTGTGTTAAAGTAACTAACTAGCTAGCTAAACAACTAACTTACTAACTTAGTTACTAACTTACTAATTTAGTAACTTAGTAAGTTAGTTAGTAACTAACTTACTAACTTTTGGTTAAAAAACACCAAAATTGTGTTCAAATAATTAATTAATTAGATAACTAGCTAGCTAGCTAGGTAAACAACTAAATTAGTTCTTACATTCCTAATTTCGTAAGATAGTAAGTAATTATGATAAAATAACGCCAGAATTGTGTTAAAATAACTAATAAATTAATTAATTAGCTAACTTAATAATTATATAAACTAACTAAATATCTTAGTCACTAACTAACCTTATAACTTATTTACTAATTTACTAACTTACTTACAAACTTACTGAATTAATAAGTTAGTAACTAACACAATTTTGGTGTTTTTATGCATAATTACTAACTAACTTACTAAATTACTAAATTAGTAAATTAGTAACTAAGTTAGTGAGTTAGTTGTTTAGTTAGCTAGTTAGTTATTTTAACACAATTGTGTTCATTAGTTATTTTACCACACTTTTTGACATAATTACTAAATAACTTGCTAACTTACTTACTAATTTACTAATTTAGTTAATAACTAAGTAAGAAAGTTAGTTAGTTAGATAGTTAGTTACTTTAACATTATAAAATGGTTATTAATTGAATACGTACGCTAAAGTGTACATTTATTATTTTATTTTAACCCGATGCATCACAGCGCTGATGGTAAACGGCCACGCCTTGCAAATTCAGGTCAAAACATCCAAGAATCAAGTCCTTCTGAGCTACACCATGTTAAAAGCTTAAAAAGTAACAAAAAAAACTAAGTTTTAGGCACATGGCTAGGCTTTGGCTTAAGGCTTGAGTTTGGCTCAAGGCTCACGTTTGGCTCAAGGCGTGAGTTTGGCTCAAGGCTCATATATAGCTCAAGGCTTAAGTTTGGCTCGAGGCTTGGCTTTTGCTCAAGGCTCACGATAGGCTTAAGGCTTGAGTTTGGCTCGAGGCTCACGTTAGGCTCAAGTTTGGCTCGAGGCTTGGCTTTGGCTCGAAGCTCACGTTTGGCTCAAGGCTTAAGTTTGGCTCGAGGCTCACGTTAGGCTTAAGGCTTGAGTTTGGCTCGAGGCTCACGTTAGGCTCAAGGCTCAAGTTTGGCTCGAGGCTTGGCTTTGGCTCGAAGCTCACGTTAGGTTCAAGGCGTGAGTTTGGCTCAAGGCTCCTATATGGCTCAAGGCTTAAGTTTGGCTCGAGGCTTGGCTTTGGCCAAGCTTAAGCCTTGAGCCATATATGAGTCTAGAGTCAAACTCAAGCCATGAGCCTAACGTGAGCCTCGAGCCAAAGCCAAGCCTCGAGCCAAACTCAAGCCTTGAGCCTAACGTGAGCCTCTAGCTAAAGGCAAGCCTCGAGCTAAACTTAAGCCTTGAGCCTAACGTGAGCCTCGAGCCAAACTTAAGCCTTGAGCCATATATGAGCCTAGAGTCAAACTCAAGCCTTGAGCCTAACGGGAGCCTGGAGCCAAAGCCAAGCCTCGAGCCAAAATTAAGCCTTGAGCAATACGTGAGCTTTGAGCCAAAGCCAAGCCTCGAGCCAAACTCAAGCTTTGAGCCTAACGTGAGCCTCGAGCCAAAGCCAAGCCTCGAGCCAAACTTAAGCCTTGAGCCATACGTGAGCCTCGAGCCAAAGCCAAGCCTCGAGCTAAACTCAAGTCTTGAGTCAAACTCAAGCCTTAAGCCAAAGCCTAGCCATGAGCCTAATACTTAGTTTTTTTTGTCACTTTTTAAGCTTTTAACGTTGTGTGGCTCAGAAGGACTTGATTCTTGGATGTTTAGACCTGAATATTTTTTGTTCAGGAGGTGATAATCTACAAAACTGCAAAGTTTAAAAAAATTTGACCGAAATTTTTTTTCCCCTATAGCATGTGCGGGGTCTTTTACGTAAAAACTATAAAAAAATTTAAAAAACTGTAAACGACTTTTCGTCTTATTTTTTTCTGAAAAATATGTCCCTTTAATATGTACACCCTCGACTGGGACACCCTGTATAGGTATATATTTATAAAAGCATACATTGTACTTGCGAGAATACTCTCTATGAGCACGTGACTTTTACATTGTACCCCGTTTTTCGTTTTGTTACCGAAGTTTCCAACCAAAATAATAATTTCCATAGCATTTTTACATCTATCTACTACAAGAATATGCAGTTTTTAGAAAATCGATTTTCGTGAAAAAAGATGTGGTACTAACCCCTTAAGGGGAGATTACGGCGATTTTGAGGATTTTTTCAAAGATTTTTTTTATAGTAAAAAAATATTTATTTGTTACAATTTTTTTATAATAAAATATATATTTTAAAGAGTCGAAAACAATTTTTTTTGACGTGACAACGTCTTGCTTCGAGGTCTAGGGAACCAGTCAGAAAAATTGACGTTCATATCGCCGGCCAGAACTCGAAAACTATAAGTCATATTTTCAAGATTTTTGTGTTATTTGATTACTTTCAATCTAATCTCAATGCCAAACTTATTTTTGTAAAATTTGGAAATTAATTTTTTTATAGTTTTTTATGTTACTGACTGGTTAAAGATTTAACATTGTAGTATACAGCGCCACTGCTGACAGTATCCACTATACCTATATATGTATAATAGTTAATATAAACATAGCTGCCGAAGCTGTCACTTTGTTTTGTTTTCGGGTCGTTATTTGAGGAAAAAAATGTGGAGCGACAGGGTGTCTAACAAGGATTGAGAAAAAAATTCCCTGACTTTTCCATGACTTCTCCCTGACATTTTTTGATTTTTCCCTGACTTTTTAATAACCTTATTTCTGCTTTCTTTAGACAAAAATATTGTTACTGACATATTTAACAATAAATTAATTTCTAATAGTAGTAACAAATGGTAATAAAAACCATTCAAGTTTTTTTAGATTAAAAAATTTTTAAATTCACAAAAAATTTTAATTTTTGTAGAAATTTACAGAAATTTTACTAACTTTGAATGAAATTTTCTGAAATTCCCTGACCAACAAAATTCTCTGACATTTCCCTGACTTTCCCTGACCGTTAGATACCCAGAGCGATCCGCGATCGTGTAGTGTGGTGTTGACCTGTAGTATAGTCACAGTATTGCCAATTACCGAAATTTTGCACCGGAATAATATTAAAACATTACCTCAATCATGGATGTATTCTGTTCAAGAATTGCACAGCCACACAAAATAAAAAAGTGCCCTGGTTGGGAGATCAAAGTACCCTACCCGCATATATTTTGGGCCGCTGAACACGAATCTGAAGTCCTATTTGCTCCTGCACGTGTGCGTTTCTTCCTAACCTCAAAAAACATTTCACATTTTTGATGGTATACCATTTTTTTAAATTGATGGATTTATATTAAACTGGGTATTTAGGGGTTTTTTAGGTCGCTGATTACGAATATAAAGTCAGATTTTGAAAATTCAAAATAGCGGATCCAATATGGCGGACAAATTTTTTGAAAATTAATAATTTTTTAGAAATTTTTTTAAAAATTGTTGGATTTTTTATGGAATTTGTTACTTGAGGGTTTTAAGGGCCGCTCATTACAAATCTGAAGTTTGCTTTTAAAAATTCAAAATGTCGGATCCAATATGTCGGAAGAAAAAATAAAAATCATTCGGATCGGCTTCAAAATTGTTACTCGGAGATTTTTGAGGTAGCTGATTAAGAATCTGAAGTCACTTTTTCAAAATTCAAAATGACGGATCCAATGTGGAAGACGAATTAAAAATTCCTCCTTCTCCGAATTTGAAAAAACGTATTCGACCGTCATGTTGAATTATAAAAATCTGACTTCAAATTGTCAATCAGCGACCACAAAAAATCCTTGACATTAAGTTTCATAAAAATCCACCAATTTTTTAAAAATTCTACCTCCATATTGGATCCGCCATTTTGAATTTTTAAGAACTGACTTTAGATTCGTAATCAGTGACCTCAAAAACCTCTAAATACCTAGTTTCATATAAATCCATCAATTTTTTAAAAGAATCGTATACCACCAAAAATGTGAAATGTTTTTTGAGGTTAGGAAAAAACGCACACGTACAGGAGCAAAATGGACTTCAGATTCGTCTTTAGCGGTCCAAAATATATGGGGGTAGGGTACTTTGATCTCCCAACCAGGCACTTTTTTTTGTGTGGCTGTGTTGTTATAGTTAACTGGTCCACCACAATTTTTGAACAGAGTAAATCCATAATTGAGGTTATGTTTTGATATTATTCCGGAGTCAAATTTCAGCAATTGGTAATAATGTGGGATTACGTTTTGAATATTTTTAAATTTAATTATTTGGAAATTATTGTCAGTTTCTTCAAATTTTATACACTGAAAAAAATTTATTTAATTCAAATAATCGGTTACTTGGTTATTATCGAATAAATATTTATTTGTATCAAATAATTATTATTTCAGTAAATGAAATGGTATTTGTTTCAAATACAAAAATTATTATTGGTTCAAGTACAATTTATTTAATTCAAATAAAAATTATTTGGTTTATAAATATTTATTCAAGCAACCGATTATTTGAATCAAATACATTTTTTTCAGTGTGTTTATGTACTAAATAAATACTAAATAATAATCTTATAAAATATATTTTAATTAATTAAAAAATACGTTGTTACGATCAAAATTCTCCGTCCGTGTAATAAATACAGACCCTCGCTTTTTTTAAATAATCTATTAAAAAATGGTTGCCGGAAGTAGTACACTTTAAAAGTTTGTCACAGTTTTTCTCTGAAACAGTTAATCTAAAATAAAAAAAAACAAAAATTTTCATAATCTGTACTATTTTGACTATCGTGTATACTAGAATCAGAAATATTTATTGAAAAAAAATGATTGGAAAACTTTTTTAATTTTTCGACAAGAATTTTGCAACTTAAATTATTTATAACATTTGAAAATATTAATGGATTTTAAAAATTCTAGTTTACACGAAAACTAAACATGCAAGGAACATACTGTCCAAATTTGAAGTTGGTTGAATAGCAGTTTTAAAATAAAAGTGTAACAAAGTTGAAAATATGCAGTTTCGAGAAAAACGCGTTTAAATTTTTTATGTAGAAATTAAATAAAAAAGTGATTCTTACTCAATCGGCGATACCGTTTCCATACATAGATTCTTCTTTGGCTACTAAAAGATCATTTTCAAGTAATCTAATGGCAATTAAATAGCAGTGAGTGCCTCTGGGCCATTTACTGCTACCCGACCAGTATAAACGCATGCGTTCGCGCTCTCGCTGAGTTATTGCATGTTTCTACTCAATTTATAGCAGTACCAGACCTTGGAAATACTTTAGACTAATTTTACCGTGTTCTTAAATAGTTATACTAACCAAAAATTTTAAAAAAATTCGATTTTTTTGAAGATAAATCACCGTAATCTCCCCTAAACAAAAAAAATTATTTGAAATCAGATTCAGTAAAATTTTAATTTCTTCAACAAAAAAAATGCTTCACTTAATTGTTAATGGTCACTTACAAAACATAGTAAACGAATTTAGATTCGTCAAGAACTTCGAAATAAACTTCAGTCTTGGATAGACGCAGCTACTTACAAACTTCTGCGACATATAGAGAAAGACATGTTAAGAATGGATTTGAGAAATGCTCGATTTATTCAAAAATCAATTGATCTTGTCTGCTGCATCTGGGCTCTAATTCGTTTGCCTATAACAATCAAACAAATTCCTGAAAAAGACAGGTGACATTTTTCTTCGCTTATCTAATAAAAATATCCTATAAAATTTACAAGGTGGCGATCAACTGGGAATAGAGGTGGAATTTCGAAAGTCTGTTAAAGACAGAGAATTCAGTTTAAAATCAGAGATTCTTAACGTTTGAATTTTTTGAAAAATACAGAATTTTAGAAACCGTTGAATCTATCTAAACATTTTTTTAATTTAGAAGAGATGTACACGGAGAAAATCTGAAAGCACTGACAATGAGAATTTTTTCTCACAGCACTGGCTACTGTGTAAACCAAAAAATTAAATTCCAGAGATCCGAATGCTCTCCGCATAGCACTCAATGCTCTGCAGAAAATAATCACTAAATTTGTTGACAATAATCAGAATTTCGGTTCATATTAATGGACAACAGAGTATTCAGAGCTATACAAATATAGCAATAAATTCTTTGCTCGAAGTCATGACTGCTTTCCTCACAGCTCTCAGTACTGTGTAGAATTATTTTAAAAAAGAACGTTTAACATTTGATAAAATATAGATAACAATTGTAAACAAGCGTTTAAGACAATTTTAATCAATTTTAAATGTTTTCTAATATTTTTATGAAAAACAGGTTATTTGAATAAATTTATGGTAGTTTGTGATAATTTATTTATATTTAATTAAATAAGAAATAATAAACTTTAATAATATTAAACATATTACTTTTTATTAACAAACGTAAGAAATAATGATTTTTTTAATTCAAAATATATTTAAAATAAGAATGTTAAAACTCATTATTTTTGAATCATAATTAACTATAAATTTAGATTAGGTTGTAATTTGATTTTAGCTAAGAAACCTTAAAGATCTCAAAACTTATGAAATACAAATAAATATTTAAAATTTAGAATAATTTATTTTAAAAAATTTTATTTATTTTTTTACTATAATATAATATAATATAATATAATATAATATAATATAATATAATATAATATAATATAATAAATTTATTTGTTATATAACTTTGAAAAAATTGTAAAAAATCGAAAGTTTTTAATTAAAATTATATATCTGAAAACAGTATAGTTTGAAGGACATATATAATTCAGTTAATTTGACACTTATCAGTTAGGGGATATTCACAAACTCCAATTTGATGAAACAAAAATTCAATTTAATGAAATTATTTTAAATATATAAATTCTGACTAATGAATTTTATAAGATATTAATGCGGTCCATTAAAAATATCATTTAATGTTTGAAATTAAATAATTTTATTAATATTTTTCACACTGTATTTACCATTTTTTGTCTGAAATTTAGAAAACCAATAGAGGTAAATTTCGATGAGGTCAACTTGACCATAAAAATGCCACCTGATATAGATTGCTATGCAATGGCTATTAGAGGACTTTGGTTAAACTATGATCATTATTCTGATTTGGGCACATCATACACTATTCCCAATATTCCTGAGAAATGTCAGATGAACATGGGTAGTTTGTGCTATTTTTTCTTAAATTTTTATTTTTGAAAATATTTTTTAATTTAGTCATTTATTTTTTGCAACACTAACCTCTAAAGTTAAATTTTATACACCGTAAAGTGTGTGTAAAGAAGCTCTTTTTAAAACGGTGTGTAAAGTGATTCACTTTACGCAATAAAATTTACTTTACTCACCGAAATTTTTCTCACATAATATAAGGATTGTTTTAGACGATACAAAACCACAAAATTAAAAAAAGAACTTTACTTTCAAATTTATACACTACTGCTTAATGATATTTTTCCTGATCTTCGATTGATTTATTTAATTCTATAAAATCGAAATTATTCTAATAGAGAGTTGGAATTCTTCATAATAGGTACTTAACTTTAGAGGTGGGTGTCGAATTATCTTTATTTTTTCAAATCGTATTACAGATATACCGCAACCTCGACTGCAACGCGAACTCGTTTAATTAATATTTAATTTATTTATTATACATTGAATAATTTTTTGAAAGGGAATTATTATTTTAGATCTACTGAAATACTGTGAAAGTGAATTTAATACGAAGAATAAAATACGAAAAGATCAAAAAGAAGGTCGTCAATTAAGATTAGAGGAGAAAAAAATGCTTCTTGAGAAATTGACCAATCCACCACCACCAACTCAAATAATAAAATCCGAGAAAAAAAACAAAAATGGAAAAAAAATAGATTTTCAAAAATCTCAAAAGAAATTAGAACGGGAACTTGAGCCAGAGCCTCTTCCTTATTTACCAACTCCTGATGAAATTATAATTCAAAATGAAGGTATATTTGAATTTAATGTTTTAATTAATATTAATAAAATTAATTAATATTCAAATTTTTTTGTCATTAGTTGAGGTTAGGGAAGAATTGCGACAAGCTTTGTTTACCAGATGTGAAAAAACTGAGATAAATCTTCGAAAATACGTAATATTAGGAGGAATTTATCATATCGATTTACTTTATCAACCACCTCAACCGAAGGATATGAGAAGGGATATTTTCCTTACAACTTGTCAGTTCATTATTTATGTATTGAATCTAATATTAATTTCTATATTTTTGTAGTTATATAAAAATTTTTTAACCTGCTGCGAGTAACTTGGGGTTCAATGGTCGCTAAATATAATATATTAATTAGAACATAAAATTTTTAGAATTCAAAATGTTTTTGAAAAAAATGATTCTTATTTATTAAATTCTTTTAGGGGCTCCCTGGAAAATCTCGAAATCGGAATGTACGCTGAATTCGTTGTACATTCGTTACACATTGGTTAAAAATTTAGTTGGAGTGAAAATTGAGTGGAAACTGTGGAAAATCTATCACTAAATACTTTTATTATTCAATTCAATTACACTTTTCCACAGTTTCCACTCAGTTTCTACACAATTTTCTCTCCAACTAAATGTTTAACCAATGTGTAACGAATGTACAACGAATTCAGCGTACATTCCGATTTCGAGATCCGCCAGGGCTGTTCACAAAATACATAATGCTTCCAGGGGGGAGGGTGGGTCAAGCTATTTGTTACGGTCAGACAAAAAAATGGTGCTAATGTATGTAACTGTGCGTTACATGGGGGAGGTGTTGAAATTTCCAAAAAAGCGTTACGTATTTTGTAAACAGCCTCTTATAGTATGAAAATTAAACTTCAAATTCAAATGTTCGTCTTTTTCAAACTAAAAATTTCCATTATTTCATATATCAGGGTATAACGATATTTATTTATTAATTAAAATTTTTGTTTATTTTTGGTATTTAGTATTCTTTATACTCGTTTAGCAAATAAAACTGTAATTTTATTTTAATTGTTTAATCTAAGAAAAAAGTTATCTTTATCAGAACAAAAAATAAAAATCTTGTTTTTATGTGAGCAAAAAATAATAATTTTTTTCCATAAATTAAAAAACTTATTAGAGAAAAAATAGAACCTAAGTCAATTTCCAAAAAATTATTGAAATTAATTTATCAATATTTTATCCATAGTACAAATTCCCAAGAAATTAAGATTTGTACCATTCTCAAAACCTTATAAAGCTCCTCCATCAGCTCCAGAATCGGAAAGAACTCCAGAAGTAATAGAAGCGGAAATGAAAGCTTTAGAAGCTGCGATGGAAGCCCTTGCTCTAATTACATTAAAGTTCGTAATACTTAATATATATTTTTTTAATATGTTTTAAGAGAATAAATGTCATAAATAATTTTTTCTACACATTCTGAACATATTTTCTTCCTCTCTCATCACTCCAAAAACACACCTATTTTTTTCGATCACAGAGGACACTCGGTGTCAATATAAGCCACTATTTTTTTTTATTTTCTAACATTTCCGAATCTCTGGATCGATCGATCGATCTCAAATAAATTTTTATATTTAGGCCATTCTCTGCCCAACGGACACCATCTACTGCCCAAAATTGGTTTGATATTAAAAAATCATACGATAGGTACATGAAATTGTAGCTTAAGATTTTCTAAAACTTTATCAGATTCACTTAAAACTTTTTACTCGGAGGTTTTTGGGGTCGCTGATTTCGAATATAATGTCAGTTTTTTAAAGGTATATCTAAAAACACCCAGATAATAAAATTAATAACAAAATTACATTTTTTTTTAAAGTTACAATTGCTGTATTGGATCCGCCATGTTGAATTTTCAAAAACAAATTTAAAATTCGTAATCAGCGGCCCCAAAAAACCCCTGAGTAAAAAGTTTCAAGTATATCTGATAAAGTTTTAGAAAATCGTCCGCCATTTTTAATTTTTAAAAATTAACTTCAGATTCATCATATTCGTAATCAGTGATCCCCAGAAGCAGTTAATATACCTTGTCTGAATAATTCAACTAATTTTTGAAGCTTTGACAACAACAATTATATTTTTTTGTTTGCATTTTTTTATTCCAGGCGCCATATTTATCGTCCATATTTATATTTTCAAAAACGGCAAATGAAACTAGACATCTTAAGCTACAATTTCATGTACCTATCGTATTGTTTTTTAATATCAAACCAATTTTGGGCAGTAGGGGATATCCGTTCGGCAGAGAATGGCCCATTTAAATTGGTTTATTTAATTTAAAAATATGGTTTTATTCGAGACAAAGAAAAGTTTATTTGCTGCAAATATATTTTATATTTAGGACAAATATATAAAATTTTTGAAAGTAAAAAATATAATGACACAACTGCCTGGAATTCAGCTAGATATTCTGGAATTGATATAATTATAAAAATATAATTAGAATTAAGAATTTTTTAAATTTTCACATTTCACGGTTATTTGTTATGATACTTTGCGGATATTGTCTAAATATATCAATTTCTATTTCACGTTGATTTAAATAGATAGTATTCTGCTTAACAGTTAACACAAAAAAAGAAAGAAAAGCACTTAAAACAATAAAAGGAAAGTGTCATTTAATTAATAAACACTCGTGAATAAAAATATTTCTTTAACTCTTCTGAAATTAGCATTTGTTTTAATTATTAATCAATCTTTGTGTTTGATACGTATGAGAAACTTCCCATATCACGACCTTTAAATTAATAATAGTCGTACAGGATATATAAATAAATTCGAAACTGGTTGGGTTAATACATATATTTAACATGATAAGTAAACATTGTTACAATTTCTATTGCGCGAGTTTAACATGGTTTTTGTGTTACTTCTGAATTTTGAATGATGTGATGACAAGATGCAAAAAATGACAAGATACAAAATTTTGTGAGTGGGAGACAAATTACATAGTGGGGGAAATGTTGGAAACGCCCATTGATAAAATGCATTAAAAACGCCCCATAAGGTAAAGGGCCTTAAAATAATAAACTTGACCTGAAATAGAATTTAGCTACTTTAATGACTTAATTGCCTCATAAACGGCTAAAGACTCGTCAAGCCGATCCTTGATTGTTAACAATAGTAATGGTTTTATAGTTTTCGTCCGAAACGTGAGATATCTTATTTTTGTCATCTTATGTTTATTATTTGTTATTTTTACTTTCTAAATTGAAGAGTGTCAAGCTATTTACAATTTAAAAAGGTCTAATAAATATGGCGATTACATTTCTTTGCCAACTTATACAGAGTATTTTTGTTTGTGAATAGAAAATTTAATACTCTTCGATAAATAAAGATTTCATTTAACACTTTGCACAAAAACTCTTTGGTAGCGTTAATCTGTCACATCGTTTTCATTGCGTCCGACATCTTTAAAGTTATAGCGTATACAGCATTCTGCACATGCACGGAAAGAAAAATTGTAATGTGTATAATATTTAATATTTTGAAATCTTTTTTTACTATAGTTGGTAGCATGTAATGGAAACTAACGGATTTCATTAATTATTATTATCACCTTTAAGAAAGCCTGAAATAAAAATAATATTATGTAATATAAGTTAGAAAATAAAAATTAGTAAAGTCATTTGAAAAATTAAAATTTTACTATAGGAAACTCAAATGCCAATTTTTATTAAAAATTTTAGAAATATCATTATAAAATGATTACGTTAATTGCTTCAATATTTTCACATTTTGGTATAGCCGATACGAAAATTTCAGAAAAGAAAGTTGGGGAAGAGGGACCGAAGGCAACCGAGCGAGTCTGAACAAACTTGACCAATCGCTAACGAAATGTCACGATGATTCCTGGCGGATTGGGTAAACCGAGTTGTAACCGAATTGGGTTACGATTCGGTTACGTTTCGGTTCCTTGTAAAATATTGTCGTTAATCGACGAAATATTTGTTGTAAATAACTATTAGGAATGGTTAATAGACATTTAGAGTGCTTATGAATGAATTTCTAAAATTAAACCCTTGAGTGTCAAATGTGTAAGTGAATGTAAGTTTTAGAAAAATAGATCGATTTATTAAAACATCTTTTTCATTGTAACGATAGAGTATCGTAGTATAGTGGCGCGGCGAAAAGAGAGAAAGTAGACAGCGTAAGTAGTAGTGTCACTCTCTTCCCCCACCACTCGCTGTCACCTAGCTGCTAGTGATAGACCTTTCGTCTCGCACCTTTTCCTCAGTCTTCTTCCGACTCGCCTAGAGGTGCTTCTCTGACGATTGGAAGCGACTCACTTCTGGCACCTGGTGCTCAGTAGAGGTGCGTCACTCTGAACACCAGAGCCTTCCTCACTTCCTAGAAGGAGCTGTACTTGTTCCTGTAGGTGCTTCTGCGGAACACACTAGTGAATATTACTTCGCACTAGCATCGCGTCGGCCATGAATATTGGAACCGAATCCAATCTCTAGCTTCTACCCGATTACGAATAATAATCGACCAAGCGTGCACGACCCTAGTATCCGTCCGTACCGTCGTCTAGGAGGTAAATTCTAGAAAGTACCTCACGCGAAAGTAATATGCGTCGTCCTGATCAACATCTTCGCGAACGTGGTAAATATGTTTAAATCCGTTTGATTCTGGATTAATGACGAGCGTGATCGGAGCTCAGCAAACGCTCCTCTAGAATAGCTAGTTTTTTTATCGTTATGTTTTCTAGAGTTTAGTATTTTATTTGCATTGTATAGCTTCTTTTGTTCTTATATTATTTTATGTAATAATTCATTTTTGTATATTTTCTTATTCTTTTATTTAAACAATATATTCTCTTTCGAAGGTTTAAATAAAGTCTCGTTGATGACTACACCTCTCCTCTACATCATAGTAAGAAATAGTTCCGAAATGAATCGAAACATAGATGGCGCTTCACGCCATCTACCGAGATTTAAAATAACTAGTCAAAATAGGTACCCGGACTCCATCCGGCGAGCAAATCCTTTGGCAATAAAAAGTCAGATCATTACATCTTCAAAATCCAAAAATAAATTGTCTTCAGCGTCTTCAAACTGCTCGTCTTCGTCGCAAGATACATAATCATCGTCATCATCATCTGCATCATCAGCATCATCAAAATCTTCATATGTAATTTTATCACAATCTTGGTAATCGTAGTGGCAGCTATTAACTTGTGCAAAATTATAAATATTTTTATCATCATTGCTATGAGAGACACTTGGTTTATCTAAACTTATTTTATACAAAACATTAATTCGTAGAATAGGGTAACTGAACCAGTGGTGGATCAGTTAAGCCCCTTAACTTTCTTATTTTGACTTTGAAGTTCTGTATAGGTTGTTTTTAGACAAATTCGAGGTTATTCTTTATAGTATTATGGACCAGATAGTTCCAATAGACATTTCCTTCAAGGTTAGACTTAATTTTGACACCTACGTTTACTTTAATGCTCCATCAAAGATAATTTGTCAATGATCCTATTCTGGATCACTGTTTGCATCAGTCATGGTTATAGATTCCTCCAATGGTGGATCACTTAAAAAATCATACTAAAAAACATTGCATTTCAAAATTACGAGACTGAGACGTTTTGCAACTTTTATAAGGCTTTACGGACAGATTTTCAAATTCACTTTCCTATCCATATCCCCTCCTCTTTCATTTCTATAGGTATAATGTGACTAAATATTAATTAATCATCTTTTTATTAGAATTTTTGGTAATAAATAAATAGAAACTCTTAAAGCTTCAGTTTCAATGATAAATAACATTTATTAATTCTGGGTATTTTAATTCAACAAAAATTTAACAATTTGAAATCAGGGGGTCGATTACGTAACTTTCCCACTTCCCACATTTTACATCCCACATCTCACTTCCCACTTCACACATTTTACATCCCACTTCTCAATTCCCACATCCCATTTCCCACATCTCACTTCCCACATTTTACTTCCCACTTCTCACTTCCCACATTTTACATCCCACATCTCACTTCCTACATTTTACATCCCACTTCTCAATTCCCACATCCCATTTCCTACATCTCACTTCCCACATTTTACATCCCCCTTCTCAGTTCCCACATTTTGCATACCACTTTCCACATCCAACATCTTGTGGGAAATGGGAGAGATGTGAGAAGTGGGATATAAAAGGTGGGAAGCGCGATAAGAAAAGTGTAATGTACAATGTGAGATGTGAAGTGTGAAAAGTGAAATGTGAGAAGTGGGATGTGAAATGTGGGAAGTGAGATGTGGAATGTGAAATATGGGAAGTGGGATGTGGTATGTGAAATATGGGAAGTGGGAAGTGGATATGAAATATGGGAAGTAAGAAGTGAGATGTGAAATATGGGAAGTGGGATATGAAATATGGGAAGTGAGATGTGAAATATGGGATGTGGGATGTGGGATGTAAAATGTGGGAAGTGGGATGTAAAATGTAGGAAGTGAGATGTGGGATGTAAAATGTGGGAAGTGAGATGTGGGATGTAAAATGTGGGAAGTGAGATGTGGGAAGTGGGAAAGTTATGTAATCGACCCCCAGGTGTTAACAATTAATAAACATTTGAATTAGTGTTAACTAAAATTTAACTCATAAAATTTTCAATAAAACAATGCGTCAACAGGCGAAAAGTAGGACTGATCCACCACTAGATTTTGTTATTTTTTTGGTTCCAGTAGTGGATCACCCCAAAACAATGGACACGCGCTACTTAAAGACGTAAATATTGTTCTCAGGGCTCTATGGGGATGAAACGAAATGCCTCCTATTGTGAAAAGAATTAAAAATTGTCCTAAAATGGCTCCAAAGCTTTCTATTCCAAAATATACTCTTAACTTACATGTTAAGGAAAACTCTTGTTTTCTGTCACCACTTCAGTAATTGTTGTCCTGCTTTCTTCGCGATGAATTTAAAAATTTTTTTAAATTGTAATATTGATCTGTATAACTTTCTTAACAATTACCGAAACTTGCGGTTCATTTACTTACAAACGTGTAAACACAAATGACCATTTTTCTCGCAGTTGATCCACCACTGGTGCATGATCTACCACTGGTGCAGTTACCCTATTTTTGATTTATTGCGTCTACCATTCGGTCACGACCACCGTGGCCATTAGCCCCGTGGTCTGCTTCCAAAATTTCAAATAAATTTTCTAACGGAACAAAATACTTTATTTCATCAGTGTCGCACTTTGCTATTAATTTCGAAACACCTACTATATCCAAAACGTCATATCTTTTGATTCTTCTATACTGACGACTAGTTTTTGGTCCATTTATTTTTATTTCCTGTAACATATATATAAACCATACCTGCATCCTCTACTACAATAGAGAACAATTAACAGCGATGACCCAATCCTTCGACAGGTACACTGAAAATACGTTGGTGAACAGAGTTTCTCTCAGCATAGAACTGTTACGTTCAATAAACGTGTGATGAATGTTATGAGGATTAGCTCGCCGGGTAGGGTTCGGAAAATGAATTTTTAACATTCAATTTAATCAAAAAAATATATTTGGAATACGTAAATTATTATTACATGGAGACGACAAAAATTAACTATAATAATCTTGGTATTCATTCATTCATTCCGTCCGGATCCCTGCTGGGTTTTCGGTGACAGAGAAAAGAACAACCCAAATAGTACGGAAACTTGCAGCAAGTTTGCAGTGCAAGGTTTGAAAGTTTGTAAGGTAAGTTTGCAGCAAACTTGTGGCAAATATTGAAATGTCCTCCCTTGACAAGTTTGCAGCAAAAACTTTCTGCAAACATGCTAAGCAAAATTGTCGAAAAGTTTCAAGAACAATTTGTAGCATAATTGCGCTGAAAATTTTTAGATGGTTTTTGGGTATCAATAGAGGATATTTTTCTGAGTATGGGATTTTTTTTTTAATCGTCCACCTACTCTTACTAGGCCGTTTTCGTCGAGAAAAGGGTTCAGTCTTTTCCATTTATGATTTGGTGATAAACATTCCCTTCTCTTCAGTTCCTTGATTTCCTCAGAGAATGTTAATTCTTGTACCAATTTTATGATTTTTTCATTTGCTGCTAATAATTCGTTGGCAGAAAGTGGACCCTTATTTTTATTCTTGAAGCGTAGACCGAACGCGAATAATTTTCTTAAAAAACCAATCGATGAAAATTTTAAGATCCATGGTATTTCATTTTCAGCACATTCCGTATTGTTTTCCTTGATAACAGCTTCAGTTTTAGAATTTCCTTTCGAGTTAGAGATAAGACATTGTGTTTTTCGTAATTCTGGGATTTCTGGTAAAACAGTTAGTTCACTGATTGGCCAAGTGGATTCATCTTGACTGAGCCAAATTTGACCATTTTTCCAGTTTGAATCTTCTATGAATTCCTTTGGATACAATCCTCGAGAAAGATGATCAGCAGGATTGTCAGTTGATCTCACATGTCGCCATTCACTATTTTCAGTTTTCTGTTGTATGTTTGAGACTCTGTTTCCCACAAATACCAATAATTTATGTGGTGGAGTTTTAATCCAATGAAGAGCGATCATTGAATCTGACCAAAAAATTATTCTATTAATTTGATGTTTTATGGCCTGTTGAACTGACGTGAATAAATCTGATAACAAAGATGCTGAACATAATTCTAGACGAGGTAAGGAAGTAGTTTGGTGCTACACGGGCCTTTGAACAGAGTAAACGTGTTTGAATTTTTCCGTGAATATTCGTGGAGCGAATATAAATACATGCACCATATCCTTTTTCACTTGCGTCGCAGAACCCGTGAAGTTGAATATCCCTAGCTTCTGAAATAATCACCTTCCTTTCAAAAGAAATGTTATTTAGTTTAATTAATTGACTGAAGTATTTTTTCCAATCTGTAAAAATACTCAGAGGTACGGCATCGTCCCAATCAAGTTTATCTAACCACAAACGATGTAGAATCATTCTTCCTTTTATTATCACTGGACCCAAGAATCCGAGCGGGTCAAATATTTTCGCTACTTCTGACAACATTATTCGCTTAGTCATTTTAACATTTGTTGCTATAGGATGAATGGTATATGCAATCTCGTCTGTATTTGATTTCCAATATAGGCCCAAAGTTTTAATTGTTGAATCTTCGGAAAATTTCATTTTAACATTCACATTACTTTCAGCTAGTCCTTCCAAGAGTCGAGGGTCGTTGGAGGCCCATTGTCGCATATTTAATTGTCCCTTTTTTAACAATTCTATTACGTCGTTTCGGAGATTCAATGCTGATTCGAATTCATTAGTGCCTGTTAGTAAATCATCGACGTATATGTCTTCTTTAATCACCTTTGCAGCTTCTGGAAATTCGTTGTTAAAGTCATCAGCTAATTGGTGTAGACAACGAATGGCTAAAAATGGAGCGGCAGATAACCCAAATGTGACTGTATTTAGATGAAAAATTTTTTCTTTACCATTGGCATCTTTCCACCAGATCTTTTGATATTTTCTGTCTTCTTCTCTGACCCAAAATTGCTGATACATTTTTTCTATGTCACCGGTCAAAACGAATTGATGAGTGAGGAAGCGAATTAGTAGTGAACAGATATCCTGTTGAATTGTAGGTCCGGTCATCAGAGTGTCATTGAGAGAGAGACCATTTTCGTCCTTTGCCGATCCATCGAAAACAACTCTCATTTTTGTAAAGAGGCTGGAATCTTTTATGACAGCGTAATGTGGCAAGTAGAAACCTTCTTCTTCTTGAAAGTTCTCATCGATTGCGGTCATGTGACCGAGATCAATATATTCTTGCATTACGGTTGAATATTTTTCTTCAATCATTGGATTGCGCTTGAATTTTCGGAGAAGAGTTTTGAATCGATTGAGAGCTGATTGTTTTGAATTTCCTAAATATTTTACCTTTTCATTAAAAGGTAAGGCAATAAAAAACTGATTGTCTTCATTTCGATTAACATTTTTGATAAAATGTTCTTCACAGGTTTTTTCTTCTTTAGATAAAATTTTAGTAGTAAAGACGTCATCCATTTCCCAAAAATTTTTTAATTTTCTTTCTATTCCTGTTAGCTGATTTTGTAATAGAGATCTCTCATTGTTTGTTGAATCAGATAGTATACTTCCACCAATGATCCATCCAAGGCGTGTTTCTTGCAATATCATATCATAGTTATTTGATTCATTCAATCTGATTTGACCTTGACAAATTAAAGACAGAGTTGTACCTACGCTTAAAAGCATATCTACAGGGGCAGGCTGATAAAATTTTGGATCTGCTAATTGTAAACTCTTTGGAATATCAAATTGATCCCGATTGACTTGTTCATTGGGAAATAAATTTCCAATTTTGGGAACAGTTAAAAAATTCAATGTTTTTGAATATTTGTTGAGTCTCGAGTTGATTGTTGCGGTGGTCAAAAAATTGGTCTTGGATTGAGAGTTAGCCATTCCTTCAATACAAAGTTCTAGTTTTTTGAGAGGTAAATTCAATTTTCTAGCAAGATTTTCAGTAATGAAGTTTGAGCTGGATCCAGTGTCCAAAATCGTACGGCAACGAATCGGTTTTAGATTTGAATCAAGGACAGTGATAACAGCAGTAATTATAATATCTCTGGATGGTAAAGTGGCAACAAGAGTTGTAACGACAGGTATAATAGAGGGTGAATTTGACAATAGTCAAGATGAAGATTGTCTAGATTGAAGTTGTTCTTCAGTTAGATGCACGAGATCGTTATGTCTCCCCTTACAAATCGAACAATGAGAAGCCTTACAGAAACGTGTTCTATGATCATTTTGAAAACAATTCAAGCAAAGACGAACCTTTCTTGCTGCTTGAATTCGATCTGGGGTGTTTAATGCAAGAAATTTATCGCATTTATCTATTGAATGATTTCCATTACAAATAACACATTGTTTTTCATCAGTTGAAGTAAGAAATGAGTGGGTATTTTCAGGACCTCTATTCTTATTATTTGTATTTTTTGGTTTACCATTCGAATTATTCGTCGAATTATTATTAAAATTAGTCATTGCTGGTTTAATAAATGTAAGACGCGTCGCTTGCTCTCTCAAAAAACTCAAAATATCCTCATAATTAGGAACCTTGTTTCCTTGTTTCGAGCGATTCCATTCTCTTTCGGTCTCTTTATCTAAACTGCGTAAAATGACACGTGATATGATAGTGTTCCAATTTTCAATTTTTTCACCAAATGCTTTCATGGCAAGTAATTGAGTTTGAATATGGTTCGTCAATTTTCGAATTTCGTCGGCGGAGCTTCTTTTCATTATAGGAGTTTCCAAAAGTAGATCGCAGTGACGAAAAATAAGGACATATTCAATATCATAGGTGGATTCTAATAATTTCCATGCAACGGCATAATTCTCGTCTGATGGTTGAAACGCGCTTATTGTTTTTTCTGCTTCGCCTGTGAGTGTTCTTTTCAAATAATCTAACCGTTGAGCGTCTGTTAAGTTCTCGCGATTGTGAATGGTTTGAATAAACCAGTCACGATACATTCGCCAATTTTCTAAAGTTCCATCAAATCTTTTTGCTTCGATTTTTGGAAGTGACGATAGGTAATCTGAAGGTGCTGAATGTGAATAAACCGAGCCCGACCTAGAGTTCACGGATGCGCGATTTCGCATTTCTACTTCAAGATTAGGTTCTTTAAGTCTTCTAATTAAAACTTTAATTTCTTCATAGTCGAAGTAAATATTTTCTTCCTCTTCTTCATGATTTTTTCCTGGCTCTAATTGAATGAGTTCCATTTGAATTTGTACTAATTTTGTTAATTCAAAATCTATAATGGACATGTGACGATCCGCGTGTTCCACGTTTGCATAGACACCTCCTTCTTTGAGATAATTTGATAATTTTGTGATTCTACGCTTCAAATTTGCACGATTTTGAACCAAGCTGTTTCGTCTAGCCTTTTGTGTTTCGTTTAATTCGGCCATTTTTTATTTATCGAGATCGAGAGGAAAGAGGGAGAAATAATTAGAAATAAAAAAGGATTGACAATTCCGAACAAGATGATGAGCTTACCTTTTGCTGGTCCTTGATAATGGTTGGTAGGTGGATGGCGATGTCCCAGTCTCAGCTACTTCTTAACCCCTTGACTGCAGGTGCTCCAATTATTAGTATTGTCCTTTAGTCACAGCAGTATATCTTCCTCACAAGAATAGTTAATTTGAGAAACACTGTGTGTATTACCTTGAGTTATCTGTCACACATTCAATTTATTATTTTTAACAAAAGAAAGTCACTTAATTAACTGTATTCCGAACTTCTATTGCGTATTTGTAGCAAAAGAAAAATCACTTCACTGATCTTTTGTCCAAATCCGGCTCGAAGGACCATGAAAATGTCTCGTTATTTGACGCGATAGTCACTACCTTTATTTTTAATGAAATTGGAAGTTAACCCTTCTTCAGGTTGTAAATCTGAATATACTTGTTTAGTACGTCAAAGTGTTCGAGAGCTATTGCTGACGATTAGAATTCGTGAGCAACTCAATCTGTTGGTTTAAGGAAAGAAATAAAAAAAGGCACAGTTCACTTAAACTTTAATTTATTTTTAATTGATAATTATTATGGAAAGTCAGAATTAATTTTTTTTTAATAAAATGTTTAGTTTTTTAATAAGTGTTCAGATTAAATGTTTGAATTTAAAAGATTTCAATTGCAATTAATGAGTAGAGCTTACACTTAGCGACGTGCTCTCTCAGAGGTAGACAGATAACTGATCCAAAAACCTTGAAAAATGCTTCAAAAGGTTGGATAGAAAAATTTGGCAACGTTGTTTACAATTTATATATTTGGCAACAATGTATATATTTTTGAGAAAGATGAGAAAAATTTTGAAGATGGTATGTTTAAGAAAAAAAACACATTTGATTTTATTGGACTCATCTGCTAAGATGTCGAGGTAAAGAGTCATAAAGGGATTAAGAGCCCGGTTTGAGTACTGTGAGTCTACCTGGGTTCGTACCCGGCTAGTTTCTTGACAATTTCAAATTACTTTTAGTATATTTCGCACTAAATGATAGAAAATAATAAAATAGCAGATGTGTCATTTGAGATAACAAAAAAAATAAGTTTTAAGATTTTATTTGTAGCTCAGTTTAAGAATTGACACTGAACAACAATTATGGTCACTGAATTTGTGTTTATTACAATAGAGTAAGGCTTTATATTTTTGATAGCCTTAATGAGGGGTGTTTAAATGTGCATCAAATAAAATGTTTAATGAGATTGTTCCCTTTTAAACCAACAGTAGTTTTTGAAGCTGTTGATCGACAACCTTTTGGTAGTGTTAAGTGTGAAGTATATGCAATAGCATTTGCAACATCTATATTATTTAACGTAATGCCAAACCGTGTAAATTATGAAACTGATAATAACAAAATGAGAAATCATTTTAAGTCAATGTTTAAAAATAATATCTTAAATCATTTTCCGACAGTAAGAACATCTCACAATAGGAATTCGATAATAGAGAATGATTAGAACCGTCTTTTCATAAATTGAACTCAGGAAGATAAAAATTATATTTTTAGTAATTATATTCCCAGTAATAATATTAACAGAGTTCTATTAACACAAGATTTAAAAATCAAACATTCTCTAAATGACACTAGTGAAAAGAAAATAATTCGTACAACTTATAATACTGTGAACAAAATTTCACCACATGAATATTTAACAATGAAAAATTTTCTGAGTAAAGAAAATGATAAAAAGATAAATCGAGCAATTAAAGAGAAGGGAAGAAAAAGGAAGGCAAGGCGCGAAGTTACGTATGAGCAGAAAATAATAAGACAGGAGAATGAGAGATTGAGAAAACGTAATCGTAATAAAACAGAAATAAAAAAGAAAGAGCGCAAAAAAAAATTTGACATGGAAAAAAAAAGAAATTATCTATAAAAATTGAAGATGGAAAGAAAATACGCAAGGATAAAAATTTGCCATGTAGGAAATGAAAAATATCAATGGAAACTCAAGATAAAAAGAAAGTGCTTCAAGAAAATAATTTGTCATGTAAGAAGAAAAAATTTTCTACGGAAACGGAAGATGAAAAGAAAGTGCGTCAAGAAAAGAATTTGGCATATAAAAACGATAATTGGAATAAAAAAAGTGCAAGAGTCACAAAAATATTCCCGCTTGATATCAGCTTGACATTCGAGCAATATTCCTTGCTCCTTAGGTGGTAGATCCAATATAAAGAAATTTTTTTTACATTTCTAATATTAAATTTTTTTGAAAAAAAATGAATAAAAAATATTGTTAATGCACACTAACAACGTAGTCGGCCGCTTGCGGATGACAAAGTTGCTAGTTATTATCATAAATATAATTATGGCGACGAAACATGACGAAATTTCCGGTACACGTGAAGAATGAAACACAACCGAAATACAAATCATAATACAAAATATTGCATCGTAAAACATTTTGAAAATTATAAAATTAAAATACAAAAATCATACACGGAGTATTTCTCGTTAACATACTGTTTGACATCGATTAACCGTTCTCAATTATTTTACGGTGCCGTAGTTTCGTGGGAAAAAATGGCTTGAGCATGAGGTACCACCTCTTTTACTCATGCGGTGCTACCGCTTGCGATTTTATCGCTTTCGTGGTATCACCACTTTGAGTTCCTACTCACGGTACTACCGTTCTGAGAGGTCTTTACTGCGGTGCAACCGCTTTCGAAGTGAGTGACTTAGACCATTCCGTCTAGGGTCTAAAGTCGGTTCTACAATAAGCGCGTCGGACGTGGACGCGAAAGTGGACGTGCTGACGTCACAAGGAGCTTCTACAATAGCTCCGTTTGGCAACTCCAACTCCAAGTCGGTTGGAGTTGGTTGCGCACGCATGGTGTTGCCAACTGTCGCCGAGTTGAAAATGAAAAAAAAAATTGTGCGTGATATATATAGTAATAAAAGAATATACAATTAATAAGATGAACTGTCAATACAAATTTTTTTTTATGTTTTTTATTGACATTATAATAAAAGTTTGTCATCATTTTGATTTCACAATATATTAAAAAGGTATTTTCATGAACATAACCTTACAATATTTTTACATTTCATTACATAAGAAGAGCGTAATTATAAAATGGTATTAAATTTAAAAATATTTAAATAAATAATCGAAAACGTGCGTTGACATACTTATTATATTTTTAATTAAATACGATTTTTAAAAATAACTTAAGATTACATTATTCTCATTAACAGATTATTTTACTATATTATTTTAATGTTATTTTCAGAACTAAATTCAGATTAGAGTATTTAGATTATAGTGTTTAAAATGTTTGTAGAGTCTTAAATGTTTTTTTTCTTCTAATAAGAAATCTGTTTGTCAGGGAAAAAGTTATTATTTACATGGAAAAATTGAGAATTCAGGAAATTGGATTACGAAAATATTATATGGCAACGCATGAAGAAATTAACTTTTTAAAGAATTATCACATATAGTAATTATATTCAATGAATTTTAGACGAAGAAATTCATTCATAAAATATTAAACTTTGAAAATTATCTGCATTCTCTAATATTAAAATAAGCAAAAAATATTGTAAGGTTATGTTCATGAAAATACCCTTTTAATATATTGTGAAATCAAAATGATGAAAAACGTTTATTATAATGTCAATAAAAAACATAAAAAAAATTTTGTATTGACAGTTCATCTCATTTATTGTATATTTCTTTATATTTATATATTACAAATATAAAATTTATTGCATGTGTGTATTATTCGGGGAAAAAAATTTTGTTGTTTATAAAAGAAAAATTTAATTTAATTTATATTTTTCTTCTCTTTAAAAAACGATGAGACGGCGGCAACATCAACAGCAACAACAACAAATAATTTATTAAACTTTACAGCGTGTTTACAGCTTCAAAAGTACATAATCTCAACTATTTCGTGAGCACGAGATCACCCACAATTTTTTTTTTCATTTTCAACTCGGCGACAGTTGGCAACACAATGCGTGCGCAACCAACTCCAACCGACTTGGACTTGGACTTGCCATACGGAGCTATTGTAGAAGCTCCTTAAATGTTATTCAAATGGGTGACGTCAGCACGATCGCGTCCACGTCCGACGCGCTTATTGTAGAACCAACTTAACATCGGTCACGCGTGGAGGAATACGGCGCGGTGAGGTCCGGAAACACTCGTGCGCTCCCATCGGCTTTCGCGAGATGCCAGCAAAATCACACAAATTTCATATTAATTTTTACTTACGTTACAAACGCAAGTCGTTCACTTTCACTTTTGGGTGAATCTTTCGCCTTTCTGAGCGAACGAATCCACATTGCGTGATGCGACTTTTTGCAAATACATAATGAAAAATCTTCTGCTTTTATTTTAACGTCGTTTTCAATTTTTCGTATAGTTTTAGCAAACAAAATGCGCGCTTTTTAATTCCGCTTCCCTTTTTCATATAGTTTTAGTACAAATAAGAAAACTTTCTTATGAACTTTAGAATCGTAATTTAAATTTCTGTTAAAATGGTTTCTACAAAGCTCTTGCTACAAATATATTCATTTTTAATAAATAGCCTTAGTTTCCATGACTTGCTAAAGAATATACTAAATTTTTTTATCATTT
Organism: Leptopilina boulardi; assembly: GCF_019393585.1. Classification (NCBI taxonomy): domain Eukaryota; kingdom Metazoa; phylum Arthropoda; class Insecta; order Hymenoptera; family Figitidae; genus Leptopilina; species Leptopilina boulardi. The sequence goes on along the minus strand of NW_026137899.1, from coordinate 3,484,786 downwards.
TTAACATTTATTGCAAAGGATTTTCTTTCTGTGTGCTTGCTTTCAAGTCAAATAAACTTTAATTTGAATTAAATATATTATTTATTTGCGACAAATGTACCTTTTTAAAAAATGCTAATAAAATTCTTTATTTGTAAGAAATATGTACAATAATTTCAAACAAATATTTTATAATTTAATTTAAAGAAAATATTTATTTGAAATAATTAAACATTACTTACAAGAAGAGGGTACGGAATGTTTTTCTGAAATTTTTTTTTATGCTGTTTCAAGTAGAGTCATATGAAAGAACTTTTTTCACAAAATGCTAAGGTGCACTAGACTAAAACAACGGAGAAAATCGCATTTAAAGATTCGCGAATCTTCAAGTGCGCATTTCTCCCTTGGGGGCGCATAATTATTCCCCAAATTTCAATTTCATAATTTTCAAGACAACGAAATTCTTATTATCGAAATGTCATTTCACATAATTTTTATATTGCGAAATACCATTTCATATAATTTTTATTTTTTCGAATAATCATTTATTATAATTTTTAAATAATAGAATTTGTCACAATTATTAATTCTCCGAATGCTTACATAACCTAAAATGCATTCATACTAATCGCCATTTAATATAATTTGCATGTTTTTGAGATGTCATTTCACACAATTTTTATATTTCGAATAACTTTAAATACAATTTTTATTTTTTCGAATAATCACTTATTCTAATTTTTAAATAATCAAATTACCTTTTAACATAATTTTTCTTTTGACGAATGACCATTGATTAGAAGTTTTAAATGTTCGAATTTCAATTATCTAGATTTTTCATCTAATCATATTTCCATTTAGTATAATTTTTATTGCTTCGAAATATTATTTTACATAAATTTCAATTTTCTAAACTTCATTTGTTATAATTGTTATTTTTCAAAAATCCACCCCACTGAAAATTCCCACATAGGCTCCCATATGGGAAACCACATGGGTCCCTATATAGGAAGCCATATGGTTTCCTATACAAAATCGTATACGTAATTGGAACAGGAATTTGAAAAGGAAATTAAGTCGGAATTATCATATGAATCCACATCCACACAGGAATGTACATTCCTATGTATATTCCTATTTCAATTCCTATAATATAAATTTTTTTCAAAATAAATAAATAAAGATTTTTTTTGTTTATGTATAATCTACATCTTCTTTACCGACTATTTTAATCAAAAAATGTAAAACACATAGATGGGAAACAACTGCTTAAAAACTAAGACGTGATATTTTAGATGAAATGAAATTTCTGTTGTTTGGATCATATGTTATTTAAAAATACGAAAAAAGGAATTTATGTACAGTGACTATTATAAGAAATAGAGATTATGAAAAAATTTATATCGGCAAAACAAAATTTATGACATTTGAATTTTCTGTGTTTTGTGAATTATGTCAAATAGCAAATAGTGTCAGTGAATTTTAGAAAAATAACAATTATAACAAATGAAATTTAGAAAATTGAAATTTATGTAAAATAGTATTTCGAAGCAATAAAAATTATACTAAATGGAAATGTGATTAGATGAAAAATCTAGATAATTGAAATTCGAACATTTAAAACTTCTAATTAATGGTCATTCGTCAAAAGAAAAATTATGTTAAAAGGTAATTTGATTATTTAAAAATTAGAATAAATGATTATTCGAAAAAATAAAAATTGTGTTAAACGTTATTTCGAAATATAAAAATTATGTGAAATGACATTTCAAAAACATGTAAATTATATTAAATGGCGATTAGTATGAATGAATTTTAGGTTATGTAATCATTCGGAGAATTAATTATTGTAAAAAATAACAATTCGGAAGAATGAAGTTTATGCTAAAGAAGTTTTCGGCAAAATAAATATTATGTCAGTAGATAATTCTATTATTTAAAAATTATAATAAATGATTATTCGAAAAAATAAAAATTATATGAAATGGTATTTCGCAATATAAAAATTATGTGAAATGACATTTCGATAATAAGAATTTCGTTGTCTTGAAAATTATGAAATTGAAATTTGGGGAATAATCATGCGCCCCTCTCCATTGTTTTAATCTATAGTGCGCCTTAGCATTTTGTGAAAAAAGTTTCTTTTACATATATATGACCCTACTAGATGGCATACAAAAATTCTTTTTAAGAAAAACATCCCTTGCCCTCCCCTTGTTAAATATATGGATAATTCTCCACGAAGGGTACACTGAAAGAAAATATGTAACAAATTTTATAAGTATAGTAGACATTTTAGTAAATCTTTTTCAATTTATAGAAAACGTGTAAAAATGGGAAATATTGATAAAGGCCAGTCAATAAAGTCAAAAAATGACACTAATTGCTTACAGGCTGTTCTAAACGGATTTTGGTAGTTTGGGGGGTAGTATGAAGGCCCCATAGTTTGCTCTCGATTTCCGGTTGAAGAAATTGTTATAAACAATGGTCAAAGTTGGTGAAAGGTGGATTTTGAGAGCTCGTTGCTTTCCTTTACATTTTAGAGGAAAAAGTTGTGATTAGAAAAAAAGGTATTAAAAATACCTAAATTAATGGTGGGTCGGAAGTTAAAATTGGATAACTTGTTTAAAAGTTATTGAATTTAAACGATTAAAAATGAAAAATTTTCGAACCCAATCGGATGAATAGTTTATAAATTATTCCATTTGTTAATTAAAAACATGTTGTTTTTAAACCTAATTTCTACAGAACGATATGGAGCGAATGCAATTTTATTTCTTTCATTTTACTCTAGACGAGTGGTACTATCGGGTACAAAAAAAAATAAACGAATTTCATTATTTAATTGCATAATAATTATCGATAAAGAAAAAAGGGTAATTTTTTTAGTTATAAACAATTGCAATTACTCTGACATTTTTTAATCTATCGAGTTGAAATAAAAGCCATTGACTTTCTTATTTCTTTAAAAAAATTTCAAAAAAAAGAAAAACCTTGTAGCTTAAAGGGGGGAGGAGATAATTCTTTATTTTCAAAAAATTCCTGACACTATAATTATTAATATTTTTTATTCAAATTCACAGTTCACAAAGTTTAATTTGTGTACTATAAGATAAAAAATGATAAATATTATAAAAAGGTTTTTTGTTATTTACAATGAGGGTCAAACAATTTCTGCAACCGGAAATCGAGAGCAAACTATGGGGCCTTTATACTACCCCCACAAACTACCGAAATCCGTTTAGAACAGCCTGCAAACAATTAGTGGTACTTTTTGTCTTTATTCACTGGCCTAATACAAAAAATAATAGACTTTTGAAAATATTTTTCAGTCTTTAAGAAATGTATTTCAAATTTTAGTAATTATTTATGAACTTTAACATAATTTATAGTAATTCTACAAAATCTTTACTGAGATTTAATATATTTTATATCAATTTTTTCAAGTTTGACACGTTTTTCCTAAATTGAAAAGTGTTTACAAAATTTTGTTATATATAATTGAGGCATTTTAAATGTAATGTCCTGAGTTAAAAAATTTATTTCTCGAACAAAAGTGAAACTTGGGGAAATTGTTGTCCTACCTAATAGTAAAATATCCCCAAAAAAATTTTTGACTTTTTTGAAATTTTGGGGTAGATAGAAGGGGAATCAATTTCATCAGTTTTCCCTGACACCGCCTACTATTTGAATTTTTTTTGTGTATGAATGCAATAAAAAAAAATTTAGCAGGTTTTTTTTTTAAGGATTTTTCATACTCTTTTCAATGGTAAAAATTTCGTTTTTTTAAATTTTTGAATTTTGACCTTGATTTTCTATAATTAAACATAAATTTGCTATTTTCACTGAAATCGATGCGTTTCTTTTTAAATAAATAATTGCAAACGAAAGCTGAGGTTTTTTTCGATCTGTATATAAATTTTCAAAATGCCGATTTTTTTTCTTTTCGAGATATTAAATGTCAAAGATTTTATGTCGGCGCGCGCGGCGAGGAAGTCGACTTATACCACGTCGGGTAGCTGTTTACACTGGCGCGCAAGGACAAAAAATCTTTGATATTTAATATCTTGGAAACAAAAAAAATCGGCTTTCTGAAAATTTATATACAGATCGGAAAAAACTTCACCTATCGTTTGCAATTATTTATTTAAAAAAAACGCGTCGATTTTAGTGAAAATAGCAAATTTAAGTTTAATTATTATAGAAAATCAAGGTCAAAATTCAAAAATTTTTAAAAACGAAATTTTTACCATTGGAAAGAGCATGAAAAATCCTTAAAAAAACATACCTGCCAAATTTTTTTTTATTGCATTCATAGACAGAAAAAATTCAAATAGTAGGCGGTGTCAGGGAAAACTGATAAAATTGACCCCCAAAATTTTAAAAAAGTCAAAAATTTTTTTGGGAATATTTTACTATCAAGTAGGACAACAATTTCCCCAAGTCTCACTTTTTTTCTAAAAATCAATTTTTTAACTTATGACATTACAAATAAAATGCCTTATTTTCTTTCAGTGTTCAATTTCATGTCCTTTGTGTTTTTTAAGAAATAAATTGAACATATTGTAATGAACTCAACGAGAAAAAGTAACTTTAGTGTTTACAAACAAAAGCCTATAGTCACTTTAATTTATGAAATTAAATATTATTTTTAAAATGCAAATTAAAAAGCCAAACCGTCATGAGGAATCCTGTCCCCAGTATCATTTACGAAACAAAAATAAATATTTTTAGCAATATACAATAATAAAGATAATTATTGGTACTTAACAGTTTTTTATTGTCCAAGTTTGTAGAATTCAGAAAAGAAGGTTGTTAAAAAAATTTATTTTTTAAAATCTTTTTTTCGATGATAATTCAAAATCCTGATCTGATTGGGTAAAACAGACCTCGGATTCGGATCCAGCGACCAGAAAAACATATAGTATACATAGTCAGACTCACAGATCAGAACTTTTTTTGTGCGGCTGTGTCACTGTATTTTAAACACATTGTAAAACAACACTTAAACTTCTGACCCATTGAATTAGCATGGCGGTCAAAATTTTATGTGTGGTTTTACTTTCCAGAGGCTCAAGTTTTTCCGATGTGCCAAAAACAGTTTTTTTCAATTTTCTTTGTAAATAATAATAATAACTAAAATTTCTGGAGACAGTGTGTTTATACATAAACTTGATTTACATTTAGAGTTTAGTCGAGCTTTTTTAAGTCGTTTTTTAGAAAATTAAAATGTCTCATTGTTGACCACTCTCCCCTTTTGATAAGTAATTCATTATATAAACTCTTTAGCAGTATATAAAATTAAGTTGATTTTCTGTAATAAAAGCTTAAAAAAAAATGTTTCACTTTATAAATGAAGAAAAATCTAAATATTTTATGTGAGAAAGTACACGGAGAGAAATAGATGGTAAGAACTTATGATCTTAAGATGGTAAAAAGTAGATGTTATCCGGTACTATCATTATGCTACTCGGTTTTATCAAAGATATTACAAAAAGTATGGTTATGTTACCTACTACAATCAAGATGTTACTCCGTACAATCTGGATAGTAACTGATAGAATCTACTCTCTTAAGAACATTTGAACCTTCGTGACGTCACAAATCATGGCGCATGACACGCAAACTTGTCAGGTATGTGAAAAGCACAATTTTGAATATTTTTTAAAAAAACCTTTTGGAAAATGTTCAGAATAACATAGACTCTGTCTGTTATGTGCGGAAAATTCAAAATTTTGCGTTTAAAACGTTTTTTAAACAATGTTAAGGTCACAAATCATGGCGCATGACACGCAAACTTCTCAGGTATGTGAAAAGCACAATTTTGAATATTTTTAAAAAAAACCTTTTGGAAAATGTTTAGAATAACATAGACTCTGTCTGTTATGTGCGGAAAATTCAAAATTTTGCGTTTAAAACGTTTTTTAAACAATGTTTAAGTTGGATGTCACAAGTAAGGAAAAATACACGAATTGCTTATATGTAGGCCATTTTTGGAAAGACCAGGAAAAAAATTGGAAAATTCTTATGTAATTTATCAAATATTGCTTCCTCGTGGAGGAAGCTTTGTAGTCCTTTCGTTTATAAAACTTTTCAAAGTGGCGGAAACAAATTTTTTTCTTTATAGAAACATGTTATATGAGATCCTGATCAATTGTCCGGATGTATGTATGTGTGTGTGTGTGTGTGTGGATCCCTTTTTTGTTTAGAAGATAACTTTAACAGGTTTTAATAGATTTAGTTAAAATTTTGTAGGCTCATTTATCATATTAATATCTCAAATCTGACCAAAGGATTTTAAAAAATACCCCAAAAAAAAAATTTTATCGTCTTTTTTCCAAAAATTTTTTTTTTAATTGAAAAAATTTTTAAATAGTAAAATTTAAGGTTATATATAATAAAATCGTATTCCTTACGTCAAGACGAATCGATCGATTTATATAAAGTATATATTTGAGGTAAATGTAAAGAATTAATAAAAGTTAAAAAATCAAAAATTCACATTTTGGCAATAAAATTTTGCTTTCTCCACGAGGAGGCAAATTTTTTTGATGATCGTAAAGAGGAAGCAAAATGTTCATGTAATGAACATCTGAATTTACAACTTGTTTAAATTAATTTTATTATAAATAATAATAATAATTAAAATTGTTTATTACTAATTGAACAATAAATTGTTGTTTTTTATTCACTTAAAAAAAAAAACATACAATAATGCAGGTTTTCCCTAATTTTGAAATTTACCAATTTAAAAATTGTGAAGCGTAATATTTAAAAATTGAATTATTTTTCAATTTTTTAAATCAATAATTATTCGTTTTTATTAAAAAAACTCATATAAATTGCATTTTTCAAAAAGCAGTTTTTGGAGAATTTTTCAAATTACTTATCTCAATGTTGTAAAAAATAATGGCTAAAAAGCAGATTATTCTTCAATTTTTTAAATAAATAATTATTGTTTTTCATATAAATTTTTCAAAAAGAACATATGAAAAAGCAATTTTTTGACAATTTCTTAAATTGCTAATTTCAATATTGTACAAAAAAAGATTGAATTTCAAATAATTATTGATTTAAAAAATTGAAAAATAATTCAATTTTTAAATATTACGCTTCACAATTTTTAAATTGGTAAATTTCAAAATTAGGGAAAACCTGCATTATTGTATGTTTTTTTTTTAAGTGAATAAAAAACAACAATTTATTGTTCAATTAGTAATAAACAATTTTAATTATTATTATTATTTATAATAAAATTAATTTAAACAAGTTGTAAATTCAGATGTTCATTACATGAACATTTTGCTTCCTCTTTACGATCATCAAAAAAATTTGCCTCCTCGTGGAGAAAGCAAAATTTTATTGCCAAAATGTGAATTTTTGATTTTTTAACTTTTATTAATTCTTTACATTTACCTCAAATATATACTTTATATAAATCGATCGATTCGTCTTGACGTAAGGAATACGATTTTATTATATATAACCTTAAATTTTACTATTTAAAAATTTTTTCAATTAAAAAAAAAATTTTTGGAAAAAAGACGATAAAATTTTTTTTTTGGGGTATTTTTTAAAATCCTTTGGTCAGATTTGAGATATTAATATGATAAATGAGCCTACAAAATTTTAACTAAATCTATTAAAACCTGTTAAAGTTATCTTCTAAACAAAAAAGGGATCCACACACACACACACACACATACATACATCCGGACAATTGATCAGGATCTCATATAACATGTTTCTATAAAGAAAAAAATTTGTTTCCGCCACTTTGAAAAGTTTTATAAACGAAAGGACTACAAAGCTTCCTCCACGAGGAAGCAATATTTGATAAATTACATAAGAATTTTCCAATTTTTTTCCTGGTCTTTCCAAAAATGGCCTACATATAGGCAATTCGTGTATTTTTCCTTACTTGTGACATCCAACTTAAACATTGTTTAAAAAACGTTTTAAACGCAAAATTTTGAATTTTCCGCACATAACAGACAGAGTCTATGTTATTCTGAACATTTTCCAAAAGGTTTTTTTTAAAAAATATTCAAAATTGTGCTTTTCACATACCTGAGAAGTTTGCTTGTCATGCGCCATGATTTGTGACGTCACGAAGGTTCAAATGCTCTTAATTTGAATCAGTGAAATTTCACTGGTGAAATAGCTAGAAGTCGGTTACTGAATCATTTAGTGAAATTTTCATTGAAAATCAGTCATATATCACTGATTTCCAGTGAAAATTTCACTAAATGAATCAGTCAATCTGTATTATCGGTAATGGGTAAAACAGATTGACTGATTCATTTAGTGAAATTTTCACTGGAAATCAGTGATATATGACTGATTTTCAATGAAAATTTCACTAAATGATTCAGTAACCGACTTCTAGCTATTTCACCAGTGAAATTTCACTGATTCAAATTAAGAGAGTAGATTTGCCGTCCGTATATGTAAGATCAAATATGGTACCTGGTACTATCTAGATAGTACCCCGTATCATCTATTTCTCTCCGTGTAGCATTATTTTTAAAGATTAGAAACATAGGTTAATTTTAAGAATATTTTTATTATTACTTTCTGGCACAATCACACTTTTCAAATTTATTAAACAACTTTTTAGTCAACAATTTTTTGTGTGGGTAAAATTGACCTAGTGTGTTCTCTGATGGTTAAACGATACAATTGTTATAATTATTATTTTATTAATATATTTAAATTAAATAATTTTAACTATTAAAATAATAATAAATAAAAATTAAATTCATAAATAAAGTGCGATATATTTGATAGACTTCCTGATTCAGTTCTTTGGTTTGAACCGCCATTAGTTGCACATTGGATACCGGAAAAAAGAATCTGGTCTACCAATGATGTTCATGATATAAAATATAACGAAGAAAAACAAATAATAACATTCAGAACTGGCAGATTAGGAATTCATGGACTGGCAGCATTTAGATTTGTTAATTTACCATTTCAAAGTTGGGAAATGAAACCAGAATCTGGAAAAAGTACAGGTGGTGGTGTAATTTTAAGTGTGACTGCTGCCATTATTCAAGCTGAATTTATAGTCAGGGTTTGTTAACATTAACAATTAAAACTGCATAGTCTTAACAAAACATTGAATTAAAAATATTTTTCAGGAAGACTTGGTTTGTTTACACTCTCTGGTTGGAGGAAATACCAATGCTTTACAAAATATTGTTAACCAATACATGAAACTTCATTTGTTAATTAAAGTTTGTAATTTTTTGTTTTTACTTTACTTTAATTTTTTAGTTTAGTTGTATACTTAGGATAATTATTTTCAATTCAATATTTTTTACGAAAAAAAAATACTCCATAAGTATTATTTTCTATGACTAAAAATAAAGAAATTATAAGTAGGGGAGTGTGGGGAGTTGTGCCTCGTGGGGAGTCGTGCTCCATCTTAATTTTTTTATTATGGCAATTAATATAACAAATTTCAACTATTAGTCTATTCTTTTCTCGTTAAAAACTAACTTTTTAATTGGTACCAGTCATCTCTGGAAGCATTTTTCGTGTCTTTCTAGATAGTGAGTTAAAATTTTTTTCTAAAAGTTTTTTTGTCTTTTAATGGTTAGGTCATTTCCACTAATTTTTTATAGTGATCACAATGTTTAATGCATAAAAATTATCTGTCATTAATAACTTTTCGACGTACAAAAAAAATCGCATAAACATACGATGTATTAATTATTCTGATTATTTTAAAAATGTAGAAATGGGGAGTTGTGCTCCAGTGTTAGTTGGGAGTTGTGCCTCACATCATATTTAACAGTTTTTATTTCTAATACGCACTCTCTATTTTAATTTTGCATTATTGATAAATAATTTGACTGTTTTATGAAATTTAAATATTGTTCCGTAAAATGGGGTAAAGTCAGCGATTTTTTAAAGTTTTTCTTAAAAAATTATGAGAAAAACATAAAATACAACTTTAATACTTTTGATATATAAAATTTCACTCCTCTTCTTTAATATTATTACATAAAAAAATTTATTTATTTTTCAGACAAATTTTTATACGCCTTTTTATTGTCACCGACTTTTCCCTGAAATGTGGGGTAAAGTCGGTGATCATTAAAAAAATAATCATTGGCAAACCAAGAATGTTAGTTTAATTGAACCTCCCAATTAAGTAAAGTCAATTTTTGGAAGTATAGTGATATAAAAAAGTCAAAATGAACATTTAATAACGATTAAATAAATATTTAATAGCATTTTGCATTATATGAATGTCTAACCTTCAGAATATTGAGGTTAAAATTAATTTTTGATATTTTTTGACAAAATTATACAAATAATACTTTTTTCCCGCTGTTTTTGTTGTAATTTGAAAGGAACATTCACTTTTTCACATTTTGTAGATTAGAAACAAGTAGAAAAGGAAAGTAATATAATTTTGTTTCGTTTTTTACTTTGGCCGACTTGTCCCCCGAATTCAATAATATTTGTAAATAAATTTTTTTTTAAATTCTTATTTATTTTATCACAATTTTTTTTTTGGTAAATCATGCCAGGGATGTTTGAAATACGTTGTTCAATCGGATTTGTCTTAAAAAAATTGTAATAGAGCTCTAGAATCATGTTTTCAAAACTATTTAGTGAAAATGTAAAATGAACATTTGTATAAAACCACATATTTCACTAAAATTATTCATTGATTATGAATGAAACAAATGTCAAAGTAATGTTTGACGTCCATACAAACCAAAATAATCATAATTATAGGATTTTTTTTTTAGAAAAGATAAAAAGAAATTTTTAAAATTTATTTGTAACAATCACCGACTTTACTCCATTTTACGGTTATTCAGTAAAATGAGACTTTTTACATCTGTAGTCACTGTAAATAATATTAATTACCTAGTTTAATTCAATTATTTTTAAAATAATTTAATTTTATCTAAATTATCTAAAATTCGTTAGCCCCAAGTCGAATGCACGCAACTTTCAGAGACATTTTGGAAAGTACGCAACTTCCACAGCCGTTTTGAAAATCACGTAACTTTGTGGTGCGGAGCAGAATGTACGTAACTCTGAGAATCGTTTGGAACTCGCTTATGTTGGTTTTTTGTGTTTTTACAAAATACAAATTACTATTCTCAGAGTTACGTACATTCTGCTCTGTACCACAAAGTTACGTGTTTTCCAAAACGGCTGTGGAAGTTACGTACTTTCCAAAAGTCTGTAAAAGTTGCGTGCATTCGACTTGGGGCTAACGAATTAATCTTTTATTATCTTCTCTATTACTTTATTTCATGTAATTTATCTTACTTTTTCACATTTCATGATTTAAATAAAAATATTCTAAAAAATAGGTTTTTTTCTTCAATTTTCAACGGTGGAGCACAACCACTGTTTTTGAAAAGTCATAAAACAAGTTTTTTTTGAAAACAAGCAAAATTTCTATTTCCGTTTTGAATTTTAATTAATCGATCATGCCAAAAGTTGTATTTGTACGTGTACTTAAAGTTCTATATAATAGAATAATAAAAAAATTTATATAATAGTTTTGATCGAAAAAAAAATCAGAGCACAACTCCCCACTCTCCCCTAAAAATAAAAAAAATTGCACGACTTTTTTAAAGTGTATAATTATATAGAAAAGTATATTTGAGTTAATAAATGAAATATAACATCGCATAATGATTCTAGAAAATGCGGAATGGTGGATGCGACCTCTTTCCGGAAGATGACGCGTACAGTTACGTCAAAGGATTACCGATTAAACATCCAGTTATTGAAAAACATTTGCAAGCATGTATGGGATTATTGTGTACCGCATATTCATTCGCATGGTCCCGATGGAACGCAACTCGCGTCCCTCGACAAATTGTCATTCAGATCAAGGAGTTGCATGGTTGTATTGCTAAGCAGGTAATTTTCAAACATCATACTGTAGTTTTCGCTGTTTGTAATAGCCATATAGGATTTTGCATACAAAACTATTTTATAGCCACCTGTGTCAAGGACTGGATTTTACTTATCTTATTTATAGACCACAAGAAAAGATTCTTTATTTTCTTCTCCACTAGGGTAAAGGCACTAATTACGGTGCGATTCGAGTCAAAACATCTTTGAAATAGAAAATTCGACATTTCAATTGTTTAAAGTCAATTTAAGACATATTAAACTAAAAGCTTATGTTATTTAAATATTAAAAAAAATTTTAACTTTATAAAAATCAATTATTTAAACAAATATGAGAAATTAAAACTAATACCGTAATTTTCTATTACGGCGCGTTTGTATCACACTGAAAAAAAATTCGGGTTAGGCTATATTTAACATTACTTTCTAGTTATGTTAACCAGAATTCTAGTTGAATTAACTAGAATTCTCGTTAAAATAACCAGAATTCTGGTTAACCTAACCAGAATCAAAATGTTAAATATACCCTAACTAGAATTCTTGTTATTCTAACTAGAATTTCTTTTCAGTGCAATTTCGGTGACCAAAGTTACGTGTATTTTGAAGATACTTTTCCCGCCGTAATTGAAGTCAATGGAAATCTTAAAATTGTTTCAATTACGGCGAGGGAAAAAATTTGATCTCAAATAATTAAATTAATAATTGTTTAAATGTGCATCTTTATGTGCCGGCAGAAGACCAGCATTTCCGCCGGCGTGGAGCCGGTCCGGTCATGCATGATAACTCGGCAAATATCCGCGCCGGTGAAATTTTCGATACTGGTCCGGTACCGGCATTTCTATCGACTTTGTACTGGGACGGTGATTAAAAATTTTTTTTTGGTAATATTTCTGCCGACGTTATGCTAGCACTATATCAGATTACCATTTTATATTAACAACACATTTCATATATATTATATATTAAACAATATTAATTATTAGATAATTTAATTTAAACATTAAACACGGGGAATTGAACTCCGGACCATAGGGCTGCAAAGTCGACGCCACATCCGCTGACCTTAAACCTGCTTATGAGAGGCGAATTCAAATAAAGCTTATAGAGTACTTTGGTACCCTGCTGATCCCGGATCTGATAGTTGCCGGCCCGGTTGAAAAAACTTGGTCATAAAGACTCTTTGTTCACATGCAAAAAATAACTGTGCAGCTATATAAGCCACAGAAAACTACTGGGCAGCCATTAAAGATTTTAATTATAAACTGTAAGGGAAATCTCAAGATCATGTACATAAATTACGCACGATCTTACACAAGTACACGAACATGGACTTGAGATCTTGATTTCTTTAGTTACCATGAATAAACATATGCATGTTCTTGCACATATTCTTGTAAATGTTCTTGTACAAGATCGCTGTTCCAATTTTTTTGACATGTTCACTTGCTGCTCTTGTACATGACCTGGTGAAGGAACATGTGCAAGATCGGTGCACGACCGTGCACAAGACCGAGTACACGATCCTGCACACTGTTCCATCTTTTCATGTGTGAGCAGCCTTATCATTGTTGACCGACCCGTTACGCCGCCGGTGGTTTGTCGGCAGTAAATCGGTATTAAAACACTAACAATAAGAACAAGAACCGGTGGTTCACCAGCACTGACGCGGATATTTCCCGGGTTATCATCCATGACCATCTCGTTACCAAGCTGGCAGAAATGCCGGTATTGGGCCGGTATCGAAAATTCCACCGGCCCAGTACCCCACCCCGTGTACTTTTAATCCGGCTATCCCTAGTAGAAATATACGACCGCGCAATTACTGGTCCAGTACTATTTGCCGTAGTACCAGTAGTGGGTCTGTACTGGCTTGTAATGCTTGTCGGTACTGGTTTAATGAATTTTATCTGTACTGGTGTAGAACCATCAACCAGTAATCTTCTGGTACTGGATTAATACCGCCTATCCAAATCACCGAATTTAAAAAAGGGGAATTTTTATTTTGATAAAATTAAATAAAATTTTTATTTTAATTAAAGTAAATATTTTATTTTATAATAAAGAATTTCTACATCATTAAATTTAAACAGTTAACGAAAACAAAAAATTATAATAATATAATTAATTAAAAAATGGGTAAATAAAATATTTTTTATATTATTATTATCATTATTATTATCATTTTCGTACGTTAAATGACAATAAAATATAAATAACATGAATAATTAATTAATATATTAAATAATTATTATTATTGCTACATTATTGACATATATATAAATATTATATGTATAAATAATCGATGTTATTTATGCTGATATATCGAAGGCGTTTGATAAGGTGGACCATAATATACTTATAAATAAATTGAAATCACTAGGCATTTCTGACAATATTGTTCTTTTTTTCAAAAATTATCTTTCTGACAGGTATCAGGTGCAGGGTTGCGTACGTAATATACTTGACGTAAATTACATGGTTTTTTACATGTATATTACGTATGTAATTTACGTGCTTAGTTTTTTACGTAATTTACTTTATCAAAATGGCCGCTTAAACTCCGTGATCCTGAAAATAAAATTGAGTGGCACAATTGCAAATTGCGAAAAATAAAATGCGTAGAGGTGGAAGGCCGCGAAATTCTTTTTGGAAGGAATTGTCGTATGTTTTGGTGAAACTCGATGGGAAAAATGCAGCATTTTGTCCTGGGTGCAAGAGAACTATGACAAATACTCCTTTTTCATCAGTTTTCAAGCGTGAAAATTTTAAACTTTGCCAAGGAATTGCTTGGCGTTTTCGATTTTGTGCATTCATATCCATATACTTATTTTTTAAAAGTTTTAAAATAATTAATTTGTTGCTTTTCTGTGATACTAATATTTGTTTACATATTTTTTATTGATCGCCAGACCGCCGCCATATTTTTTTACATTTATTACAGGTTTTTTACGTATATTACATTTTTTACGTAATATACGTCAAAAACCTCGAGTGACGCGTCACTGTGCAACCCTGATTCAGGTGGTAAGGGTTGTTGGTGAATTTAGCGATCCTTTTCTAGCAACTTCTGGGGTATCACAGAGATCACGCCTAGGTCCCTTAATGTTCATTTTATATATGAATGATATTAAGCAAATATTCAGGCACTCCTCGTTTTTACTTTATGCTGACGACCTCAAGTGTTATACAGTGATTCATCCGTCTACCTTTCAAAAAGATATTTTAAAGTTACAAAGATATTTAAAAAGACCCCAAAATTGGTGTGTTAAAAATCATTTAAGTATAAACATTAAAAAGAGTTTTGTTGTAACCTTTTCGAAAGGTAGTGTAAATTTATATTTAAACAACTACACTATTGATGGTCATATTTTCGAGAGAGTAGAGAGGGTGCGTGATTTGGGGGTTGTATTTAATAGTAATTTAGTATTTAATGATCATATTACTGAGACTGTTTCAAAAGCCTCTAAAGTCTTGGGTTTTATAATGAGATGTGCCTCTGTTTTTCATAACATGTTGACCATCAGGACTTTGTACCTGACGCTTGTCAGAACAATTATAGAATATGCATGTATCATTGGGGCACCTTTCTACGTCTTCCATATAATCAGAATTGAACGTGTTCAGAACAAATTTCTTAGATTTGCTGCGAGATTACTCAATATCCCCTTTGACGTGCAAACACATGATTACAGGGAACTTATATCGGTATTAAATATACCATTGTTAAATTCACGGTTCTACTTTGCAGATATGGCTTTTTTGTATAGACTTATGAATGGAGCTATCTTTTGTCCTTCACTTCTCTCTATGATAAATTTATAAGTGCCCAGAATGTTTTCTAGGCGATATACATTGTTTTCGGTGGCATTTCACAAAACTAATTATGGTAATAACTCATTGATTGCTAGACTTAGCAGAGAGGCAAATATGATTTCTGACGACATTAATTTCTTCGATAATAATGTCACACGATTCACAACATCATTACGTAATATCTTGCTAAACGAAAACTAAAATATCTTTTCTTAAGTGGCTACCTAGATTTATTTAAAATAGTATTGTAATTTTTAGATTTAGGATTACTAATTAAAAGATTTTTATTTACTCTGCTTGACGGGCATTTTCTTGCATCCGTTTCTTTTTTCCTCCCTCCCGATCAACAGCATTTGACAGCCTACATTTGACATCTACTAACCGCTGTTCCAATCGTCTTTTGTGTTTCGTTCTTGAATATATCCAAAAGAACTCCTAGAAAAAAAGTTACATTATTTAAAAATATTTTTAAAAATTTATTTAGTCTGTAATGATCCACTTTCCGATGAGTGACAGATAAATTTATCCCAAGTTATTTCTTATGGGAAGAATTTATCTATGACGGATCGGGAGGTTTAGATTTTTTTTTTAATTTACTTCTTAAAGTTGTTTTTACGTACTTTCTAAAGATTTAAATGTTGTCGTGGCGGAAAAATTATCCTTTGATATTCCGTGAAATGGTTTTCCTGCCTTACTGTACTTTAATTGAACTTCCTTTTTACTGATTCTCGGTAATATAATACGGATTGCAACGTTGGCTGATTTCGCGCGTGCTGCATAAATAAAAATAAAGAAAATCATAAAATTAAATTAAAAATCAAAAACTTACCACATGAAGTAGAGATTCTTCATTATTACTGAGAGTTTGGTCAAAATCTTTAAAATCTTGTACCGTTTCTTTTGGCAAAGTTTTCAAAATTGGTTTCTCCGTAATTTCAGAGATTGTAGTTGCAGCTTGATTTATTACTACCGCATCTGACAACGTGTCTAATCTTCTGTTAATATGATGTAAAAGTCGTCTTTCTAAAAGTTCCATCGATTTTGTGAACACTTCAGTCAAATCTGAAATAAGAAGTAGTGTCATAATTAAAATAATTAAATGTTGTGTAAATTTAAAAAAAAATTTGTAAATAATTAATTTAAAACTAACTTACCAGTATCATTTCTGCAGTGTGCACATTTTTTACTATTCCGATGATTAGAATTTTCAGTGACTCTTCTTTCGGAAGCAGAAGCATATGGACTTTTAAATTTTCTTGCTCTTGTTTGAGCTGGTTTTGTAAATGATGCTTTTTCGGACTGCTTATACTCGTTGTTGTTCGGTTCGAGTTCTTCTTCAGATTCTACATCTGGAAAGTTTTCTATCACTGAATGGATTGACGAAGAAGCTACTGGCATGGCATTCGCTGTAAATGTTAAAAAAAATAAAGATATTATTAATGAAGTATCATTTCTGCAAAATTTTAAATAAGTAAACATAAAAGCATCGAAAAAAGATTTATTTACGTATTATGCATAAAATGTATACCGATTTGAAAACTTAAAAGATTTCTTTTAAACAAAAAAAATACCTTGGGTCTCATTCACTTTACGTTGCGAATTGGCGATATTTTTCGCACCATTAACTCTTATGACGGAAGCAGAAGCGTAAGGACTTTTAAATTTTGATTTAGTTTGAGCTGATTTTTTAAATGATTTTCTGGACTGATTATATAATCGTTGTTGATCCGTTCGTGTTCTTCGTCAAAAGAATTGTCCAAAGATTTTTCAGATTCTGTATTAGTAAAATTATTTTTCACTGAATGGCAACGACATTTTTCGCTTCGGCTAAAATGGCATCAGCTGATTCATCGCAACTTGAATCGGAATGTTCTCGAGGTTCATCACTTAAGCAACTTTCCTCAAAGGTACTTGTATCAACAATTGCGCTATCGAAGGCTTTATCCTGGCGCCTTATTCCTTGTTGAAAAGAACCTTAAAAAAGTAAAATAATAGTTAAATATTCAATAACATTAATTTAAGTTTTATCGGATTTATAATTTTAATAATTAATATTATTCTTACTTCCTTCTCTTAATAAAATTACAGCCCATTCTCCCCACTTTGGATCAGGATGTTTTCAAGTTTCAACCAACTCATCAATAAATTTACATTCTACGATGGGTGGATATTTACAAAACTTTACTGTTTAGTTTAATGAACTGCACAACAACATGGGTTGTATTTTTGTGCAAACTTTTGATATTCATTTTCACGTGTTCCATTAGTAACCTTCAAATATAACAAAGTATCTATGTATGTGTGTATGCAATAAAAAATAATTTTTGCTATGTGGTACAATTTGATGATGAATTATTTAAAGTTTAGACACGAAACCTTGTAAAAGAACATGTAGAAAGTGCTTTTCTAAAATTTGGAGGTTAGAAATTACGTCATGAATTTTTTTTCACTACATCTGAATTACAGAGAGTATTGAAAGTTTTAATATATTTGTTAATGTCATATAAAATAGAAGCAACAATAGCAATAATTTTATCAGAAAAATTTCTATAAAAAAAACACAAACACTGAATAAAAAATCTGATGCAACACGTAGCTATTGATTTTCGATAAAAATTTATTTGCTTGTAATCCAATAGTGTAATAAAAATTATGTTTTAAACGCAATAAATGTATTTAAAAAAATATTTTGTAATATAAAATACACTGGACAATTAATTATTTGTGTTAATTTATTTGTGCAAGCAGTGTGAGTACACGTGGTTGACGCGTCGCGGTCTATAACTTTGAGGTTGTTAATGTTAGAGTTGAGGGAAGAAATGAGGTTGAGGTTAGAAATCATGTTCTGAATCTTATCGCATTTTCAACACTTTAATGAGAAAAATATTTAGTACTATAAGAAATTGATAAATATAAAATATAAAAGGTAACATAATTACATGACTTTACCTCCACAATTTCTGTCAGAGCGATGCTATCTGAGAAATAGATGGTGAAACGGTGTATACACAGATGATTGCGTACGGCAAATTGCCGATTTAACATTTGTCTATTGGGCAGGCAAAACTTAGCAGACAAAGATAGAAGTAATTGTAGCGCGCGAAAATACGTCCATTCAAAGATTGAAAAATAACTGATACTTTTTTAAAAATGAATTTGATGACTATTGTTTTCTAATATAATTTAGAACCAATTTATCGATTTTAAATGAAAAAAGATATCGATAAAAATTCCCTATTCATAGTTCAGTGATGCAATAAAGGAATTGCATAGATTCTTTTTTCAGAATTTTCGTTCACTCACATGACAACCATTTTTCGATTAATATCAGTTAAAAAATAACTTTTCACCACATTCCTTGCATCCTTCTGCATTTCTCACATGTATAAATCACTCGAATCACGAGGGTAATCAAAAATAGACTTCTTCTTTTCCCATACATGTCCAACAATTACTATTTTGTCTAACGAATGATATTCTTTTAATTTAACGATGTCAGCGATTTTAAAAATCTTTTTGCTAGAAAGCATCATAGTGTTGTCTGGATAAGATGTGGAAATAGTTAAGTTAGTGTATTTGAGCTTTTAATCCTCGTTCGATCTTCTGTCACGGATTCGGTTTCAATTATTTGTATGACAGGTGGCGATGATGGATTTTTGTTTACAGTCATTTCAAATAACCGTCGAAAAATTTGAGACAAGGCTCTATTTCCACTGCGAACAAGTTTTTTAATTTACCCAAAAAATTTCAAATGGAAAAGCGGTGATGTTTTTAAAACTAGAATTCAAGAATTTTGCATCATCTGCTAAATGAATCAGATTATGCATGTTCATCACTTGCATTGAAGTTCCATAGGTATGCTTTAAAAGTTTAAAAAAACAGATCAAATAATGCTTTGCTAAACTGTTCCATGAAATAGCAAATTCTTCATCTCACAAAATGCGACAAGCTACGTGCAACAAAAGAAAATGCTAGGAAAGTCGAGGACTTGAAATGTTTTTAAAAACAATTGGACCGCTATATAAGAGACAGAAAAGAAGCTCAGTCGCCTTCCATTTCGGAAGAAACTTTTAAGATCGAGGTTTCCTCGGAAATTCAATTGGAACTTGATTTTTCAATGCTTTCAATCTTTCAGATAATGTTTGTCTGTCTCTCACACTCAATTTTGTCTTCAAACCTGATGTCAAACATTCTAATATTCTTTTCATAACACCTGATCCCAAATGCATAAAATCTAAAATAAATATGGAAATTATATTTATTGTTTGTTTTAAAGAAAGAAGTGTTGATTCTTCTTTATGGTGTTCAGGTTGAGTTTTTTCTCTAAACGAATTGTCGGTTCTCAAAGGTTCATTAGTTGATGGATAAACGGTTCGATAACCTTTCTTTTTAGATTTTTTCGATTTCACTCTTTTTCCCTTAATTTTACAACGTTCGCATGCGTAGTATCCTCCATGTCCTTTGGTACCTTTTGCAAATGAACGAGCGGGAGTATCACAAACAAAACATTTTATTCTAACTTTGAAGTGTCTATTTTTAATTGTCAAACCTTCTTCGAATAAACGATTCATCTCTTCCTTGAAATCCTTCAGATATTCTTTAATATTTTTTGGTTTGCATTTTCCTAAAAAAAGTCCAATACAAAATGGCTTATAAATATTATTAGGCGTATAAATTTTTGCAGTAATAGGCCGCAAATGGTTATTACTAGACCGAAAAAGTTGCATTCCATCAATATTAATAATTAGAGAGATTGTATCACTTTTGTGCTCATTCACATTCAAGCAATTTTTAATACCTGAAGCAATTCCAAGGTAAGCAAACTGACCTTTTCCTCCATCCTTATCTTCCATTTCCGTTATAACATATTTAGCTGAAGAGGTTATTAACAACGTTTTAGAAGATGCTGGTAATTGAGGTAGCACATTTTTTCTTAAAATCTTAAGAATTTCATCAACTTTAGTCAATGGTACTTGACCTCCTTGTGCCCACATTCTTATTTCGGAAACTATGTCCATTTCGGAAGATTCATCATTTACGTCAAGCTCATCATCTGAATATTCAAAATCGTCAATTATTTCTTCGTCAGTATTCTCGGTTTCCGACTCATCCCCATAAATGTCTTTGTAACGATAGAGTATCGTAGTATAGTCGCCCGGCGAAAAGAGAGAAAGTAGACAGCGTAAGTAGTAGTGTCACTCTCTTCCCCCACCACTCGCTGTCACCTAGCTGCTAGTGATAGACCTTTCGTCTCGCACCTTTTCCTCAGTCTTCTTCCGACTCGCCTAGAGGTGCTTCTCTGACGATTGGAAGCGACTCACTTCTGGCACCTGGTGCTTAGTAGAGGTGCGTCACTCTGAACACCAGAGCCTTCCTCACTTCCTAGAAGGAGCTGTACTTGTTCCTGTAGGTGCTTCTGCGGAACACACTAGTGAATATTACTTCGCACTAGCATCGCGTCGGCCATGAATATTGGAACCGAATCCAATCTCTAGCTTCTTCCCGATTACGAATAATAATCGACCAAGCGTGCACGACCCTAGTATCCGTCCGTACCGTCGTCTAGGAGGTAAATTCTAGAAAGTACCTCACGCGAAAGTAATATGCGTCGTCCTGATCAACATCTTCGCGAACGTGGTAAATATGTTTAAATCCGTTTGATTCTGGATTAATGACGAGCGTGATCGGAGCTCAGCAAACGCTCCTCTAGAATAGCTAGTTCTTTTATCGTTATGTTTTCTAGAGTTTAGTATTTTATTTGCATTGTATAGCTTCTTTTGTTCTTATATTATTTTATGTAATAATTCATTTTTGTATATTTGCTTATTCTTTTATTTAAACAATATATTCTCTTTCGAAGGTTTAAATAAAGTCTCGTTGATGACTACACCTCTCCTCTACATCATAGTAAGAAATAGTTCCGAAATGAATCGAAACATAGATGGCGCTTCACGCCATCTACCGAGATTTAAAATAACTAGTCAAAATAGGTACCCGGACTCCATCCGGCGAGCAAATCCTTTGGCAATAAAAAGTCAGATCATTACATCTTCAAAATCCAAAAATAAATTGTCTTCAGCGTCTTCAAACTGCTCGTCTTCGTCGCAAGATACATAATCATCGTCATCATCATCTGTATCATCAGCATCATCAAAATCTTCATATGTAATTTTATCACAATCTTGGTAATCGTAGTGGCAGCTATTAACTTGTGCAAAATTATAAATATTTTTATCATCATGGCTATGAGAGACACTTGGTTTATCTAAACTTATTTTATACAAAACATTAATTCGTAGAATAGGGTAACTGAACCAGTGGTGGATCAGTTAAGCCCCTTAACTTTCTTATTTTGACTTTGAAGTTCTGTATAGGTTGTTTTTAGACAAATTCGAGGTTATTCTTTATAGTATTATGGACCAGATAGTTCCAATAGACATTTCCTTCAAGGTTAGACTTAATTTTGACACCTACGTTTACTTTAATGCTCCATCAAAGATAATTTGTCAATGATCCTATTCTGGATCACTGTTTGCATCAGTCATGGTTATAGATTCCTCCAATGGTGGATCACTTAAAAAATCATACTAAAAAACATTGCATTTCAAAATTACGAGACTGAGACGTTTTGCAACTTTTATAAGGCTTTACGGACAGATTTTCAAATTCACTTTCCTATCCATATCCCCTCCTCTTTCATTTCTATAGGTATAATGTGACTAAATATTAATTAATCATCTTTTTATTAGAATTTTTGGTAATAAATAAATAGAAACTCTTAAAGCTTCAGTTTCAATGATAAATAACATTTATTAATTCTGGGTATTTTAATTCAACAAAAATTTAACAATTTGAAATCAGGGGGTCGATTACGTAACTTTCCCACATCACACATCTCACTTCCCACATCTCACTTCCCACATTTTACATCCCACTTCTCACTTCCCACATTTTACATCCCACATCTCACTTCCTACATTTTACATCCCACATCCCATTTCCCACATCTCACTTCCCACATTTTACATCCCATTTCCCACATTTTACATCCCACTTCTCACTTCCCAAATTTTACATTCCACATCTCACTTCCCACATTTTACATCCCACATCTCACTTCCTACATTTTACATCCCACATCCCATTTCCCACATCTCACTTCCCACATTTTACATCCCACTTCTCACTTCCCACATTTTACATCCCACATCCCACATCTCACTTCCTACATTTTACATCCCACTTCTCAATTCCCACATCCCATTTCCCACATCTTACTTCCCACATTTTACATCCCACTTCCCACATCCAACATCTTGTGGGAAATGGGAGAGATGTGAGAAGTGGGATATAAAAGGTGGGAAGCGTGATAAGAAAAGTGTAATGTACAATGTGAGATGTGAAAAGTGAAATGTGAGAAGTGGGATGTGAAATGTGGGAAGTGAGATGTGGAATGTGAAATATGGGAAGTGGGATATGGTATGTGAAATATGGGAAGTAAGAAGTGAGATGTGAAATATGGAAAGTGAGATGTGAAATATGGGATGTGGGATGTAAAATGTAGGAAGTGAGATGTGGGATTTGGGAAGTGGGATGTAAAATGTGGGAAGTGAGATGTGGGATGTAAAATGTGGGAAGTGAGATGTGGGAAGTGGGAAAGTTACGTAATCGACCCCCAGGTGTTAACAATTAATAAACATTTGAATTAGTGTTAACTAAAATTTAACTCATAAAATTTTCAATAAAACAATGCGTCAACAGGCGAAAAGTAGGACTGATCCACCACTAGATTTTGTTATTTTTTTGGTTCCAGTCGTGGATCACCCCAAAACAATGGACACGCGCTACTTAAAGACGTAAATATTGTTCTCAGGGCTCTATGGGGATGAAACGAAATGCCTCCTATTGTGAAAAGAGTTAAAAATTGTCCTAAAATGGCTCCAAAGCTTTCTATTCCAAAATATACTCTTAACTTACATGTTAAGAAAAACTCTTGTTTTCTGTCACCACTTTAGTAATTGTTGTCCTGCTTTCTTCGCGATGAATTTAAAAATTTTTTTAAATTGTAATATTGATCTGTATAACTTTCTTAACAATTACCGACACTTGCGGTTCATTTACTTACAAACGTGTAAACACAAATGAACATTTTTCTCGCAGTTGATCCACCACTGGTGCAGTTATCCTATATTCTTTTTTTAATTTAAAATGAAACTTAATTAAAAGTTTCATTAAATAATTTCAGAAAGTTTGTAAAGAATTAATGAATTTAATTGTTTAACACATTTTTTAAAACATTAGTTTTTAAATAAATTTTATATTTTTTCATAAATAAATTTTAATTTGCAGCATATACATACCAGATGAAGATTCTTCCTGCGAAATATTGTCATCAGACAATTTCAACTTTTTTGAACACCTGTGTCTCTCAACTCTGTCGCGATTTATAAATCTTTTCCTGTCTTGTCCAAACATTTTATATTAAAATTTTCTGAAATAGTTTTAAAAAATTAAAGAAATTAAAATTTAACATAAATAATATATAATAATACTTAATAAGAGTTTCCAAGTATTAAAAAATTTAGTTTATTGACTAAATAAAATAAAATTGAAAACTGTATCTTTTGAGGTTTAGTTATACATATAATAATTTTCAAAAACTACAAACAAACATTTTTTAGAAAACATAATTTTGCAAAATTTTATTTTCATACTTGTAAACTAAATTTTAACAAATTATATATTCTTATGTAACCTTTACATTTTATTTATTGAAATAACCTTTTATGAAAATAGAAAATAACCTCGCGTTCTATGTATTCTCTATTAAAATATGAAATATTTTCTATACTTACATTCCTCTTTAATGAAAAAATCAAAAA
Source organism: Leptopilina boulardi (assembly GCF_019393585.1). Lineage (NCBI taxonomy): Eukaryota > Metazoa > Arthropoda > Insecta > Hymenoptera > Figitidae > Leptopilina > Leptopilina boulardi. Next base: position 3,460,214 of record NW_026137899.1, on the reverse strand, counting down.
AGTTACTCCTGTTTTGCATTATAATCAAACATTTTGACATTAATAAAAAACAAACACGCACTATTTTTAAAAATAAATTAACTGCAATTGTGATAGAATTCTAGTTTAGTGACGTGAAGACGCAGATGTGAGATATAGTTAATAGTCCAATTGCGCATGCCTCAAATGCTGATCTGAATATATTACTGGCATTGTAATGGATGAGTACTACCTTTCAGTACTGGTAAAATTCCCGGAAACCAGTACTGGTAGATTGTACTGTGCCAATACAATGCCAGTGGTGAGCTTCGGCATTTTACCGTAATTTCTACTAGGGATATATCCTAAGGTTCGGATAAGGTTGCCTTATTATTACTAGGGACCGCGTCAGGATTACTGTTGCAGACCCTATACTATTTGTCCCGCTGAATATTGTCCATTCCCTATTAAGGGGTAACACCACTCTAGAGGCAGAAAAAAAGACCTATCTGTGATGATGTATTTTGAGAAAATGAAAAAAGGAATAGGATTCCTTTTTAGAGGGCTTCTTAACTGCATATATACTTCAAAAAAATTTCGCTGCATTTTTTTAAAAATATATATGTATATTTCATAGATAATTAATAAATAATAATTTAATGATAATATAATGATAACAAAAAATTAATAATATAATATAAATAATTATTATATTGATGATAAAAAATAATGACATAAATGATATAAATATAATAAAATTATTAATATTATTATTTTTATATACTTAAATATGTTAAGGAAATTATTATTTTTCATTAGAAAGCAATACAATTAGCAAAAAAATAAATAAAGTAGCGTTTAGGTACGGTCATTGGCAAATCAGGACGGTCTAAGCAGCGACTTACAAGACGGACATATTTGACTTGAAACATTTTCAAATAAGACCGTCTGATTAGTCCATGGTGAGGCCCTAACCAGACCGTCTACACTAGACGGTCTTGTTTATTGCTGATCGGGAAATCATTGGACTCTAGACTTCCCCAACATTTTTCCACACAGGTATTTTAAAAATTTTATAAACGAAAGGGCTACAAAGCTTCCTCCACGAGGAAGCAAAAATGGTAAAAAATCATATTTTTTATTCATACCCCTACAAAAATTAGTAATTTACTTATTTCTTATGGCAATGAGGTTCACATAGAAGAGATACATATAAAAAAGTATATTCTTTGTGCAATTAATTTCAGATAGAAATTGTGATTTCCACAAAGTATACAAATCTCTTAAGACGGATTCGCAACCTACAATGTGCGGCAGCAGATATTATTATAAATTTTTGGATAAAATGTTTGAAAATTATCAGGATATACTCTTAAATATATGTGACTTGGACAGTTAAAAGGGACCTTATGTCCTTATGTTAACTTGAAAGTTAACAAGTTAAAAATGATGCTCCTACACGTTGAAATGGCTTGAAACTCTTTACTCGGAGGTTTTTGGGGTCTTTGATTACGAATCTGACATTAGATTTTAAAAATTCAAAATGGCGGATCCAATATGGCGGAAAATTTTTTAAAATTGATTGGATTTGCTTAAAACTCGTTTAAAAATCTGATGTTAAATTCGTAATCAGCGACCCCATAAACCCCCGAGTAAAGAGTTTCAAACTAATTTGATCAATTTTTATATTCACCTATTTTCTACTTAAAATTTTTACGATTTTTTTAATCAGTTGTGTCTATCATTGAAGAGCATTTGTAAAAAGTCTAATGAAGCTAGAGATGCGCGGTTTGTTGCATTGAAAATCGATTTTTTCGGGCATTTTTTAGAAATTCTCTTCGGTGAAATTATAGTTAATATGTTTTGCAGAAAATAAGCCATAGTAAACAAAAATTGCAGCATTTTAAAAAAAAATTTGTAATAGCGATATGAGAAAATATTTTTATTGCCTAAAATGTGTGTAAATAAACAATTTTTGTAAAATAAAAATTTTTCTCTTAAAAAATAACATGTTTTCTTCAAAAAATATAATTAAATAAATTTCTGATTCTTGAGAGGGAAATATAATTTTTGTTATAAATGCCTTTAATTAGCAAGAGAAATACCTTAAGTACAAAAACTCTTGCCCCAAGAATGACTATAGAATATTTATAAGATTCATGCAACTACATTTGATATAAACACACATATTATTTTTTCAGCAAACAAATATGACCTTGTTAGTAACTCCAGTTCAAACAGTGGCAGTTGAATGTACGGAAGTCAGTCCAGAGTTCACTGATAAACCAGTGGAAGGTGATGATGCAAAGGTTAGCCATTCAAGCATCTTTGAATTTCTAAAGATTATTCACTGAACTCAATATTTCAATAATACACTCGATTATTTAATTTCAGTTTTATTCTGATCTTTATCATATGGCCTTACACAATGCTGGAATCAAAAGTCGCATTCTAATGAAGAATACGTCTTTCATACTCGCTCGAACGGTCACCAAACTATTACAAAAGACTAATGTTATTAGTATGTCTTCTTGACACACGGAAGTCAATGTTTATCTCAATCAAATAATAGATTACTTCATTCTTAGTTAAACATTATATAATAATCATTTTTTTATAAATTTAAATTTTCCTAAATTTAGAAACAGATTCAAAAGTCTTTAAAACAATCCACCACCGCATTAAGTATTTAAATTAATCAACATAAATAGTTTTCAAATGTGATATTTTTATTAAGAAAATTTATTTCAACATACTGTGAGTTTTTATTTCATTTTACAAATTCGTATTAAAAAGATAAAAAAAAAAATTATATGAAGAAATGAAAACTGAACGTAAATTTGAAAAAATTTATCTAAATTTTGACAGTTGGAATTAGTTTGTATCACTTTATTCTAATTAAAATTAAAAGTGTTGGAAATGGATTTATATTTAATTGTCAATTTTTTGCTATTTACAAAATTATTCAAATTATTCTTGTATAGTATGATAAAAATTTGAAAAATAATTAAAATTAATTAAAAAATTAGATTTTTATAATTGGATTTCAATTTCTTAAACTAATTAAATAGAGGAGAGTCAGCATGGTTGTAAAAATACACTAAAGTGGAATGTTTCTTCTGAACATCAGAAGATGATTGGGATTTTTTTCCGATTTTTTTTATATATAAAAATTGAATTTTCGATGTCTGGAGTGAAAAGGATAGAGATATATCACTATCCTTTTCACTCTCATTATTTTCGGTTTTGCATTCGACATTTACATCAACATGTAACTTCATCCTAAAGATACAAGGAAAGAAGGTTTCACCTATAAACCAGATTCACAATATGACAGCTAAAATCACTTTAATTTCAATTCCGTGCATACCGATATATATCGTGGCGCTTAACATGTGAAATCACATAACTTTAAACAAAAAAAATTTACAAAAAAATTATTTTTCCAAATTCTTAAAAATATGAATATGAAAATGTTATTAAAGCTTATTTTAAGTAGATTTTCTTGTCAGCGAATTTACCTTACATAAGCAAATTCTTACCGTATCTTCACAAAAAAATGAGAAAAAATTGAGACAAGTAGGTGGCGCGCCACTTTCTATGTTATCTAGTAGATACATTTTGAACTGCAAAAAAAATAAAACAATGTTTTTTCTGTGTTAAAAGAAAATTTAATGTTGTTAATATTTAATATCAAAATATTGTTAATAATTTCTTCTATGTGTAATTATATTTTTTGTGAACTTTGAAATGGGGGCACATTTCATAATGAATTTAATTTTTAATTTATTTTTGTAAAAAAAAACATTAAAAAATGGAAATATATTTTTTTTAGAAAAATCGGGAAAGCGGATCGGGTGCAGTTCCGAATAGCACATACCTCTGATTTCGATAAAACTTGGTATCCCTACGTAATTTGGTGCGCTGATTACGAAAATCATAGTGAAAATTGGCGGAAATTTAATTATCATGGTAAAAACCATAAAAAACACCATAAAATCATGGTTTTTTTCGATTATCTCGTAAAAAACAAAAAACTTCGAAAAAAGTTTTAGACGAAAGTTGTAGATCTCTAAAAAACACACATTTCATGTTTTATGCATTTTTTACCAAAAGTCATTATTTTTCGAGAAAAACGCAAAATAGTAAACACGGCCTTCGGCCGCGTAAGGTACTGCTCGTGTTTACTATTTTGCGTTTACCGCTGCTGTAGACTCCACCCCACAATTTCTGCAAATTACTTTCGGACACATCCACCCCCTCTCGCCAAGATTTCTTAAAAAGAGAAGCGAGCAGTACCTTACGCGGCCGAAGGCCGTGTTTACTATTTTGCGTTTTTCTCGAAAAATAATGACTTTTGGTAAAAAATGCATAAAACATGAAATGTGTGTTTTTTAGAGATCTACAACTTTCGTCTAAAACTTTTTTCGAAGTTTTTTGTTTTTTACGAGATAATCGAAAAAAACCATGATTTTATGGTGTTTTTTATGGTTTTTACCATGATAATTAAATTTCCGCCAATTTTCACTATGATTTTCGTAATCAGCGCACCAAATTACGTAGGGATACTAAGTTTTATTGAAATCGGAGGTATGTGCTATTCGGAACTATATCCAGCGGATCTAATATAGCGAACAATTTAAAAAAAAATTATCGGATTTGCATGAAACTCGTTATTCTGGGGTTTTTGAGGTCGCTGATTACAAATCTGTTGTCAGTTTTTCAAAACTCAAAATGGCGAATCTAAAATGGTGAGGATTTTAGGGTCGCTTATTACAAATCCGATGTTAGTTTTTTATAAATTTATAAATTGATTTACTTGCAACTCTTTACTTAGGGGTTTTTTAAGTTGCTGAGTAGCAATCCGATGACAGTTTTTGAAAATACAAAATGGTGTAACAAGTTTCACGCAAATTTGATTAATTAAAAAAAACATCCGCCATCTTGCACGCGCCATTTTAAATTTAGAAAATTTTGAAAAACTGACATCGGATTCGTAATCAGTGACCCAAACAACCCCAAAGCAATCATTTTCAAGAGCTTAGCTCAACTTTTTCAAATTTTGTCCACCATATTAAATCACATTCCTATTGATAATCCCTGTACAAAATCTTGTACAAGAAAATGTACATTTTCCACACCAGAACTGGTACAATACAGTTGCTGAACGTGTACATTTTCTTGTACAAGATCTTGAACAGGGATATTCAATAGGGATACTTGTGTGTATATTGTTATAAAAAATGTTATTAATTAATTTTTATTAATTAATTTTTAATTATAAATTAAATAATAATTAATAATATTTTAATTTTTGACAAAGTTATGTTTTTTTGAATTCAAAATTGTTTCGATTGTAACCACTGGGCGTTCAAGGATTGAAGTAGTGATAAACTTTTAAAGAAATATTACTTTATATCTTTCTATATCCCCAAAATTCTATTTCTTTTTATCTTTTCACTTTCAGCAGGGTAACCACACAAATAAATCCTAATTAATTAATTAAATTCTTAATAAAAATTATAAATTTATAACCTGATTAATATTAATATAAAAATTATTTCTACTCAAGGATTATAGGTGATTGACTAAAAATAAAATTTCCACAAACGATTCATACAATAATTTATTTTTGCTTCGATCATTATTCCGTACTTTTATGATACATTTACAGAACATGGACTTGCATAATGGGGATTAGATGCAACGGGCTATACTCAATTAATTTGTTTGTTTTTTTAGAACCTTTTGTGTAAAACTGAGGCACTGGACCTAATGTCTGAATGGAAAAAATTTCAACTATATATATAATACCATTACCAAATCTAAGTTCGTAAGTACGCTTGTACTACGACGCAGCTAATTAAAATTATTTAATAGTACACATCTTATAGTCTTTCATGAAAAAATAAGCTTAGAGTTACGATAGATTAACAAAATAGGTCATTCTTTATCAATCTGAATTTGTCTCACGAGCCATAAGGAAAATTAACTCGTCTGAAAAATTCCAAGATTTTTTATAATTGCAAAATATATATATTTTTTTCTTTTGTTGCTATATCGCATATTCTGCTACTTTTATTTCGATGTCAAGTCCCTTGATTTTCGATTGATCGAGCGATGAAATAAAGTAATGGAATGCTTTCTAATCACTAAATTTACAATTCATTGTTTGATTCCTAACATTAAATTCCAGTTAGCAGTGTCTTGTCTGAACTTTTACGGAAGTTTGTGCTTCCAATTTCAGAAGTTTTCACTGCCAATGTCAAAAAAACTTGGTCGAAGCAGAATAATTTCCGCTTGCGCAGAAAGATTGACAATAAAGCCACGAAAAGTTGATAAATTGGAAGCAGTAACTTCTGTAAAAATTTAAACAAGACTCTGTAGGTACTGTCTGTTATTATTATACAAGAAAAAAATTTATTTCTCTACTTTTCAATTACGAAATAATATAAGATTGAAATTTAAAAAAAGAAGAAATACATGAATTGGCTTGACTCGAGATAACAATAGTTTCACATTAAATTTTTCTTCTCTATTGTAGTATTTTTAGAAGAAAAACGGTTAGGCAAATAAATGCTTAATGCAGAAATTAAAAATAAAATCACAATACATGTACTTTACCGATTGCATGGCATTTAGATTTTTAATTTAAAAAATCGATCACAAATTGAGAACTATTGATCAAGGTGCTCATTGAAACTTTTTCAGAATCGTTTTTCATTTTCTTTTTGATTATCATTTTTCTTTCAATTTTTCTCCATTCTTAGAATATGCAATTTTTCCCTTTTATCTTTAGTAATACTGAAATTTTTAGAGGCTTAAAGTCGTCTAGACTTTTTATTTACAAACATTTTTTAAGAAGAGACGTTAAATCGTTTATTGTTAAAACTTTTATTGCTCTATAAATCTGAATTAGTAAAAATGTTTACTAATTTGAATTAGTGACTCACTTTTTGCTTCTGAATTAGTTAAATTTTACCAATTGTTAGTAAAAGTTACTAATAATTAGTAAAATTTTACTAATTCAGAAGCAAAAAGTGAGTCACTAATTCAAATTAGTAAACATTTTTACTAATTCAGATTTAGAGAGTGAAAGAAAATTTTTTAAAAATAAAATTTAGTACATTTTAAATTAAAAATTTGGGGAAAAAATTGTCTTGTCCTGAATGGAACCAAATTTCGTTAACCCTTCACAGAAAAAAAAATTTGCCCACGATGAAAAGAAAAATCATTGTTATCCGGTGCTTCCATAGCACCCCCGAAACGAGAAAACTTAACCCGCAAATCGTAGCTGTTCATTTAGAGAAGATTTACCCCTTTCTAGGGGTGATTTTGAAATTTTTTCAAAAAAACTTGTTTTTTAAGAATCAGCAAAAAGTTATAAATTATTTTAATGACCTCATTTTCTAGGTACAAGTAATTAAAAAATTTTTTAATAAACAAGAACTCGAATTTGTAACATTTCTTTTATATAGGTGACGATTTTGGATAATTTAATTAGTTAATAAATAAATCGTGTTAATGAATTTATATATACACTACCGTCCGAAATTGTGCGAACTCTGCTTTTTCAACAACTATAAAACTGTTCAAATCTTCAAAAATATTAAAACTAAAATTGTTTCCTCTTTATTTTATTAAAGTTAATAAAATTCTGAAAGAAATGACACCTTGACAAAGAGAATATGTTAATTTTTCAATTAGATATCTAAGAAAAACCCAATTTTCAATGTTTTTACTATTTTTTTTATTTCTCTGGCAAAAACTAATATTTTTAAACGTTCTTAGGCTCATTGAAATCGTATTTTGTTATGTAATTCAAATTATATAAAACAATGCATGTACACATTCTTCCCTAGCGTATGCAAACCGTGAAAGTTGGCTCATAAAATGTCAAAAAATTTAAATTTAATTCTACAATAAAATATAATGTTTAAAAATCAAGTAAATATATCATTCTAAACTTCTCTGATTTATGTAAGTAAATTTAAGATTTATACATTTTACTGATAATTTTTTGTCATATAAATATTAATCACAATTTTTTGACATTTTATGAGCCAACTTTCACGGTTTGCATACGCTAGGGAAGAATGTGTACATGCATTGTTTTATATAATTTGAATTACATAACAAAATACGATTTCAATGAGCCTAAGAACGTTTAAAAATATTAGTTTTTGCCAGAGAAATAAAAAAAATAGTAAAAACATTGAAAATTGGGTTTTTCTTAGATATCTAATTGAAAAATTAACATATTCTCTTTGTCAAGGTGTCATTTCTTTCAGAATTTTATTAACTTTAATAAAATAAAGAGGAAACAATTTTAGTTTTAATATTTTTGAAGATTTGAACAGTTTTATAGTTGTTGAAAAAGCAGAGTTCGCACAATTTCGGACGGTAGTGTATATGGGACGAAATTCCACCACGAAGTATTGTTAGGTTTTTTCAAAAACTGTAGGAGAGGGAAGGGGTTGGATTTTTTGAAAAATTTAAACAGTGAATTTTGATTTTATTCGGAAGTTCAAAATGTGTATTTTTACTACAAAAAATATTGAGATGTCCTTGTTTATTATTTTCGAGATATTAATTAATTAATTAATTACACTGTGTTACAAACAAAATATGACTTCAAAAACTTCTCATCGGACCTAGTAGACTTTGTAGAGCATAAAAAACTAAAAATAATGATGTATATTTAATTGCTTAGATACCCTCAAAATTTGATTTTAGAGACGAAATACCATTTTTTGTGAAAAAATCCTTGTAACTTTCTTATTTTATGCTCGATTTCAAATTTTTGTATCTTCTTAATTGATGACGATAAAGACCAAATACTTTTAAAAATTTCTTTTTTTTTATTGATTTTTCAACTTTTTGATCAATTTGTAACTGTTATGTGATGAGATATACCTTCTTTCTTTTTACACATCAAAAGTGTAGTCAATTCTGCTTTAAATCACCCCTAATTGGTTAGAATTCTTTAAAATTTATATAAGTTATGACCCTTTTAATTTTATAGTCACATTTAGTTTCATGCGTGATTCATAGTTTTTTCTAATTTTCATAAAGTTTAGTAGATGTTTACTACTTTTTAATTTTCAGTATACACTAACCATCTACTAAATTTTATGAAAATTAAAAAAAAACTATAAATCACGCATGAAACCTAATGTAACTATAAAATTAAAAGTCTGATAACTTAGACAAATTTTAACGAATTCTAACCGATTAGGGGCCATTTGTAGCAGAAATGAATTTTTGAAAGTATTTGGTCTTTATCGTCAACAATTAAGAAGATACAACAAAAATCCTTTATACAGTTGCAAAGATCTGTTTTTCAGTTTGAAAATTAAAAAAATTGAAATCGGGCAAAAAATCAGGAAGTTACAAGGATTTTTTCACAAAAAATGGTATTTCGTCTCTAAAATCAAATTTTGAGGGTAAATACCCACATAGCACGACTTCTTGCTGTGAGGTTACTGTAAGGATATCTGTAGGGATTGTAAGGTTACCGTGTATGCCTACAGTAAACTTGAGGTCCTCTTAAATCATCCGCCATAACACTAAGCTTACCCAGTAAAGCTATGGTAAGCTTACACAGTGAGGTCGTGGTAAGTTTACACGGTAAGGTTCTGGTAAGGTTACTGTAAGGTTGCTGTAAGGTTACTGTAAACATAGAGTAATATGAAAATATATTAAAAATAATTATATTATAATATATATTATATTATAAATTTTTTTTTATAAAAAATTATATATTTGGTAAAGTATTTCATGAACCCCAATAGGGTTTGTTAAATAAAATTTACTGCGCAGCCGTATGTGGCATAGAAAACTACTGCTCATAAATATTAATAAAATTTATTTATTAATAACATTCTATGTTTACAGTTATCTTACGGTAAGCTTACAACAACCTTACCGTGTAAGCTTACCACAACCTTACCATGTAAGCTTACCACATCCTTACCATGTAAACTTACCACGACCTTACTGTGTGTTTTTTTTTATTAACATTAAATAATTTACTAATTAATATCTCGAAAATAATAAAAAAGGACACATCTCAACATTTTTTGTAGTGAAAACACACATTTTTAACTTTCTAAAAAAAATTAAATTCACTGTTAATTAAATTATCCAAAATCGTCACCCATATAAAAAAAAGTTACGAATTCTAGTTCTTCTTTATTAAAAAATTTTTTAATTACTTGTACCTAGAAAATGAGGTCCTACAAACACATTCACATAAATAAAAATCATTAAAATAAGTTAAAACTTTATTCTGATCCTTAAAAAACAAGTTTTTTTGAAAAAATTTCAAAATCACCCCTAGAAAGGGGTAAATCTTCTCTAAATGAACAGCTACGATTTGCGGGTTAAGTTTTCTCGTTTCAGGGGGTGCTAAGGAATCACCGGGTAACAATGATTTTTCTTGGTATCGCTGGAGAACTTTTTTTCCTTCCAGACACCTGTGCCTTAAATGCCACCATGGGTCCAGTAGACCCGATCATTGTTTCGTGCTCAAATAAATTGAAAGTGTAGCTTTTGAATATTTTTTATATTTTAATATATTAGTTTGACATATTCTTGGTAATTTTTTAAGTTTTTTGAATACAACTAATTCGATACCAAAGAATAAATTAGCTTCAAACATTAATAATTATAAATTTTAACTTGAAAAGTCACATTTTATTCTGCAAAATAAATACCTTTTTTGCAAGTCCTGCTGTTGTGGTAATTTTTTCCTTAAAGAATAATAGTATAACCTTAAATTTTTAAGTCATAATATTAAAATTTAAATAACTTATGAATTTTTAAGTAAAAACAAGCAGTATTTCGTTTTTATTTTTCACAATTTTTTTAACTAACTTAAAATAAATTAAGCCTTGTAAAACTAATTATATTTTAAAAAACACATCATAAGCTACCTCAGATTAAAGTTTTGTGAAAAAATATTCAATACCGGCTGTACAATATACACGTTTGAATATGTCGGATCCAGCAGACCCATTGTGCCAGTTAAGGGTTAATTTTGAAGATTGTGAAAAATTTTTCAAATTTAACTTTCAGTATTACTTTGCATTGTGTGTATACAAAATATAAGAAAAACTCGAGGGATTTAAAGACTCGCGTCTGACTCCGATTATTATTATTATTATTATTATTATTATTTATACGAACAACATGTGAAAAAGAATATACTAGTATCTAGAGGAAAAAATCGTAATCGATGAGCACCTTAATTTAATGGAAAATTATGTTTTTCATAAAATGTAAAGAACAAGAATTTTGAAATGCTATTTTGAATTGTTACGTTACTTCGTTTGAATTATCTAGCCTCTTAAACTATACATAGATACGCGAGAGTGCGATTAACTTTATGAATGTCTGTGTCTGTGCTTTCCGATGCGAGAGAAAATTAAAATAATGATTAAATGTTTCAAGACTCGTCTTTTACAGGTATATAATGCACTCTATCTAAAAATTGTATTATATGATCCTTCATATTTATATATGTATATTTTTTCATTTTTTTTTCACTTTTTTTCTTAAAATTGTTTACAATTCGAATCTCTTTTCTCACAATATTTTATGTAGTGTGATTGATTTTTCCTCTCAAAACGTATTCGACCTGAATTCACGATTAACGGAGATATGCATTTATGAGGGACACATTCGCTTTGTCGTATATTATAGCTCTCTTTTTGCGTAAACATCTTATACGCGCGTACACATATATACGAATCTAGGTCTTTCAGCTACAATTTGAGCCTTTTGTCTAACAAAAAAACTAGATTATTCTAACAAAAAAACTAGATGTCACTTATAGTCTATTCAGCTTTATTTTTTCTCGTCAATTTTTTTTATAAATATAACGATTAGACTATTATAAATGCCGTCGCATACGGTTAAACTGCCACTGTTATAAGAATTTAACTTTTTGCTCCAAGGAGAATGTCCTTTTACATTGTTTTCATTTTTTTTATTTTGTTTTTTTATTAATGATCTCATGAAATTGTCGTTGCATTTTTGTTTTGTATTAAAAACCCAATGTTTATTTCCTACTCTATTGCCACGATTCATTTCTAAGATCCATTTTTTATCTCTATCTTAAAGAGAAAAGTCAAATATTTATGGTGTTTACTTATTATAATCTATTCAATTTTTCATTAATTTTAAAATGAAATATTAATTAGTTAATTAAATTAACTAGCTGTTTTCATTTCTTCAAAAGATTAATGTAAGTTGAAAATTTGTCTTTTATTGTATTGACATTGAGAAAAATATTTCAGATTTAAAAATACAGAACCGTAAATGAAATTTTATTGCGATATAAAATTTTATTCTTTTAAATTCTCGATTTCATTTTACTGCAAATTAAGCTTTGAATAAGTAAAATTGGGAATAGTAAATAAAATGAAAATAAACTGAAATATATTAATAGAAAGTGTTAATTAAAATAAATAAAATAAGTAGTAAAAACTATAATAACAAAATATAAACTATAAGAGCTAGAAAATGTCAAAATAGAAAGGAGTAAATATTGGCTTCACAGTCTAAACAAAATCTTTCTCCTATTATTTAATTTTACTTTTTTTCTAATTTTATGTTTTCCTCTTTTTATGTAAAAAAATGTTCTATTTATCTTTTTTTTTCAATAAGTGAGAAATTAAAAAAATCGGTAAATTAAATCATCATTAAGTCATCGCACAGTGGGGAAAGATTTAGGTGAAATCATATAAAGTTGTATCAACTGAGATAACGCTTTCTAAATAATAAAATTAACTAATAATAACATTGGAATTGACTAATGTTTCTGAGTTTATAAGAACTGATATCTCTTTTTTTCTTTTATATTCTTATCATTATTTTGATGATTGTACTGCATTGTGATTTTTCTTTAAAGGACTGATTAGCCTGGGTTGCTTTGTAAATATATAAATAAAATCTTCTTTTTCCCAAAAAAAGTTTTAAAAAAACCTAAATTGTCCCTATAATAAAAAATGAAAAAATAAAAAATTTTCTATAAGTAAAGTAAAATTTGTTTCTGGTTCAAAAGAAACTGAATTTTTTTATTTTTTCCTTGAAAAACCAGAAAAAAAGTTTTAAAAAATTTTCAGTTTTTATCAACTTAAATAAATTTTTAGTGTTTAAAAAAAATTGGACTTCAGTTTTTATAAACTTAAAAAACTTTTCAGTTTGTTTGGAAAAATATATTACCTGAAAATATTAATTTTTTGAACATTATGAAACTTTTTTGTACTTTGATAGTAATCATTGAAAATAGAAAAATATAAATAAAAATATTTTAAATTTCTAAAATAGAAAAAAATATATCAATAAAATATTTTTAATTTCTGTAAATATTTTTCTTGATATTTAGTAAACACCTGTTACAATTTTTTTACAATGAAAATGTTTTTAAACAAGTACAAGAAGAATGTTTCTTGTAAAACAATTTTCACGTACTCAAATTGAACTCTCTTATCTTTTAATAAACTCCCATCTTCTTCTTCTGCTAAGTATATAACAAGACTAACAAAGACTATAATATAAACATTTTCAGGAAAAAGACATAGGAGACACTAGCACTCTACATTGATGTATAATCTAGAGCTCACAACGCATTTTACTTTCGTGCTTTTCAAAATAATAATTAAAAAATAATAATAATAATAAGTCGATATAAAAATACTTTACAAAGGGGTACAGTGACACTCCCCCCAGAGCAGGAAGATGTTTTTCATTCGAGTCTCATGGGAATTTCTTGTTTTTTTTCTTTTTTTATTTAAACAAATTGTTGACACAATATCGGACGTCGTCATAATGAGAATACAAAAAAATTCTCCATACTGTTGTCAACATTTTGGACAATAAATATAGAGATATTATTAATTTACTTATACACAGTACATCGGAAACAGATATCCGCTACGTCTCACTAGATAATTCATTGCGCAGCAAAAATATCGTGATTTGAATGATTCTTTTTCATTTATCCGGTTGCTTGACATCTTGTCCTAATCGAACTATATATTTTAGATTCTGACGGTATCTCTGTTTTTTTAGCCGTAAAAATTTATAGCAATGATTGTTTCGAAAAGTATTTTTTTGGGAATTTCTATATATGTGCGATAATATTTATGCTTGAAAATACAATCTGTTTAGGAAGAAACTATCATATCTTGATATGTGTGACATTCAAAATGTAGGAAGGCATCCAAAAATTCTTAAAATATATGAAAGCATTAAATTAAAATTTCAAATCTTGAAAATTCTTATATTTTCTAATTTTTACTCGAAATTGAAAAAATAGATTTTAACTGTTATTTTATTCCTTTCATTTTTTGGCATCTTTCTATTAGACACCTTTCAGTTTAAAAACATAAAAGAATTTATGGATTTTCTTCTAACTCTATAGCTATTTAAAGAAACTTGTGTCTTGAAAAGAGAAAAAAAAATTTTTATATGAATTTGAAAATATTTCAGAATTTGTATATATGCATGACATTCAGTTTCTTTCTTATATGTGTTTCATTTCTTGATTTCTTAATTTCTATCTATTTAGAGGAAAGAGTATCTTTACTGCTTTATTGCAGCTTTCACAATACATTTTTTAATACACTTTGAAATCCAATAATCTTAAATTATTATCTGAAATTGGATTTCCATTCTTGACAATATTAATATTTTGGCATTTGATATATCAATAATATTTTATAAAAGGCAGATCATAAAACGAAACTTCCACACTCTTTCCTGAATTTACGACCTTCATTTTGTATAATAAAAATTGCCAAACAAAAATCATATACTCCACGATTACTTATTCAAATTTTCGCTTTTTTGGCTTTTCAAATGAAGGTATTTTCTTACTGCGCAATGTAAGAAAGCGCAAGAAGTATAACATCGAACATTTTTTTTTCTTCATTAGAAGTTCTCGCCGTTTTTTCGCTAATCTAAGTTCGCTTGTCGTCAAACTTTTTGCCACACTTGACATACATCACAAATTTATATATAAAGTAATCGTATGCTAGGTACTCAAGCAGCTTGTGTCTCCCAATTTCTTCGACGATCGTTAAAGTTTTTTTTTAAAACGACAAAAAACATCTGAAGACATATTGGTAACGAATCTAAAAAAAAGTAGATTTAAATATTGTAGATGATAGTTGAAGAAATCAGAAAAACAATATATGAAAATTAATTCCAGTAAAGTTTTTAAAAATGTAGCAGAAGAAAGTAATTGATCTTTTTATCATATAGAAATATCAAAATAAAGAAATAAAAAAATTATGTATTGTAACAAAAGATAAGAACAACATTTAAAAAACAAGAAATATCAGTAAAATATTTCTTAAGTATAAACTTACTTGCAAAGAAAAAAAATAGGATTTAAAAAGAAGTACATAGAAGAAAAAATTATAAATTTTTAAAAATAGTGCGTTTTTTAGTATTTACAATTGTTTTAAAATAAAAAAGTAATATCTGGCTTTTGTTCCACAATGATCAGAGATAGAAAGTTTTTGCTGACCTTCAATATAATTAAGTTTCAAACTTTGATGAAATTATATAAGTTTCGAACACTTTGTAAAAAATATTTTGCTTCAACAATAAAATCTTTGGTATCAGTAGAGTTTCTTTTATTAAAATTTCTATTATTCCTATAAAATAATAACAACAATAATTTATTTTATACCTAAAATAAAATTAGATCAAACGGGGATAGAACATTCTCCTAATTTTATTTTTAACAAATAATGAAAAAACTTTTGTTTTGAACGTAAATTTAATAATTATAAATTAAATACAATCTTTAAATTTACATATTTTTTAAAAATTAAAAGCAGATCATTTTTATATATTTTTTCACTTCGTTTAAAATTTGAAAAAAAGTTTTTTTAAAAAAAGTAAGAAATAAATTCATCTGGAAAAATTTCAATTTTTTTAAAAATGTTAATTTTTTAAATTCACTTAATTTAATATTTAAAAAAATATATTTTAAAGTATTTGATTCAAAGGAATTTTTAAATTTATAACTTATTGAGTTCAAAAAAAGTGATTTTAAATAATTTAAAATTTAATTATATAATTGAATTTTATAGAATTAATTCCAAAAAGATTACTTTGTTGTTGCAGTAAAATGTTTCCTACAATATAATAATGAAAATAGAATTTGAATTACCTTGAGAAAAGAAAATAAGGACTTCCTAAAATTTTTGATAAATTTTTAGTTCAATTATTGCAACAAAGTAGTTTTTATTGAAAAAATATGACAATAAAAATATTTTGCGCAGCCAAGGCAAAAAATTTCTTTTTCAGTGTATTAATATTAATCTTAAATTTTTGGTAAGTTTTGAAATGATAATAAAAGTACATTATGTATTGAACCGTTGACAAAAGTATATATATATATATATATATATATATTCTCCCATGAAAACTTGATTATATCTCTAATTAGTTTTTAACGACGACATAGAATTTTTTTCGCGAGGAATAAATATTTAAAAATAGAAATAACAAATCGTCCTGCGAAATACATAACTATGGCAGATGTATAGAATTTGTACGATAAATGTGCGCAATAGAATGTTTACTACACAATGGAATTCTATTTTCTTTTGTTGAATGGTCAAAAAATACACCAAGCTCGTTAAAACAATTTTCATATTAAAGAATATTTAAATCCTCAACGCACGTCAAACAAATCAGGTGCAAACAGTGTATTTACAGGCTACAACATACAAACATTATCTAATTTTTAGTGCTACGCAATATTATCATTATATTGCATATAAATAAAAATATATATATGTATATATATATAAATATTTATATGCTCATATATAACCATTTACTCATATTTTTTATATCGTAGACTATAATTAATTTACACTCTAAATGCTACAGTACATTTTCCCTTTTGTTTGGTTTTTTTTATTTAGCAATACGATACACAGTAGGACTCTGCTGCAGTTAATATAAGAAGGTTTTTTGCAACTTTTTATTTTCATTTTATTCAACGATAACACTTAATGATAAAAATACGCACGCTGTGATAAAAATAAATAGTGTCAAAAACGACAAGTATTGCCAAGTTGTCAATTTTATCTGAAATGCCAGACGCTTTATATCAAAGCTTTTTAACTAGAGGATGACAGCTATCATAAAGTCATGGGATATACATATTATGCTAAGGGAACTGAATTCATATTTTTCTTTATAACAATTTCTTCGATTTCAATAAGTTTTAAATGAGAAACGAATTGCTTGAGTTTCATTTAGTAATATGTAATGAAAAAATTTGAACACATTTTTTAAAATTCTTTTATTTTGGAAAAAATTTGAAAATTTAATTTTGAACAGAACAATTACAAGTTTAGTTATTTAAAATAAGTTTATAATAGCTTATTTATATGTTTTTATTTAATTTGGGTTGTTTTCACAAAAAAATTACTTTTATTATTGTGAATATTTTTAAATTTTCACAATTCGTTTCCCTTTAGATAGTTGTCAGTCGCAGAAGCGAAGAAAAGATGTTGTTTTCTAACAATTTCGGGACGCATTAATATATACACCATAAAAATTATAATTTGTTTACTATAAAAACTCCCAAGCACCAAGTCTTAAGAGCATTTGAACCTTCGTGACGTCACAAATCATGGCGCATGACACGCAAACTTCTCAGGTATGTGAAAAGCACAATTTTGAATATTTTTTAAAAAACCTTTTGGAAAATGTTCAGAATAACATAGACTCTGTCTGTTATGTGCGGAAAATTCAAAATTTTGCGTATAAAACGTTTTTTAAACAATGTTTAAGTTGGTTGTCACAAGTAAGGAAAAATACACGAATTGCTTATATGTAGGCATTGTTTAAAAAACGTTTTAAACGCAAAATTTTGAATTTTTCGCACATAACAGACAGAGTCTGTGTTGTTCTGAATATTTTCCAAAAGGTTTTTTTAAAAAATATTCAAAATTGTGCTTTTCACATACCTGAGAAGTTTGCGTGTCATGCGCCATGATTTGTGACGTCACGAAGGTTCAAATGCTCTTAAAGGAATTTGAATTTTTTTTGTTGTTAAATTTAATCCATCATATTGGATTCGCTATTTTGAATTTCAAAAATTTTACTTTATTTTCATAATCAGTGATTTCAAAAACCTATAAATATCAAGATTCCATCGAATTCAATTAATTTTTAAATTTGTTAGTCTAACATTTTTTCTGTACGGCAAAAAATGTACCAAGTATATTTTTTTAAGATTAGAAAAAAACACGAACTAAATTTTGAATATTGATCTTGAATTCGAATTTAATTAGTAAAATACGTAAGAATTGAAAAGTCTGGTCAGTTGTACTAAAATTTTTGTCAACATAGCCTTTAACATTTAAAAATTAAAAAATAAGAAAGTATAAATGACTGCTAAATAAATTTTCAAGTTTACTATTCTTTTTTAGTTGCAGAGTCAAAAGAATGGAATTCATTCAAACAAATTTTATTGTACAAAAATACGAGTAAATCAAAATTGAAATGAAAATGGTGATTCACTGAAGTGAAAATTTTAATTGTCATAAGTGTTGAAAATTCGCCATAATAAAATTTCTCAATTAATTTATTTTTCGATTAAATAATAGTTCTAGACTTAATTTTAAAAACGCTAAAAATAAGGATTAATCCTGATAATTTTTATGGTTCCATGCGCTCCGAAATTTCCCGGATGCATTCAGTTATTGTTAACAACAGCAGATTACCAGTATATAATAATAAAAATAATAATAATTTAAATTTAGTGTATAATTAAGGTACACCGATCACAATTGATTATTTGAAATTCTTCAAAAAATGTTTCGCATTTTAAATGTATTTTATTCACTTTTTTTCTTTGGTTCATCAATACAAAAATTCCGTCAAAAATATTTTTCCTTTTTATTGTTTGCTAGTAATAATCATTATTACATATCAGGACAATTTGATGATCGTTTTATCTGAAGGCTTTGAAATTCAATGCTTTTTTATCATGGAATAATTTTTCTATTTTTAAAAAATTGTTTTTTTCTCAGTTCCACAGTTTTTTTTTTCATTTTTTCGCAACTATTCGAATTTTCTGCAGCTATTTACATTTGTTACAGATTATTTAAATTTTTTAATATTAATAATTAATTTTTTTAATTATTGTGGCTTTTATAATTTTTAATATAATAATTTCAAAATTATTTTTAGCTATTTAAAATTTTGTTTAGCTACATTCTTAAAATTTTTAATCTATTAAATTTTAATGTAACTGTTCGATTTTCTAATTTGAGCTCTTCTTTAAATCAGCTTCACAGTTATTTGTTTTTTTTTTCTTTATATATATATATATATATATATATATATATATATATATATATATATATATATATATATATATATATATATATATATAAATCAAAAGCCCTCTAATTTGTCGATCTGCGACTTTCAATAAAAGTTCCCGTCGCTTTGATGTCCCCTCTAGTATATGAGCACATGTTTTTTTCGCAACTCACAAAACAGTTGGAATTTTGAACATGATTTTTCCCTCTACACTGGCGATAAAAAAATTAATTTAGGATAGAATTTTTTTCCACTGTAATTGCTAGCAAATAAAGGATAAGAAAGTAATGAAAGATATCGTTTTTTGAAACTTCACTAGTTAAGGTCGAGTTTTTTACATTTATTCAAAACCAATGAAAAGTATTACAATTTTGAACTTAGAAACTAAAATTATATTCTTATAGAATAAAATTATTATATTTATATAACAGTAAAATATAAATAAATAAATTATATATATAATAAATATTTGAAATATAATATAGATAATGTTATAAAATAATGTTTGAATTTTATTATAAAAAAATTCAACTGTTGAAGTATATTTTGATTTGAATTTTGTTAGAAAAATAAAAATTATGCGTTGCAAAAACCAAGAAGTTGAGCAACTCAAAATTAAATTTTATTCTAAAAGATTTAAAAAAACGCAATTACCAACAAAACATTTTGTTTATGTACAAAATAGTTTTTTATAACCTGAGAATTTTCAATATATTTCTATGTTTAATATAACTTGATGAAGTAAATTGTCGTAACTTAAAAAATATTTTATTATAAAAACAAAAAAAAAACCGCTGCCAAGTTATAGTACATATTGCTTCCTCATAGATTTATATTTGTTTTGTGGTCATTTCATGAACATTTTTCTTTCTTATAGAGATTTAAGTCAATAACTAAAAAATGCAAAAAAGTCAGATTTAAAAAAATTTTATTTTTAAACCGTTAATAATTCCGTCATATTTTATTTTTAAAGATTCCAAAATATGTCAAAAGATGCGTCTTAAAAAGCTCTACAAATTAAAAGAAAAATATCTATAGATTTTCATACTCTTTTTTAAGTTATGGGCAAAAAACGTTTCTTTGAAAATTTTAACTTTAGAAAAAAGTTGAACTTGGTTAATCCTTAAAATATGGCCAAAAATCCCACTCGAATTTTTTCGTCAAAACAATACTTCCACAATGAGGAAGCAAAATGTAATATAAAACAAATTTGGATTATAACGTTTTTTATTTTGTAAGATAAAACATAAAATTTTTGTAAACTTAAAATTAAAGTAATTGAAAGATGAGATTTTAGAATATTTACCGAAAGTTATTTTCAAGCTGAGTAAAGGCAAACGAAAATGACTACGGAATTTATCACAATGGAAGTTTATACTCAACTTGAAGAAACTTGGCGAGTTTACAGTTGAACAATGAACTTATGTTACTTGCAACCAAGTTGTATTAGTTTTAAAACATCATTTCAGGTAAACAAGAATCTCTCTTGAGTTAATGATATGCTCTAAATTTTGCGCGTACGTCTTAACTAGTGAATTCAAAAATGATATCGAATCGAATTTTTTTTGTCCTACAAAGTCCTATTTAGATTTCGACTAGATTATAATGATGAGGATGATTTCTATAAGAGTAATTTTTTTCAATAATACTATAGACTTTTGTCGTCCGTATAAAACAACGGTCGATTTTTGCCATCAGTGTGAATATTCCAATCACAAAAGTATTTTCTGTTTCGCCCCACAATTAATATATGTATATGTCCTTAAATACTTTCTATTCTTACAAGATTTCTCAATATCTTATTACAGAGCTAAAAAATTAGTCAATTGCTTAATTAGTCGGATTTAATCAACTCACGGAGAGAAAAATTCCATTGGATTTTGAGTCTCTCTTCAATCTTTTCAATTGATTATTCAAAGGGGGATTTTTTTTATTGACTGCGGTCAGGGCGCTTTTTAGAAATATTTCTCTTCGCGAGGAAAAAAAAGATTCTGATGATGGCGATTTTTAACGTCTGGCACTGAGTTTTTTTTATTTATTCTTCTTTTGTGAATTTAGTAGTCAGCAGTTGACTACTTGCATATATATGAAAAACGACGAATGAGATTATTCGAAAGAATGAACAGTGCGAGATTGTATTTTCTCTCCATTATCTTTTTTTCTACCCATTGTTTTAGAGATCGCTGCCCGCTTTTTTCCATATCTTTTGTTTCCAATAAACCTTTTCTTTCTCTCTCTCTTTCCCATTTCTTCGTTTCTCTAGGTTCCTTATTTTCCCGCTTCTTCTACTTTTTGTTTGTTTGTCTTCATTATCATGCATCCATTATATCCCCTCTGCTTTTTTTTAGTTTTCAGAGCAGAAATTTTTCTGGATTTTTTGATAAATGACAGGCACGCTGAGAAGAGCGAATATTTTTTTTAATGATTCTCATGTTGATCGTTCGTACTTTTTAGAATGCGAGTCGAGAACATGCAAAGAAAGTAAAATTCAAAGAATTGGAAGCTGTAGTTTTTTATTCCGGTTTTAGACGATGCCACAATGTGACGGTTTGCTTTGGTTTCGTAATCATTTCCTGCCAATGCTTCGTCTCGGATACACCACTTCCATTTTTCCCTGTAACAAAAATTGCTAAATAAGGAATTTTCTCCAATATATACTATCCAACCAGATTTGCGAGATTTTATTGCATTATTTCATGCGAAATAAAAAACTGTTTATAGTATCATTTTTTTTATTACTTTCTTAATATTCTTACAAAATTTAAAATTGGTTTAAAAAAAGTTTTAATAAAATAAAATTAATCAACTGAAAAATTTTTATGTAACCAAATAACTTTGATTAATTACTTTTTTTATTAAAAATATAAATAAAATATAATGTAGTAAAAATCGCAATTAAAATAAATTATTGAATTTTTCATATGGAAAAAACTATAATGCCAAGATAATCATCTTTCTTTTAGGTTTAAGGATTTTATTATAAATTTTGCTTCCTCGTGGAGGAAGCTTTGTAGTCTTTTCGTTTATAAAACTTTTCAAAGTGGCGGAAACAAATTTTTTTCTTTATAGAAACATGTTATATGAGATCCTAATCAATTATCCGGATGAATGTATGTGTGTGTGTGTGGATCCCTTTTTTGTTTAGAAGATAACATTAACAGGTTTTAATGGATTTAGATAAAATTTGGTAGGCTTATTTATCATATTAATATCTCAAATCTGACCAAAGGATTTTGAAAAATACCCAAAAAAAAATTTTTATCGTCTTTTTTCCAAAAAATTTTTTTTAATCGAAAAAATTTTTAAATAGAAAAATTTAAGGTTATAATATATAATAAAATCGTATTCCTTACATCAAGACGAATCGATCGATATATATAAAGTATACATTTAAGGTAAATTTAAATAAAATTTTGCTTTCTCCACGAGGAAGCAAATTTTTTTGCTGATCGTAAAGAGGAAGCAAAATGTCCATGTAATGAACATCTGAATTTACAACTTGTTTAAGATTTATGAAAATGAACACTAATGTGCGTCAAAATTTTTTTGGTTAGAAAATGAAATACTTTCAATGGATTATTCCCCGATTTAACCAAAAAAGTTCATCTGAAATATTAACGACACTGGAAAAGTAGTATAATATAAAGAGAATTAAAATACACATACTATAATATAGTAAAATTAATTTTTTTCTCGTAAGATAAGAATTTATTTTTTGAAATTCTTAGAAATAACATTTTTTATTAAATGTTTAATCACCTTAACTTTTAATTTTTTAAATATTTAAAAATTCTAAATTATTCAAAAATAATTCTAAAATTTATTTAAAAAAAAGTAAAATTAGGTACCTTTTAAAATCGCTGGAAAAGAATAAAATTGAAAACATTAATTCTATTTAATTCTAAAAATCCTCTCTTATTCATCTTAATTTCTGACTAGCGATGTATCCTCGCTCGCTAACGCTCGCTCGAGAGAATTTCTATTATCAATTATTAACCTAATGTTTTGTACTTATATTAAATGTATCTTTTAATATAATATATGATAGTGTAAATGTGTGTATGTTATACATAACATTATTATGTTTTTTTTATTTATGTTTATTATTATTATTTATAGTGTTATGTCTATGTGAATGTATGCGTATATTTTTATAATATTATTTATTGTTATATGTTATATTATATATATACATGTATATTATATATATATATATATATATATATATATATATATATATATTATAATTCATAATCTAAAAAAATATATATAGGCAATAAATATTTTAAAAATATAATAATAAGCCGTCAAAAAAAATGAAGAATTATTTAAATAAATAATAAATAATTAATAATAAGGAATACGATTCAAACATAAATATAACATAAATCTATTCCCTGGCGGATTGGGAAAACCGAGTTGTAACCGAATTGGGCGAGGGGCTGTTCACTGAAAATCCAATTGAACAATATTTGAGAATTCATTAAAGATTTTTAAGGATTGCTAGTCATTTTTGTAATTCCTATTTTGAAATTAAGGGAAATAGTGCTTTCATTTTATTTGAAGTAATTACTTGCAATAGTAAGATTGCAAGAAAAATAGATTAATTGTATAATTCGCCGCCGAATTCGCTCGTATGTCTCCGTAACCATTCGTGACTCGCAACAATTCTTACTGCATGATTTAGAATTTTACTGGAATCGACGAGATTCGTTTGGATTCGCATAATATTCGACAAATTCGAACGTCCTTTTCAATAATCGTCGGTAATCTCTAATTAAAATACAATATATTCAGAATCAATAAATTTACATTTTCTCATGTTAATTGATGCATATTCGGAAGATACCTAGTATATTCTCTACATTACAAATCGGGTATTCGAGAGTGAACAGCCCCTCGGAATTGGGTTACGATTCGGTTACGTTTCGGTTCATTGTGAAATATTATCGTTAATCGACGAAATATGTAGTAAATAACTATTAGGAATGGTTAATATACATTTAGAGTGCTTATTTATGCAATAATAATAATAATAAATTAAGATATAATTAATTAATAATAAGTGTTTTAAGTGTACAGTGCATACAGTTGTTGAATTACCATATATATGTATATTACCATAAGCGGCAGCTGTGATACGCGCGTTAAACCCTAGATGGCGTTAAGGATGACTTTGTGAATGAATTTCTAAAATTAAGCCCTTGAGTGTCAAATGTGTAAGTGAATATATAAGTTTTAAAAAAATAGATCAATTTATTAAAACAACTTTTTTGATTTGTACAAATATAAAAAAAAAAATTTTTTATACCGAACAAAAATTTTTTTAATGAGAAAAAGTTTTTTTATGTCAAAATTAATGTTTCTCATTTCATTGAGAAAAAAAATTTTTTATTCAGAAAAAAAAAATTTTTTCGGGAAAAAAAGTTTTTTTATGTCAAAATTAATGTTTCTCATTTTATTGAGGAAAAAAATTATTTTAAGAATAAAAAATTTTTTTAGAAAAAAATTTTTTTCAAAATTAATCTTTCTCATTTTATTGATGAAAAAAAATGTTTATTTTTTTATTTGTTTAATTATAATAATAATAATAATAATAATAATTAAACATATAACAAAAATAATTTTAAATAATAATTATTATAATAATAATAATTAAACAAATAACAAAAATAAACATTTTTTTTCTTTATATAATTTTTTTTTCATCAATAAAATGAGAAAGATTAATTTTGAAAAAAACTTTTTCCAATAAAATTTTTTATTCTTAAAATAATTTTTTTTCTCAATGAAATGAGAAACATTAATTTTGACATAAAAAAACTTTTTCTCATTAAAAAAATTTTTGTTCGGTATAAAAATTTTTTTTTTTATATTTGTACAAATCAAAAAAGTTGTTTTAATAAATTGATCTATTTTTTTAAAACTTATATATTCACTTACACATTTGACACTCAAGGGCTTAATTTTAGAAATTCATTCACAAAGTCATCCTTAACGCCATCTAGGGTTTTATCGCGCGTATCACAGCTGCCGCTTATGGTAATATACATATATATGGTAATTCAACAACTGTATGCACTGTACACTTAAAACACTTATTATTAATTAATTATATCTTAATTTATTATTATTATTATTACATAAATAAGCACTCTAAATGTATATTAACCATTCCTAATAGTTATTTACTACATATTTCGTCTATTAACGATAGTATTTCACAATGAACCGAAACGTAACCGAATCGTAACCCAATTCGGTTACAACTCGGTTTTCCCAATCCGCCAGGGTTATAATATAAATTTCAGTAGTGGGATTACGAATAGCGCTAGTCGCTATGTAGCGCTTTTCGCTATTTAGGGTTAAAAACTTACATATTTTTAGTGAAATTTGTTCTAAATGATGTCCAAAATAAAATAGCGTTGACAGTTTTTTAAAATCTTAAACTGCAAGATCTTTGACATAGAATTCATGTCAATTTCCTCACGCAGTAGTATAAGGAGACGTAACGCCATGCATTCAAAGCAACCCCAAATGCGTGTCCTAGAGTTACTAAGGTTCAGAGTTGCCAATGACCCTACCTAAACGCTACTGCGCTTGCGCTACAACAACTCTCTTATAGGTCGAAAAAAGCGCGCTTATATAAAATGCTTAATAATAAGAAAACGTTAATAAAGCGATATAAAACTATTTTCACTAAATTGAATTTATTTTTTTTTGTTAATTATATTGCTTCTTTATAAAAAAAATATTAATTTACTTAATGTTCTTAAGTATGTAAAAATAATAATAATAATTATTATAATATTAATAATTTTATTATATTTATATCATTATTGTTATTATTTTTTTATAAAATATATAATCTATTATTATTATTATCAATTTAATATTTATTAACTAATTTTATAATATATTATTTATTTTTGTTATTATCATTAAATTGTTATTTATTAATTATCTATGATATATACATATATATTTTTTTAAAACTTTAGCGAAATTTTTTTGTACTTTTTTATGAGGAAAATTTGAATTGGGAAAAAAGTACAAAAAAAATTCGATACATTTTTTTGAAATATATAGATATAATACATTCATAGATATTTAATAATAATTTATTGAAAATAATGATAATAATAATAAATATTATATTGATGATAATAATAATAGATTATGAATATTTTATTTAAAAATTAATTACAATAATGATATAAATAAAATAAAATTATTATTATATACTTAAGTACATTAAGTAAATTAATTTTTTTTTATTAGGAAGCAATATAATTAACAGAAAAAATAAATTCAATATTGAAAATAGTTTTATATTGCTTTATTAAAGTTTTCTTATTATTAAGCATTTTATATTAGCGCGCTTTTTCGACCTATAAGAGAGTTGTCGTAACGCAAGCGCAGTAGCGTTTAGGTAGGGTCATTGGCAACTCTGCTAAGGTTTTCGAATAATGCTCTTGTAGCGCCTCTACTGAGATAAATCGGAATCAAAATATATCGTCTGCTATCGCGTAAACAACTGTAGTTGACAGCAAAAGTGTTTTGATCACGAAGTGGTTTTGATAAAATATTGTGTAATAAATAAATAATAAAATAAATATTGTGAAATATTAAATAAAACAAGGAGGGGGTCCTTTATGTTTATTTCATAAACATTATGCTTCCTCATTGTGTGAAGCAAAAAATTCGCTTCCTCGTGAATGTTCCTCCACAAAGTGCAAATCACATATCTTATCCTTTTTTGTCAATTTTGGTTTTTTTCCAATGCCAACAATAGCACTCGACCAAGTTAACAAACTTTCATTCTATAATAGGAAAGCATTAAAAAATAAAAAACACTTCGGAAATAATTAAAACTCTAATGATATAAAATATTAACAATAATAAAACAATAATAAAAATTAAATACTGTTCGAGCCGAAAAAAAAAATTTGATTTACTCCATTTTTTTCTTCTTTTGTAGTTATTTTTGATCCACATCCTTTTATAAAACATGACATTTCACTGATAACATTAACAAAGCACAAAGTGCAAGCGCGAAACACCGGTTCAAGACAATTTGTCAGCACTAGTGTTCTAAAGACAGTAAATTACGTCAAGAAGAGAAAGAAGATTACGGTAAATTACCGGATCGTTTTTTCTCTGAGAATTTTTACTTGTACTTTTATCCTTGTCTGACACGTGCGTTGTCATGACAACGTGTATGACGAGGATAAAAGTACATACATATGTTCCTGACTGTACAATTGAGCTGCCGGATCAAAGAAGGGCACATAACCCATTTGAATTACATTAGTTATGTGCCCTTCTTTGATCCGGCAGCTCAATTATTATTATAATGAAAAATATCTTTGTTACAATATATAATATATATATTAATATATTAATATTGATATAATATTACATTATTATATTGAATCAGGTACATTTATATGCCTGCACTTTTATCCTTGTCTAACACACATGTTGCCATGACGACGCACGTGTTAGACAATGATAAAAGTGCAGGCATATATACCCGACTGTCATCTTGTCAGTAAGAACACAGAGAAAATTAGGGTGCAGTCCCATGGAGCAGATTAGACGTTGACCAATAAAAAAACAGTCTCTAACGGAAATGCAAAAATTTGCCGCGAGAGACTAACTTTTGATTGGCTGAAATCTATTCTGCTAATCTGCTCTATGGGACTGCACCCTTACAGTCTATTATATTCATTGTTCAAATTATTCATTTAATAACATGTCGGTCGTTTATTTATAACTTACATACTATAAAAATACATATTTAAATTTAAAAAAGGCAATTATCAATCACTTAAATGAATATTCTCATAAATTCTCTTTTTTTCGGTAATTTACCGCAATTTTCTTTTTTACCTTCTCAGGTTTCAATTTTACCGAGAATTTTAAAACACTAGTCAGCACATGCGAGCACGTGATAAATTTTAATTCTCTATTTCTCCACGCGCGGCGTCCTCATCGCATTATTAGAAAAATGCGGAAACTCTAGGACACGATTTTGGGGCTCACTTTCACCACAATCTACTATGGGCGTTACGTCTCCTTATACTACTTCGTGAATTTCCTAAAAGAGTTTATCTACGTAGCAAACCAATACGACACGAAGGTGGAAACAATTCTCTAACTTCATGTTTGCCAACTGTTATTTTACAAAAAAATAATTTACAAAAAATTATTTGATTAAACATCATGATTATTCGAATAAATTTAACCTGAATCCATAATTTTTAACTTCATACTTGCCGCTTTAAAAAGTACTTAGAATATAATTTCTATCTTTGAATTTTACCAGCAAAACAATTGTGCTAACCTAAATCTGTGAAACTGATATACAATTTTTTTGAGTCACTCAGTAACTAAAAATTTTTCTTAAGTGAATGTAGCTTCAAATCGATACAAAGCGAAATCTTCGTAGCGCTGTTGCTATTCGTAATCCCACTCCAGGAATAAATTTCATATATATATATATAAATTTATTTAATACCTATACATTATTTTCAAACAATAATAATAATTATTATATAATATATTATATAATATTATTATTCTATAATTTTTACAATAATAATTATTAATTCATAATTCAATTAAATCGGTATATAAATAAATATATAAACAAATCAAGACAAATAAGTTATAATAATAAGGAATACAATTCAAACATACATATCTTTCTTAAAAAAGACTGTTTGAGAAAAGTCGAATATATATCGAAATGAGAAATAAGCACTGACAATGTGAAAGTGAATAGAAGGATGAACTCACATTTCCAATGAAATGTAGTACCTTAAAAACTCACATATACTTAGAAAATGGAGCTGCAGTCGCTCTTTTAAATGTCATTGGAGTTCGTAATTTTCATTTAATTTCAATTAATTTAACAATTTAGAAACTAAATGAAAATTAAAGTAATGTTAAATAAATCATATTAAATATATAATACAAAAAATATATATATTGAGATAATATATATATATTGTGTATATATTGAGATAATTAATTCAGAATTATGTAAAAACATTACCATTGAGCATAATTAAGTTATAATATAAACAAAAAATAATATATAGATAATAATTTAATAATATTTCAATTATTAATAAAAACTTAATATATAACGTTTTTTGTTAATATATACATATATATATATTAAGTATCTACCATCCAAATATTATAATGGGCTTTTTAGTAGATTTGAAGAAAAAGATTAAAATAAAAAATCGTTTTAATGAATTTAACAAAGAATATGAAGTCAGGATGTAACCTTTTTGAATCCTGCGTCAGAGTCAAATTCATTTGTTTGGGTAAGTCCACGTCAGAAATATCAGAATCTGCAAGTGGTTCTTCGATTTTAATGATTCTTGGTAAAATTATAGCTTAATATAAGAGCAATGTGTACGTAAAAGGTATTTTTAAAATATCTGAAATTGTAGGAGTTATATCAATTTTAATTTTTGATACTGCATTTTTTTCTTTCCTTTATATCTCGGTCAATTTTCAACCGATTTTGATGAATCAAAAACGATTTTTTCAGAAAATTACGTATTTTTAGAAAATTTTAAAATAAAAATAAAATTTTGTTATTTAAATAGAAAAAAGTTAAAAAAAATTTCTTTTAGATTTTTTTCAATTTCGACCTCTTTTCTTTAATTTTTAATTTTTAATAATATTCCTTTTTATTTTATCTTTAATTTAAAAAAAAATTCATCCTGGAGACTTTTTTAGATCTCGTGATATCGTTCTTTAAATATCCACATCTCAAGAAAACTAGGATTCAGATTTGTGTTTCTACTTTCATTTGTTTTATAATATTATTGTTACAAACTAGAAACTTTCGCGTAATAATGTTTTTATTTTTAAATTACTTGACTAAAATAAGTGAAAATTCAAGCAAATCAATATTTTATTAATAGATTTGAAGCAAAGTTTTTATTTTTTGTGATATTTATAATTTAAAATAAATTGTAATGAAACCTTAACATGAGACGCATGAAAATCCCCTAAACTTCATATAACAGATATGCCATTTGACAGAAATTTATATAACAGAAATTTTATTGGACAGAATATTTACATGGCAGACAATTCATATAACAGACTTTTCATTGGACAGACGTTTGATTGGACAGAATTTTTATCGAACAGAAATGTCACTTAACAGAAATTTTATCTGACAGAATTTCCATTCAACAGAACATAAGTATAGCAGAACTCTAATTGGTCATACTTTAACTTTTGTTCTGTTGAATGGAAATTCTGTCAGGTAAAATTTCTGTTAAGTAACATTTCTGTTCGATAAAAATTCTGTCCAATCAAACGTCTGCCCAATGAAAAGTCTGTTATATGAATCGTCTGCCGTGTAAATATTCTATCCAATGAGAGTTCTGCTATACTTATGTTCTGTTGAATGGAAATTCTGTCAGATAAAATTTCTGTTAAGTGACATTTCTGTTCGATAAAAATTCTGTCCAATCAAACGTCTGCCCAATGAAAAGTCTGTTATATGAATCGTCTGCCGTGTAAATATTCTATCCAATGAGAGTTCTGCTATACTTATGTTCTGTTGAATGGAAATTCTGTCAGATAAAATTTCTGTTAAGTGACATTTCTGTTCGATAAAAATTCTGTCCAATCAAACATCTGTCCAATGAAAAGTCTGTTATATGAATTGTCTGCCATGTAAATATTCTGTCCAATAAAATTTCTGTTATATAGGGTGTTTTCGAGATTCGTGCTGTCAGCACGCTGTGAGAACGAAGGGGTTCTCAACTGATTTTTAACGAATTTTTTTGAAAACTTCTTATGATTGGTCAATTACATATTAAAAGCGCGTGTATATGAAACAGGCTTTAATTTCTGGTGTTATTGAGAAAAAAGTTCTAGGAATTTTGTGAAAAATGTTGTGCCTACACTACACTTGTGTGCTGATAGCACGCTTTGTCTTTTTACTCGCAGCATCGCAGCATCGCAGCAGTAACACGTGACAGACAGTCCAGTATTTGAAATATGGAAGGCGAGGAAGATTTTGCGGTTCCAAGGCATTAATCCTCAATTTAAAATTTTTAAAAACGTTAACAAATGTTTTATAATTGATAGAAATAAAATACTCATTTGCAAAAATAACATAATTAAGAAATAATCATTTTTTCGCCTCCAAACTATTTTCACTTCTCCTGAATTGTGAGACTATCAAAAAATTTCAAATTATATTATTTTAATTTAATGCAATTATAATTGAAACTATATTTCTTACACGATAATAATTACACAATTTATTTAAAAAATTGTTTGAACTGGAAAACAGCGGTTGTCCCCAAATTATTTTCGAAAAATATTTTGGAGGCAAATGCTAAAACTATAATTTATTGAAATAAAGTTTAATTAAAATATTGTTTAAAACTTATTTTTTCACATGTACATATTTAACAATTTTTATTTAAGAACAATATGGCCCAATATTCATTTGCAAAAATAACAAATTTAAGAAATACTCATTTTGTCGCCTCCAAAATATTTTCTCTTCTCCTGAATTATAAAAATATCGAAAAATGGCCGTCGAGGTTTGGTAAGGTGCATATTTTAAAGTGACATTCATAGGTGCGATTACAAAACTCAGTCAGAAAGTGGTTGAAAACCGTTTCATGCTATCAGCACGCTGACAGCACGGATCTCGAAAACACCCATAAATCTCTGTCAAATGGCATTTCTGTTATATGAAGTTTAGGGGATTTTCATGCGTCTCCTTAACATTGCAACCTGAAATTGTAGCTAAAGTTTTTAGCGCTTTCATTTAGAGGATTCTAAAATAAATAGTTATTCATAACCATAAAAAATTTCAACAAACAAATGAAAGTAATGATAGAAGCAAGTCCTGCGGTTTTCAAATTGATGAAGACTTATAATACTTAAAGGACGATATCACGAGATCTAAAAAAGTCTCCAGGATGAAGTTTTTTCTTAAATTAAAGATAAAATAAAAAGGAATATTATTAAAAAAATAAAAATTAAAAAAAAGAGGTCGAAATTGAAAAAAAATCTAAAAAAAATTTTGTTTTTTACTTTTTTCTATTTAAATAACAAAATTTTATTTTTATTTTTAAATTTTCTGAAAATACGTAATTTTCTGAAAAAAATCGTTTTTGATTCATCAAAATCGGTTGAAAATTGACCGAGATATAAAGGAAAGAAAAAAATGCAGTATCAAAATTAAAAGTGATATAACTCCTACAATTTTAGATATTTTAAAAATTCCTTTTACTTACACATTGCTCTTATATAAAGCTATAATTTTACCAAGTATCATTAAAATCGAAGAAACACTTGCAGATTCTGATATTTCTGACGTGGACTTACCAGTTTTTATTTTAAATTATGTGTATGTGTATGAGTATACATGTACATGTGTTTTGTGTGTATATGAGTATATTGATGTGTATGTGGTTTGTCTGTAAGTAGTTTGTATACATGTGTATTTACTTTGTGTATATGTGTGAGTATACATGTGTATCTACTTTGTGTATATGTGCGAGTATACATGTGTATCTACTTTGTGTATATGTGTGAGTATATATGTGTATGTGTCTTGTGTATATGTGTGAATATACATGAGTTTGTGCTTTGTGCATGTGTGATTATACACGTGTATGTGCTTTACTTATATATATATATATATATATCGAAGATATCGGTAAGGGCAACGACGACGACGACGACCTACGAACAATCTTTTTAATATAATAAGGATATATAAAATAAAAATATTTAAATTTCTATTTATTTTAATTCTTTTTCAGAAAAATGAAAAAAATGAATTGATGTCATGTGTATTCGCTACTCTTTGAAAGTCACTAAGCAACTATATAATCTTGGGAATAAATTAAAAAATTAATTTTTTTCAATTAAACTAAAAATGAATTAAATAGTTTTAAATAAATAAAAATCTATTTCCTAATGTAGAAACAAACTTTATTTTTTGTTATAAACATAGAAATAAATTTTTTTAAAAATTACAAAAATTGGTTACATGTTACGTAACGTTAAAAATGATTGAAAAATGATAAAATTTAATGTTTTATTTGTTTAAATTGTATTAAAATTTATGTTTGACAAATTAAAAAAGGTGCCAAAATTCAAATTAAAGAATTATATTTTAATTCCTACCCATTAGATAAATTATTTTTGTTATTTTTTGTTTTATAATTAAAGATTTTGTTTTTTATTGTTACTTAATTTTTTGTCATTTTTTACAATAATTACAATAATATCGTAAATACAGAGAAAACTTTAGTACAGTCGATCTACGTGTCCACATTGTAAACCACAATTGTGTTACTCGTCTCGAATACTGTCCAGTATTTCTAGTATGTATGTATATACATACCCAAAACCCTCGTATCTAGGAAATACCATTATTATCGACTATTTGGAAATACAAGTTTATTCTTGTAGCGGTGTTTATTATAATGCAATCCTTTATAACAAGTAATTACATAGCAACTTCAACGCAATTAAATTCGATCTCCCAATATGTACAAAAGGAAAAAATATTTCAATCCTAAAAGCGCTTTGAAAAACACTTTTCTTAAAAATTTATTGATTAACCAATTATAATTGAATCGGTTGGTGCAAAAACAAAAAAAGTCAATTTTTTCGAAAAAATTTTATTTAATGAATGAAGCTACACAATCTGGTAAAATATTACATCAATTAAAAATCTTTTAACCCTTTTAAAAAAATAATTAAATTTTCGTTTCATGCAGAAACAGCACAAGCTTGTTTATATTATCATTAAAATGTTTTCAAGTGAAAGTAGTAATGATTGTTAACCCCAAACGAAAAAGATTTATAATCCTTCATTATATAAATTATTAAAAATTCTAAAGTTAATGGAAAAGCTCACACTAATTGGATAGGGAAAGAATTTTATTATTTATAAAATGTTCATTAAAGATTATCCAAATTACATATTTTTAATAAATGTTACAAAATATTTAATAGAATTATGATAATTATCTTGTTATATTACATTTCTTGTATTTTCACTTCAATTTGCGCAGAAACAGCACAAGTACAAAAGTTTATTTAATTTTTTTAAACCTTAAAATAATAATAAAATCAATCGGTCATAGGTATTTTTTATTATTATAGGTTAATAGAATGTAAAGCAAAAAAAAATAATTTAAAAAAATTCTCATATTTATAAGAAAAACAGTTTTTATTGCGAACAATTTGGATTTGTGGATTTGTGCTGTTTCTGCACCAATCAATTTAATTAAAGTTAAAAGATTTTTTAAAAAACATCCTTCCCTTGTGAATGCTTCTTTGAAACTTTTTTTCAATTTCAATTAATGGGAAAATTCAAAAAGCTAAAAAATATTTAACATCAAAAAGAAAATAATACACATTACACAACTAACAGGTCTGATAAAAATCAACATTAAAAAATCAATAAAGTCTGATTTTTTTATTAAAATAAAATTTATTTTCATTTTCGATAAAAACTTTCAAAAGTTTATTTTGAAGTAGTTTCGTTTTTTAATAAATACTTACACGATAAATTAAATATAACAAGCGCGAAATAATATTTATATTTTTATAAAAAAAAATATAATTTTCATTATTCATTCATACAAAACCCTCTTTTGGCTATGGCTTACAGCAGTCCACAATGGACGATTTATTCACAGTGTAGATAGAGAGATGGGCAAAATGTTTTCAGCAGTTAGCAAAATGCTTACACGTGTTAGCAAAACATTTTGCTCACCGGAAACTAACGTCGCCATCTAGCGTCGTACACCGTTACTACGTCAGTTATGTCATGGCGGATGCACTGTGAAAGCTTAGGTAGCAGAATTTCGTATAGAAAAAACAAAACAAGTTTCTGAATTCGTGTACAAAACAAAAATATTAAAAATGGATTGCGACGATGAAAACAGTTATGATTATTTACAAAAAGTGATTGACGAAGCAGATAGCATCGTGCTAGACATGTTGCCGAGCAAATCAAAATCACAATATATTGCCGTGTATCAAAAATTTTCTCAGTGGAGACAAGAGAAACACATTAATGAAAAGAATATGTGCGAAGAGGTGCTTTTCGTTTATTTGAGAAAACTGTTTGATGAAAATAAGTTAAACCCTCCAACAGTTTGGTCTAGATATTCCATGATCAAAACCACTTTACTTACTTACAAAAATATTAATATAAAATCGTGGGAAAAAGTTTTTTCTTTTATGAAAAAACAAGCCAAAGGTTATTGTCCAAAAAAGGCAATGATATTTTCAGCAAATGACATAACCAATTTTTGTACTCATGCTCCGAATGAAACTTATAGGTAAGTCTCAATCTAATAATCTAAATATATGCTTTAAATTCTTCTAATAAAAATATAGAATAAATTTCTAAAAGTAATAAATGCAATTTATATTATTGCCATGAATAAAATAATTTCAATGGAATTTTGCAGGTTATTTTGATTTTGAGATTGAAAACAATGTAAAAACATAATAATTGTATTGTAAACGTCCTTAAATTTATTAAAAAGTATGTAAAATTATTGAATAAATATAAAATAATAAGTTTTAATTAATTTATTTTTTATTAACAATTAATTATATTCTAATTTTGTAGGTTATTTCAATCTTCCCCCACAGCACCGAAAATTTCCTGAAAATTTCCTAAAGATTTATTTGCAAACTTCGGAAACTTTAATTGCAAAGTTTAGAGAAAATTGTATAAAGATTTAAATGTCCAAAATGAATAAATGTTTGGCGTAAAACTTGACGGAAGATATAAATTAACTTTTCCAGAAATTTTCGACGCGAAAATTGAGTGAAGATTTAAATTAAAGTTTCGTGAAATGTTTGGCGTAAAAGTTGACTAAAAATTTAAATTAAATATTTATTAAAAATTTATACTGAAAGTTGAGTGAAAATGTAATTTAAATATTCAGTCAATTTTTGTGACGAACATTTCCTAAAAATTTAAATTAAATTTTCAGAAAATGTTGGACGAAAATATTTGTAAAAAATACAAAAATAATATTTAAGAAGTATTAATATTATTATTAATATTAATAATAATAATAGATAGATAGATCTTTATTATTATTATTATTATTCCGCATTCCAAGGTTATGTGGGGTTGGTTAAAAAAAAAGAGAAACACTAAACAAAATAAGCTGGCGAACTACTACCAGCCCCGACCCACTAAAAACCCGTCAACCCTTCTTGGGAGCCCTTTGATCCACCCTCGGTACTGTCGTGAAGACTTTTGCCTTCGAGGGTGGCGCTCCAACTCTGTTGCACAAGCGACTTTGTCCATTCCTGCGGACATCCTGCGTTATCAATTTTAAAATTAAACTAGAATCAATGTCAAGCGGAATCAACAGCACACCATAAAAGAAAACAATAAAAAGTCAATAAATAAAATAAAAAGTAAATTAAACAAAGTCAAAAATAAAATTGTAAAAAGACAGATGAACAAACAAAATATAACATAAAACTGTAAAAAGACTAAAATAAATAAACAGAAAATTGGAAAAAGACATTAAAGGACAAAATAAATAATAAAATGAACAAATAAAAATAAATATAAAATGGAATACTGTCAATTTCGCCTATCTGCGGCCATCGAGATCCTTTCTCATCATAACAGAGATGATAAAGGTCTCGATGAGCCGCCAGTTTTCCTGGGACTGGATCATCAGCGCTACCATGTTCTCCGGTGTAACTGTCGCGTTTACACCGGTAAACATGGCCTGCCTTTCCAAGTCCCATTGACTGCAGGCAAAGAGGGTGTGCTCTGCGTTGTCCACAGGGAACTGGCAGTAAGCACACTCCTCACTCTCTCTCTTTTTAAAGCGCTGCAGGTACGAATTAAAACATCCGTGACCTGTCAGCGCTTGTGTCAAGTAGTAGGAGACCTCTCCATGGCTCCTACTTAACCAAGTGGCAAGTGTCGGTATAAGGCGATAAGTCCATCGACCTTTTACCTCCCCGTCCCATCTTTGTTGCCATTTTTCGACGAGCCTGTGCCTCGCTTCGAAGCGGATGCGGTCCTTGCTGGGTCGATCTTCCTCTTCAGAGGAATTCGCCTCTTTGAGAAGGAGGATAATTTCCTCCCTCTCAAGCGCCAAAAGATCTGCTGGCGGGACACTTGCAAGGACCTGCACAGCGCTCGTAGATACTGTCCGATAAGCAGAGGCAATACGTGAAGTAATGCATCTCTGCGCGGACAGCATCTTTACAGATGGTTGAACATCTGTTTGTTCTCAGGGAGGGGGCCCACGCTGGCGCTGCGTAAAGCAGCTTAGCGTGGGCGACACTCGCCACCAGTCTCCTTTTCTTCTCACGGGGGCCTCCAACATTTGGCATCACCCGTGCTAAATTAGCCGCACATTCGATCGCCTTGTTTGACGCCGTACCAGTCAAGCGATTGGAATTAATAAAATAGGAATCATGCCAAAAAAAATTACTGCTTTTTTAAAAAAGGAGAATCCTGACTCTTACTCAGGCCACAGCTTCCGCCGAACTTCTGCCACCTTGCTCATTGACGCTTGCGCCGATATCACAGAATTAAAGAGACATGGCCATTGGAAATCAACATCAGTAGCTGAAGGATATCTTGGAGAATCAATTTCGAATAAAAAAAGGACATTTTCTAAAATCACAGAGGCTATTGAAGTAGAAAGACCTGCCAAAACACCTGCGTCACCCTACTGAAAATCCCTGTATAAAATCTTGTACAATTACCTGTACAGGATCAGCAACTGAACTTGTACAAGTTCTGACCAGTTCCTGTACAGGAAAATGCATACGAATTTGGAACAAGTTCATGTGTGAGATCTTGTACAAGATCTGGTGCAAGATCTTGTACAAGAAAATGTACATGATCTTGTACAATTTTATGTATAAGTACTTGTACATGAACACGTTCATGATCTTGTACAATTTTATGTATAAGTACTTGTACATGAACACGTTCATGTTCTTGCACATGAAATAGTTGTAAAATTTTTTTTTTAATAAAATTTGAGATTTTGATAATTTTTAACCACTAAGATTCGTAACTCATGCATGCTAAAAACTATTGCGCAGCTGTAAAGGTTAAAGTAAGCCTTTGAAGTTTTTAATTTTTAGTAAAGGAAAACATGAATTAACATGTGCAAGAACATGGACGTGTTCATGTACAAGTACTTATACATGAAATTGTACATGAACATTTTCTTGTGCAAGCATCTTTCTTGTACAAGATCTTGCACCAGATCTTGTACAAGATCTCACACATGAACTTGTTACAAATTCGTATGCATTTTCCTGTACAGGAACTGGTCAGAACTTGTACAAGTTCAGTTGCTGATCCTGTACAGGAAGTTGTACAAGATCTTATACAGAGATTTTCAGTAGGGCAGTTAATTCTGATAATACACCGAGATTTCACTCAGCTTCAGTTCTTAGTTCAACTTCAGGGGAAAAAGATATTTCGTCACTAATAAACAATTATGAAAATTGAAAACAATGCTTTAAACCACCAGAGAAACGCTAATTGTATTTATAATTTACACAATTGCACGGTAAATAGTGTTCATAAAAGTGTATAATTAAAAAAAAAATCTAAATGATCGAGAATATTTTTTGTTAATGTTTAAACAATTTTAAATGAAAATTTATGTCATAAATACAGACACAGTATTTTTAACTTTGTGATATAAAAAAGAGAAAAGTTATGTTCTGTGAAATGTACGTATATATAAAAATGTACATTTTAAATACGTAAGAAATATAAATATTTTGTTGTGAGATTATTGACAACTTAAGTTGGTTGTCATCTATTTTTGCGTATTTCAAATAATAAATTTTTGATAATAATTATTGTTTTCACTTATTTACATAAAAGCAGATATTTTAAATATATTTAAATAATTATTTATTGACCAATTATAGGTTCTATATGTTAAATTCTAGTTTCTTTAGTAAAAGCATTTAAATATCATTTAGTTTGATTCTGCTACAAACGAAGAGGGGGGCTTTGCCCCCCGAACCCCTAGTCTCGACATATGCACTTAAAAATACGTAAAAAATAGGTATAAATATTTTGTCAAAAAATGAATATTAATTTTGAATATTTTTTTTTAATTCATATTTTTGTGATTTAATTTTATGCATTATTATAATTAGTAAAATTTTGGTAATAAAAAGTGTTTTCATTTATTAAAATATGAGCTAAAGTTTATAATTCTTCAAATATATATAATTTATTTACTTGTGTTATTTATGTGTGTTAAATTTTAGTTTCTTTTTTTAGTTATAACATTGAAATATCTTTTGAATTGGTTTTTTGGTAGTCCAACGATTCATGTTTTTTAAAATTGTTGATTTTTTAAAATAGTTAATAATTTCGTAATAAAGTTTAAATAAGTATAACTTTATATTTAGAATATTTTCAGAAATTACATAAAAATTTTTAACTAAAATTATAAAATAAATAAATAATGTTTAGGCTTTAGAAAAGTCAATAATTTTGTCATAATTTATAGTAAAATTTCTCCAATAAATTAATCGAAACTTTTTTAAATGGTAAAGATAGGGTGAGTGTACCAATTACGGCGCGTAGATAAAAAAATTATTATTACTATTATATTTAATTTAACTGTTGCAAAATGATTTAAAAAAATTATTTTAATCTTTTTTTGATACAATTACTTATAAAGATGCACATTTAAACAATTATTAATTTAATTATTTGAGATCAAATTTTTTCCCTCGCCGTAATTGAAACATTTTTAAGATTTCCATTGGCTTCAATTACGGCGGGCAAAGTATCTTCAAAATACACGTAATTTTTGTCACTGAAATTGATGCACCAAAACTGATATAAACGCGCCGTAATAGAAAATTACGGTATTAGTTTTAATTTCTCATATTCGTTTAAATAATCGATTTTTATAAAGTTAAAATTTCTTTTTAATATCTAAATAACATAAGCTTTTAGTTTAATAAGTCTTTAATTGACTATATACAATAGAAATGTCGAATTTTCTATTTCAGAGGTATGTTGACTCGAATCGCGCCGTATATTAGTACATTTACCCTAGTTTTGAAAAGATTTTTTTAATAAATACTTTAAATAACTTGTTTGATAAAATATTAGTAGTGTATTCGTCAATAGGTTAAAAGATGAATTTTACAGAGAAAAAAATAATTTATTTGATTCAAATAATTGGTTACTTGACTATTATCAAATAAATTTATATTTGTATCAAATAATTATTATTTCAACCAATATTTTAAAAAATATTTGATTTAAATCATTATTTAAATATAAATGACTCCTTGATTAAAATCATTGCAGTCCTGACAACTAATACAAAATAAATATTAAACAAATTGTGAATATTTTATGTATAAGTCAACTGTAAAAAGAATTTAATTGATTGAAAGAATGAGAATATATTTTAGAAAATAATTTATAATTTTCTAAATTATTTTCTATAATAAATTTTAAACATAAAAAATTGTATTTGGCCGAAAGTTCATTAATAGCAAAATTTGTAATTGTATCTGAAATATGTATGAAATTTGCAAGAGAGTTCGGATCGAAAATGAATTAATTATTTTTGAACGTACCTCCTAATATGATGTGGCCTATGAGCTCGTTCCGACCAATGTTGTCAAAATCCATAACCATAACGTCTAGGTAACAATCTCTAAATTTATCCCATGTGAGATCAAAGTTAAACGTCTCGTTGAAAACAGGATTCAACGTGCACTTAAATATTGGCGTTTTCTTCTTTTCTATTTTCTTCTCAGCAACGTACAGCCACACTTTTACATATGGATCTGAAAATAAGTCAATCAGAAAACTTTAGAAACTATGACAAAATGTTTCTTTTAAACTTGCATAAATTAAAGGACATAAGAACTTTTGATTTGATTTTAATTACCCCAGACTTATTCGACTATATAAAGTTGGCGTGTAATTAACATGATTTCGATTTACCTTAATTAAACGCCAACTTACACATACACACTTTTGCTTTTCTAAATAAAAATAATTGTTTCTAAATTAAAATTCCATGTAAATGAGCTTTAAATTAATTTTTAATTTACTTTATTGGAGAAAATTACTTTAAATACTAGTTTCTGTAATGCGAGATCAGTGAAAATATTTTTTTCCTTTACTCTTGTTTCAGTAAAACAATTTCAATTCTTATTAAAATTTAACAATCAAAAATTTTGTCAAGTGTGACTTACACTCGCTCACCTGGGGTTTCGTTAATGATTAAAAAATGTTTATTTTTGATTATTTAATATTTTTAAGTTTTTAATAAATTTAAACTTAAATTATTCCACAAGCCTGCTGCAAATTCAAACTTTTTTTCGTCATAATGAGTTCGACTAGGTGTTTCTAAAGGGAAATTTTGCGCTGAACACGAATCTGGCGTTCAAAATGCTCCATCAAGTCAACTTTTTTTAGAAAAATGGGGTGAAACCCTTAAAATCAGCATTTTTGGCACTTCTTTAAAAATCGTGGGCAAAATCCTGGCGTGATAAAAATTTCTCTATTATCAGAAATTAAAGTTTAATTCGTGCCCTTTCAAATGACTTCTCAGCCAAATCATATGCTTCAACCCTTCAAGCAGGGTGTGACTATTTGTGCATCATAACGAAAGTTTTGGACTTACATTTCGTTAGCCTCAAGTCGAATGCACGCAACTTTCAGAGACATTTTGGAAAGTATACGCAACTTCCACAGCCGTTTTGGAAATCACGTAACTTTGTGGTGCAGAGCAGAATGTACGTAACTCTGAGAAACGTTTGGAACTCGCTTATGTTGGTTTTTTGTGTTTTTGCAAAATAAAAATTACAATATTTCTGCTCGAAACATAGCAATAAAAAGTGTAAGGCAATGTTCAATAAAATCTCAATTATTTAATCTACAAGCATCCTATGTTATGTTCCGAGCAGAAATATTGTAATTTGTATTTTACAAAAACACAAAAAACCAACATAAGTGAGTTCCAAACGTTTATTCTGCTCTGCACCACAAAGTTACGTGATTTCCAAAACGGCCGCTGTGGAAGTTACGTACTTTCCAAAATGTTTCTGAACGTTGCGTGCATTCGACTTGGGGCTAACGATTTAATCAGTTTTGATAAGTATTATTCCGA
This sequence comes from Leptopilina boulardi, assembly GCF_019393585.1. Classification (NCBI taxonomy): domain Eukaryota; kingdom Metazoa; phylum Arthropoda; class Insecta; order Hymenoptera; family Figitidae; genus Leptopilina; species Leptopilina boulardi. Next base: position 3,417,675 of record NW_026137899.1, on the reverse strand, counting down.
GGCATTCCAAAATTGTTGCAAAAATTTATTTCATTTCGAAGCTGAATTAAAATTACTAAAATTTAGTTTTGAATTGATTCAGAATGAAATGTCTGGATACAGAAGGATCAAAATTTGAATAATACTTAATCTGAAAGTTTCGTTAGGGGCCGTCCATAAACTACGTTACCAATTTTTCATTCTTTTTAGCCCCTCTCCCCCCACGTTATCATTAAATGTATTTTTTAGACTTTTTGACCCCTTCCCTCTCTAAAGTAGGTAACATAGTTTATGGACGGCCTCTTAGGGCAGTATTGTTTATAGAATGTAGGCATTTCTATCCACTCAACTTGTCCCTTTAGTCAGTCCTAAATGCACGCGTTTAAAAATGATACGCGCGATTTAAATTTAAATAATATGAAGTAAGACAGAATTATTGAAATACACTCACTGATTTGATATCATTTGCCAACAAAGTGTCGGAGTTTCTGATCAACAAGTTTTAAACTCGCTGTTGGTTTTAAAAACTCCCCTCTCAACACATCAACTATAATTGTAACATCTATTTATCTTGGTGTAAAATCGTCTGAACCCTTGTATCTGATCAATCTGTCTTGTGTTCGTTAATGTGACTTCTACTTAACCCATATTATCTCTATTTCTCTCTACGCTGGAATTGTTGATGTTATCTTTAATTACTCCGAGTTTAGTACTCTGAGATCTACAGATTCTTTTAGCTTCCAGACTCCGGACCAACTATGTCAGTTTTCTGTATGGTTTGTCTATTTTTCAAAAGTTTTTTATTTCATCGATCTTAATTAGGAGTACTAATCATTTTGGGGACCCAGTATTCATTTATACATGATTTACCAACATAGTATAGGATATTACAATTTTTTCAATATTTTCAAAAATGTAGTGACAATACCCAAAAAATTATGGTTTTTACATAGAAATTAAATTTTTAGGTATTGTCATTATGATTTTCGTAATCAGTGCATCAAAATACATTTATTATGACTCATCCTTTTTTTTAATTTTTCATATTTTACCCAAAAAACGAAAAAAAATCATAAATTTTTAAACTTTTTTTATGGTTTTCATCATAAAAATCAAATTTTTGGGTATTGTCACTAAATTTTTAAAAATATTGAAAAAATTGTTTCCCCACGATCGAACTAGGCTTAAAATTTTTTTAAAAGGAAGTAGTTTTTTTGAAAATTTTTTGAAAAAAATCGAGGGATACAAACAGTTTTAAAAACAAGATTTTAACCTTTAAATTACAAATAATATAGTAAGTTTTAATTTTATAATTTTTTGCATTAAATTTTTGAAAAGTTATTCATAAATTAATTTCTATAAACAAGTTTTCCTCCAAGCAACAAATTACTTAACGACATTGGAGTTTTCCATATATAAACGTTAATATTGACTTCGGGTTTGTACCGCCAAAGCGAAACGATGGAGGGTTTGGGGCCTGCTGAGGTAACGTTTACTACCATGGTAACGGTTGCTATGGAAATGGTTACTATGAAAGTGGTTGCTTCCATAGCATGGATCCATCCATGGATGGACGGATGGATTGATGGATGGATGGATGATTGCTATGGTATCTGTTACCATGGCTACCATTCGAGTGTACGACGGACGGACGCCAGACCGAAACTATAAAGCTTTCGGCTCTGGGCCACGAAACTCTAAAAATCACAATTATTGTCTTAATAAACAAGCGCTTATTTTATACAGTGAAACCTACTCTACAATTGCTTATATATTTTAATATTGTCAAAAATAAGTTGTAAAAAAAATTATTTACTAAATAAAATTTCAATTATTTATAATTTTTTAACAACTTACTTTTAACAATATGTATAAAAATATAAGCGATTGTAGAAAATGTCTTATTAAATAAAATAACCTCTTGTTTATTAAAATTAGACAAAAATTGTGATTTTTGTTTGAGCTGAAAGAAAAAAAAATTATTTAAAAAAAGATTTTTAATCAACATAGTTTTTCTGCAAAACGCATAACAAGATCTTCTAAAATTGGTTGCAATCAATTTTAATTATAATTTTCTTTGCGTTAAATTGTTAAAGAGGCACAACTATTGAATAGCAAAAATACACCAACTTTTTTCGAAAAATGTTCGTGCATTAAGTGTATGATTATTTCTTTTTTTTTAAAAACACATTTCCAATTTTTACAAATAAAAATTAATCTGAAAGTTTTCCCGAGTTATTGAATATATATTATATATGGAGTAAAATTCCTGTATCGACCTAAGTGAAAAAAAAAGTTGATCGGATCGGGCTGTAACTTGCACATAGTTTAGCCCTAGGGGTGAGTAATTTAACCACGAAATATTGTTAGGTTTTTTCAAAAACTGTCGGAGAGGGTTGAATTTTTTTGAAAAATTTAAACAGTGAATTTTTGAAGACTTGTAAGGGCTCGTTGGATGCGGAATTACGTCAGCTTTCATTTAGTAACGTCAGAATTACAATACCTTTATTCGTTTATAAAATATATAATTTTTTATTAACCTTAATAGTTCATTAATGAACTAAAAATTGTAAATATTATATAAGTAGATAAAAAAAATTTTGACATATGTTTTCCAAATGTTTTTTTGTGCTCTTTCGATTGGTAAAAAAAAAATTCAAAATTTGACCCCTTTTACAGAAAATCAACAATTTCTTTTACTTTTTTTTAAGTTCGGTCTTTTTTTTAAACTTATTTATTTTTTTTTGAAAGTTAAAAATGTGCATTTTTAGCTCAAAAAATATTGAGATGTCCTTTTTTGTTATTTTCGAGATATTAGTTAATTAATTAATTAATGTCAATAAAAATTTATATATTTTATAAACGAATAAAGGTATCGTAATTCTGAAGTTACTAAATAAAAGCTGACGTAATTCCGCATCCAACGAGTTCTGTATGAAGTACTTTGGGTTAGAAAATTGTTTATATACAATTGGCTAACATATTAATCATTACGTTTACTAAAAAAATTGTCATATTTTAAATTTGTCATTTAAAAGGACACAGTGCACGCACTTGTCGTAGGTCGTCAAAAAAATCAATTCTTAACACAACATAGGTATGAGCGCCCTGCATCTCCTGAAGATCGAGAAAAGTCAGTCAACTTTCCAAAAAGAGGAAATACTTCCTTTGCCTATAAGTGACAATGAGAATTCTTATAGAAACTACTATTTTCTAGTCAACCTCAAAATAATTTTTCGAAATCAATAATTTCAAAATTGAAAAAATTATATAAATACTCGAAATAGAAATTATCAACAATTACAAAAGTGAAATAATTACACCCCCAATCAGCAGAATGAAAATATTAGAAAAAGAACTGTAACAAAATCATGGTATGTTATAGATGACTGTAGACAAAGAGAATATAATAATCGATACAAGGAAGGTCAACACTCTTGACCTCTTACCTTGGTGGACCAGTGAAATGAACAAAACGTTCTCAGACCAGGCGAGATGGAATAAATGATAACAGAATCTCAAACAGAATAAATGTGCCCAACAATAAGAAGCACCTGGAAATATCGAAACTATTCAAATTAATTATACCTGTAATTTTTATTAACAATCTTTTAACACGACCTCACTTATTAAAGATATTCGTGTGGAACCTTCTCTACAAAAAATAAAGACTCCAAAACGAGATTTTTTATATTGAACATATTCAGACTTTAGAGAGATACTTTTGTTTATTACTGCCCTATCAAAAATTAACTACTGGGGAAGTACAACGCCAGTATTACCAGTAGTGGCGCGATATTGGTACCAGTACTGCGCCAGTAGTGAACTCTGATAATTTCTTAGTAGGGTGTTGCACACACTAGAAAAATAATGTATCTGTTGTGACGGGAAAATATTTCTTGACATTATTTTGAGAAATAAATGATCAAATATCCTAGGATAAGGGTTGGGGAAAAAAGGTCAATAACTCGCCCCTGTGACCTTACATCGATCTAAGCGCCAATAGTTCAATATATTGGCGCATTACCGAAAATCGTCGGGTCCGTTCCTCACTCTTTGTCCGTACGTCTAATGTGCTGGAGTATATCTCCTTGTTTGTTAAATTATAAGAAATTGTATTGAGTTGTTTGACCGATCGAATATTGGAATTATATTGTATTTAAAGATCGACATTAACCAAATTATATATTGTTGAACAAAATTGGAAAGAGTCGATATTTGATCATATTTGATCACACACAAGTAAGTGATTAATGTACCTTTTATTTTATTTTCTTGTAATAAACTCAATATTCCTGGAAGTCGCTTAATATTTTATTTTTATATTTTGTATTTGGGTTCACCAACTTCCCTCCCTGTGATCAAGTCTTTTGTTAATTTTAATTAATAAATTAACTGGCGTCCGCGTGCAATTAAATCTTTATTTTATTTTATTTTGTCAAATAGAGCCCCAGCAACTCTGAACCCGGTCGCGCTGGGTGAGGAATAATTTTAAACTTTGATCATTTATTTTAATTTTAATATATTTCTCGTAATAATAAATTATTCCGTCTCATTTGGCGCCCAACGTGGGGCGACGTTGGATTTTTTTATTGTAAATTTTGCCAATAATTTTATCTTAAAGTGTGAAAAGTAAAATTATAATTTATTTGTGTGAAAAATTTTGAAAATTAGAAAGTGCGAGTTTGAACGGGAAGCGATCAGAGTGTTTACATTTCTTTTGTGTGAGCGACCTTGACAGACTCAGGTCTAAACTTGCCTTATGTACACAGCGACATACTGGGAATAACGACGATTTATTTTAATAATTTTTTTTCGTCAATTTTGATTTTAATTTTATATTTTGTGTGAATTATATTTTGAATTGTTGAAATATTTATTTGTGTTTAGTTCGTAATTCTGTTGACAGTTGGACTGAATAATATATTGAACAAATTGATAATTTTGTCAAAATTTTTTTTTTTTTTGAAAGTCTACTTTCTAGAAATTTTGAATATTTTTTTTTATAATTGTTTATAACGAAATTTTATTTTTTTTTGTGAATTGACAAAAATTTCGTGAAAATTTTTTTTTTTGAAATTTTATTATTGTGACGTATATTTTAAAGTGTTGGACAAAGAGTCATATTTTATTTGTTTTGTTTCGATTAGATCTTGCTCTGTCGAAATAATAATTTTGATTTGACAAAATTTTCGTTGAATAAAGTTTTGTATTTTTGTTTTCGTGATCGTATCTTGTTACATCAAGAAAATAATTAAATTTGATGAAAATTTTTGTCTTGTAAAATTTTTTTTGTTTTTGTCCAAATTTTGTCGATACAATATCTTGCTATTGTCGACAATATTATTGGAAAATTTTTTGTCAAAATTGTTAGAATTTCTGCGTCGATCGCGAACTAACTTTTTGAAATATTTTTTGTGTTTGTTTAAATTGTTGGAAATTTCACGTTGATCGTGGGCCAGCTTTTTGAAAGTTTTAAGTGTAACATTCAATAGAACTATGCCGATTCAAGATCTTGCTCTTGTCGATGTTTGTTAGTTTTTTGAATGTTGCCATTGTTGCTTTGAAATTTTTTTTGTATTGTCAAAGTGTCGAAATTTTGCGTTGATCGTAAATCGGCCTTTGAAAATTTTAAGCGTAATATTCAATAGAACTTTGCCGATTCAAGATCTTGCTCTTGTCGATGTTTGTTAGTTTTTTTTGAATATTGCCATTGTTTTATGTTTTGCAAAGTATATCTTCTGCTTTACATATAGGTATTTTGATCAAGATAAATTGCTTGTATTAAAATTTTTTTTGTGTGTTCCGCAAAGTATATCTTCTGCTCAACATACGTATATTTTGATCAAAGTATTTTACTTGTCAATAAGATCTTGCTCTGCTGTCAAGTAATCTTTTTAATAAATTTGAAAGATTTTTTTTCTCTCGCGGTCGGTACTATTAATTCAAGATCTTGCTCTTGTTAATAGTTTTGTCGATTGCTTGAAGAATTGTTATAATAAATTTTTTTTAAAAATATTATAACTTAAAATTTTTTTTTTAAAAATATTATAACTTAAAATTTTTTTTTAAAAAATATTATAACTTAAAATTTTTTTTTGGTATTTAGTTCTCCTCATTTTTGTTTTGACAGTACAAGATCTTGCTCTTGCTCACAGACTAATTGTTGAGAGAGAATATTTAATTTTTTTATTTATATATTAATTTATAATTTATTTGACTTGTTTTCATTAATTGTTGTTTATAACTTATAAAATTTTTTTTAAATTGTCAAGTTATTGATTTTTTTTGAACTTAACAATTATTATTAAGGCAAAGTTCTATTTTATTGTTTTGAGTGTATTGTCGAATATTTATTATTGAACAACAATTTTTTTTTTGTTTATTATTTTAAAAGGATCGGATAATATACCTCGAACTTTTGTGGGACTTGTCTTTAAAAATTTTTATTATTAAAAATTTTTTTTAATAAAAGCAATTTTTTTTTCTAAGCTTTTATTTATTTATCAATAAGAAATTTTTTTTTATTCGGTTATCGACTTGGCATAACGTAAATTTTGCTTACAATGACGTCAATGTTTATTTCCCCCCCAAAACGAAATCCAAATAGAAATCAGTTGTTAAGGGAACAAAATAATACAACTGATAATTTAAGATCAACTGAACAAGTTTCAAGTGGACATTCGTCAAATCGGGAAATTGAAAATCCTCCTTTGGAGACCCTTACAAACGCAGGCGCGATAAATTCGGGAGATCAATTTGATCAAAATCCGGGAACTTCAAGACCGTCATCGCAGAATAGTGTAGGGAGTTTTCACGGTTTTTCGATGCATTCGTCCATTGGAAGGGGAAGGGGTAAAACGCCACCGTTGTATATTACGTCAACCATGCATCGAAGAATGGATGCATTGGAACAGGCTTTAGATACGTTAACTGTCAAATGTAACACCGTAATTGATCTCGCAACTAATCAGGGTAACTTACGCTCTGAAGGGGGAGGGACGCGAACAAATCAGCAATCCATTTCTTCCGATGAAGAATTGAATGAGTTAGATACGCGTCAAAATAAACCTCCAGTTACTCCTGAGGTTTTCGATGATCAAAATATTGGTCCAAATCGCGAGAATGGAACTTTGTATCCTCATGAAACTCAAGTCGGGGATGAGTCTAGACGCGTTCGTTTCAATAGCGATCCTGGTTTTTCGAATGAGATTCCACAACCAGCGGGCAATGAAATTAATAACGGTCGAAATATTCCCCTACGTGCAGGAATAAATAATAATAATATCGTTCCTCCGCGATTAATAAAAATAACAATCGGCAAACCTCTGGCCGACGGGACACTTATAGACGAAGAAGTTTACGTGACTGAGGAACAGTACCGACAAATGTTAACATCTTCTCAGGGTGATGTCATGCGGGTCGGTGGTGGCAATTTTAATTTCGGTTACCCACGTGATTTGAATCCGTCCCGTGATAGAGAAAACACAGTAGATCGTGATTCGATAGGACCTAATGCCCGTAGGGTAGGTTCATTATTTTCATGGAATGATAGTGATTTTAGTGAGGATGATCAACAAGTACGAAATCGTTTTTCGTCAATTGATCAATCAAGATCTGTAGGTCATTTGTCAAGTAGACCGCGGGATGGTTTGAATTCCTTACATCCGCAGCCTCGTGCGGAGAATTCGAACGCTATTCAAATCGGTCGAATTGTCAATTCATGGAAAATTTCTTTTCCAAAAACAGAAAAAGACCCAGAGCAGTTCTTGCTAATCCTCAAAGACTATCTGAGTACGAGTGGAATAGATCGGAATCTGTTTGTCCCCTGTCTTTCAAAAATATTTGAAGGATCGTACAGATCTTGGTACCTCGTAAACAAGAAAAATTGGCGTTCATGGAAAGATTTTGCTCGTGCGTTTCGCTTTGAGTGGGGCGTCAAAAAGGATGACGCCGATCTCCTTCTCGAGGTTCGCGATTTAAAAGTCGACAAGGGAGAGAGTTTAGCCGAGTTTGCATGTAAAGCGCGTCTTGTTTTTGAGAGAATGCAATATCCCCCAGGATTTAGGGAGAGAGTTTAGCCGAGTTTGCATGTAAAGCGCGTCTTGTTTTTGAGAGAATGCAATATCCCCCAGGATTTAGGGAACAGTTAAAACAGATCTTGTCTAAATTTAACCCTCGTTTAACATTTGAAATTTTGAATTTGTCATTAAAGAATTATCGGGAATTCTTGCACTATGTCAATGAGCGTAATTATATTTACAATCGCTCAGCAGACGTGCAGAAAATTAGATCGAAACCTAGGTCGGACTTGTGTGCTGTTCGAGACGAAAGTGATTCTGACAATGAACAGTCAACTGATGCTTCTGAAGATCATTCTGATAGTGATCAAGAAGTTGGTTTAAATGCTGTTTATGGTAGGGAATCCGATCGCTCAAAGAGCAAGTCTGGGTTACGGAATACCCAATCCATTAATCGACAAAAACTTGATCAGAATTTAAAGAAATTTGAAAAGTCAAGTCATTCGACTAAGACAAATACACAAGATCAATTATCGCGTGATAGTAGGGAACCTTCTAAACCATTGGATAAAAGTAGGTTTTTCTGTCAAAATTGTGGTCAAACAGGTCACACAGTCCCCTATTGTAAAACCAAACCACAACTGGTTTGCTGTCTTTGTCGAAAAACAGGTCATTCCAATGTAGATTGTCCCGATAATCAGGGAAACGACAAAAGCCCTCAGTAGTTGAACCTCCAATTATTGAACCAAAGGGCGTACTTGAGGAGGATAAGAATTTTAATTCTTCATCTAATATAGGTCAGACCAAGGATCTTGATAAGACTTGTTGTTTTTCGACGAGCGTTGAATTGACTAGAGGATCAGATGACATAGTCTCTCGGCTTGATACCTCACGTCAAGCCGTGATTAAACTTAGTTTGTTTGATAGTGACTCGGTTAGTTCTTCTGAGTCAGAGAATGAGTTTGATGACTTGGTTTGCGAAGAGTTAGAAAATGAAATTGAGAATTCCATAAATCTGTCAACTATTTATTGTGATCAATTAGAAGAGGGCGCACCTTCGAACGAAATTGATCACGAGGCGATAAGGAATTGGAAACCTTTCGGATTGCCGTCTCACGTGGTGCATCGTCTTGCCCAGAGGAGGGTATATTGCCCTTGCGATTCTCTTTCAGAACCGGTAAAAACTGTCAGGATCCCGGTTACGGTTTCCATTTTTGGGGAAAAGATTTTGGGTATTATAGACAGTGGTAGTGAGAGATCATTTCTGAGCGAAACAGCTTATAATCGCGTGAAGCATTATCAGGTACAGGACTTGACTCCTGATTCTTCTTCTGAGAAGGGAGTTAGGTTAGGTGATAGATCGGTGGTCAAAACTAAAGGTGGGACATTATTTGTGATTGACATAGGCGATGTTTATGGACCTCAGTGGTTCAGTATCTTGCCGGGGTTATCAAGTGATTTGATTCTTGGAATGGACTTTTGGTTGAATTTCAAAGTCAAACTTGATCCTTTTGACAGGAGTTGGAGTTTAGCAGGTGGTAAACATGTCTATTCATTATCGCATCGTCGCACAGGTTCTAGTTTTCTTCAGAGTCTTTCGACAGATGAATCAGGGAGATTGAAGAATTTTCTTGATGAGGAATTTATAAAATTTGATAGAGAGAGTACTGGTTTGACTGATTTGGTTGAACACGTAATTGAATTGGAAGATAGTATTCCACATCGTCAAAAACCCTATCGAAGAAGTGAGATCGTTCGGAAGTATTTAGAACAGGAAGTTGATCGTTTGTTAGAAAAAGGGTATATAAGATGGAGTAATAGTGATTGGGCCTTTTCGCCAGTCGTTGCTCCGAAAGCCAATGGCGGATTGAGGTTTTGTATTAATTATCAACCCCTCAATCGTAAAACCAAAAAGCCAGCTTATCCTTTGCATAATATGAGATCAATCCTTTCGCAATTACATCAAGCTAAATTTATCTCGACTATTGACATGAGTGAGGCTTTTCATCAAATCCCTATGAATGAAGATAGTCGAAAGTATACTGCTTTTGTCGTTGAAGGGAAGGGGTTATTAGAATGGAATAGAATGCCGTATGGACTCACAGGAGCCCCATCAACCTTTCAAAAATTGATGGACACATTGAAAAGGCGTTTTCGTGATCTTCTTGTGGAAAGGAAACTCCCGAATAAGTGGGTTGATCAGGTATTTACCTATCTTGACGATTGGATCATTGTGACTGAGACTTTCGACGATCATCTCGAAATTTTGTCTCTTGTCTTTGATGTTTTTCGCGAGGCTAAATTGCAAATCAATCGAGAGAAAAGCGGTTTTGCCTGCAAAGAAGTTAAGTTTCTCGGATATATTGTTGACGAGTTGGGAATGAGACCCAATCCCGAGAAGGTAGAACCAATTATTGATTTTCCTGTTCCAACAGATAGGACTAAGTTGCGTCAGTTTAACGGTTTAGTTAATTGGTATCACAGGCATTTAAGGAATATCGCTAGGATACAGGGTCCATTAAATAAGCTTACTAGCGTCAAAGTTCCATGGAAATGGACAGAAGTTGAACAAAAATCTTTTGACGAAGTAAAGAAGGCTCTGATTAATGCTCCTCGTCTTTATGTTCCTCTACCGGGACAGCCGTTTATTTTATATACTGATGCTAGTGATTTTGGTCTAGGTGCGATCCTTGTTCAGAAGGATCCTGATTCTGGAAGGGAAATATTGATCGAGGTTTTGAGTCGTCCATTAAGAGGTGCGGAACTTCACTATACGACTACGGAAAAAGAATGCTTAGCAGTTGTTTGGGCTGTTGAGAAGCTTAGGTGTTATTTGGAAGGCATGCCATTTACCGTCATCACAGATCACCAGGCTTTGCAATGGTTGCATGGGCTCAAGAATCCTGTAGGTCGTCTAGCTAGATGGGCAATTTATTTATATCAGCATGATATGACTGTTGAACATCGTAAGGGTACTTTAAATGAGGCGCCAGATGCTCTCTCGCGTATGTTTGATATAGATGTAGATCCGTCTGGTTGGGAAAAAGTTGTAGAAGATGCTGTACAGGGTCGAATTCAATTAGCTTCGATTTGCGATCAGAATTGGTATGAAACCAAATTTGACTTAGTAAAGAATCATCCCAGTCGATTTGATGATTGGAAAATTGAAAATAACGAATTGTTCTATTTTCGTCCAGATTTCGAAAAGGCTGTGATCGATGATGAGAATCCTTGGAAGAAAGTAGTAAAGCCTTCAAATATATTGACAGTACTTCGTGAGAATCATGATTTACCTCAAGCAGGTCATCTCGGCTCACATAAAACTCTTGACAGAATTCGTCAAAGTTATTATTGGCCAGGCATGACGCAAGATGTCAAATCTTATGTTTCAGATTGCGAAGTATGTATCAAGGTAAAGTTTAATCAAAACCCTATTAAAGCTAGGTTAACTACACGATCCTTACGGTTACCGTGGGCTCAATTATCGATCGACACAATAGTGTCTCAAACTCGAACTAAAAAGGGAAATTCTGATATTATTGTCGTTCATGATTTATATACAAAGTTTATTGAACTGTTTGCGGTCCGACATCGAACAGGAAAAATTGTTGTCAATATACTTGACACCGTTTTCGATCGTTGGGGAATACCGGAGTCTATCGTGACAGATAACGGGAAAGAATTTATAAATAAAGATGTCAAAGCGTACTTATTGGCCAGAGGCGTTAGGCATATCACTACCCCGTTGGCTCACCCTCAGTGCAATCCGGTAGAGCGAGTAAATCGAACGATAAAACCTATAATTTCCGCTTATATAAATCAAGATCATAGAGAATGGGACGAGAATTTGTCTAAAGTACAATTTGCATGTAACACCGTACCTCATACTGGTACTCGCGTTTCGCCATTTTTCTTGAATCATGGTTATGAGGCTATCGCGAGACGAGAATTAAAATCAACCGACTGTGAGGTGGGTACTGACGAAATTGCTGATGACGCGACGAAGGCTTGGGTTGATCGCATGAAAATAATCGACGAGTTACGTCATAAAGTCGAAAGTAAATTGCAGAATTATTCTGAAAAGCGGCTTGCCAAGTCGAATGCCGATAGAAAACTGTCAGTTGAACTTGAGGTGGGAATGGAGGTTTATTATCCGAACAAAAAGCTAAGCAATAAGGCTGAAAATTATTCCTCTAAGTTGGCTCACCGTTACGTAGGTCCAGTTATTATTTCTAAAGTTTATGGTCCGGGTACAGTCCAACTGTCAGACAGAGATGGTAAAGTTGTTGGCAAATATTCAGTCTCTAATTTGAAAATACCACGTCGAAGTTTGCGATTGTCATGAAATTTATTTGTAGATCGATCAACTGCGCGCATTCATCTGGAGGACTGAGGTCATCACGAATTTGGACAGTTCAGGTCTGATTGGTTGCTTGTTGAGGGAAGGATGAGCAGAGATATGGCTGCGAATTTTGATCCAGAAGAAGCAGGTGATCTTGGAGAACAATGGGACAAACTAGTCCGTTGTAAAAAACAGATGGACGATCTGATGCGAGAAATGACTTTGAAGGTGTCTGACTTCAAGGGTCAAGATGACCAAATTGATCAGATCTTTGATGACAATGCTTCGCTTTTTGACGAGAACTTAACTTCGTCAAGTACAACGAGCGAGCGGCGCATTGACGAGATTTCTGCGGATGCTCAACAATTGATCAACGAGTTCCGTAATCGGAAACCACCCAAGATCGAGTTGACAAATACTGTCAGGGTGACTCCATTTGATATTCGATCAGAAAATAAGAAGAGGAATCGCATTCCTGATGTGAAGCCAATGCTGAGGAAGGATGGTCAGCAGATGAGGATGACCGATAGAACTGATTCTGTCATCGCTCCTTCGGTAAAGGTGGAACCTTTGCCATATACGATCAATGACATTCCAACTTTCCAGGATGTCATGAAGGAATTGGGAGTTCCGACTTTGGTTGATTCTGAAAATCAATTCCAGCCTCTTTACATGGTGGACTGCAGGATGCTGTCGGAAAAGCTGCTCAAAAATTTGATCACGAAGAGAGCTGAGATCTTTCTTAAAAAGATGGAAGCTAAGAAAGTTGATCGAGGTACTCAGACCTTTGTTTCTGTGACGGGCAAACAAAGAACTGCTGCGTGCGTGAACTGCAGGTCACGCGAGCATCGTTTCACGGAGTGCAAGATGCCGATGAGACCTGGATTTTGCTTGATCTGTGGAGCAGATGGATTCGAGACCATTGACTGCATATATCCTCATGGAGTTGAGCACGAGTTGGCTCTAAACAAATGCGTAGGATGCTCTAACGATCTGTGCATCTATTGTCCTGAATGTCCGGATTGCAATATTCGTTACGCTGGACTTGTCGACTGGCTTCGGTTGAACTACGTCACCTTGCCAGCTTGGGCAATACCATCTGATCATAAATATTTGATCAATGAGCATACGGAGGAGCAGCTTCGCCGGAAGATCAAGGCAAACTTTGCGAATCAAAACGATTATGTCAATCGTGTGAGGGCATTTTTGATCAGGGAGAACGCTCTTTCTCTTATCGAAAAACCAGCGAACAACATGACACCTTCAAAGAAAGATCTGTCGGAGGAAAAACGTCGCCAAGCTGTTCAATCATTGACGACCGAGTTTGCTGATCAATCTCTTGACGAGGTGATGGCTCTTCGACCTGAATTGTCCGATGGAGAGGAATACAAGGTCATCGTGCCAACTAAGTACAAGAAGAACCCCAAAAATTAGACATATAGACTGATCAAAGACTGATCTCGAAACGAGAGTACAAATTTTGTTTTAAATAACTTTGATCTTATCTTAATTTACATTTATGACTTATTGATCTGAACCAAAGCAAAAATAGTATTACTTTGTTTTACCCTTCTTAAAAGGAAAGTTTTATTTTTGATACTATAATTGTAATTTACGACGTAAGTTCTTTTCAATAAATAAAGAAAATTAAAAATCGACAACAATTATTAGGAAACTTCCAGGAATTGTTTTTTTCTTTTCTTGAAATAAATTTAGAATCAAACATGACAACTAATTATTTCTTTTCAGACATTAATCACTTTTATTTATTATTTTATTTGTTTATTTTATAAAATGTTTTGTTAATGATATTATTTACAGATTGTTTGAGTTATTTCAGATTCAGTTTTCTTTCTCAAACTAACGTCAAGTCCGAAGGGGGAGAATGTGACGGGAAAATATTTCTTGACATTATTTTGAGAAATAAATGATCAAATATCCTAGGATAAGGGTTGGGGAAAAAAGGTCAATAACTCGCCCCTGTGACCTTACATCGATCTAAGCGCCAATAGTTCAATATATTGGCGCATTACCGAAAATCGTCGGGTCCGTTCCTCACTCTTTGTCCGTACGTCTAATGTGCTGGAGTATATCTCCTTGTTTGTTAAATTATAAGAAATTGTATTGAGTTGTTTGACCGATCGAATATTGGAATTATATTGTATTTAAAGATCGACATTAACCAAATTATATATTGTTGAACAAAATTGGAAAGAGTCGATATTTGATCATATTTGATCACACACAAGTAAGTGATTAATGTACCTTTTATTTTATTTTCTTGTAATAAACTCAATATTCCTGGAAGTCGCTTAATATTTTATTTTTATATTTTGTATTTGGGTTCACCAACTTCCCTCCCTGTGATCAAGTCTTTTGTTAATTTTAATTAATAAATTAACTGGCGTCCGCGTGCAATTAAATCTTTATTTTATTTTATTTTGTCAAATAGAGCCCCAGCAACTCTGAACCCGGTCGCGCTGGGTGAGGAATAATTTTAAACTTTGATCATTTATTTTAATTTTAATATATTTCTCGTAATAATAAATTATTCCGTCTCACTGTATACAACACTAATGCATGCACCTTCATTTGTTAACATGAAAACTAGAAATTTTACAGATTTTTAAAATTATTTTCTACAATTTTTTGGTAAGGTTATAAAATTTTTAACATAAATGGTTTATTATATTAAAGATTTTCTAACTTCTAAAAACTTAAAATCATCTACTCTTTCGCACCCAGGCTAAACTGAGAAATGAAAAGAAGAAAACTAAAATGGTTCTTATAGTTTTTGGGGACGCTGATTGCGAATCCGGTGATAGTTTTCAAAAATTCAAAATGGCGTATCCAATATGGCAGAGAAAAATTTAAAAATCGTTTAGATTCTCCTGAAACTTATTGCTCGGGAGTTTTTGGAGTCGCTGATTACGATTAAAAATTATACAATTTCCACAAGATTAAAGTTTTCAATTAGCAACCTCCAAAACTTCTGGTAAACAAATGTTTTAGATCTAGTTATTTTTATTTAAAAAAATAACTGCGGATTTATAAACAGTTTTTAAACATTTACATTTTAAACATTAGTTTTAAAAACAATAAAAGTCAAAGAGAAAGTGAAAGTCGGGGGGTGGGAGTCAATGTCGATGTTGAAGTCAAAATGAAATTACATAATTGTACCCAAGGTAACTAAGTTGTCGTTGCAACATCCGCGATCAACAAGTCAAGTATCATCGAATCTCTGTTTATGTTGTAAAATCGCTGCTACTCTTGTATCTGATCAACTTGTCTTCTGTTCGACAATAGAACCTTTACTTGACCCACATTTTCTCTAACGCCAACAGTGCTAGAATTCTGAAGTGATCTTTAACTATTCAGAGTTCGGTATTTTGGTAACTACAGGTACTTTTATCTTGAATTCACTGAGGTTAATGCTTCTTTTTTTGAATTTTGTTTAAACTTCTGTTACAGATAGGCACTTCTTATTTTAACCCTCTTACACCTGTGGGACATATATATACCACTAACAAAAACCAAAGTAATTTTTTCAAATATTAATAGTTTTTAATGGGGTTAAGTTTATTTTTTTGGGAAGGATCAAAGTCTAAAAAAAATAAAAACAATAAATAAAAAATATTTTTAACATAAAAAAATAGCCATAAGTTTATGAAAATTACAATAGTTGTAAAATAAAATCATTTATCTCTCATACAGACGTACATGCTAAAAAAATTACGAAACTACCAAACAAAAATTTAGTCCCAAAAATAAAAAATGGTATATTCAAGAAAAAAATAAATTAATGTCAGTTTTAATGATAAAAAGTCATTTTTCTCATTTCACGTACTGATCGATTTTTTTCAAAATTTAAAAAAAACTACTTTTTACAAAAACTTTTAAGCCTACACGGAAAAATTTTTGGTGCATCAGATGCGCAATCTAGGGTAGAACTGTTGTACTATGGGTTGCGGGCAACTGTTATCCTGATTTGGCGCGTCAGAAGCGCTGTAAGGCCCTCTCCAGAATGGAGCTAAACGCGACGCATCGCAATGCTAAGCAGATGGGGATGCGTCGCGTTTGCGTTGCGTTTTTAAAGTACAAAAATTTTTTAACTGACCAGTACAACCGGTGCACCAAAATTTTTTCCGTGTAGCCCGATAATGGGCAAACGATTTTTACAATATTTTCGGAATTTTTCAAAAATTTTTGAATTTTTTAAAAATATTTTTTGTTTTTTCTTATTATATGTACTTTTATGTATTTTAATGCGCTGATAACGAAAACCAGTGACAATATCCAAAAATTTGATTTTTATGGTGAAATTTTATTTTACTTATGTATGATTTTCGAAGAATTTGAATTACTTTATTGAAAATAATTAATTTTGCAATTATATTACATTTTTTATATAAATATAAGTCGTATTTAATAGATTTTAGTATTAGGAATACATTTGTATGAAAGGGCTTTAGCTCGTTTATTATTAATAAATAAATAAATACGTTTTTAAATAATTCAATTTTGGAAGAAGTCGAAAAAGTCGTGCAATACGAGGCTTGTAGTTTTTTGGTTCAAATTTGGATTTT
Organism: Leptopilina boulardi; assembly: GCF_019393585.1. Classification (NCBI taxonomy): domain Eukaryota; kingdom Metazoa; phylum Arthropoda; class Insecta; order Hymenoptera; family Figitidae; genus Leptopilina; species Leptopilina boulardi. The sequence goes on along the minus strand of NW_026137899.1, from coordinate 3,400,747 downwards.
TATGAAATATCCCATTATTCGAGTTTCAATACAAAATAGAGGAAATGAGTGAAAAAAGGGTAAATATTCATACACCGAAAAAACAATATTCTAAAATTAAGTATTTCCCACTAACTTGAAGAATATCTTTCACTAAAATACGTGCCAAGAATATATTCTAGATGTTAGAGGGGATTCACCTAGTGATTGAGTATAAGGTATTCTTATATTCAGTATAATCATTTGAGAGCTATAATAATGATAATATTCTTGAATGAAGAATAGAATATACTAAATTTAAAAATAGAGTATTCTACTTATAAAAAATTAGAATATTGATATTTAACACAAAAATATACATTAAATAATGCTGAAAATAATGAAAAATATTTATTGCAGATTACCCTATTGAAAATCCCCACATGGGATCCTATGTAAAACCCCATTCCCCATATGGGAAACCATATGGTTTCAAATATAAATCCCCATGGGAAATTGGGACAGGAATTGGCATAGGAAAATATCAAAACGAGGTTCCTTATTTCCCATGTCATTTCCTATGTCAAATCCCATGTCAAATATCATGTTAAATACCATGTTAAATACTAATTGAGATCCTTTATCATTTTTTTGAAAAATTTTCCCATGTCAAACCCAATGTCATTTCCCAAGTAAAAACCTTTATCATTTATTTGAAAAATTTTCCTATGTCATTTCCCATGTGAAATCCTTTATCATTTTTTTGAAAAATTTTCCCATGTCAAATCCTCTTTCGCCTTATCGAAAATACCCACATGGGAAAGCATATGGGAATCCACATGGGAAACCATATGAAAATCCACATGAGACAGCATATGGGAATCCACATGGGAAATGGAATACGATTTCATGTGCATTCTTCCAAATGATAAAACACATAGATTTAAGCATAGGAAATCATATAAGATTTCATATAGATTTTGAAATTTCAACCTAAGATTTCACATGGATTTACATATAGGAAACGATATAGGATTTTTTTCGGGAATTTTTTAGTTAGCTGCTTTATGCAGGTGTCAGTTTACAAAAAAAAAAATAATTATTTGATTAAATATCAAATAATAATACTGCAACTCATCTTAAAATAAAAAAAAGTTTACTTTACATCTGCCTTAGACTCTCAGCTTTTATAGTATTCCAGACTGATCTTAACTGTGAGAGAAAATATTTTCACCATCTTGTGGCGAAACAATGAAACTATAATGACGATCAACATCTATATTGAAATTTCCTATGTCATTTCCCATGTGAAATCCTCTTTCATTTATTCGAAAAATTTTCCCATGTCATTTCCCATGTGAAATCTTTTATTATTTTTTCATAAAATTTTCCCATATCCCATATCAATTCAAAAAAATGATAAAGTTTTAAATTGGGAAATGACATGGGGTTTGACATGTGAAAATTTTTCAAAAAAATGATAAAGGATCTCAATTAGTATTTAACATGGTATTTAACATGATATTTGACATGGGATTTGACAAAGGAAATGACATGGGAAATAAGGAACCTTTTTTTGATATTTTCCTATGCCAATTCCTGTCCCAATTTATATGGGAAACCATGTGGTTTCCCATGTGGGGATTTTCAATAGGGTAAAAAAATAATTTTTTACATTAAATTTTAAATTATAAAATATGCTGAAAAGAAATATATGAGTTACAATCACCTCCTGTGCGAAGAAAGTAGGGGTTAAATGTTACGAGTTCGTCATATGACGCTAAAAACCACGTTTCTGTTGGAGAAATGTCGTAACGATCATCGAAACCAACAGTGCGTAATCCTGATAAAATAAATTGTACAATACCATTTTACAATTTCCATATTGACACTTGAAATAATATTTTTTTAATATTAATTTTACTCGAAACACTGAAAAAGTTTCACGCCGTACACGATACAAGTGGAAATATACTAAAATTTTTAGAATATATACTAAATAAAAAAATTTAGAATATTGTATACTTTATTTCAGAATACTTTTTTGTCCCATATAATAATTAATAATAATTAATAATAATTGATTTATAATTACATTATTTGTAAATTGCTATGGTTGCCATGGTAACGGATGGTATGAAAACGGTTACCATGGCAACCATACGATGGACTGATGGATGGACGGTTGCTATGGTATCTGTTACAATGTCAACCATATCAGTACGACGGACGGACGCCAAAGTGAGTGACTATAAGGCTTTCGGCCCTGGGCCACAAAACCCTAAAAATGGTGAAAAAAGGAAATTTTTTTAACAGAGGAAAAAAAGGGAAACACCGTGAAGCCTGTAATTCGGGTATAAATCTGTTAAGGCCCACCGTTATATCTCAACTCTAAAATAATTTTTCTCCTATATTTGTAATCTTATGATTTATGGTCCCTATTTTTAGTTAATTAAAATCTATCTTACCTGATTTGCCGTTGATATCTTTTGCTTTAAGGTTTCTTGCTTTTATGAGCTGTATGGTAAGTAGAGAATTAGAAGGGTGATAGCAGAGAGCGATCTGAATTTCGCCACATTTATCCTTTGCCGGCGGTTTAAGGGCTCTCCAGAATGTTGGTTTCTCTGAAAGGTCGACCTAGAAACAATTCGCAATTATAAGTTAAAATTATACATAAATTTAAGTTCAATTGTCAATTCAATTTTTCTTGAAAAAAGCAAAGTAATAATTTTTTTCTTAAATAATAAAATGAAAATTATTATTTATCACTATCAGTTTTGATAGCATTTTTGACATTTTTTTTTATTAGTAAAATACATTTCAAAGAACGTTTTTTGACCACAAAAAATTAATATGGAAGAAAAATTTAGTGAAAGAAACGATTTTGATAAAAAAAACATACTTTTTTAAACTTTTATTCCAAAAACAGTATTAAAGTTAGTATAAAAATTCTTTTTGGATATTGGTACATATTACGTGAAGATAATTAAAAAATTTTTTCTGAAGTTTATTTAGTTCATTTTCGCAGCCGTGGATAGCGTCTTGCAACTTTTATACTGTTTTTACAATATAAGTTTAAGAAAGTGATTTTTGTCAATTCTAAACCAGAAAGTACCTACCGTTAAAAAAGTCTCGACTTTTATCAAGAAAAAATTAAATATATTTTTTTATTATTTAAGAAAAAAATTATATCCCAAAACAATTTCCCCAGTACACAGAAAAAACCTGATCTCAAATTGAGTACAAAATTTATACTCGATTTGATACGCATCAAAAATGAAACTGGTTGTCTCATTTCGAGTGCTAAGGTAAAAGTATCAAAATGAAACAGGTAAGTTTCATTTTGAGAAGAAGAAAAATGGAAAAATATTGTGAAATAAAGAATAATTGTGCACAAATACATGAAATATAATAATTACAAAGAAGTAAATAACATGCTAGACTTAATATATTTGATTAAAAATTGGTTGTAATCGCGTAATAAAATAATAAAGGAAATATGTTTTTAGGTTAGAAAAATGAAAACATGTGTTTTGACAATAGGAACGGTACTACCAACTTAAATAATAGCGGTAAATTTAAAAACTTATGAAATTAATTATTATCTACGTAAATAATAATAAATAATTTTTATTTAAAAACTTCTAAATATTCGTACTGGTCAAAATAATCTTTCTGGTGTTGTTGAAATATTAGAAAAATTAATTGAAATACAAAATTACTCTGCTTATGATGCCAACTTAGAAATCTGAAATTCCAGCCAGTATCATTTAGAATAACATAAAGTTTGTCCCATACTCATTTCGATACCCAAAAGAAAATGAGTTGCAACAAAAATGAATCCAAGTTTTTTCTGTGTAAGTAAAAGGTTTAAATATGTAAAAAGGATTTTGCGAAGAATTATTATCGAATAAAATTACAAATTATTATTTGAGCTTTAGTAAAAAAAATTGTTCATCTCGATCACCTCATCTAAAATCCCCGAAAAATGAAAAAAATCTATTTTTGTCGAGTATGCTTAATCAAAACTGCACTTTGTATGAAAACCGATACGATTTAAAAAGTCGCTTACACTGACGGACACATGTGTTTTTCTCACGTAACCAGCAGTAAGCAGAAGTCTTTTTTACATTTCCAGTTATGGAATCTATTAATGGAATTCAAGCCAGGGGATGTACAATGTGATTTAACCTTGGGAAATGAATGTCTGTGTGTCGTAATGCCACTGGCAGGAATTATCCCAGATCAGGGTGAAAAGGAAGGTTGAATAACGATAAATGCATCCAAGCATCAACTTCATTCAGAATCTCATTTCTACTTCTCTTTTATTCTACTAATTAATCATTTTCACATTTTATTAATAGTTTTCTCATTATAATCAAAAATATAAATCTCCAATAAAAAAAAATATTCAAAATAAACATTTGTTTTAAAACTTATTAGGAGCCCACTTTTATGAAATCAATTAGAGATATTATTTTCAAAGTGTTAAATATTATTAAATTGGAAATTAAATTGAGGCATTTTGTAGCAAAATCGCATTGATGAAGTAATTAGGCTGGTTAAGTCACCAGTCAATAATTTCAAATTACCTGACATAGCGGCATAAACACTTCCCCTATAGAGTCATCCCGTGAAAATCGATCGTAATCGAAAACGTGAAGATGTAAAACTCTATTTTGCAATTTTTGGATTGTGAAACCTGAAAAAGTTTAATTAATATTTATTATTTTTAATACACGGTAAATATTTATTAGTAATAATAACACTATGCTTGAATCAAGAACTTTTTTTTAAACAAACTTGGCACCTTTTAGATAAAACTAATTCAAGTACAATGAATTCAATGGCGTTAGCCATTTCTCAAAGTTAGCATGCCCAAAAAAGTCGATTTACATTCCAGAAAAAGTTGAAAAATCGATTTTTTTATTTTAAGTAAATTTAATTATGTACTTAATAAATATTTTACTTTAAATAACTACTGTGTAATTAGATATTACATTCATTTTATTAATTCTTTAATAAGAATAATTCTATCCGAATATTATCAATAAAATTATCACAACAAATTTTACCATAGTTGAGGTAATTCTGAGAATCGAAAACAGTAATTAGGTTTTACAAATTTTTTAAATTAAATATTTTAAATAATTTAATTGCAGACGATTTTTAATTTAAAATAAATTTTCTACAAATTTAAACTATTATAGTTTTTTTTAAACTAAAAACAATTACATTTTTTAAAAGTAATTGAATTTTCAAAGATTTACAATTCAGATTTTTGACAACAATTGAACTTCAAATGATTTCTAATTGAAATTTTTAGTGATTTCTGTTGATGATGGATTTATATGAAATTACAGAAAAAATTGAATTTCAAAAGTTTTTAATTGAAAAATGCTTTCAGATAATTAAATTTTCAAAAAATATTATACAAATCATTAAAAATAATTGAAATTTTGAGTTACATTTGAAATGTTTAGAAACAATTGAATTTCAAAAGATTTTTTAAATTTCATATAATACCTAATCTACAGAAAGATTTAATAAAAAAAAAAATAAAATGACGATTATTTAGAACATTTAACCTAACTTTGAGAAACGGCTAACGCCATTGAATTCAGCGTACTCGAATCAAGTTTATCTGATAGGTGCCTAGTTTTTTCAAATTTTGAATTAGATTAGTACAATATAATAACCCAAAACATTTGAAATTTTTTTTGATTTTTTGAAAAAGTGCTGCTAACTGCGCACACGACTGAATTTTTATCTGTTTAATCAAGAATGTAATGAATTATATATCCTTTAAATGTTTAAATTGTAACTTAAATCAAAAGGTATGTCTATAATTTGGTAGTAAACTGTTCAAAAATGTTATGAATAGTCGGTGTTAGTTGTACTTGAACTTAATACAAGAATATTACCTAATTGCATTAAATGACAGCATTTTCCAGATTTATTAAGTGCAGCATTTAAATTTTGTAAGTTTTTAAATAAATTATGATTTTTATAAAATATATGCATTACTTCATTTTGTTAATAAAGTTGATAAAAATCACGAAAAAAAATTGTCCTAAATTTATCCCCCCTTAAGGGGACTTTCTGGTTTAGAATTTCAAAAAAATCGATTTTTTTTTTTTGCTTAAAAATGTTCCATAGTATCATAGAATTACTGTCCCAAAACGTTTTTTAAAAATATGTACAAAAACAAAAGTTATAACAATATTTATGACGGTATGTATTTCAACAACAATCTACAGTTATCTTATTTACATATTTGGTGTTCCTCTTTTATTGATATTAGCTTGAAACATGTTACTCGAGGGTTTTTGGGGTCGCTGATTACGAATTTGATGTCAGTTTTTGAAAATACAAAATGGCGGATCCAATATGGCGGACGAAAAAATAAAAATTCAACCGGATTTGCTTAAAACTTGTTACTCGGGGGTTTTTGGGGTCGCTGATTACGAATTTGATGTCAGTTTTTGAAAATACAAAATGGCGGATCCAATATGGCGGACGAAAAAATAAAAATTCAACCGGATTTGCTTAAAACTTGTTACTCGGGGGTTTTTGGGGTCGCTGATTACGAATTTGATGTCAGTTTTTGAAAATACAAAATGGCGGATCTAATATGGCGGACAAAGATTAAGAAATTAATTAAATTTAATTGAAAATGGTTACTTGCGGCCTTTTAAGATTGCTAGTTATGAATATAGGCACAAAACATTAACGTTCTAGGAACGTTTTAATTAATTAAAAAAGTTAATTTTTTATTTTGTAGTCCGCCATATTGGATCCGCGATTTTGAATTTTCAAAAACTGACATCAAATTCATAATCAGCGACCCGAAAAACCCCCGAGTAACAAGTTTTAAGCAAATCCGGTTGAATTTTTATTTTTTCGTCCGCCATATTGGATCCGCCATTTTGAATTTTCCAAAACGGACATCAAATTCGTAATCAGCGACCCTAAAAACAGCGGGATACGAAGTTCTGTTGTAATAAAAAGTTGTTTGATATTCATGACTCAATGAACTATGTTATGAAAACTTTGAACGCGTTTTTCTCGAAAACTCATTTTTCAAACTGGTACAGAGCTTTTCTCGAAATCTACCGAACCGATTTTGAAATCCCAAAAATTTTTCGATTCTTTATTTAAAAAACTGGGGCCTAAACCTCTAAAAACTCATATTTCTACCCCCTGTGTTTTTATATGGAGGTAAATTGACCCAAAAACACGGCGTTTTTGCGAGTTTTTAAGAAAAATGTACATAAAAAATAAAAAAACCTTTAAAAAAAATCGTTTTTGAGGTTTAGGCCCTAGAATAAATCCTTATGAAGAGATTCCCGTTTGGAACTTGAATTTATGTATTACAGGTTGCCCGGAAACTAACGTACCAAAAAAAAGGTATCTTTTGGAAGACGCCACCTACAGCTCTGAAATTGAACTAAATACACTCAAACATATTTTTTAAATTTTCTCTACGCAATGTGCTACAATGTCCAAAAATAGTTTTTACAATTTCTTTAATACTGTTCTTACAATAAAAGTTTTAAAACCTTCCTTTTTTGTCAATTCTAAACCAGAAAGTCCCCTTAAGTTCGCTTTAAGAATTTTTTTTTCATTTGAATGGAAATTCTGTCGCGGGGAAGGAATTCTCTCTCTCGCTCTCTTATTTATATATAAAGATGACATTGGGGGTAAATAAAAATACGAAATTTAGAGGATTTAAATTACATAGTCTAGTGGAGATGAATAAAATCGTATAAAATTTATTTTACCTTCAAAGTATAAGGTCTCATTCCATTTAGGATGTAAGGTTCGCCTTCTCATCTTCGTATCGAGACGATCTTTTTTGTTAGGTAGCAGCGTTACCCTTACATAAGGATCAGACGTGCCGGACAGATCCTTTGCTGGTAGATCTTTACCCTGTAAATCAAATAATTCGATTAAATTTTTCTAAAAGAATACATTGAAGTTCAGTGATGGGAGTTAATTACAAAAAAAGGAAAGAAAAGTAACTTGACCGATAGAACTTACAAAGATGACAAAGAGTAAAACAAAGTTTCAACAAAAATTGAAAAATCTTCCTTCTTCTTCTTTTATATTCTTTCATATGGGTTATTTTTAATTAAGTTTAAGGTGCATGGATTGTTCAAGATAAAAAAAACAGGTTGATAAAGAAACTCTAGACAAAACAGCTTCACATGCATTAAAAATTCCATTTTCGAAATCCGTCATAAGCAGCTTTCGCGGCATGCAATGCTGAATTCTAAAATCTCTCGCAACGTTCAAGACGGCGCGAAAATATTCATTCGCTGCATTCGGAAAACTGTACCTACTTTAGGAAAAAATAATTAGGAAAATATTTTTAGGAAAAATGTTTATTATAGGAATATGCAATTAGGAAAAACGTGGGGGGAACAAATAATTTTTGGTATTATTATTTTTTTTAATATTTCATTTATATGTAAAAAAAGAAAACGAATTTTCGCATTGATAAAAAATTTTTTTCACTAAATTGAATTTTCGATTTTTTTCCTTAAAGTACTACTCTCGAAATTTCGGAAACCGTGGCTAAAAATATTTCTAATCAATTTTTACACTTTTATAACTATTTAAAAAAAAATTTTCTTTTTGTTTTACTATTATTTATATTAAAAATTATTTAATTTCATAAACTTATTATATTCAAAAATATTGCCCAGGTACGGACGATGAAGAGAAGCTACAAGTAGTGATTCAAGCAAATGTATAGTCAGCCCTAACCGCTGACCATCTGATCGCACTTGTAGTAATAAAAACATTATTTGAGGTTCTTATATTAATATTTTATCGACTTTTAAAAAAATTAACATTAAAAAATATTTATCTCTATTATAACATAAATTTGATATAATGAATAAATAAGTGAAGTTCTTATTTTTCAAATTATATATCATCTTGCTCCAATCTCAAAAATTTTTAAGACGTTTGTAATAAATTGAAAGTTGTATAAGACACTTTTAATATCTATAAAAGAAGAAAATAATTTTAAAAATATTGCTTAAAATTTCTTGAAAATATCAATATGACATGAAATCTAACCTTAAGAAACGTTTGAAATGACATTGTGACTAATGAAATTCCATTTAATTCCATTGGCTTAGATGCTCTCATCATTATTAAAATTAAATACTTTTTAGAAATTGCACTTCGACAAGTCCAATCAGTCTCATAAACTATGTCAGCAACACCTCGACTCTTAAATTTTTTTTTATTTATTATAATAATAATATACTGCGCAAAATATATTATTTCTTCACAAATAGTATATTATGCACCAAGAATTGTATGTGCGAATTAGAGTTCAGTGATGGCAACCAACTGCATGAGTGTCATGAAAATATTAACCTTTTCCATCATTTCTTCTCCATAGTAGCAGAATAGAAAAATTTCGAATAAGAAGTTGCTACAGGCTGTTAAAGAAGTCCAAAACTTAAAATTATAAAAGCCTGTTATCGATAATTGATAGAGGACTGCACCCAGAAGTAAAATAGTTAAAAAGAATTGCTGGAAAATCATCAAACTCAGTACATTTTTCAGTTTTGCTCCAATTCTGTTATTAATAGACAATTTAACATCCCACATAGCACGACTTCTTGCTGTGATGTTACTGTAAGAATATCTGTAGGGTTTGTAAGGTTACTGTAAGGTTGCTGTAAGGTTACTGTAAACATAGAATGTTATTAATAAATAAATTTTATTAATATTTATGCGCAGTAGTTTTCTATGGCTCATACGGCTGCGCAGTAAATTTTGTTTAACAAACCCTATCGGGGTTCATGAAATACTTTACCAAATATACAATTTTTTATAAAAAAAAATTTATAATAAAATATATATTATAATATAATTATTTTTAATATATTTTCATATTACTCTATGTTTACAGTAACCCTACAGCAACCTTACAGTAACCTTACGGGAAGCTTCAAACAACCTAACCGTGTAAGCTCACCACAACCTTACCATATAAACTTACTACGACCTTACTGTGTAAGCTTACTGTTATAGCGGAAGTTTTAAGATGACCTCAAGTTTACAGTAGGCTTACACGGTAACCTTACAAACCCTACAGATATCCTTACAGTAACCTCACAGCAAGAAGCCATATTTAAAAAATATGTGTCATATTATTATTATTATATATTATTATTGTATATTATGCAAAGACAAACTTGAATTTTGAAAAATTCGCCAACAGTTTAAAAGTTGAGGATAAAAGACTATGATTACACGGAGAGAATGAGATGGTAAGAGTGACTCTCATGACGCATCACACAGACTATGATATGTCCCCGGCTGAAAAATCTTGTACAATAAAATGTACAAGTTCTTGCACTTGTTCATTAATGAACTTATACATTTTCATGTACATGTCGAGTAATGTTCTTGAACAAGTTCAACATCCGGAATTGAGACATGTTCTTGTACCAGAACTTGTACAAGATCCTGGATAAGAAAACGTACATGTTCTTGTACATATTTTTTTGTGCTGTGTCAGTGTACATTCTCTGGTACCAGATGTGGAACATGTTCTTGTACATGTTCCTTTATGTCTTTTAAATTAAAAACTTTAAAGGCTGCGCAGTAGTTTTCTTAAGCCTTTACAGCTGCGCAATAATTTTTAGCATGCATATGAGGCATTTTACATATAATGTCCTGAGTTAAAAAATTGATTTCTCGAAAAAAAGTGAAACTTGGGGAAATTGTTGTCCTACCTGATAGTAAAATATCCCCAAAAAATTTTTTGACTTTTTTGAAATTTTGGGGGAGATAGAGGGGGGTCAATTTTATCCGTTTTCCCTGACACCGCCTACTATTTAAATTTTTTTCTGTCTATAAATTTAAAAATTTTTGAATTTTGACATTGATTCAGCGTTGCCAGACTTGTCCAGGCTCAAATCGCAAGTACTGCGCACAAAGTCGCAACACTTTCAAATCGCCCAAAGTCGCCGCGTTTTTTGAAAATATGTTTCGTAAATCATTGATTTAAAAAAATTTTAGATTAAAAATAATTATTATTTAAGTTAAGTTATTAAGTAAATAAACTACATATCAATTTTTTTAAGAATAAAATATAATTTAATTAAAATAAACTTTTTTAAATGAATTTTTTACAGAACAACTTATTTACATTTTACAAAAGAAGCAATATTTTCTTTTTAGAAGAAAATTATTTTCTCTAAATATTTTCTTCATCATCGTCACCAACAGCAAACAATTCTAGGGTCTCAAAACACGAAAGTTCTTCTTTATTGTCATTGTCTCGAGAAGTACGAGCCTCGTTCAGTGCAACGTACATTTGGGACGTAAAGAGTTCAAACATCCTTGCACTTGGTTCAAAAGTGTTGCAGCACTCTTTTATGGTCCCAAATCTTAATCGGATTCGCATGATGGCCGTCAATAAAACAACTGAAAGCTTGTTTCTCGCTTTCGTTTTGACAGTGTTCATAATGCTGAATACACGTTCTACTGACGCATTAGAAAATGGAAGGCAGAGAATTCTCAATGCAAACAAAGCTAAATTTAAAAACACAGATTGCCCAGACGAATCTTTAAAATCCAAAACTCCACTCCAAAATTCAATGGAATTGTCCGGAATTTTTCCATTAAAATGGTTTCGCAAATTGACTAAAATCAGTTGATCCCATTGAGTCTTCAGACAATCGATGTCATCGTTAGGATCTACAAAAGAATTTTCCTCAATTAAAATTTATTGCTATATTTATAAATTCCAATTTTTATTAAATTTTTGTTATATAAATATTTACCAGCTAATTCGAATGGCAACTTGGAAAAATCAACCCTATTAACGGGCTTCAAACTTTCTTCCGGTGTGAAGTACCGAATATTTTCGAAAAGGTGCATGTTGTTTGGTAAACGGTTAACAAGCTCCATGCACAAAACCGACAAATAATTCAAACACCGCTGTTTGACTTCTCTCACTCTTTCAACAGGCAAATTAATCCTTCCAAGATGAATAGCGAATGAGGCACCAAAATCAATATTATCTAATGACAAGTAAGCATAGTGATCATTTAACGCTCTCTTAAGTTCCTGAAAATCTGCTTCCGATAAAAATTGACCATCTTGATTCACTCTTATATGAGTTGGTTTAATAAACCGTTTTACAAAAGAAACCAGAAGCACACGTAAGTCAACGAAAAGTTTAGTAACCTGAAAAGGACAAAAAAACATAATTTTTCGATTAATTTCGGCTTTAAAAGGAAAGTATACCTATTAATTGTAAAATATTTCACCTCTGTTGAATCTTGTTGAAATTTCAAATTGGTTTTGCAGAGTTCAGCTGTTACTGGTTTCAAGAACAGTAAATACAAAAGGTTACATTCATCATGATAAAGATCACGAAGCTTTCTACCAATTGTGCATTTTTCGCTAAGATTCAAACTGCGAACGTGATTATCAAAGTGAGTTTTTAATTCCAGCCACTGAGAAACGATAACAGCAACAGCTCTACCCCACGCCAACCATCTTGTTGCAGACAATTGCACTAAATTTTTAGGCATATCACCATCATTGATGACCGCATACAAGGCCTCGTATTGTGATCGCCTTAAAGCGCTTTTGGAGAACCAATTTCGAGATTCTCGAACTAAAAATTCTAAATCAGCTGGCAACTGCTCTGAAGCTTTTGATCCACAAAGGTGCATAGAATGACAAGTACATCTAATCAATTGCGATCTTGGCACCAATTCATTAAAAAATACAAAAAATCCTTTCTCACTGCCGGTCATGTTTGATGCGTTGTCGCTTCCAATTCCAATGCAATTTTCCACGTTTAATCCTATTTTTTTAAAAAACTCAATTGTGCTGTTGAAAAGAATTTTCCCTGTCGCCTTTTCTACTTCTACAATTCCGAGGAAATTTGTGACAATTTGTTTTTGAGTTAAGCTATAATAACGAACGCAAAAAGCTAAATACTTAATGACAGATATATCTGTAGACTCATCCATTATCAAGGAATAACTTTGGTTTCCAATATCCTCGATTAATTCATGTAACATTGCAGGGGCAATAACATTTAGAATTAATTTAGAGCATTTCGTCCTATGCATTTTTAAATTTTCCAGAAGTGATCCTTTACCCAAAATTTTGAGCAGCTCACCCAAATGATCCATGCTTCTTACTGCAGAATGAGCAGCAATATATACTGCTAATCGCAAATCCATGCTCTTTGCCTCGTTTCCGATTCGAGAATATCCTTTAGTTTTAAGAGTTGACTGAGTTTTTTTATTGAATCTTAATGCGTTTTGTTGATGCTTTCCAGTGTTTGCATGTTTCAGTAAGTCTTGGTGATGAGCTCTCAAATTGATTTCGCAGATTTTCCATCTAGCACCTCGGCCTTCGAGATCACTGTCTACATCGGGATTCTTTTGTAACCAATCTAAAAAAGTTTATTATTATTTTTTAAATTATTTTATTATTAAATAAAAAATGTTTTATTCATGACATGTTTTGTTGTAATTTAACAAAAATAAATTACTTTGTTGTATCCGGAAATATTAAATATTTAAATGTTAGGTTATGTTAACCATTTAAAAAGGGAAAATCACAGTTTTTTATTTATAATAACATAATTACCTTTCAGCTCTTTCCCCTCTTCTTAACTTTTTTGATAATTTTTTGAATACTTTGACCATTTACCCATCTTTAAACAAACCGCTAAAATACATGGGTCACCAATATGGACAAGATCAGCTGAAGTAAAGAAAAGATACTTTCACACGTCATACGCTTAGCAGACGAAAAACGAAGTACATTTTTCACCATAGGGTATTTTCAGGAGTTACTGTGCGTATACTCAGAGTATGCTGTGATTGGCTTATCCAATAGAATGTTTATGTTGATTGGTTAATTTTTGACTGTGAGCATGCTGACAGTAATTCGAGGAAACACCACCTGTGTGAATTGTCATGATTAAATAATGCTTTGACTGTGTCCAACACTTATATTATGTTCTTAATAAAAAATAAAATTCAAATTTTAGTGTTTCAAATATACTTATTTATTGATTTTACTAATATTTACAAAAAATCGCAGGTAGCCCAAAAATCGCAAAAAATTTTCACAACTCGCCCAATTTGCGACATGTCGCAATAGCCCAAAATCAAGTCGCATTTTGGCGCCTCAAGTCGCCCAATTTGCGACAAATCGCCCAATCTGGCAACGCTGCATTGATTTTCTATAATTAAACATAATTTTTGCTATTTTCACTAAAATCGGTGCTTTTTTTTAAATAAATAATTGCAAACAAAAGCTGAGGTTTTTTCCGATCTGTTTATAAATTTTCAGAATGCAGATTTTTTTTGTTTTCGAGATATTAATTATTATCAAAGATTTTATATTCGCGCCAAAATTTGGTTGCACAAACAAATAATTTGATTCGCTCTCAGCTCATAGCATAAGAGAACAATTAGTTTAAATCTCTCACAAGGATGGGTAGTCTAGTGGTCAGAGCTCCCGATCTTCAGTTTTAAAACAGAGGTTCGATCCTGCTTATTCGCAATCAGCACAAAAACTTGCAGGAAGTTTGCCGTGCAAAATGTGTAAGATTGCAGTGCAAACATGTATGGTGGAAGCAACAAACTGTTCTCTCACAGCAAGTAGAATTATTTTAAATGAGAGCCAATGTAGAGAATCAAACAAAGAACCAAAAGAGGATCAGGAGAAGCAAAAGAGAATCAAATTAAATAACAGAGAATCAGAGGAGAATCAAAATTTCGACTCAGGAATATTTTTGAAATATTTCAAAAACATTTAGGAAATATCATGTGCTGTGTTCCTTTCGACGAACAGAATCAATAATGGGTCTTACTAGACAGAACTTTAAACTACCATATTTTCCTACTAAACTCGTTATGTCGCATACATTATATCTCTTCCCAGATAGCACAGAAAAATGTCCGCTTGTGCAGGCAGATTGACGATGAAACTTGATGGAAACTTTCATTTTTAATCGAAAATGTATTCTTTATTATAATAAATAATTACAATTGTTCGAAATTATCGTCCATTGTAATTACTGCTTAAAATTGCAATTAATTTTAACAACAATTAATACGATAAATAAAAACTAAATTTTACTTTATGAATGAGGTTCTTTAGAAGAAAGATAAACTATAAACGCGGTAAATAAAAACTCGTAATCAGAAGATGGGAACTACTCTGTAGTAAAAAAACCGGATTACTTAGAAAGTTTTCTTGCGAATTTGTCGGAAGAAATCAAAAACAAAAGTTACATTCATGAAATAAGGTTATCAAAAGTTAAGGGAGAAAGTACGAGAACATTATAAATAACATGCTAACAGGTGTGAATTCCGAGATTTATTACGAATTAAATCCATAATATAATTCTATGGGCACTTTTTTACATGGAGAGAAAAGGCTTACAATTAGAAGGACTTGTCAAACAAAAATAGTTTAAGACAAGGAGCAGGGTCAACTGAATATCTAATTTCTGTTAAAAATAAATAGTTACCATTACAACGTCGATTATTTCACCTATAAGTCAAACAACTTATTAAGTTTTGATAAATAATATAACTCGTCTTTTTAAGGCAATTATTGTCATAAAAAACATTGCTTCCTCGTGGAAGAAGTTTTGTAGTCATTCGAATGTAATTTTTTCTTAAAATGCATTAAATAAACTTTCTTCTATATAGAAATATGTCTTGAAAACGTTTCAACGAATTTCAATTAAATTTTAAAGCTTTCTTGTAACAGAAAAATTTCAAAATAGATACAAGAATTTTGAAATTACTCAAAGAAAGTTTTTTTATTGGAAAATAAATATTAGGTTTTTAGGGTCTATGAATCCAAATTTTGAATTTGTTAAATCTGACCTCAAATTTTGATTCAACGACCCCGAAAACCCACAAGTACCGAATTTTGAACGAATCGAAGGTTGACAATATTGCGCGGCAAGCTTGCCGCAAGGTAACTACCAGCTTACGTACCATCTGGGTGTATGCATTAGTGTGACCGTACCATGATACTATATATAATTTTTATTATTTCTGTTGTATTATGTATTCTATGTATTCTGTTCTATTATTATTTCTGGTGTAAAGTTGTTCGATTTCTAAAACCCGTGTAGAAATTTCTCTACCAAGACCCTGGTAGTAAATAATAATCTGGCCCCGATCAGGGACAGATCAGGCCCACGAGAAAATGTGGATTTCCTAATCAGGGCCACATCAGGACCGGCGTTGCATTGCCATCCGATCAGGTTCCGGACCGAGCCATGGCAAAATTTCTTCACGGGAAGTGTAGATTATCTCGTTCTAATAACGTGATTGCACTTATAAATTCTAGGACCAGCGGAATAAAAAAGAGGACTTATTGTAAGGGCTAACTTCTATTTTAATTAGAGTTTTTATAAGTTCCCCGCAGATTTTTTTTAGGATTTCTAAAGGTATCAATTTGGCTTACAACGTTTTGATAACCATAAGGGATATCAATAATTTTATCCTCATTATATGTATATAATATAATTTTAAATTCACCGCCAAAAAATCATATCTATTTTTTTTTTTTTGATATACCGAAAACTAGTGAGGTGTGTAAACACCTTTAAAAAACTCCCCCGAGAAAGATGTCATATTTTGAAGTTTTTACTGTAAATGGCACATAGTAATTTACATTCCCAACTCTGCCCAACCAAAAATTTCAGTATTATACCAGAGTTGACTACTGGTATTGGCTGCCGAGGCTGGGCAGTCTGTACTGAACCAGTACTGGTATTTTCATTGTATTTCATACTGGTGCAGTACCACCCTCCCAGTACTGTCAAACCAGTACTGATCCGATATTGAGCCAGTACTGGCTCAAATAGATTTTCTTTTTGATTAATACTAGTTTACAAAAAGTTCTAGAGTGAACCCGATTAATCTTTTTGTTTAAATATTTTATTCATCAAAATTTTTTCAACTTGTTTTTATTTTTCAAAATTAAAATGTACTTTATTTTGCTTCTCTGTGGGTAAAATTATTTAAACAAAAAGTTTCCTGAGACCAAGTCTAAAACATTTTGCAAGATTTTCTTTTTATAATATAAATTTAATTTAAAAAATTAAATACAATCGCAAGTAAAAGTGCACAAATGTTATATTATCAATAATATAAAATATATAATTAACCTTTCTTAATAGAAATTCTAAAAAATAGTTAAACCTACAAACTTATATATTTCAATGGTCAATAAAATTATTGTAATTTGTTTCTGGATGTTATTCTTCAGTTTTTTTTCAGAAGTGAATTATAAATAAAAATTAAATGTTAATTTAAAAATAATTTAGATAATTTTTTTAATAATTACCTAATTTCAGGAATTTAGTATTCATTATTTATTAAATCATTATATTTGTGATAAGTTAATTTGTAAACTAATTTTGTTTTATGTAAATTGAATTGAATTCAATGTTAATTTATTTATATTTGATATAATAATTAATAAATTAAAGTGAATAATAAAATAATTAAATAGTTAATTGCATAATTATATACATTATAATTATTTTATAAACATTTTTATTTTTACTGAACTGTTTTTATATATTATAAAAACTTTGGTTTTATAATAAAGATATTTTTATATTTATTTTTTGATTTTTTAAAATAATAATTTGCAATATATATTATAAGAAGGAATGAAAATTCTTTGTGTTTTCGATTTTAAATAATAAAATATTAATTAGTTAGTTGACTAATTTAATTAATATTTAATTTGTGTTCGGTTACTAAAAATTTCAGACACTTTTTCCTAAGTATACCAAAAAAGTATTACCTAGAGTAAAACGACTTGGACCTGGCCTTAAATCTTTCTTTTCGTATACAATAAATTACAAAACTGCCAGTACTCGGCCAGGACTGAACCAGTAGTGGCTACCAATACTGGTGCCAACTCTGGTAGCCAATACTGGTAAAATGTTATCATCCCAAAGTTATGCCAACTCTGGCGCCAAAACTGGGTGCCAGTACTGCGCCAGTACTGCGCCATTAGTAAATTTTTGATTGGGTGCTTTTGTGTCGTCTGCAGTTTAATATTTATTATTTCTACATACCTTAAATTACATTACTATTTTATGTGATTGATTGTGGTTACAATAACTATTGGATCAAAAATAATCTTAAATATTCAAAAATTTTGCGAATTGTAAACTCATCTTTAGTATATTGTTACAACCATCAACACAGGTTAGTGTATTCTACTTTATCTTCAAAAAGTGCTTTTTTATTCGATTGCACATTGATACTAATTTTTGGTATGAAAAAACTATCTAAATAATGTGGATCAAGTTGATACCACTTATGGGTATCAACACGTTGCATAATTTGATCCAAATTTTTAGAATCAAATTAATACCTTCAGGAAAACTGTAGTCTAGGTAGAATTGAAATTTCGACTCGGTTTAAAAAGTAAAATTGATACCTCATCTGAAAATTATTATTCCTTCAAGAGAGAAGTGGAAGAAAGGTTTGTCACATAGGGGTGAAGTGTGATACGCGGATGGCTTCAAGATGGTATGCGACACTGGTTCAAGAATATATCGGAAAGCTAGTGACATCAAAGTGACAATACCATTAAGTAATTACGCCACGGTGTGGCAGGTTGAAGTTTGTGCGATAATGACCTGCGGTTAGATGTCTTTTGAGAAAGGAACTTCGAGTCAAAGGTTCAGTATTTCCGTGGATCGTTAGGTGGCTTTAGTCACACTGAAGAATACGAGCTAGTTTAAAGAAATAAACTCGAATTAATTTGAGTACTATGACATTCGACATTTGAGAAATACCAGAGAACGAATATAAATCCGAATTGTTGATTGCTAATTCTGTACATTTAAATTTCGAATTATCTTGTACTCATTTCGGATTCGGATTCTTGACAGCACTTGTCCAGACTGTTATAAACTAATATAAGTGCGGGTTTCTGACATAAAAATTTCTAATTTTGAAATTGTATGCTTGACGAGACTTTATAAAAATATATTTATAAACTATGTACTAATTTACTAGTCACTACTTGTTATATTGTTTTGATCATTAAGTTTCTCTTACAAATACATGTATGAATGATGAAACATGCAGTTTTTAATGCTGTTCAATTCAAAAGAGTCATCGAGTTTATTGGGATTTTCACTCCTTGTTTCATCCATTTGGTGAAAACGATGTTTAATAATTTCTAATTGGGCACATATCTGTTGTATCATACCTATTGCGCAACAATCAATCGAGATCCGTATAGACACTAATATTAAAGTTATCGATATTTCATAACAATAGGTAAACCAGAATTTCAGTTGTGAATCTATTGTATATGGAATCCACATTTTAAAAGGTAAGGAAATAGTATTTTCTTCAGTCAATAATGTTATTATTATAAAATATATTATCGTCGCCACATAACCTACTGAGAGGAATAAAATTGTACTTGATCTGAAATAGTGTAAAATTTTACATGTTTTTTCCATTCTCTCTTCCATCTATATTTTACAATTTTTTTTTTCTATAATTCTACTTTAAGAATTTTTTTACAAATTTATATTTTTATAATACTTTTCAGATAATATTTTTTTGCAATGTATTGAAAAACCTTTGCAACTATTTTTCAAAAATTTCAATAACTGTTGTTTTAAAAAATATGATAAAAATATGTTTTATAAAATGTACTTGGGGTAAAATTCCTGTATGAATTATTTTGGATTAGAGGATTTTTAATAAACAATTGCAATGTTAGCCAATTGTTTATTAACAATCCACTAATCTAAAATACTTCATATAGGGATCGTTGGATGCGGAATTATGTCAACTTTCATTTAGTAACGTCAGAATTACGATAAATTTATTTGTTTATAAAATACTTCGTGGGTTAAGTCTTCACCCCTAGGGCTAAAGTATGTGCAAGTTACAGCCCGATCCGATCAACTTTTTTTCTCTTAGTACGCGACAGGAATTTTACCTCACTTATATTATAAAGACATCCATTTGGATGTCATACCTATTGGTATTGTCGAATTTTTTCTTTATTTCAAATTCAAAAACATTTCTGGGAGTGCAAATAACTTCATGAAACATATTATCAAAAGCAATAATGTCCTCGCGATAAATGAAAATATTTAATATTTTTAAGCCTATACCAATCATGTCAACAATTAAAAAGAAGTCCTCACTTATGATACTTTGAGACTTTTCATTCTGTCTTATATCGAAAAAGAGAAAAGAAATCATAAAAGTGACAAATATATTTATCATAAAGAAGCTGTAGAAATTATATAGCAAACTGTTCCATTGAGAGTAACATGAGTTTGGTCTCCAGATTCCAAAGTATTGTAAAATTTTGAAAGGTAATTGTGCCACATACATCTTTAACTATAAATTCGTGAAAATTTTAATTAAGGATCAAGAATAAAAAAAAGAATAAAATAAATAGATATATTATTTAGTGTGTTATTGAATAAATGACCTATTTCTTTTATTATGTATTAATTCACAGAAATAACAGTTAAAGAGGATTTCAGTGTGAAATCGAAAACGTTTTTTTAAATTTAAAATAAATGCATAAAATAGAGACAAAAGTTCTAAACTGAAAGTTCAAAGTAAAAAGATCCAAAGTCAAAGGATCCAAAATTTATTTTTCCGAAGTACAAAATTTCCAAAGCCCAAAATGTCCAAAAGTACAATGTCCCAAAGTATGAAAGTTCCAAAATAAAAAATTTTAGTGTTAAATAATTGAAGAGTACAAGAGTTGTTTGAAAAAATATGATTAAAAATGTAAGTTATTGCCGATGGCTTTTAAGAATCCAAGAATGTCATTGTTATCAACATTTACATTGTTTTTTCCCATTTGAATGCTTACAATATAGAAATCCATTGACGTGTAAAAAAATTGATTTTTGCAACATTAACCTCTAAAGTTAAATTTTACAGACCGCAAAGTGTGTGTAAAGAAGCTCTTTTTCAAACGGTGTGTAAAGTGATTCACTTTACGCAGTAAAATTTACTTTACGCACCGAAATTTCTCTCACATAATATAAGGATTGTTTTAGACCATACAAAACCACAAAATTAAAAAACGAACCTTACTTTCAAATTTATACACTCCTGCTTAATGATATTTTTCCTGATCTTCGATTGATTTATTTAATTCTATACAATCGGAATTATTCTAATAGAGAGTTCGAATTCTTCATAATAGGTACTTAACTTTAGAGGTCGGTGTTGCAAAAAATGTTGTATGATCCCTACTGAAAATTCTCATGTAGGATCTTATATAGGATCTCACATAAATTCATATATTAAAATCCACATAAAATCCTGTGTGTCATGTAAGAAACTATATAGGATCTTATGAAAAATCATATAGGAAATTTATTGAGACATGATTTGAAGTGGGATTCGATGTAAATTCTTATAAACGTATTTTTAAGTAATAAATTATGTAAATTCCTATATGAAATCATACCCAGTTGAAAATTCCGACCACGTTTACGACGTCGTATTCTAAGTAGTTTGCGACGTAGTAAACGACGTAGTAAACGACGTAGAAAACGACATAGTAAACGACGTCGTAAATGAAAGCGGAATTTGGGATAGCAAACTACGTCGTTTACGATGTCGTTTACTACGTCGTTTACGATGTTGCAAAAATTATTTTAATATTATTTATTTAGTAATTTAGTAAGTCCAATATCCAATATTAAAAATTTTAATAATAATTTAAAAAAAAATTTATTTTTATTATTTTTTAATAGTTATTATTATTATTTTATTTTTAATATTTTAATTAAAATAAAAAAATGGTCATCAAAATATTAGTGAAACCATTTCTTCCAAAAAAGAATTTGTCTCAAATCCAATAAAGGAGAGACATCGGGCAGAAAAAAATTTCGACAAAAAAAAAATTTTCGATCACTGCTTATATACCAATCTAATAGCACCTCAACTGCGAGAAACAGTTATGATGTTCGCCCTCCCTGTGGCGTTGAGCGAACTTAAGTCCAGAGCTGAGCCATCAGCGCAGCGCGGAAACATTTGAAAAATTTGATTTTATTAGATATTTTATTTTATTTTAAATATGACAAATAATTAACTTAATAAATAATTAATGTCATAAATAATTATTAATAACATAATGTCATACTTAATAATTCGTTAATTAATTATTTTTAACGAAAATTTGACAAAAAAAAAATTTGTTGGCCAAAAAAAATATTACCATTAAAAAATAATTTTTTTGTTAAATTTTCGTAGTAAAAAAAATTTTTTTAAGACAATTATTTGTGACCTAAAAAAATATCACGATGAGAATATAATTAACAAAAAAAATTACTCGTAGCACAGAAAAAATTTCACCATGAGAAAATAATTTTTTTAAAATTTTATTTGTAAAAAATTTATTGGTAGCTCAAAAAAAATATCACGATGAGAAAATAATTTTTTGTCAAATTTTCTCTGTAAATAAATTAATTAACTAAATAACGTACCGTAAAACGGGGTTATTTCGCTCATTGCGGGTAAATTCGCTCACCCACTTTTATGCTTTATTTCAGCTTTAAAATAAAGTTTAATACCTTTATTAGCAGGTAAAAATGTTAAATTTGTTAATAGAAATACTAAATTTTAGTTTTTAATCAAATTTAAAGCAAAAAAATGGGTGAGCGACTTTACCCGCACTGAGCGAAATAACCCTGTTTTATGGTAATTATTAGTTACTTAATTTTTTACTACGAAAATGTAACAAAAAAATATTTGTAGTACAAAAATAATATCAAGATGAGAATTTTAATTATTTTTAAATTTTCTCAGGAAAAAAATTATTTGTGGCCCAAATAAAATATTACCATTAAAAAATAATTTTTTTTGTCAAAATTTCTCTGTAAAAAAAATTAATTAAATAATTATATAATAATAAAATGTTTGGTCTGTCTTTCTGTCCTAACTTGAAGTTGGCCTTTTCTGATTTCACGTGTTTTTTTGAATAGTAATCTTATGACGTGTCAAATTTTGACAATTTTTTTCCAAATTTCGGAATAAGTTTCATTAAAATTCCAAATTCGAAAATTCAATTCACGAAGCTGAAGTACACAACGTTTACCAACGAAATTTTTTTTAAAGTTGTATATTAATTTAAAAATTGTATATTGATTCAAAAATTGTATACAAATACAAAAAATTTATGATGAGAAAAAAGATGCGCCAGGAAATTTCGTACAAGATAGTAATTTGAAAAAAATTTATTTTTAAGGTACCAGGGGCCAACGATTACCTATTAAATATTAATTATAAAAACACAGGCCTCGAATCAACTTAAAGACACAAAACAGTCGTTTTAGTCGATTTATATTCCAAAAAAAAGTGGATTTGTTTTTCATTTTAACAAAAATATTTTATAGATTTTTAAATAAAACTTTTTTTTTTTAATAATAATCCTTTTCGAACGGTTAAAGTTGAAATTTTTAGAAATAATTAAATTTCAAAAGATATTGTTAATTTTCAAACAATTATTAAATTTTACAGAACTAAAAATAATTTATCAAAAAATTTTTGGAAAACATTTTTTAAATTTAATTGAATTTTCAAAGATTTAAAATTGAGATTTTTGAAATTAATTGAAACTTTAAGTGTTTTGTAATTAAAATTTTAGATGATTTCACTAAAAATTTATTAGAAAATGCGGACAAAATACAATAATTTGAAAATCATTTTTAATTGAAAAATGGTTTCACATAGTTGAATTTTCAAAGAATATTATTAAAATAGTTAAAAATAATTGAATTTCCTTAGAGTTATAATTAAAAGTATTAAATTTCAAAAAAAAAAATTTCGATGGAAAATTTTAGAAATTTTAGATGCTTTTAAATTCAAATTATTGAAAATTCAATTAATTTTGAATTCAAATTTTTGAGAATAATTAAATTTTATTTGATTTTAAATTTGGAAAATAATTGAATTTCAATTCATTTTGAATTGAAAATTTTGGGAAATAATTGAATTTTAATTGAAATTTTGGATAATAATTTAATTTAAGTTCATTTTTGATTGAAAATTTGGATAATTAATTTTGAATAGAAATTTTAGAAAATAATTGAATTTTATTTCATTTTAAATTGAAAACTTGGTAAATAATTAAATTTTAAATTGAAAATTTTGGATAATTATTGAATTTTAATTGATTTTGAATTAAAATTTCGGGTAATAATTGAATTTTAGTTTATTTTGAATTGAAATTTTTAAAAAATAATTCAATTTTATTGTGATATATTTTTTAAATTATAAACAATTGTTAAATTTCATAAAAATTTTAATTGAAAAATAATTTTGATATAATTGAATTTGTGATGTATTTAATTGAAGTGAAGAATCACTTTAGTTCATTTGTTAAATAATTGAATTGAATAAGATCTGAAGAAGATCTACATTTTATACAAAAAAAATGTATTTTATTTACATTTCTTTCAAATGTAAAAAAAATGTCGCATTTTATTAAAATAAGTCGTTAAAAGTCGTATTTTTGAAAAAAGTCGGAAAAAGTCGTATAATCCGAGGCCTGTAAACATATAATTTTCATTATTATCATTTAATATGTTATAATATTCTAATAAATTAAATTATTATTAATAATATTAATCTTTAATTTCTTTATAACAAATAATTAAATCCTCAATTTGGCGCGCTTGTGCGCGTTTAATTTTGCTAGTTACCTTGATAATTAGTTAATTAATTTTTTTACTACGAAAATTTAACCGGGTAATAAATGTATTAAACTTTATTTTAAAGCTGAAATAAAGCATAAAAGTGGGTGAGCGAATTTACCCGCAATGAGCGAAATAACCCCGTTTTACGGTACGTTATTTAGTTAATTAATTTATTTACAGAGAAAATTTGACAAAAAATTATTTTCTCATCGTGATATTTTTTTTGAGCTACCAATAAATTTTTTACAAATAAAATTTTAAAAAAATTATTTTCTCATGGTGAAATTTTTTCTGTGCTACGAGTAATTTTTTTTGTTAATTATATTCTCATCGTGATATTTTTTTAGGTCACAAATAATTGTCTTAAAAAAATTTTTTTTACTACGAAAATTTAACAAAAAAATTATTTTTTAATGGTAATATTTTTTTTGGCCAACAAATTTTTTTTTTGTCAAATTTTCGTTAAAAATAATTAATTAACGAATTATTAAGTATGACATTATGTTATTAATAATTATTTATGACATTAATTATTTATTAAGTTAATTATTTGTCATATTTAAAATAAAATAAAATATCTAATAAAATCAAATTTTTCAAATGTTTCCGCGCTGCGCTGATGGCTCAGCTCTGGACTTAAGTTCGCTCAACGCCACAGGGAGGGCGAACATCATAACTGTTTCTCGCAGTTGAGGTGCTATTAGATTGGTATATAAGCAGTGATCGAAAATTTTTTTTTTGTCGAAATTTTTTTCTGCCCGATGTCTCTCCTTTATTGGATTTGAGACAAATTCTTTTTTGGAAGAAATGGTTTCACTAATATTTTGATGACCATTTTTTTATTTTAATTAAAATATTAAAAATAAAATAATAATAATAACTATTAAAAAATAATAAAAATAAATTTTTTTTTAAATTATTATTAAAATTTTTAATATTGGATATTGGACTTACTAAATTACTAAATAAATAATATTAAAATAATTTTTGCAACATCGTAAACGACGTAGTAAACGACATCGTAAACGACGTAGTTTGCTATCCCAAATTCCGCTTTCATTTACGACGTCGTTTACTATGTCGTTTTCTACGTCGTTTACTACGTCGTTTACTACGTCGCAAACTACTTAGAATACGACGTCGTAAACGTGGTCGGAATTTTCAACTGGGTACAATTTTTTCTGGTCCTATTTTTTCCTTCAATTTCTTATGTCAATTTCCTTCGTGTTTTCTCATTAAAAAACATACTAAAATTCATTGCTCAATCCTTAACCAGGAATTTTCCTATATAAAATATAAGATCATATATAAGATTTTACATGGATTCCTATATATGATCTCATGTAAGAATTCATCATACAAGAATATATATAAAAATCCATGTAAAATCTTATGTATGATCTTATATATGTAGGATCATACATAAAATCCTATATAGGATCCTACAGAGGATCTTATGCAAGAATTAATCATATACACTGTAAAAAATTTAGGGAGTTAACGGCACTAGGAGTTTGGAGTTTGATTTATCGAGTTAAAAATCAACTCGAAAAAGGAGTTAACCAAGACTGGAAGGGAGTTCAGGTTAGGGAGTTCAGTATCAACTCTCTTTTGAGTTATTTTATAATGGAGGATCATATTCTCCAACTCGTGTAAGGAGTTAAAGTTGAACTCCCTAATCTGAACTCCCTTTGCTATAACTCCTCAATGGGTGGGAATTTTATAGCATCCCATGGGGAGTTGAGATTCAACTCCTTTTTTACAGTGCAGGAATTTATGTGGGATGTCATGTGTGGATTTCACTGTTTTATTTGTCCATCAAAGATACCAAGTTGGAAATTATATGAGAAATTATGTAGGAAATTAAATAGGAAATTATATGGGAAATTCCAATATAGATGTAGATCATCATAGTTCCACTCTTACGCCGCCAGATGGTGATAATTTTTTTCTCACAGTTGAGATTGAAAAATTCCTATATGAAATCCTATATTGTTTCCTTTATATAATTCTATGTGAAATCTTAGATATAGATATTTCAGAATCTACATGAAATCCTATATTATTTCTTATTTTCAAATCAATCATATATATGATCTCACGTGAGGATTTTTAATATGATTTCATGTCAGATTTTTTGTAATACTTTTTTATTCAAGAATCGAAAAAAGATTTGATGTATGATTTGATATAGGAAAATTTCTGGTTAAGGATTGAGCAATGAATTTTAGTATGTTTTTTAATGAGAAAACACGAAGGAAATTGACATAAGAAATTGAAGGAAAAAATAGGACCAGAAAAAATTGTATGATTTCACATAGGAATTTATATAATTTATTACTTAAAAATACGTTTATAAGAATTTACATCGAATCCCACTTCAAATCATGTCTCAATTTCCTATATGATTTTTCATAAGATCTTTTATAGTTTCTTACATGACACATAGGATTTTATGTGGATTTTAGTATATGATTTTATGTGAGATCCTATATAAGATCCTACATGAGAATTTTCAGTAGGGATACACGGAAAGAAAGTTTGTAGCAATATTTGATATTATGGTGTTACTTTTTAGTATATTTGATTACAATTGCGGAACATTTTGACATGATAACGATTTTCGATACTATTTTTAAGAATGATTGAGATTAAAATAAGAATATTTAATATAGTTGGAAAGAAAATTTGATATAATATTTACGAAATCTGAAATCTTTTTATTGAAACACAAAAATGTGAAATTTTAATAAGCTCTTTATCAATTCTTCTAACAAAATATTTCAAATTTCGTAATTAGAATTGTATAAAATGATATAATTATTTGAGATTTTGATATATTTGATATGAAAATTGAAAAAGAAATATCAAAGTTAATGAGATTCGACGAAATTTGCCGAAGTTGTACGTTCGAAATTGCCCGATCCTCACCGAGTGGTAACGAAGACTGACGAAGCTCTTTAGACAAGCCCCCTTTTACCATTATCTTGATACAGACCTGAATTTCTTTTATATAATTAATTTCGAAGATTTTACAATAAATCAGTAAAAAAATTGTTCTTCAAAAAATAATAAAATATATAATTATTTCCCAATAAATAATGATTTTTATTTATATATTTAAACATGTTTTGATATAATTTCACCTTTCTCATAAGCGGTGAAAAATATGTCTGATTAGTATATAAGAATGGTCACATCAGTTTTTCACATGAGCATAAATTTGTATATGAAGCGTTATTCTGCGAATGTTATACGTATTATCGTTAGTGTAGGTTAGGAATAAAAATAAGCCAATCGATGTAAAACAATGCGGTGTATGTGTGTGTGTGCATTTAAAAGTTCATATCCTCGTCTATCCTCGAGATAAGAAAGAGATAAAACTTTGGCGTAGAATCTATTGGTGTTTCTGTCGTCATCTGTCACGACTGAACCACTTCGAATTTTTAGTATAGTTTTAACAAATTTCGAAATAATGTTTCCAAATTTTCATATAAATTTAGTAAATAACGAAGTGCGCGTCGGTTTAACTTACTTCTGGTTTTTCGTATAAATTTATCAATTTACGAAATAATAATTTCAATTTCTGAAATATATTTTCTAAAAAGACTATTGGTAAAAATATACCGATTTTCGTTATCAAACCCAAATGTTCCGCGTTTGAAAAAGAAAATACTAAAATTTCCTATCAGATTTATCAAATATTGCTACTAAATTTCTTTCCGTGTACACGTGCTTATATGTGATTATACGAGTGTGACGTTTGCAGCACGAGGCGAAGCCTCACACTCGTATAATCACTCACTTTATGCACTTGTAACATAAATAACTATTTCTAAGTTGTATTAATTCTGCCATATTTATTATTTACTTCTCTATTTTTTTTACTGTTATACTATTTACAATTTAACTAAAAAATTTTATGTCACTATAATTTCGAAAAAAAACAAACGATTGCCTGAGAGAAAAGATTGGTTGGGGTTACCATTTTTAAGGTGACCATTTTCAGTTAGAAAACTATACTTCTGCTAATTTATTAGCTGTGGTTACTATTTTTATTGGTTGGCATAACTATTTTATTAGTTATTTTAACTAATTAGTTTGTTGGAATAGCTATTTAAGTAGTTATCTTACTAATCAAATGATTAGTCTGACTAACTAAGTGGTAACAGTAACTAATATAAATTAGCAAAAATACTCTTACTAACGAAATGGTAACAGCAACCAATCGTTTATCTGTGTGTTAAAGTATACTGAAAATAACAATAAATGAAAGTTTCCTTACTTAAAGTTGCACTTCGAAATTTGAAAAATAAATGAAAACAATGTTTGGAAAAAACAACTATTGAAAAAACAATACTTTGGAGAAAGGAATTTTTAGAAAAATTGCGTTTGGGGAAAATAATACTTTGGGCCGTTAGGTATTAGAACTTTTGGTTTGGAACTTTTGTACCCCAATATATGACCAAGCAAGTTCAAAAAATTATTATTCAATTTATTAACAAGTGTATATTATAATTTTAAACAGTATAAAAATATTTGGTATTCTTTAGCATAAATGATGTAATGTGAAAAAAGAATAGATGGAGAACTTTAATCAGAAGTTAAAGTTTCCTATGGAAGATGTAGTATAGAGACTGGAGGTATAAATCTCATTATGAAAAATATTCATGTGAAAACAAAATTTGCAAAGAGGTCGATACCATCTACACACTGGGTTATTATATTCTATAGATACTATAGGAATATTACTGATAGTTCAAGGAATAGAAAATTACTGTCTTGAAGAATAATTATGTGTCGAGTAATTATCTTAAAACTAAACGTTTCATACAAGGGAATACATTAATAATAAATGTTTTTAAACTTCCATGTCTCGGAGAGTTTTCAGTCTTGTATCAAGCACGAAACTGTTCATTTAACAGAAAGAAGATCATTACCACCATCATAAAAAGATTATACTTATGTCTTTTACGAGTACCTACTTTCATTTGTGACTGAAATAATTTTCAATCGATTTACTGATTTTTCTTATCTTCCATTTTAATTATAAGATATATTTAAATACATTATTTATGAAGAGTTGAGTACAAATATATTATAGATTTTGATAAAGAGAAGTAGTATAAATTTATCTTGTTTTGCAGATAATGTGGATTAATATTAAATGAAACAAGGCGAGTTTTCAATCAATTTACTGATTCAAATTTAGAAAGTGTCAATCATGTCGTTTACTTCAAAGAAGAAATATTACTTTTAATTCAATGCAAAAGGTCATGAAAAATAAGGTATGGATATTTTTACATTTCTAGGGCCTCCAACAAGCGTCTGCAAGCGTCCAGTGTGACTGCGCCCTTATACTCAAACGGGAAAAATATTCGAAACTCGTGAAAATTACTACTTGAGTGTACTTTTTATTTTATTACTATTACACTTACCTATACTTATTTGTGTGTATCATTAGTCAAATAATGTGTCATTCTATAGTTTTGTATATCAATTTTTTATTTTCACATAGAAAAAGAAAAAATTTTATTTTGTATTGAAAAAAATATGGCTCTTGCGCTAATACAATGCTTTCATTAGAGAAGAAAAATAAGGCGGTTTTATTTAAAATACTTTATCATAAAAAATAGTTCAAAAAACTTACAATTCTTTTATTGTTTACTAAAAAATAAAAAAAATGTAAGTTAATAAAACTATTTTATTCAATTTATTGCTTTTATGTTTATAATTATAATGTTTTTTAATAAAAATTAATTATTATGCATTATTTTCAAAACAATTAAAAAATTTTTTAAAACAATTATGTGTTATTATATCTAATTGAGAGAAATGAATAAAAACAAATAAGTTATATTTATCGTGTTCTTTAAAAGAAATTTCAAAACATTTGAAATAATAGTTATTTACGTTTTAAAAAAGAGAAAATTATTTTCTTTTATAAGTAGGGTAAATGCACTAATTGCGGCGCGATTCGAGTCAAAACACCTTTGAAATAGAAAATTCGACATTTCTATTGTATAAACTCAATTTAAGACTTATTAAACTAAGAGGTTACGTTATTTAGATGTTAAGAAAATGTTTAACTTTATAAAAATCGATTATTTAAACAAATATGAGAAATTAAAACTAATACCGAAATTTTCTATTGCGGCGCGTTTATTGTATCAGTTTCGGTGACAAAAATTACGTGTATTTTGAAGATACTTTTCCCTCCGAAATTAGAGCCAATGGAAATATTAAAAATGTTTCAATTACGACGAGAAAAAAAATTTGATCTCAAATAATTTAATTAATAAATTATTGTTTAAATGTGCATCTTCATTAGTAATTGTATCAAAAAAAGATTAAAATAATTTTTTTTAATCATTTTGCAACAGTTATATTAAATATAATAGTAATAATAGTTATTTTTTATGAAGGCGCCGTAATTGATGCTCTCGTCGTAATTGATGTACTTACCCTAATATTTAAAAATAATTAATTATTTATTTTTCTATTTCTTATTTTAAAGTTTTGCTCTTAAATAATAACCCAAGTAGCACGATATATCAATTAGATGCCACGGTGATATCACCGGGGAATGTCACCGTGACATCAGGAAAATGTCATGGTGACATCAAGGTGATATCACAGTCATATCACGGTGATATCATGGTGATATCACCGTGATATTATGTTGATATTTTACAGGGATTTAAAATTTTTAAAAAAATATAATATATTTTTTATTATTTTTATTATTTTTTTCATTTATTATTATTTTTTAAATTATTAAAAATTTTAAATCCCTGTAAAATATCAACATGTTATCACGGTGATATCATAGTGATATCACCATGATATCACCGTGATATGACTGTGATATCACTGTGATATCACCTTGATGTCACCAAGATATCACCTCGATGTCACCGTGTGATATCACCATAAGGCGGACATTTTGACATTTTCCTGATGTCACGGTGCCATTCCCCGGTGATATCACCGTGACATCTGGTTGATATATCATGCTACTTGGGAATTTTATTGAAAGTTCTACGTATAAGAAAGTGCTATTTGACGTGTAATATTTTTTGTAATAAAGGGTAATACTAAGTAATATATGTGTAAAACTTTGTAATACAGTAATATTTTGGTAGTAGTATGTAATACTTGTGAAAAGTGTAATACTAAGGTAATAATGGTAATATGTGTAGTTGTAGTCAAGTGTACACAATTTTTACTAGTAAATTTCCCCTCGATTTTAGTAATAGTTTTAAACAAAAATTTACAGCGAAAACTTTCTGTGAAAAAATGGAAATAAATGAAACAAGATAATCATGGCAGGGAGTATGGTACAGTCGTTTTATTCTCTTAGGACTAGATAAAATCCTCCACTTTATCTCTCGGTGCGTTACATGAGTTTATATATATTACGTATTTGAATGAGAATTACTAATCTACATGTTAGCAAATTTTATGTCAGTTTTTCACGATAGGGTGGTTTCAAACCTTCCCCATTTTTGTATGCATATTGCCGTAGGGGCGAACGTTTACCCGGAAAGGAAAATGCAATATCAAGACACGTGGAGATAAAGGCTTTCTGGAACATGAGGAAGATTCATGTGTGTCCCTATTGAAAATCCCCACATGGGAAACCACATGGGATCCTATGTCAAAAACCATGTAAAACCCCATTCCCCATATGGGAAACCACATGAGATCCCATATAAAAACTCATGGGAAATTGGGACAGGTATTGGCATAGGAAAATATCAAAACGAGGTTCCTCCATGTCATTTCCTATGTCAAATCCCATGTCAAATATCATGTTAAATACCATGTTAAATACTAATTGAGATCCTTTATCACTTTTTTGACAAATTTTCCCATGTCAAACCCCATGTCATTTCCCAAGTAAAAACCTTTATCATTTTTTTGAAAAATTTTCCAATGTCATTTCCCATGTGAAATCTTTTATCATTTTTTTGAAAAATTTTCCAATGTCATTTCCCATGTGAAATCTTTTATCATTTTTTTGAAAAATTTTCCCATGTCAAATCCTCTTTCGCCTTATCGAAAATACCCACATAGGAAAGCATATGGGAATCCACATGGGACACCATATGGGAATCCATATGGGAAATGGAATACGATTTCATGTGCATTCTTCCAAATGATAAAACAAATAGATTTAAGCATAGGAAATCATATAAGATTTCATATAGATTCTGAAATTTCAACCTAAGATTTCACATGGATTTACATATAGGAAACGATATAGGATTTTATTCGGGAATTTTTTAGTTGGCTGCTTTATGCAGGCGGCAGATTACAAAAAAATTAATTATTTGATTAAATATAAAATAATAATACTTCAATTCATCTGAAAATAAAAAAAAGTTTACTTTACTTCTGCCTTAGACTCTCAGCTTTTATAGTATTCCAGACTGATCTCAACTGTGAGAGAAAATATTTTCACCATCTGGTGGTGAAACAATGAAACTATAATGACGATCAACATCTATATTGAAATTTCCTATGTCATTTCCCATGTGAAATCCTCTTTCATTTATTCGAAAAATTTTCCCATGTCATATCCCATGTGAAATCTTATATCATTTTTTCGAAAAATTTTCCCATGTCATTTCCCATGTGAAATCCTTCATCATTTTTTTGACAAATTTTCCAATGACAAATCCTCTTTCGCCCTATCGAAAATACCCACATGGGAAAGCATATGGGAATCCACAGAGGAAATGGAATACGATAAAGGATTTCACATGGCAAATGACATGAGGTTTGACGTGGGAATTGATATGGGAAAATTTTTCCAAAAAATAATAAAAGATTTCACATGGGAAATGACATGGGAAATTTTTTTGAAAAAAAATGATAAAGGAATTCACATGGGAAATGACATGGGAAAATTGTTCGAATAAATGAAAGAGGATTTCACATGGGAAATGACATGGGAAATGACATAGGAAATTTCAATATAGATGTTGATCGTCATTATAGTTTCATTGTTTCACCACCAGATGGTGAAAATATTTTCTCTCACAGTTGAGATCAGTCTGAAATACTATAAAAGCTGAGAGTCTAAGGCAGAAGTAAAGTAAACTTTTTTTTATTTTCAGATGAGTTGAAGTATTATTATTTGATATTTAATCAAATAATTAATTTTTTTGTAATCTGCCGCCTGCATAAAGCAGCCAACTAAAAAATTCCCGAATAAAATCCTATATCGTTTCCTATATGTAAATCCATGTGAAATCTTAGGTTGAAATTTCAGAATCTATATGAAATCTTATATGATTTCCTATGCTTAAATCTATTTGTTTTATCATTTGGAAGAATGCACATGAAATCGTATTCCATTTCCCATATGGATTCCCATATGGTGTCCCATGTGGATTCCCATATGCTTTCCTATGTGGGTATTTTCGATAAGGCGAAAGAGGATTTGACATGGGAAAATTTTTCAAAAAAATGATAAAAGATTTCACATGGGAAATGACATTGGAAAATTTTTCAAAAAAATGATAAAGGTTTTTACTTGGGAAATGACATGGGGTTTGACATGGGAAAATTTGTCAGAAAAGTGATAAAGGATCTCAATTAGTATTTAACATGGTATTTAACATGATATTTGACATAGGATTTGACATAGGAAATGACATGGAGGAACCTCGTTTTGATATTTTCCTATGACAATTCCTGTCCCAATTTCCCATGAGTTTTTATATGGGATCCCATGTGGTTTCCCATATGGGGAATGGGGTTTTACATAGTTTTTGACATAGGATCCCATGTGGTTTCCCATGTGGTTTCCCATGTGGGGATTTTCAATAGGGGTCAATTCGAATCGTCAGATTATATAATAAAAATACTTTCGAATTATTATTTGACAGAATTTTTTAACTTCGAAAGAACATTTTTTATAATTTTCAATTTACCGAGTAATCATTTCTCATAATTATTATTGTAGAGAATTAGTATTTTTCATAATTTTTATTTTTCCAAAAACCTGTTTATACTATTTTGGATTTTACATAATTACCTTTTTTTATAATTTTTGTTTCTTCGAATTACCATTTTGTATAATAAATATTTTTTCGAACAATAATTATTTGTCCTATAATGTAATTTACCAAATTTATACTTTTTCTATTTTTTAAAGTTACGATTTGCTATTTTATATAATTTTCATTTTACCGAATAATCATTTCTCATAATTTCTAAATTTTCTAATTATTATTTTTCCGAATTTTAATTTTAACGAATTATTAATGTTAGAATTATTTCTTTTGCGAATTACCATTTAACATAATTTTAATATCCCCTAATATTTATTTATTCTAATCTCTATTTTCTTGAATCGTTATATGCCATAATCAGAATTTTACAGAATCTCCATTTGCTTTAACATACTTCCGGTAAATTTCAGTACTGCACGGAGAAAAAGGAATGGTTGGGCCAACCATAGGTATTGATAAATACGTTCCATCAATATTATATGGTTACCACAACCATATCTTTAGTTGATTCAACCATAGTATGGTTGGCCTAACCAAAGGTTAGGTTGTCACATCAAAATGACAAAAAATTGCAAATTTGATGTGTCAACCTGACCTTTGGTTGCGCCAACCATACTATGGTTGTATCAACTAAAGATATGGTTGTGATAACCATATAATATTGATGGGACGTATTTATCAATACCTATGGTTGACCCAACCATTCCTTTTCTTTCCGTGTGTAGTTTCCCATCAAAACACGGAAAAAATTTTGGTGCACCGGTTGTACTAGTTAGTAAAGAAACTCTTGTACTTTAAAAATGGACGTCAGTTATCCCGGTTTTGGGCAGCATACGTCCCCTATAGTGCGTCTGATGTCCCTTATAGTGCTTCAGACGCAACAAATCAGGATAACAGATGCCCTTAACCCATAGTACAACACTTCTACCATAGATTGAACGTCTGATGCACCAAAATTTTTTCCGTCCATTAATTTCTGGAATTTTTGCGCCACTTCCTGTGACGCACTCTACCATAGCCACAAGCGATGGCCTGGCGAGGATAAATTCCAGAAATTAATATATATGGGAAAATACAGTACTGAAATTTACCAGAAGTATGTTAAGGCAAATGGAGATTCTGTGAAATTCTGATTATGGCATATAACGATTCGAGAAAATAGAGATTAGAATAAATAAATATTAGGGGATATTAAAATTATGTTAAATGGTAATTCGCAAAAGAAATAATTCTAATATTAATAATTCGTTAAAATTAAAATTCGGAAAAATAATAATTAGAAAATTTAGAAATTATGGGAACCCTATTGAAAAAAACACGTATAATTATACGTATTATTATACGTATAATTATACGCATAATTATACGCATAATTATTCGTATTATTATACGTATAATTATATGTATTATTATACGTATAATTATACGTATAATAAGACATACGAATTTGAAACAAGAATTATACGTATAATTATACGTATAATAATACGTATAATTAATTATACGTATAATAATACGTATAATTATACGTATTATTATACGTATAATTATAATTCTATTAAAACTAGAATAATAGAATAGAATAGATTAATTAGTAGCAAAATTGCGCTGAAAATTTTTAGAAATTTTAAAATGCAAATTAAATTTCACGAAAAAAAATATCGTCGAATGTCAATTCAAGCAGTCGCCCATCCAAGTACTAACCGCGTCCAACGTTGCTTAACTTCCGTGATCTGATGAGAACTTGTTCCTTCGCCTTGGTGTTTCCGCTGTCTTGTCTTGATTAATAACTTTGTCGTATAAGTATTGTATCGCACCTAACCTCACTTTTAGTGATACTTATACGACAAAGTTATTAATCAAGACAAGACAGCGGAAACACCAAGGCGAAGGAACACAGTGTCAACCGAGTCGTCGGCCAAGTAACATCGTCTCTTAAGTACGCGGATAGTTCCGCCGTTAGTGTAATATTTATATTTTTATTATCGCATTTCAGATCGATTAACGTTCTGATATTTAATCACACCGGATTTCACTAAAAAAAAGTGAATAAGCTCTAATAACCGCTACTCTTATATTCTATATAAGAATTAGAATAAAACATTATAGGCTTTTCGCTCGTGGCGGATTATAAATGGCGACAAGCACATGTTGATCGCTGAGTGAAATCGACTTCTTTAACGATTGATATAGATGACAGTGTCGCTGTGAAAATGCAGGAAGTGTTGTGACTGAAAGTGCAATAAATAAGCTATTGAATTTTTCATTATTTTTCCTTACAAAACCCACTGTGAAAGAATAAATATCTTCTTGTTCTTTCCTTGTGAACTTTATTCTTATCAGTGTATGTAAAAGGCAGTACAAGTGTGTGTAATAGCCACTGTGAGTATACAATATACTAGGAAAAATACCGCCAAAAGGATTTCCATCTCCCGCCAAATGATTCGACCTCTCACCAAAAGCACGCTCGGAAAGAGGGCGCCTTCGTCCTCTACGTCACAAGCAAACGAGAGGAAGAGACGTAGGGATAGCGAAACTCCTCCCCCTCCCGCACTGGGAGATAAAAGAAGACCTCCGACGAATCAACTGTCTACGGAAATCAAAGCTAAAATAAAAATACTATCACCAAAGGAAATAAAAGCTTTAGGACTAAACACCAAAGATAAAAATGTATTAAATGCATTATTAAAATCAAATCTAGTTCAGCCCAAGAAAACACAACAAAATCCTAACCTGCTTTCAAATGAAATTAAACTTTTGACAAGTGCAACAAGCAAACATGACGACAGCATTATTGCTAGATCTTCATCAACAATGAGTACAAATATTGTCTCAGCTATGGAAAAAAGCACCGACGACTCGGCAGACAACTCATTAAGACAAATAAAAATTCCAACCATCAATCCTAACAACTTTAATAAAAATGAATCAATCGGAATTACTATTGTAAACAACGATGACAATGACGAAATGCAAGATTTAAACAAATTTGCGACAAGTAACAAATTTGACGCACTAAATGACGTACCTGACGTATTAAATATAAAGGAAGTAAGCAATAACCACATGAAGGACATTTTGTCTAGCAGCCAGATTGATGGAGATAACCCACATAACAAATCATACAACCCATTCCTCGAGGAGGATGTTAATACTTCCACGAGCAGCAAGGGAAGCCGTTGCTCACACAACTCCGTCCCAGATGATCAACAACATCCAGCAAATCGATCTAAACAAAAAGCTAGTAGAAGAGGAAAAATATATAACACCAAACGCCTGCAGTCATCAGGAGCACACAAGTTCCGGTCAAGTATGCCACCTATATATATATACAACGGTAAGATAACTGAGTTTACAAAATTAATTAGGGACTCGATTCCCGAGAACAGCTTTGCTATAAAAAATCTAAGTCACAATAAATTTGCCCTAATGGTATCTAATCTAATGGAATTTAAGTCAATTTTAAAAATTTTAAAAGAAAAAAATATTGAATTTTTCACACGCACCCCAAAAGAAGAGAGAATTCCCTCTCTAATCTTAAGGGGGATCTCTCATGATTTTCTTGAAGAAGAATTATTATTAGAAATAAACAAATTAAAATTAGAAAACGTAGAAATTTCTAAAATAAAAAAAATTAATACAAAAATCTTCTTTAACGCGAGAAGTGGTGGAAACGCCTTTTTAATTCAATTAACACATAATAGCAATATACAAAGTTTAACAAGCGTGGCTGTTCTCGCGAACCAGATGGTCACTTGGGGAAAAATACAGAGAAGGGGTCCTATCCAATGTTTTAACTGCCAAAGATTTGGCCATATATCGAGATATTGTAATAGAGTGTATCGTTGCGTCAAATGTAATAATGATCACAATCCGGGAGAGTGTGCATTGAGTGCCGATGAAAATGGATTTAATGAAAACGTTTTTTGTGTGGGTTGTGGTCAAACTGGGCATCCCGCCTCCTACAGGGGCTGTCCCAAATATAAAGAAAAAATTGATCAATTTAAAAAGAATATTACAGCCGCCGATGAAAAACGTCGCAATATATTAAGAAAAGTAACAAATTTTGTATCGCCTGAAAAATCATATGCTAGAGCAACTAGCCCCACTAAACCGATAAGTGAAGGAAAAGAGGTGGAACCGACGGCAATGGGTGGGGTGCCCTCCCAGTCAGTCGACGCTTTGGCCCGAGTGGGGAGCATACTAGACGCGTTTAAAGACAGCATACTTGATGCGATGAAAGTCCAATTATCAGATATAAAAAAACAGGTGACGGTGAACTCCGAGAGGATTGATCAAATTTTTTGTTTATTAGAAAATAATAATAATGGCTCCAAATAGGATCGTGAATTGTAATAATTTTCAAAAAAGGACGTCCGATCGGACCGTAAATGAAAAACTAACTATTTTTTCCATTAATGTTAACTCCCTGGTTCACAACAATAGACGCTATAATCTTCTCCACACATTGAATCGGTTGAGGGCGGATGTAGCACTAATTAGTGAAACTAAACTTAATAATTCGCATAAGATAAGTTTTCAAAACTATACAATGATAAGAAGTGATCGCGTTTTGTCTCAAAAAGGTGGTGGCACAGCCATTTTTATTAAAGATAAATTTAAATTTTCTAGAATCAACTTAAAATGCCAATCAATTCTTAAAAATATAGAATGCACTATTGTCAAACTTAATTTGATTAATAATAAAAAATTTTTCATTATTAGTGTCTATGCGGCAGGTCTAGCAATTAAGGATTTCATTAATGATTTTAAACTTATTTTTGAAGAACTTCATCTTGACAACACGAATAATTATTACCTTTTTGGGGGTGATTTAAATGCAAGACACCCCGATTGGGGAGATGTTAAAAGCAACTATCGAGGTAGGAGCCTAAAAAACTGGCTATTAAAAAATGACTTACGTTTTAGAACAACAATCACCGGTCCCAAAGAGGCATCATTTCCAAGTAAAAATTCTTTTATAGACATAGCCGTTCACGATTCTCGCGTGAATATATTAAATAAAATTAATGATAAGATTCCTGTAATCCCCTACGACAGCGATCACAATGGACTTTTAATGCACATCCGCCTTCAAACGGATGAAAATTTTTTATTCGAAAAACCTACACCGAAAAATAAATTAAATTTTAATCAAACTGATTGGAGCTCTTTTTATCATAAAATGTTTAACCACCCCTCTCTACCCTCCATATCGGAAAAAAATAATTTAAGCATAAGAGAAATAGACAACTATTTAGACGAAATCGATGAATTGTTACTGCAAACCCTGAAGGAGACTACCCCCCCTCCTAAAAATTATGACTCAATCTCGAGATATATAAATGGCAGAATAAGTGAGGGTCAAAACATAAAAAGTTATCTTTTATCTTGCATCCACAGAATGAAGAATAAACCCTATCATTTCACAAATGAAATTGTACTGTACAAAATTTTATTGAAAAAGGTAAAAAAAAAACTACAACAATTATTCAGAACTTCAATTAATGACTATTGGGCAAAAAAAATCGGAAGTATCAAAATCAGCGATAATCAAAAAATATTTCCTAAACTCAATCCCATATTTAGGCCTAATAAAATAAATGATATTCCTAATTTAACCATCGATTCCGATCGTATCGATCTTTTGCAGGCTGCCAACATACAGGTAAATGACATGATACAGGATAACAATAAAATTATAGTTACCAATAAAGTACGGAAACTTAATATTTTAGGAGCACATTACGCATCTATAAATAATCAAATACGAGAATCAAATAAACATGAACTTAATTCAATTATCAAGAACGCAATCTCCAAATTTAAAATAGACGCAGGACTCGATCGAACTGAGCTGCGACCTTTTATAACCTTTTCTGAACTCAATGTTGCAACAAACCCTAAATTTGAAATTGACCCTTACTTCTTTTGCGATTTGTATAAACTTAAAAAAATAATTCATAAACTTAAGAGTAAAAAGTCTACTGGTGTGGATGGCATACCAATGATTGCCATTAAATATCTTCCCGATAATGTCCTATCACTCTATCTAATTCTAATAAATAACATGTTGAATAATAGCTATTTTCCAGATAAGTGGAAAACAGCCATACTCAGGCCACTTTTGAAAAAGGATAAAGATCCTGCTCTGCCGGTCAGCTACAGACCGATTAGTCTGCTCCCCAATATGAGCAAGGTATATGAAATAGTTTTAAATCAATCCATCAATAGAATCAGTCTAGAAAAAAATATTATCCCTAATGAACAATTTGGTTTTAAATTTAAAAATTCTACCGTTCACGCTATTACAAAATTAACTTCTGACGTAAACAAGGCTCTCTCGGGGGGCAGACTGGTCGCTGCTTGCCTGATAGACTTAGAGAAAGCCTTCGATATGGTGTGGCTCGATGGGCTGTTTTTCAAACTAATTATGAAGGGTTGCCCCCCTCATCTGCTTCGTGCACTATGGACCTCCGTGAGAGGGAAAAAAATGGTGGTACAGGATGGGGAGGACAGGTCTGATATTGTCTTTTCCCTAAACAATGGTCTCCAACAGGGAGCAGTGAATTCACCAGTGTTGTTCAATATATATATGGGAGAGGTTCTCAGGTCATTTGGAATAAATAAAGGGGAAGAAATACGAGGTATTGGCTTCGCGGATGACTTAATAGTCTATGTGACTGATTATTTATTAACGGAGGCCCAAATGAAACTCCAAACTCTCCTTGTAAAACTCGTAGACTATTTTGAAACATGGCATTTAAAATGCAATTTAAATAAATGCGAAACTATCTTATTTAGGCCCACACTTTTGAATCAATTAAATAAATATAGAACTAAAAATAAAATAATATGGAGGAATTTTGAAATTAGTATCGGTTCAAGACACGAAACCGTGTTATCTCACAAAAAAATTGTCAAATACCTTGGAATTTTTGTTGATGACAAACTGCGTTTTACTCACCATATAACTAATTCTATTGAGACTGCTAGAAAAACCTTCTTTAGCTTAAAAGGGTTGTTCTATTCGAGATACTTAGATGCGCGAGTCAAGGTCCTTTGTTACATTTTACTGATTAGGCCCATACTTACGTACGGCTGTGCGATCTGGTTTGGAGTGTCACCTCACACTGTCGAAAAGCTAAGAGCCTTTGAGCGATCCTGTTTGAGGGTGTGCCTCGGCATGTTCCGCGACCCGGAAACTGATTATATAACATTATTCTCAAATAGTAAAATATATAATAAAGCTAAGATACCAAGAATCGATTCATTTATACTAAAATTAACACGCAATCACATAGCAAACGCCATTAAAAACAAAACAAATCCACAGATATCAGCACCCTTTGAACAAAATACTGATGAAATTAAAAAAATGATTGCTCAGGGTCGCTTGCCTGTCGAGGCATTCCCTCTTCTGGATAGGGAGGGATTCATACAGGATGACAATAATTTACCTATTCTATATCATGTATCTAGACATGTGGGAAATGGGGTGGTAAAGTTTAATAAATATGACTTAGAAAATGATAGCACAATTAAATTAGTGTATTCAAAGTCGCTCCCCCCTCGGGACATAGCTGACAAATCCAGATTGAATATACGCAGATACCCATGGCTGCAGGTGTGAGTGTTGTTTCCTTGTTTTTTTTTCTCTTTTTTGCCTTTTCCTTCCCTTACAGTCTTCCTTATGTACCATAGTCGAGTGTAGGACTCCTCACTCCATCACACAAAAGAAAGTGACTGGATCGGACTTTTTTTTTCGCTAACTTATTAAGACATAGCGCTTTTTTGTACCGCTCCTCATTACCTTATACAATGTAGGGACACTACTCCTTTATCGAATGGGTCATGTATACGTTTTTTATTATATCATTGTCGCGTCTACGAGCACAGCCTGTGCGCTGTCGAAGGACCAATATGTTGTTACTAATTGTTCAACGTTCTTATTTATTGCTTATTCGTTGTTTACTACTATGTATTTATTATTGTTACAAATAAAAAGCAATTTAAAAAAAAAAAAAAAAACCAAGGCGAAGGAACAAGTTCTCATCAGATCACAGAAGTTAAGCAACGTTGGACGCGGTTAGTACTTGGATGGGTGACTGCTTGAATTGACATTCGACGATATTTTTTTTCGTGAAATTTAATTTGCATTTTAAAATTTCTAAAAATTTTCAGCGCAATTTTGCTACTAATTAATCTATTCTATTCTATTATTCTATTTTTAATAGAATTATAATTATACGTGTTTTTTTTCAATAGGGAAATGATTATTCGGTAAAATGAAAATTATATAAAATAGCAAATCGTAACTTTTAAAAATAGAAAAAATATAAATTTGATAAATTACATTTTAAAACATAACATTGTTCGAATAAATATTTATTGTACAAAATAGTAATTCGAAGAAAACAAGTTGTAAATTCAGATGTTCATTACATGAACATTTTGCTTCCTCTTTACGATCAGCAAAAAAATTTGCTTCCTCGTGGAGAAAGCAAAATTTTATTGCCAAAATGTCAATTTTTGATTTTTTAACTTTCATTAATTTTTTAAATTTACTTCAAATGTATACTTTATATATATCGATCGATTCGTCTTGACGTAAGGAAAACGATTTTATTATATATAACCTTCAATTTTTCTATTTAAAAATTTTTTCGATTAAAAAAAATTTTTTGGAAAAAAGACGATAAAATTTTTTTTGGGATATTTTTCAAAATCCTTTGGTCAGATTTGAGATATTAATATGATAAATGAGCCTACCAAATTTTATCTAAATCCATTAAAACCTGTTAAAGTTATCTTCTAAACAAAAAAGGGATCCACACACACACACCCACATACATACACACACACATACATACATCCGGACAATTGATCAGGATCTCATATAACATGTTTCTATAAAGAAAAAAATTTGTTTCCGCCACTTTGGAAAGTTTTATAAATGAAAGGACTACAAAGCTTCCTCCACGAGGAAGCAAAAAAATTATAAAAAATGGTAATTATGTAAAATCGAAAATAGTTTAAACTTTTAATTGGAAAAATAAAAATTATAAAAAATACTAATTCCGCTACAATAATAATTATGAGAAATGATTATTCGGTAAATTGGAAATTATATAAAATGTTCTTTCAAAGTTAAAAAATTCTGTCAAATAATAATTCGAAAGTATTTTTATTATATAATCTGACGATACGAATTGAAAAAATTATAGTCAATTCCTTTTAGATAAAACGATTTTCGAGAAAATAAAAATTCGAAAAAACAAATTTGGGGTTTAATCATGCGCCTCTTCTGTTTTGTTAGGTTTATAAATTTTTAATTTGAAAATCTCTACAATTAATATTTTGTCGTAAGAATAATAAAATTAGTTTGTTGTGAGAGTTAATTTTAGAAAATTTTGATTGATATTGTTTACCACAACAAATTTTTTTGTTGTCATAGCAAATAATTTGACTGTGGTTATTAATTTTGATAGTTTCGACGGAAAACAGAAGTTATCTAAGGAACATTTTTAAACAAAAAAAATTAATTTTTTTGGAATTCTAAACCAGAAAGTCCCCTTATTAAAATTAGACTTTTGTATGTAAATTGCTTAAGACTTGGAAATT
This sequence comes from Leptopilina boulardi, assembly GCF_019393585.1. NCBI lineage: Eukaryota > Metazoa > Arthropoda > Insecta > Hymenoptera > Figitidae > Leptopilina > Leptopilina boulardi. The sequence goes on along the minus strand of NW_026137899.1, from coordinate 3,356,380 downwards.
CATGCATAATTTTCCGTTTCAATTCACAAGGATTTTTAAAATACAATTAAAAAAATTTTGTAGTCTGTCTATTTGCCTGCTCAATATTTTTGCGCGCATCACGAAAAAATGGCTTGTTCAAATTTAGAGTTGGAAAGTTTTAATGAAAAGTCGACTTTCTCGATTTATTTCGATTTTTTCATAAATGACATAAATTAATAATAAATTATTTAAAAAATTTTGAAAGTATTCCCAAACCGCACTTGGTGCCATTATATAAACAAAACTCTTTCTCGATTCTTAAATTTAAAAAGAAGATAGTCTAACACTTTAGGCGGCTTCCATAAATGATGACACAGGATTTTCGGACATTTTCGACCCCCCCCCCTCCCCTATGTCACAATTTGTCACATTTTTTCAGACCCCCCCACCCCTATGTCACGTCACAATATTCAAAACAGTTATTTTTCATGAAAAAAATCTTTTTTCAATAAATAGAAATTTAGTTACTTTAAATAATCCCTCAACTAATGAATTTGCTTATTTATCAAGCATTTTTAATGCAAATATACTTGCAAAAGAAAATCAGTACAAAATTAATAATAATTGCGCACTAATTGTATTCTGAATTTTCACAATTGTATTCGAAAACAAATATTAATTTTTATAAGTTCTGATTACATTATTATTATTTTTAGAGCTATAAAAATAATTCTTATAAATTTTGTTTTAAACATAAAACTAACTAAAACTATAAAGGTTGAGCCATGAGCTTACTTTAAGGCCTAAGCAGAATAGATTCTTGAACGGGAACGCAATCGTGAACGGAAACGTAAGAATGGGTGAGAGAAGAATAAAGATATTTGCTATCCTTCTCTTACACATTCTTACGTTTCCGTTTACGATTGCGTTCCCGTTCAAGAATCTTTTCTGCTTAGGCCTTTAGAATACACATAAATGCAAAGTGCGAGAACTGTGAGTGCGCCCTTAAGGTGACGCAAGATTCAGATGCGCCGAATCAAAAAACGGCGCGCTTTATGAAAGATATTTAAATTTCATGAAGTAAAAAAATTGATTTCTTTAGTTAAATGAAAGTTACTTTTAAAGTAAATTCGTGATGTCACAGTTTATGAAACACCCCCCCCACCCCTGTCACAATTTCGTAAACCCCCCCTTCCCTAAGCCTGTGACATCATTTAAGGAAGCCGCCTTTTTTTATAGTCGATTGCAGTCGATTTTCTATAGTTGAAAGTCGATCACAAAAAATCGACTTTTAAAATGAGATAGTCGATTATAATCAAAACTCGAAGTCGACTTTACCATCCCTAGTTCAAATAAATGAAAATTAAAATTCTACAATATGCATATTAGTGTAACTTGAAATTTTAGCTTTATGGAATTAAAAAAAATATTAATTCGAACGAAAGTTATGACATTTTACCTAAACATGTTAAAAAAAATTGCAAAATTGTCATCTGATAGTAATTTGTAAAAATTTGCAAAATCATCATTATGTACATAAATCATTATCAACTGCAAATAGAGTGTCATCAACTTTTTAAAATTAAACTTTTTTATGAGATAATACATAGTACATTGGAAAGAACATCCCTCTAACTATAAAATTTAGAGTACGGAATATTCAAGTGTCTATAGATTTAATCGATATTAATTACTGACATGAATAAGACGAGTTTCTTAAACAAGGGTGCTTTCAAGAGAATAAATTAATATTAAATTAGACGAGGGACCTCTCAGTTAGATGGTTTTCTGACAGTAATACTTTAGTCGTCGTTGAGTTCACTTCGTATGAAATATTTTTTAATTTTTGAATAATTTAAAAAATATTTAACCTGTGAAATTGATGTTAAAGAATAGATACGAGATGTGTTAGATATTAAATAAATAAACAGAAGGCAAGGCATCAATGTAAGAAAAAAATAAAATAAGTAATTCTTTTTTATTTTATTTTCATTAAATTTATAAATATTATTTTTATGTTTATTAACTTCAATAATAAATAAATTTGAAAAGATATTATATAAATAAATAATAGTTAAATAATAAAATAATAATAACGGGGATAATTTGAGAGAAAATTCTTGGAAACTAACAATTTAAAATTTTATTAAATTTCCTCTGCACTTTTCCGAAAAATTTACTCCTATAATTTTCTGGAAGTTAACCGAAGAAGTTACCAAGGGAAACTGCCGAACCTAAGACATTATTAGATTCAGGAAAGTACACAAGAAGTTTCCAGGAAGTTACACGTGGAAATTTTCGAAGTTACCTTGGACATTTTCCTGGAAATAATGGTGCTATGTGGGCAAATAAAAACATAAACAAAATGTATTGTTTGGAGAAAAAAGCGTCCGACATTTTGATATCTCAATAAAAAGTGGGGGAACATAAGCAGTAGCGTAGCATTCACTCCAAAGAGAGTGAGGCCAAAAACACTGTTGAGTATCGTGAACCAAACGGAACTCAACGGTGTTTAGTTACAACAACTACTAGTAAAGTTAGCATGACAATATTTTAGGCTACTAAACAAGTTTTGTAGGCACAACCGTAACTCTTCTCTCCGTGTATGAATTTGCGCAATATTGACAACATTGCACGACAAACTTGCCGCAAGCTTACTGAAAGCTACAAATGTCCCACCTGACCCAAGCTTGCATGGTAAGCTTACCGAAAGATTGCAGTGTAAGGTTACTGTAAGATAGCACAATAAGATTATCGCAAGATTGCTTAGTAATAATATAATATAATATAATATAAAAATTATATATTATTGTATAATATTTTATATGCAGATATTATTATTAGTATTATTATTATTCCATATATATACTATATTATAATAGATAATACATAATAGATAAGTTTCAATTAATTGAACAATTTTTTTTTCATGCGACACGACATGTTTATGCAGAATTATCGTGTCGTGACAAGTCATGATACGATACGATACGATTCTCAAATTGTTAATGTGTCTAGTCGCGCCACGATACTTTTGGAAATTCGTAAACGTGTCCAGTCCTGCCACGATACGATTACAAATTTCTAAACGTATCGTGCTTCGCCACGATACAATTATGAATTTGTAACTGTGTCGGGTCGTGCCACGATACGTTTAAAAAATTTTAAAAGTGTCGGGTCTCGCCACGATACTTTTAATTGTTTTCAAACGTGTCGAGTCGCGACACTACACGACACTTTCTTAAAATTCAACAACATTTCGTGTCCGAGACAGTCCCTGATATATACCAATCGATTCGTTTCAATGCAAGGAATAAAATTATTTCATACATAAACTTGATTTTAACACTGTAAAACAAAAGGTATTAATTTAATACCGATTTTAGGTACTAAATTGTTATTTGGTTCTATTTTGATACCTAAAATTGGTACTGTTATAGTACATTTTTTTACAGTTGAATAAACACATCATTTTTTAGCTAAAATTTGATTTTTGTGATTTCTTAACTTTCATTAATTTTTTAAATTTCAATCAAATTTATACTTTATATATATATATATCAATCGATTCGTCTTGACATAAGGAAGAAAATTATATTGTATATTACCTATTTAAAAATTTTTTCAATTAAAAAAAAAATTTTCGAAAAAGGCGATAACATTTTTGGGGTATTTTTAAAATTTCTCTCTTCATTTTTGAGAGATTAATGTGATAAATAAGTCTACTAAATTTTACCCAAATCCATTAAAACCTGTTAAAGATATCGTGTTCACAAAAGAGATCCACACACACACACACACACACATCCGGACAATTGATCAGGATCTCATACAACATGTTTCTATATAGAGAAAAATTTGTTTTCACCATTTTTAATATTTTTATAAACGAAAGGACTACGAAGCTTCCTCCACGAGGAAGCAAAATAAATTTTTTAGGTTTAAATCAAGGTTATTTGGCAACCTCGCACCAACCTTGCTACAAGCTTACCGTGCAAGCTTACTGAGCAATCTTGTGGTAACCTTATACTGTAATCTTTTGGTAAGCTTACCATGCAAGCTTGGGTCATGTGAGATATTTGAAGCTTGCAGCAAGTTTGCCGTGCAAGGTTGGCAATATTGCGCGGCAAGCTTACGTACTATCTGGGTTTTATTTACTTCCCTAAAGAGGTATCAAAAAAATTAAAGTTTAATTCCTTTCTATGACTCTAGTAAGTCATTGCAAATTACTTGCAAATAGCTCGAAAAGTACGCATTTTCGTAAAAAATATCCAAAACAAAAGTTGTTCTCAAAAAAAAAGATCTACCTTTTTGAACCCAAAAAATTTGTCCCGGTACCCAACAGTGAAAAAAGAAGTATCACGAAAATGCGTACTTTTCGGGATATTTGCAAGTTTCCATACTTTTGGAACACCCTGTATACAGAATGCTGGGTCATTGTTTCAATTTGCTAAGTAAAGGAAAATAAGTATTACTAATTAATTGTACATCTTCTTTCTCATTAATAGTAAATTCTTTGCTGTTAATATGGATCATTTCTGAAATCAATCTTTTTCTATATGAAAATGCGTAATCTATAATTTTTGCATCCATTTGAATATTATTATTATTAATACGAATTCGCGAGAAGGCAAATTCATTTCAATTTATTTTCGTTTGCTGGGTAAGTATATAAAAAATATTAATGACAGTGTAAACATGTGTTAATTAATTTAATTTATTTTCTACTAATGAAATGAAAAATATTTTAAAATAATGTTTGATAAATAAATTATTTTAATTCGTTATTATTTAAACACAAAGCTTTATTATTATTGTATAATTAGTTCATTAATATGTCTATGTCAGTGTCATTAGTTATAATGAGTCTGTTTGTTTCTCTTGTAATTATTGTTTATAATGAAAAGGAAAAAAGAGTCTTTCTGATTTGCAATTAAACATAAAATCTATATTTTTTTAATTGAGATATAGACATAAACAATGTGGTACATTTTATATAAATTTTATTTGTGATTCAATTCGACAAGTAGTTGAATCGTGAATACATTTAACAATTATCCCACACACGACTTAATTTAAACAATATTTTTCCTTTTGAATAAATTTATTAAATATTTTATTTGAAAATTAATTCTACACAGTCATTTTAGCTTACAATTTAACGTAATAAATATTTAATTCTCTCTTTTCTCAATTTCAAAAGAATTTTATTTCTAAAATTACCCGCCAAATATTTTCTTCATGAATTAACTTGACGGATAATTTTTTTTCATTTATTAATACAAGAATTATATATTTTCGATTAATAAAAATTATGAGAAGACACCCTTTTAGATATAAATTCTCGCAAGCAAGCCAGTCACTAATCTATATATTCAGGTTTGTAATAAAATATGACGTATATAAAATAATGTTCTAATAGAAGAGATTCGCAAGCAATATATTATGATAATGTATTAGGGGCCATACTTTAATTACGTAACGCTCTTTCTTTGAAAATTGAACCCTCTCTCCCCCTATGTAACAGATTTTTGTATACATTAGCGCCATTTTTTTGCTGTGTGTAACAAATAGCTTGATCCCCCACCCTATGAAGCGTTACGTAATTAAAGTATGGTCCCTTATGATAATAATAAATAAATAAATAAATAATAAATTCTAAATCCATTCATTTTTTTGTTAAAGTAATTCAATGAACGTCATCAAATGATGTACCTACAAATTTTTGTAAGATAATAATTTTAGAAATAATAGGAAAGCGGGGGATTGAATGTAACAAATTTCAGAATATTATATAAATTATATAACCTATATTTCCTCACAATATATCACGTGAATATTCCATTTTCATATCAGGATGTTTCAACGTTTTTATTCTGTAAATTCACTTTCACTCACTTAACATTCAAGGAGCTTCTACAACAATTTGCATCGGTACATGTATCTGTATACTTGCTTTGCATTTGCTACTGCATGTGCGCGTGGGCATCAATTTTCAGTTGTCGAATATTAAATTAATTAATGAAATACTAATTAATTAAATGTAATTAATTAGTAATCCTATTATATATTAAATTAATTAATTAATTACTAATTCATTACATTTAATTATAATTAGTAATTCATTAATTAATTCTGTATTCGATATCTAGAAATCAATGTGCGCGATCACATACAAGATCAAATGCAAAGCAAGTGCAAATACAAGTACCGATGTAAGTTGTTGTAGAAGCTCCTTCACGTACCTTTAAAGTCAACGCACAATAGTTTCGCGAAAATCGTCTGCAAACGTGAAGCATTCGTGAAGACTGTTAGCATTTTATAACCTAAATTATCCTAAAAATTTGATGCCCGTGAAGTTAGCAGCACAACTTTATCAAAAACAATTTTCTTTTTTTCTAAACGTTTGTTGGTCGTTTGATAGTGATTGATGGTTGATACCCAACGTTTGATGGTAATAATTAGATACAATAAACAAACATCAAATATTCGTGTGCTAATTTCACGGTGCACCCCAATTTTAATAAAATCCTATTTTTTCAGTAGTAAACGTTTGTTGGTCGTTTGATAGTGATTGATAGTCAGTTCTGAACGTTTGATGGTTGAAATAATATAAAATATTAACATTATTAAAAACATCTATCCATCAGCGATTGCTCCAAATGCGCATGCGCAAAGCTTTCTCTCGCGGCATATTCAAATAACAGAAACTGAATTCAATTATAGAAACAAAATTAATTACTTCAAAATTTTAATTATAAATCATACAATTAATCTACCTCCTTTCAAAATTATTAATACAAATTATTTCACAAGGATTAATTTTTCAACAACGATGTAGCTAGATTTTAAAAATTTAAACAATTCTTAATTTTTTTAATTCCAATCCATTGTTGGACGATTGATGGTGATTGATAATTGTCAGAAATCGTTTGATGGTCATTGATTGTTGACTTAAGTCGTTTGATGGTCATTGATAATTGGCAGAAATCGTTTGATGGCCATTAATTGTTGACTTAAACCGTTTGATGGTGATTGATAATTAAGAGAAATCGTTTGATGGTCATTGATTGTTGACTTAAATCGTTTGATGGTGATTAATAATTGGCAGAATTCGTTTGATGGTCGCTAATATCGTTTGGTAGCATTATATATTTACTTAATTCGTTTGATCGTGTTTCATAGTTATAAACGTTTGGTAGTGTATGATAGTCTTAACGTTTGATAGTTTAAATAATATAAAATATTACAATTACAGAAAATATCAATCCTTCTGCTATTTCCTCTTATGCGCTCATGAGTAAAACGTTGTCTCTTGTCAAATTTTAATCGCAATTGAGAAAACAAATTTTTATAAAATTCTGCTATCAAATTATAATAATTTAAACAATTGTCTATCAATAAACAATAATAATAATAATAAGTAGAATAATATTAAATTTAAGTTAAATTTAGATTGTTGCTCCTTTGATAATAATCAATTATATTTTAATTTAAACGTTTGGTAGCCTAAAATAATAATACTACAAATATTTACATATTAGTCTATTAATTCTATATGCATTACAAGCATAAAAAAGCTATTCTTAATAAAAGTTTCTTTTTTTAATATTTTTTTTGCTAAATAAACAATTTAAAAATTTTACTTATAGTTTTTTTATAACAATTACTAGCATTCATTGTATGAGATCTCGTGGAAATACAACAACGGGTTAACATGTTATACTGAATTGTTTGTTGTTCAAGTATTTTAATTTCTAGCTTCTTATAAATTATATTCCAATTAATCTAGTAGTAATTTTTTGATGATCTATGGTCATAATTATGAATGACACGGGGTGAATTTTAATGTATATTTATTATATAAATTTACAAAATTTATATTTTAAATTGTACGTCGTTCTTTTTTTTAAAAAAGTATATATTTTTAAAGTTTTTAACAGCCTTCATCATTTGCACTTAAAAATTATTGATCACAATAAATGTCTTATATTATTATAATTATTATTATTACTTTTTTATTTGCTTTTAGCAAAGAAGTGTTTTATGTAGAAAGATTTTTTTACATTTGATACTAGAGATTTTAATTTTTAAATGAAAAAGATTTTGAGTATATTTTTCTTTCTTTTTTATACTCTTATGTAGACTACTGCGCGTGGTGCGTATTCGGCATTATAGTCTTTGGCAGTTAATTGATGTAAAATGTATGATGTATTGATGTAAAAAAAGAACGACGTACAATTTAAAATATAAATTTTGTAAATTTATATAATAAATATACATTAAAATTCACACCGTGTCATTCATAATTATGACCATAGATCATCAAAAAATTACAACTAGATTAATTGGAATATAATTTATAAGAAGCTAGAAATTAAAATACTTGAACAACAAACAATTCAGTATAACAATCAATGACCATCAAACGATTTAAGTCAACAATCAATGACCATCAAACGATTTCTGACAATTATCAATCACCATCAAACGATTTCTGACAATTATCAATCACCATCAAACGATTTAAGTCAACAATCAATGACCATCAAACGATTTCTGACAATTATCAATGACCATCAAACGATTTCTGCCAATTATCAATGACCATCAAACGATTTAAGTCAACAATCAATGACCATCAAACGATTTCTGACAATTATCAATCACCATCAAACGATTTAAGTCAACAATCAATGACCATCAAACGATTTCTGACAATTATTAATCACCATCAAACGATTTAAGTCAACAATCAATGACCATCAAACGATTTCTCTTAATTATCAATCACCATCAAACGGTTTAAGTCAACAATTAATGGCCATCAAACGATTTCTGCCAATTATCAATGACCATCAAACGACTTAAGTCAACAATCAATGACCATCAAACGATTTCTGACAATTATCAATCACCATCAAACGATTTAAGTCAACAATCAATGACCATCAAACGATTTCTGACAATTATCAATCACCATCAAACGATTTCTGACAATTATCAATCACCATCAAACGATTTAAGTCAACAATCAATGACCATCAAACGATTTCTGACAATTATCAATGACCATCAAACGATTTCTGCCAATTATCAATGACCATCAAACGATTTAAGTCAACAATCAATGACCATCAAACGATTTCTGACAATTATCAATCACCATCAAACGATTTAAGTCAACAATCAATGACCATCAAACGATTTCTGACAATTATTAATCACCATCAAACGATTTAAGTCAACAATCAATGACCATCAAACGATTTCTCTTAATTATCAATCACCATCAAACGGTTTAAGTCAACAATTAATGGCCATCAAACGATTTCTGCCAATTATCAATGACCATCAAACGACTTAAGTCAACAATCAATGACCATCAAACGATTTCTGACAATTATCAATGACCATCAAACGATTTCTGCCAATTATCAATGACCATCAAACGATTTAAGTCAACAATCAATGACCATCAAACGATTTCTGACAATTATCAATCACCATCAAACGATTTAAGTCAACAATCAATGACCATCAAACGATTTCTGACAATTATCAATCACCATCAAACGATTTAAGTCAACAATCAATGACCATCAAACGATTTCTCTTAATTATCAATCACCATCAAACGGTTTAAGTCAACAATTAATGGCCATCAAACGATTTCTGCCAATTATCAATGACCATCAAACGACTTAAGTCAACAATCAATGACCATCAAACGATTTCTGACAATTATCAATCACCATCAATCGTCCAACAATGGATTGGAATTAAAAAAATTAAGAATTGTTTAAATTTTTAAAATCTAGCTACATCGTTGTTGAAAAATTAATCCTTGTGAAATAATTTGTATTAATAATTTTGAAAGGAGGTAGATTAATTGTATGATTTATAATTAAAATTTTGAAGTAATTAATTTTGTTTCTATAATTGAATTCAGTTTCTGTTATTTGAATATGCCGCGAGAGAAAGCTTTGCGCATGCGCATTTGGAGCAATCGCTGATGGATAGATGTTTTTAATAATGTTAATATTTTATATTATTTCAACCAACAAACGTTCAGAACTGACTATCAATCACTATCAAACGACCAACAAACGTTTACTACTGAAAAAATAGGATTTTATTAAAATTGGGGTGCACCGTGAAATTAGCACACGAATATTTGATGTTTGTTTATTGTATCTAATTATTACCATCAAACGTTGGGTATCAACCATCAATCACTATCAAACGACCAACAAACGTTTAGAAAAAAAGAAAATTGTTTTTGATAAAGTTGTGGTGCTAACTTCACGGGCATAAAAATTTGGATCAAATCATGTAACGGTTTGATGCCCATAAGTGGTATCAAACTATCACTTGATGAGGCGATGATTTTTCCCAAAAATTAAAAAGGTCGAAAATTTAATTGATCGAATTACATTAAGTCGATATTTTATTTGAACGAAATTCTAAATGATCGATATTTTAAATGGTCAACATTTTATTTAGTCGATATTTTATTTGATCGAAAATCTAAATGGTCGATATTTAAAGTGGTCGACATTTTATTTAGACGATATTTTATTTGGTCGAAATTCTAAATGATCGACATTTAAAGTGGTTGAAATTTTCTTAGTTAGATATTTTGTTTGGTAAATATTCTAAATGAACGACATTTAAAGTATTCGATATTTTATTTGTTCGATATTCTAAATGATAGAAGAAGCATCGAATTTTAAATCCATCGCAATTTAATTTGGTCGATATTTTAAAAGCTCGACACTTTTTTAGCTATACGAGTTTCCTTTCTATGTAGTTCGTCGGTAAAGTACATTGAAATTTTGCGGGAAATTTGAAATTATTGATGTAAATAATAATAACATCATAGATAGGAAACTCGTATAGCTAAAAAAAATGTCAAGCTTTTAAAATATCGACCAAATTAAATTTCGATGGATATAAAATTCGATGCTTCTAAATTTCTATCATTTAGAATATCGACCAAACAAAATATCGAACTAATAAAATTTCGACCACTTCCCCATCAAAAATATCCCCGTGGAAATCCTCGAGGAATTCCTCGTGTCAAATTTAGACGGAATTCCTTGAGGATTTCCACGAGGATTTTGTACTCTAATTTTTTTTGTTTGTATTTTAAAAATCCGCAAGGAATCCACGAGGATTTTGTACTTTAATTTTTCGTTCTTTTTTAATAATTCCCACGGAATCCACGAGGATTTTGTACTCTAATTTTTTGTCTGTATTTCAAAAATCCGCAAGGAATCCACGAGGATTTTGTACTTTATTTTTTTCGTCTGTTATTAAAAATCTTCACAGATTTCACGTCGATTTTGTACTATAATTTTTTTGTCTGTATTTCAAAAATCCGCAAGGAATCCACGAGGATTTGTACAAAGAGAAAAAATTGAATTTCAAAGTTCGAAAACCTCGAGGAAATTTGTAATTAAATGCCGACAAAAAATATTTACTGAAAATTCCTCGTGGATCTTTTCAACGATCAATAAATAAAAATATTTAACTTTAAGTTAAAATCATTATGGATTTTTTGACGACAGTGAAACACAGATAAGACATTTTTAAGATAAAAATCCTCGTGAATTTATAGGTGCAGGGAAATTAATTCAAAGTTCGAAATCCTCGAGGAATTCCTTGCGGATTTTTGAAATACAGACAAAAAAATTAGAGTACAAAATCCTTGTGGAGTCTGTTAGGATTTTTCAAATACAGACAAAAAAATTAAAATACAAAATCCTCGTGAAATCTGTGCAGATTTTTAATAAAAGATGAAAAAAATAAAGTACAAAATCGTCGTGGATTCCGTGGGAATTATTAAAAAAGAAACGAAAAAATTAAACTACAAAATCCTCGTAAATTCCGTGAGAATTATTAAAAAAGAAACGAAAAAATAAAAGCATAAAATCCTCGTGGATTACTTACGGATTTTTGAAATACGAACAAAAAAATTAGAGTACAAAATCCGCGTGGAAATCCTCGAGGAATTCCGTCCAAATTTGACACGAGGAAATCCTCGAGGATTTCCACTTTAAGTTCGATTATTTAGAATTTCGATCAAATAAAATATCGACGAAATAAAATGTCGACTTTCATAACTGTCGTTCTTTTAGAATTTAGACCAAATAGAATATCGACTTAAAGTAAGTCGATCAATTAAAATGTCGAACTTTTTAATTTTTGGAAAAAATCATGCACCTCAACTTGATCCTCATTATTTGGATCATTTTTTAGAAATGATACAGGAAATTGGGATCATATTAAAGGAAAGTTACTTTCCCTCCCGCTCGCCCGATAAGACATACTTTTCTCCCGCTACTCAGGTAAGAAATGATGTACTTTCGGTGCGTGTGTTGGAAAAATTAATTTTAAGTTTATTTTATATCACAATTATATAATTTATTCAACATTTTCTTTCATACCATTATATTTTTCAGGAATATTATAATGTAATTTTAAATTCTTCACAAAAAAATCGTACCTATTTTTTTGGTATACCGAAACCTATAGTGAGATGTGTAAACATATTTAAAAAACTTTTTCGAAAAAGATGTCACATATTGGACTTTTTACTACTGTAAATTGAACATAAGGGAGACCGGGGATCCATGAGACACTTTTTGGAAATCGCTCGTAAAATCAAAAATGATACAAAATAATATCAAGTATGATTAATTAGTTGACTTTTTGAACTTTCAAATAATTCATGTTTTATTTTTTATATAATGCCTATTATCAATGTGATAAGATATTTTGAAAAACTCATGGGAGTTTTTTTTGTCTCATGAGACGTTTAGTATAACATATAACGGCGTCTATATATATACGTAGCTGAAGTATGTAGTGTTTTAAGTCGGTTATATTACCGAGAGAATATTACCGAGAACGAGAATATTACCAAGAATATAACCAAACTTTAAATTTTCTAAGAATTTATGAGAATTTTCATTTTTTAAATAAGACAAATTAAAATGCAGATAATATATAATAATTTTTAAATTTTTTCATATATTGCTTAAATTATTCAAATTTTCTAATTTACTAAATTCAGAGCATCCATTCATACATACAATTAGAATGGAGGCAAAATAGAAATAAATAAATAAATGCGCATTGGTCGATCTCAGTTTCTATCGCCTGTACAGCTGCGCAGTAGTTTTTAATTTTCTAGGATCCTAAGGTGTTGAACATGTTAGAAAATAACGATTGATTTCATATTTTAAAAAAGTTTCTAACTTTTTTTAAAATGTTTCCTGAATATTGCAGAGTCTTCATGTGTAATATTGCAGTAGTATGAAAGTGTAATATTTCAGCAAAATTGCACGGCAATATTTCTTATAGGCGGACATTTTCCTGTTTTACTCAACATTTCATAAACCTTGCTTTGAAATATTTCAAGTCTTTCAATGAAATAATCATGAAATGTTTAGGAAATATAATGTGCTGTGTGGGAATATTTATATTTAATATAGAAACACATAGGAAGAAGAAATTTTTTGATTACAGCATTTTAATTATTATTAAGTATGCATAAAAGTTGAATTTTTATTAAAAAATGGTTCCGCTATTACGGGTTTTTCCTAAATTAATAAATATCATGGAACTTTTTTTCAAATTTTTTTGTGTAAATTTGTTTTTATTTAATATAGAAACACGTAAGAAAAATAAAATTTTTAATCAAAGCATTTTAATTGTTATTAACTATGCATAAAAATTGAGTTTTCATTCAAAAATGGTTGCGCCATCATGATGTTTCTAATAATTATTTAATGTTCTACAACTTTTTTAAACTTTTATGATTTAAGTTGTTTGTATTTAATATAGATATTATTTAGACTAATGAAATGTTTGATAAAAGCAACCTAATTTTATTCAAAAAACGTTTCGCTAGAATGGTTTTTTCAATAACTAATTAATTTCCTAGAAATTTGTTTTAACTTTTATTTCTTAAAATTGTTTAAAATTAGTTTAAAAACAAATAGAAAAATTAATAAATTTTATTAATGTATTTTATTTGTTATTAATTGTTTTATTAATATTTGATTGTTTAATGAAAAATTATTTCTAGTCTCTATAGCTATTATCAGTTTTACTTTTTTTCTATAACTTTTTTTGTCGTTAATTTGATAATTTATTGTTAATTTTTAATATTAACTTCCTAAAATTTAATAATTGAAATTAACAGATTATTACTATAATAATCTTAGAATTCTTTCATTCTTTCATTCGTTCATTCTGTCCGGGCTCGATCAGCTGTGAAGGATAGTTTTATATGACTCTTCTTAGATAGAAAGAGAAAAGAAAAAAGGCGTTACAGTTCGACAATAAGAATTTGCTATTGGTTTAGGGAGGAGACAAGGTACGTTTCATGTTGTTACGGGCTATCATCGATTGCGTCCTTATGGGGAAGTTGTATACCCCTACTCTATTGGCCGGGCCATAAACTCGGAGCTCGAGGGACGCATGCACCGAGGAGGGCCTGAGCGGCGTTCTTGGGCCTAATAACAGTTTATATTTATGGCCCTTAATGAGTTTTTCACGAAAATTATAAAATTTTTAAATATTGACATTTTTAATTCGAACAACATATGCTCGTAATCGTGAAATTCCAAGGAATAAGAATATGATAGAAAAAATTAAAAATTGTTAATATTTAAAAATATTATAATTTTTATAAAAAACTCATTAAGGGCCATAAATAGAAAATGTCATTAGGCCCAAGAATGTAGCTCAGGCCCCGCCCGGTGCATGCGTCTCTCGAGCTTCGAGTTTATGGCCGACCAGTAGAGTGGGGCTATACAACATCCCCTTACAGGACGCAATCGATGACTGCCGTTGTTTCATCTTTTTTGCTCTTCACATTTTCTCGCGCTCTCTCTTTCTGTTTCTCTCTGGGTATAACGTGAACTACAGTTTTTAATCGCATTTTCTTGTGAAGTTTCAAATCTCGAATTTTGAAGTAAATTTTCTACGATTTGTATTTTCAAAACAAAATATATTTTTGTTGTAAACTATTTTTTGTTACGGAGTTTATTTTATTTTTATTCCTTCAAGTAATTAATTCTCTGTTTAAATTAAAAAAAAGTGTTAAATTCTTCTTTTGAGAAGAAATTGGGTGACAAATGATGACTAGGTAACTAATTTTTTCTAAATTATGTGTTTGAAAATTATACAAAAATAATTATTCTGAGAAATAATAAGAGATTTATTTTCAAACTAGGTGTATTTGTAGTGATATTTTTCAGAAAATATTTTTTATACGTATTTGTAATTTCAAATGAAAATATATTTTCGTTACAAATTTTTTCTTTTTACAGAGTTAATTTAATTTTTATTTCTTTAAATAATTAATTCTTTGTTTAAATTGAAAAAAGTGTTTAATTGTTCTTGTAAAGAATAAAGATAAAAATAATTTGAAAAGAATTTGAGTGACAAATGACTTAAAAATTAAATTTCAGAGTAGGTGTATTATTTAAAAAGGAAATATTTTCCTTCAGGATTTTTTCGAACACGAAAACTTATTGTGATTTATTTTATTTAAGAAAATATTTTTTATGCAAGTTATTTTAATAAAAAAATGTCAAATTCTGAAAGAAAAGGTTGCTTAAGTGTTCCACATTTTAGCATTATAGATACTGAAGGAGAAATGTAAAGTGATAATCATATTAATGAATTTGCACAACTATTGCAAAGAGTATCACAATCAGTTTTCGATATGCAAAACTCTTTGTATTTGCAAATTCTTGATCTAGTTATTCCGATTAACAGAAATCAAAAGCATATTCGAATACTTTTTAGTGGTTTTTGTAGTCTCGGTCATTGGATTTGCACTTATTATGATGGGTTAAGACTTTATATTTATGATAGTCTTAATAAAGGTTCTTTACATGAGGATCAAATAAAATATTAAGAAATATTATATCCCTTTAAACCAACCGTAGTTTTTTCAAAAGTTCATTAACAACCGAATTGACTTTCTATTGTCCACAGCGAAGAATTGAAGTGCAAAAATCCGAATTTTTCTCTTTTTCATAAATCGATGGAGCAATTACATTTAAAATTTCCAATGAACATAGAAAATAAACAAAAAAGACCGTATAGTTTAAAAGATAAAGAAAGAAAAAAAGGCTATGTTTCAGGAAACAATAGAACACAAAATAGAAAGACAAGAAAAGGATAGAGAGAGAAAACGTAATCGACAAGAAACAGAAATAGAAAAGAAAGAGCGTCAAAACAGAAATTTGCTATGTAGAAAAAAATTATTAGAAACAGAAATGGAAAAAAGCAGCGTATAGAAAACGATTTAAAACGAAAATATTATATATTATAACAGAAACAGAAAGTGGAAAAATAGAGCGCCAACGAAGGAATTTAGAATGTAAGAATAAAAAATTGCGTTTAGGAACAGAAATCGAAAAAAGCAGCGTCTAGAAAATGATTTAATGCGTCAAAATTTTGACAGAAACAGAAGTTGAAAAAAAGAGAGCCAATAAAGAAACTTAGAATGTGAGAATAAAAAATTGCGTTTAGAAACAGAAGTCGAAAAAAGCAGCGCCTAGAAAATGATTCAATGCGTAAAAATGTAAAAATTTTGACAGAAATATTAAACGCAACAGGTTATTAGATCAAAACAAGTTTAATGTTCCATCTTGTAATGAAGTAGCAATTGTATTTGTTAGCGAAGATGGTGAACCTCCTATTGAACGCGATATATGTATACATCCTAAAGATTCCAAAAGTATTTCAATTTCCAGCCTCAGTGCGAATGTTGACCCTATGACTTATCCTTTAATGTTTCCTTCAAGTGATCAGGGATGGACTGTAAACAATAAACTCAAGGCATTCGCAATAATACTGCCTTACAATATTACATGTTTCGTCTTTCATATAGAGGAGCATATAATCCATGTTTAGCATTAAGGAAATTAACTCGCAATATGTAGTTGATGTCTGATCGAAAGTAGAGGGCGAGAGTTTAAAATATATTCGTTTACAACAAAAAAAAAACTTCGAGAAGAATTGTATTGTGGACTAATGGATTTTATTAATAATAAATCAAAAGAAGAGAATGTGTGACCAAGAAAAATGATCATTTTACGTTCAACATTTACTGGAAAAATTAAGCAAAATTGAAATTTTTTCATCGGCCATCACACTTTTAACGCCACAAATTTTAGGTTTAGGGGTACAAAACCCTCGGTTTTAATGCGAGTGTAACTCGAACTTGTCCGATTTTTTACTCTAATATACATAAATGTTAATCTTACCCCAATACCAATGAATATGTTTGATCTTGCTCCAAAGATCGACGTTACTAACATCATTACATCACAAGGTAAAATGTCTAGCACATTAAGAAGTTGCTATGACTAGTATAAAATCAAGCTGCTCAATAAGAATGCAGCAGCTCGCTTTCATACAAGTACTGCTGTAATGATAGTTAGAAATCGCCCGGTAAATATTTGTACTAAATATTATCGCGCGTCGATAAACATGTTAGCGACCGCAGAGCACAAAGACGTAGTACCCGATTTCGCCGCGCGGGCCGCATCGCCAAAGCTCACTCCCGTGCGTCCAACCCACCGATCGGCTATATAAGCTGCGCTCTCGCTGAGGACCGTCAATCTCGTGCTACACGGAGTCCGGGTGGGTCTGACCCACTTGACTAGGAGTTTTACTCCGAAAATCTTTGTAGAGAGTATTACTTTCGTTCGTCACCCTACTGAAAATCCCTGTACAAGATCTTGTACAATTTCCTGTACAGGATCAGCAACTGAACTTGTACAAGTTCTGACCAGTTCCTGTACAGGAAAATGCATACGAATTTGGAACAAGTTCATGTGTGAGATCTTGTACAAGATCTGGTGCAAGATCTTATACAAGAAAGATACTTGTACAAGAAAATGTACATGATCTTGTACAATTTCATGTATAAGTACTTGTACATGAACACGTTCATGTTCTTGCACATGTATAGTTGTAAAAATTTTTTTTTTTAATAAAATTTGAGATTTTGATAATTTTTAACCACTAAGATTCGTAACTCATGCATGCTAAAAACTATTGCGCAGCTGTAAAGGTTAAAGTAAACTATTGCGCAGCCTTTGAAGTTTTTAATTTTTAGTAAAGAAAAACATGAATTAACATGTTGCAAGAACATGGACGTGTTCATGTACAAGTACTTATACATGAAATTGTACAAGATCATGTACATTTTCTTGTACAAGTATCTTTCTTGTATAAGATCTTGCACCAGATCTCACACATGAACTTGTTCCAAATTCGTATGCATTTTCCTGTACAGGAACTGGTCAGAACTTGTACAAGTTCAGTTGCTGATCCTGTACAGGAAATTGTACAAGATCTTATACAGGGATTTTCAGTAGGGCGGGTTTTACCCGTCGAACATTATATCGGTTTTATGTGTAAATAGTGTATAGTAACGAATTGTAAAGTAATGTATAGTAAAGAAATATTGTAAAGTAACGTATCAAGAGGTAAAGTAACGTAACAAATGTATAGTAAAGAAATATTGTATTCCCGCAGTTTAAAGTAAATCACTTATTATCCACCTGGCGATCTTGTCAAGCAGTGGATTTGAAAATCATCAAAGCAGCCTAGGGTTTAGATAAGTCCTTAATTCCTTATTTTTTTGATAATGTTTTTGTTGAAGCTGAGGAGTTTTATTTTAAAACGTTAGATACTTTTAATGAATTAATTGGGAAGTTTAAACAAGAACAATCGATTTTGCCTAGAATTAGTACAAACTCGAATAGTAGTCTTGATTCGTCAAAAATAGCTAAATTACCTCGAATAGAATTACCTAAATTCTCCGGTGATTATCTAGAATGGCAAAATTTCAGAGATTTGTTTAAGTCCATTGTAGCATCAGACCCTAATTTACCTGAAGTGCAAAAGATGCATTATTTGAAATCAAGTTTGTCCGGAGAACCAGCGCAACTAATAAAACACTTAGGTACGACTACCGAAAATTATCAAAGCGCATGGAACATTCTTACAAAACGCTATGAAAATTTGCGAGCAATTATTAATTCATATTTAAATAATTTTTTGTCACTTCCTGCAATAGTAAATGAGACAGTTAAAGATTTAAAAAATTTACGTGATAAAACTTCTGAGGCTGTACAAGCTTTAAAATCATTAGATCGCAATATTGAAAGTGATTTACTAGTCTTTATTGTCTCACAAAAAATGGGTAAATTTTCCTTAATAGAATGGAAAAATACTGGGAGATAAAAACGATTACCCTTCTTATGAAGAACTTGATTGTTTTTTGGCTACCCGTATCCGCACATTAGAAGCATTACAAAATGCAAGAGATAATCTAAAAAATGTAAAACCTACCCATAGTAGAAGTAATACAGCTTCATCTTTTTCTACAAATGTTCTTAATATTAAATGTGTTCTTTGTAATGGCAAACATTATTTATTCGGTTGTGATTCTTTCAAACATCTGTCTAGTATACATAAAAAACAAATTGTCAAAGAAAAGCATCTTTGCTTTAATTGCTTAAAGTCAGGTCATGGTTCAAAAAATTGCCGTAACAAAAAGAATTGTTTACATTGTAACAAAAGACACCACTCTTTGATTCACCCGGACGGTAACCAAAAAAATAATCAAGTATTAAAAGGCGAATCAGACAAAAGACTTGAAACTTCCAATAAAACAGAGACAGACTTACAAGCACTAAAAACAACTCAAAAGGAAACCAATTATACTACACAAAATGACACTGTCTCCCTGAATCACATACGCGGTAAAACTGTACTTTTAGCAACTGCAAAAATTTGTGTTATAGGTAAAAATGGCAAAAAAGTAGAAATTAGAGCTTTATTAGATCAAGGATCGGAGGTAACATTCATTACAGGAAAGGTAGTTCAAATGCTTTCCCGCATTTCTCGGAAATGCAAAATCATTTGTAAATGTAATTGTTACCCCTATAAGGAATTTTGAAACGAAAATTTCCATTTCTGCTTTAGTACTTCCTAAACTTAACAATTATGTCGTATCTAAACCAAATTACCGTAATGAATGGGAACATCTTCGAGATCTTGAACTAGCTGATCCAACACCATTCGATAATAAAAATTTCGATATGATAATTGGAGCAGACTATTATGGCTCTCTGTTATTACCAGGTCTCGTTAAAGGTCCCGCGCAATCACCAACGGCGCAAGCCACAGTATTTGGTTGGATTATATCAGGTCCCTTAAATTCATCGAATAATATAGCCTCCAGCAATAAAGTCGTTCATCATTGTGTAGGGATTTCAGATCTACAAAATAACCTTCAAAAATTTTGGAAAATTGAAGAGTTTCCTCAAAAGTTTCATCTCACTGACGACGAAAAGAAATGTGAGGAACATTTCGTACAGACAGATTCGCGAAATGAAGCGGGAAGTTATATTGTTCGTTACCCTTTTAAAGATGACCCTCCAAAAGGTTTAGGAAACTCACTTTCAAACGCTGAACGTCTATTGTTGAAATCTGAATGCCGTTTAAAAAGGAATCCCGAGCTAAAACAAGATTACTACGCTTTTCTTAATGAATATAGAGACTTAAATCACATGAAAGAAATTGATAGTGAAAAGGATCAAAATCATGAAGATAATATAATAAATTATTTACCACATCATACAGTCATACGTGAAAGTAGTTCCACAACTCGAGTTCGCGTAGTATTTAATGCCTCCTATCCAACATCCACCGGTTTATCTCTAAATGATTTACTACTCCCTGGTCCTAAACTACATGCTGATATTCCATCAATAATATTACGCTGGCGGAATTATCGTTTCGTCATGACAGCTGATATTAGTAGAATGTTTCGTCGCATTCTAATTGACGAAAAAGATGTTGATTTTCAGCGTGTAGTCTGTCGACTTCAGGAAACAGAGAAAATTAAACATTTTCAATTGTTGACACTAACGTACGGCATTTCTTCATCTCCCTTCTTGGCTAATAGAGTGATAAAACAGTTAGCAAACGACGAAGGAAATGCATTTCCAGAAGCTAAAAAAGTATTGTTAAATGATATTTATGTCGATGATGGACTATTCGGAGCAGATGATTTTGAAAGTGCTTTGCGACTCAAAAACGATTTCGTTCTACTTCTCGCTAAAGGTGGTTTCCCTGTACATAAAATTTCTTCAAATTCACCTCTTTTGAGTGAGAATTCCAAGAATCCTATAGATGACGCTCGATTAATACTACATGATTTTGATCCACATGCCATTTTGGGACTCTTTTGGGATTCTCAGTACGACGTATTTCGAATTTCTATCTCTCAAAAAAATAATAAAATTGCTACTAAACGAATCGTTCTATCGGTAATCGCTAGACAATTTGATCCTTTGGGTTGGATATCTCCCATTTTAATAATTGCTAAAATCTTAATGCAAGATCTTTGGATTAGGCACCTTGATTGGGACGAAAATCTTCCTGAAGATTTAAGCGTTAGGTGGAGATCTTACTGTAATGAACTTAATGATGTTCAAAAAATAACTATCCCACGTTGGACAGGATTAACTTCTCAAAATATAATAGAAATACATGGTTTCGCTGACGCATCATCGCGAGCTTATGCGGCTGTAGTATATTTGCGGATTGAAAATCCTTTACAAAAGACCAATGTATCTCTATTATTAGGAAAAACAAAAGTAGGTCCTTTAAAAACTTTAACTATCCCTCGACTAGAACTATGTGCAGTTGTCTTACTAGCTAAATTACTAAAAAAGACCGTAAATGATTTACATTTAGATAAAGTTCCTGTCTACGGGTGGACTGATTCTACCATAGTCCTAGCCTGGTTATCGAAACATCCTTCGACGTGGCGCACTTTTATCGCTAATCGTGTTGAAACAATACACTCTCTTCTACCTACCGTCATTTGGAAACACGTCCCAACAGCCGATAACCCGGCAGATTGTGCTTCCAGAGGTATCTACCCGTCAAAATTACTTAACCACGACTTATGGTGATCCGGTCCTAAATGGTTAAGTAACTCTCCCACTACTTGACCTACATTACCGGAACTTGATTGTAGTGTTGATACAAAGAATACAACTAACAAAGTTTTTATTACATCTACTCAACAATCTAACGATTTCATTAACCAACATCTAACTAAATATAACAGTTGGCCTAAACTTTTAAAAATCACTGCTATTATTTTCTTTATACATAAATGTAATTCTAAATTACATCCCAACGATTCAAAAGTAGCTAGTGTTTCTGAATTAGATGCTGCTAAGTTATTTTGGTTGAAATATCTTCAGTCACAGTTCTTTGCAAATGAACTACAAACAAAATACAACTATGTGTTCTACCTGTTCAAACGGAATAGACCCATGGCGGGCGGTATTTATTATTACTTCTATTGTTTGTTATAATCAACGTTGAGTTATGTTTACTGTTCTGGTTTTAATCGCACTATTGTAATCTTTAATCTGATAATTATGGTAAATTCTGCCATCATTCCAGTGAATGGAATGAGGCGGGCGGTATGTTTAAGCTATTGCTTAAAATTCTTCTATCTACAAATTTTATTGAACTCCTGTTACTGGCAGGTATCTCTCACTTCAACAGAAATTATACAAACAGAAGGTCGACCTCTTCTATGTTTATTGCTTTTCAAACATCTGTGTTTATGTGAATGGTTGTCAATCATTGTTTGGTCCAACCACTGCTATTGTTTGTCCCATAATACACCTTCAAAGTAGAAGGTTTCTTCCTTTAATTGTTACAGATGGCCGCAATGGATTACTACACAAAAGAGGAGACATTCAGAGGGAAACCCCACTACCTGGAAAGGACTTCTGAAATAAAACGACGATAAAAACTACAAAATTCAAGCAGTCTATGTAAAACAAGGAAAGAGTAAACGTGTCACAAACTTGAATAATCGTTTATCATTAATTATTCCCGTATTTTAAAATTAAGTTTATTCAATTCCAACAGTATATTTTTATGTTTTTTATGTTAAAATGTATAAATAACTTTATTTTTTAATGTAATTTATTGAATTATATATATATTATCTTTTGGGCTATTCACCACTTGCGACGCCTATGCAAAACAGCTTTTGTGGCGCTGCGAGCGTTTCATGAGACGAATTGAAACGTCTTATACTTCAGCTACATTCTATAAATAACCTTTAATGAAAAAGAGATTTTTTTATTAGGCTGCATTATATTAAACTTACAATTTATAAAAACAATTTTTCAATTACAGAATGTTTCTAAAATGACTAAATACATATAACAAATATGTAGTGTCTCCAAGAAGCTTGATTGTCTCATGAGACCCCAGTTATTCGTGTCTCATGGATCCCGAGTGTCAAAAATATTTTAACGAGCTACAGAAAATTCAAGAATGAGGTTAGGCCAGCGGTCAATATATCAAATTGCACCTAAAGGACCAAAGAATATTATAAAAAAAGTTTTTTTAAAACTGTAAAATTATAAAACCGAAAGCAAACTGCGCGTACATTAAAAATATTTTTTTACCTTAAAATTTTGGAACGTTACACTTCAATCGCTCCTTACACTCAAAATAATAGCTCTAAACTCGAACGCTTTATGGCAAATATAATTATATCAAAAACTACTTAACATTAAGTTTGTACTTTATAGATATCAACTTAATACGCAAGCACTTTTGGGTTGAACATTATTCAGACCCACCGTCGTCTAGGCTGTTAAGAAAATCGTAAGTGATCCATTTTAGAGTTCCCTTTCTTTTGAGAACTTTTTTAGATGCATATAATTAAAAGCATATATGCATGTATTTAATATATGAATCTGTGGGATCAGCCAGCTAAGCCCCCACTTAAGGATTCATTCTGCATTCCATTATGCAAGTTTAATTACACCTTTGCATCCTAAATTTTGCTTATATATATTATAAAAACAAATTCTCGATTCTTTTGATTGCAGATTCAATAATACCACTGCCATCCATTTTCTAATTAATCTTTGTTGCAAGTTCAATCATACCTCTGCCAATTTTTTATGAACCTTTGTTTCAGTTAAGCAAAATATAATAAATTTGATTTTTATTTACGAATTATTAGACAGAGAAACTTTGTATTAATAGTCTACTTAAAAGATTATTGTAGTATGTGAGATATAAAAAACATAACTCATTCCAACACCACACTTACACACCATACTGCACACATAAAACAATTGTTGTATGAATGGCGAGTGTTGTATTGAATAAAAAATATATATTGATTTTATATTCTTTGTATTTTATTAAAAGGAAAACTCCTTGGGCCTCAAATTAAAGTTTCATTTTTATTAAAATATTAATTTGATATAAACGAACCGTTACATCTTAAAAGAGTTAAATTGCAATATGAGAATTTGATTTTATGACTTGAAATAATGTGGTAGCACTATTACAGTTACAGCTATCGTTCGATTCTAGTTCAGAGAAAATCCGATGGTTAATGTTCTTCACGACGTGAACATAAAACGAGACACGTAAGGGAACAGTGATCAATCGTGCCATGCAAGATCAAACAACATGTTCCTTTAGAACTCTGCAAATTGTGCGAACCTAAAAGATACCACACCCTAAGACTTGTGTCCTGAAACATCATAATACTAGGTACTTAATATTATTAAAATAAAGTAATCTACAATTTTAATTTAATTAAAAAGATTTGTTTAACGAGTTAAATTTTTATTAAAAATTAGATAAATTTAAAAAAAATTAATTTCTTTCAGTACAATATATAAAACTTTCATTAATTAAATTCCAACTGTGTCAGCAAATCTTTGTTTATATATGTTTTTAATTTGAATAAATTATGTATAATTTATAATACAAAAATATTGTTCTGGAATTTTAATACATTAGGTACAGTAAGGTATTGCTTTTTGTGTGTTTGTTGGAGATTGTACGAAGAAGAATCTGATATAATAAAAAGCACTTAATTCTTTGAAGAGTGAAACACGTCAATCTTTATTACCCTACAGCTATCCGTATATAGGTATATGTTTCATGATCTAGTTTTTTTATTTTCTCACGTAAAGTTTAAATTTCTTTCAAGAAAATCTAACTTTATCTACTTTTTTACAAAATATTTAAACATAACCCGTGTAGAAATTGACCTTTTAGCCATATTTAAATTAAGGCTCAGACAAGGCCCTTGTCAGTTTTCCACAAGTTTGGCATGCCTAAAAATTACTCAAACCTGCCACTTTCATTATTTTATTGTGATATAAATTAGGGTTTTGTATGGATTTTGCGAGTTTTTTCACAAGTCTAGACAGTTTTCCTTCCCAGGGCCACGTCAGAAACATGGTTAACGGGCAACTGCCATTTAAGGACCACGTCATAATTTCTACACGAGAATATACATATTTTTTAGTACACAATGCAGATCTTCCTTATTTAAATTATTTAACAAATTTTTAACTAAAATTCTTCTCTGAATTAATTATTTTCAATAATTTTAATGAAATTCTTTACAAATTAAATTAGGGTCAGTTGGGGTAAATAGATTTTGAAAATAAATACGCCCTTAAACTTTGAACCTTAGATCATTCCCGA
Organism: Leptopilina boulardi; assembly: GCF_019393585.1. NCBI lineage: Eukaryota > Metazoa > Arthropoda > Insecta > Hymenoptera > Figitidae > Leptopilina > Leptopilina boulardi. Next base: position 3,330,805 of record NW_026137899.1, on the reverse strand, counting down.
CAGGTTTTAAGTATTCTCCCATTTTCCGTTTGTCAATTAGCAGCCATATATAGTACAAAATTATTTCCTATTGCATAAAAAATTGAAAATCAAAGATGACACCCTTTCACGTTTTTGACTCGCATTTGGAAAAAAAAGAACTAAAAATTCCTATTATTATTTATAATTATCTCTTATTAATACTACAATAAAAATCAACTTTGATTTTTTCATTTTGCAAAATTTAATTAAAAACAGGAGACTGTTTCTATTTATCCCTAAAAACTGGAAATTCGGGGTAAATAGAATTCTTTGTATTTTTTAACATTTGCATACTTCAAACTAATTTTTTTCTTAAATTTTTTAAGAAATAATGACTGTTTCATATTTACCCCTAAATTTTAGCAAAGTTAAAAAATTTAGAGGTAAAAAGAAACAGTTAATTATTGCGATTTAATGATACCCATATTTTCTACTACCTCATAAAATTGTTCCACGGAAGTTAAATAATAACTCAATACACAAAAAGAGCGAAAGTATTGCGATTTAAAAGAAAAAACTTATATTATTGGTGCAACTTAGCAAATCTGTTTCTATTTACCTTAACTGACCCTATCTTAAAATATTTTAAAAATATTATCTAAAATTAAATTTCAATTGTAATCTTGGACAAACAATTTTTTCAATAATTTCGCAATTTTTAAAAATTTTTGAATTTTTGAAAAATATTTTTGGTTCTTTTTATACTACGTACTGTTATGTTATGTTTTATTAACTAATTAAATTTAGATTAAAATAAAAAAACTCGACTATAACGACTTTTTTTGCGCCTTAAACTCAATCGGAAGTCTGTAAATTTATAAATCAGGAAATTTTATGACATTTTATTAAACAATTACAAAAAATATATATAATGAAAGAATTGTATTAATTATATCCAGTTTCAGGTTGTACGATTGGCTGGAAGCTATACAAATTCAAAAGAAAAAAAACGAAATCTGTCAGGGGAGAAGTTTGAAATTGATGTGAATTTTCAATGTTCTTGATTTCACCCGGGACAAATTTCGTCCCAATGAAACAGCTGAAATGTGCACAGAACGCAAAACTCGCAATAAACTTTGATTTTATAATATAAAATGCATTACCTAAATAGAAATCTTCATAATTCCCTTAAATTTACAATATTTTAAATTATCATCAAAGCGGAGAATGCTTTCATTAACTTAATAATTATAAAACTTTTTAAAAAATTGCATTTGTTATTTATTGAATTTTGTAGTAAAAAGTAACAATTTAACAATAACAGTAAATAATATTTATTGTGATTTTATTTGAGGTATTTATTATTTGAAAAATATGTCAAAAAATTTACTTACATTGTAGGTAATTTAATGATTATTATTTAATTTTTTAATAAGAAAATTGAAGAATTATTTGAAATAAAATTTGATATTTAAAACATGTGGAATCAAGGTTACAAAATGTAGTTAAAAGTGGTTTTAGAAAGAAAATTCAAGCTAACATAAGCAAGGTACTGTTTCCTAGTTATACACTTTAGACATTTATTTCACAGGTATGTGCTTCACTGCTTAAATTAGTTGACACCGAGCCAAGCACATCCATGAAGGATCAAGTGACTTGAGAGTAATGGATTAAAGTAGTCACTATGTCAAGTCGAATTAGTCTAAGCCATCTGTGGGTCAAGTATACTTCATTATATTTTCAAACTCGTTTCTCGTTTTCTAAATACGCTCCACACACATACTCCTATTGATTTCACTCTAAAAATATAACGTACAATTAACGAAGGTATTTTCAATTCTGATAAATTCTCCGTTTTATTCTTTAATTTTATTGTGTCAAATTTTTTTTATTAACTTCTGATACAGAAAAATGTGAGAATTGCCTTATTTTCGCCTAAATCACATAAATCTGAATTCCATAAAATCAAATAACAATTCTATCGAACTGTTAAAAATTTAAATATAATAACCAAAAGATCGAATTTTTAAAAATTCGAAATATCAAATATCTTTTACTTAATATCAAATTAAATACAGATGGCTCATTTCATTTAAATTGTCATATGCGTGTCCCTTGCCAAAAAAATTATTTGATATAACCTTAGTTAAAATTAATTTGTTTATATAGTAAAAAGCAATAATTTTCAATAATTTTTCTACTTACAAGGACATAATAGTGATTTTCATATAATTGTCAGAACAAAAAGCAGGCAAAATGTCATAAGTGTAATGCGTCCCCGGAGACATTTTCAATGTTCAAATGAATGAAATGTCGAAAATATAGTGTTTAAACCAGATTAAAAAAATGTTTCGTGAAGTATTAGTTCTATATTTAAGGAAAATCAAGTGTTGGTAATTAAACTTTATTTTATACAATTTCCAGAAAATGAAAATGACGTGTCCCCCACTTTTGTATTTTTACGTTTTGCCGGAAGAATTTCCTACTTTTACCTGCTATTTAAATTACCTTATGAGCAAAAAAATTTCTTTACCATCGCATAAGCAGCAGAACACAACAGCAGCAGAAAAAGCCGAAAAACTTTCGTAATTGAATTTCTGTCAACAGTGTAACGCCTTGAAAATGGTTAGAAAATATTTTGAATTTTATATCGGTATGGAATTTAATGTATTTTTGGATTCTCTTTCGAATGAGACCAACCCCGTCGATATAAGTATAACCGTTTTCATTTTATAAGCGAAAAACGAGCAAAACGTGTAATGGTCATAAGTGTAATGCAAATTTGTATATATGGCTTCAGTAAACGTAATAAATCACAGAGGCCTACAAAATAAAACTTTTTTCTTTTATCTTGATATCAGAATGGTTTCTAATGTATTTTTTGGCGCTGAAAACGATCCCGGATCTTAAAATTGCCTAGCATGTCAGGATTTTGAAAAAAGTTGGGGTAAAAACCCCAAAGAAACATGTTTTTATGGGTGTTTAATATGATTTTTCTATTTAACCTAACGTGGTAAAAACTTCAAAACAGTTTTAAATTATAGCATAAATCGTGTACTACATGACCCGTACACGCAACCCTCCCCCTAATTTTTTCCATAAAATGGGGTTATAACCCAATTATTTAATTCTTTCGGCGAAATGAATAGATGTTTATTTGTTTTATGTTCATAATGTTTAAGGACATAAATTTTGCATTTTGCCTATATAATATTTAACCCCTTCGCAGTCCAGTTAAAAATCACTTATAGGCCTAATAAGGTTCCAAACAGAGCTTTCAAAAAAATTTGATTTCATCGTATTTAAGATTTTTGGATTCATCTGTCATTAAATTCGAATTCAGCGACCCCGAAAACCCCCGAGAAACAAATTTCGACCGCATCAGTCATATTTGTAATTAGCAACCCAAAAAACCCCTAAGTAACGAGTTTCAAGCGAATCGAATCAACTTGTAAATTTATGACTTTAATTTTGTGACCACTATTTATTTTGTTAATTTAACATGTTAAACTGTATAAAAAAATTAGTTTTAACCTTAAAATCAAAATTTTACAACTCAACTTTTCTGGAAGCTGAATATGACAATTTAAATGAAATGTGCCATATATTTAATAATAATAAATTATTAAAAGTTTGAATTTTTCGAAATTCGAATGATTAAAAATTCGACTTATCAGAAAATCGAATTTTTAAAAGATAGAATTGTTAAAGATTCGAATTTCTAATTGGTATATCAATTATTTTCAAGTCTTTGAATTATGAAAAGATCGAATTTTTAGGAATTCGAACATGCCATGGAATGTTTAGAAATTATTAAAAGATTGAATATTTATTTATAAAGATACGGGCAGTCCCCATCATCTAAAGATTGAATAATTTTTTTACTCATGTTAGTTTAGTTTCTATGTTTTAAATAGTCATAGTGAATTCCTAAACTGTTCCTAATAAGAAAATCACTAAGATATTAGCTCTTTTAAAACACATTTATAGAAAATAGTGGTTGGTTTCTATTGTCCCCACTCGCCATTTGTCATAATTCTCGTTAACTACCGCACCCTGCTCTAGTGAAAATTTAGTGACTTTATAGTAACTTTTAATTTTAACAATAGAGTCACTAAATTTTCACTAGAGCGGGCGGTGGTAGTTGACGAGAATTATGACAAATGGCAATGGGAGACAATGGAAACTAACCAGTGATAGTTGAATTTTAACTTTTTAAGGTAGTACACGCACAATATTTTTCTAGGAATTAAATGAAATTTAATATTTTAACAGTTAATATCGAGATCCACATATTCTCAAAGTTTGAAAACAATTGAACGTTTCTGAAACGAGATATTTAAGTTCAAAGTTTGTTAGTTTAACATTGGCAGCCTATGTAGAGTGCACACCCAGCTAAAAATTCCTGTATAGGATCCTTAAAGGATCCCTAGAGGTTCCTACATAGCATCCTTAAAGGTTCCCTGAGGGGTACTGTTAAGAATCCTACGCGGGATCCCACTAGCATCCGTTGCAGGATATTGGAAGATCCTGTACAAAATCCTGTACAGCAACCTGTGCAGGAACATTAGTTAGTAAGGTTCCCTTGAAGATTCCTATACAAGAAAATGTGTAAAAATAATTTTATGCTAAGGTTTCTACACAGGAACACTTGCATGATCCTGTAAAGGAAAATATTTCACTATTTGTTTTCATGCTAAGGAACATTTGTAGGAACCATAACAGGATCCCTCAGGAAACGTTTAAGGATCCTATGTAGGAACCTCTAGGGATCCTTTAAGGATCCTGTACAGGAATTTTTAGCTAGGCATAAATGTCACATTTCTCTCAATGACTTCTAAAATTTTCTATAGATTTTTTTTTAAACTAGTACGATTATAAATAAATATTTATAGAATTAATTATTATTATTTTTGGAAGTGACTGATGCATTTTTAAAACCACTAGCGCCTCTGACGGTCTTTTTTATATTCTTTGTCCATTCAGTTCAATTTTCAATTTAATTTTTCATTTATATTTTGACTTAATTCTTTAAACTATATACTTTTATGTTAAAAATATATTTTATTTATTAATATTTGAAATATTAATAATATAAGATGTAATAATTTTTTATTTTTACCCCAAAAATAAACGTGATGTTACAATTTTACAGTGGTTTTTAATTATAAATATAATATTAAATACACATGCATTTATGCTTTTGGTTAGTAAATGTAATTACTGCTTTTTGTGAAATGGCAAAATTATTGTTGCTTACTTAAAGTACAAAGTAATTTACGAGAGTATTTCAGTTGAAAGCGAGGAGCAGTAAAAGGTATTATTATTGGGAGGAATATATACATCTGGAACATTTAAGCGACCAACTTATTGTGGTTAATCAACTCCCTCGTAGCTATTTGCTATTGTTAAATACCACAGGAGCCATCACAAATTTGATGGTTCTGATAAATAATATCACAAATCTGCTTTTAATGTTACAAAATCAGAATATTACTTCATTTATAATGATTTATTGGATTCTCTTAACCCAGAAAATTCTCTTGTTATATGTCAAAATTAAAGTAGAAAATCTATTTCTATTTTAAAGTTAATTAAAATTTATCAAAATTAATAATTCAATTTTATTCAGTTTATATATAGTGATTTATTAAAAATTATCCAATGAAACTCTTACCAATTCGAATTTTTGAGATATTGTCAATAATATGGTTAAGAGATTTACAAGTTAATGATTTCTAGAAGCAGTTAACCCTCAAAGGGTACTCTGGGTTTTTGACACCATACTAAAAGAATCGCTATGTATATTAAAATTAATAGGATTAAAATGAAAGTACTAAAATTATAGAGGTTGATTTATAAAGAGCCTTAGAAGAAATTAAAGAAGAAAAATGTTAGAAAGAAATTAAAAATGAATAAATTTATCATAAACAAAACAATTCCAATTAGTAAAGTGAACAACTAAGAAGCATCGAAAATATGAGAAACTTTGAAAAGCTTATATGTATTGTAGCTGAGAATATACACTCTAAAGCCCCAAAGCATCAAGAAACTCATTCTCCTCTAAAAAGTTTCAACCAAGTTTTCGTTTTCATTTAATTATACATGCGTTACATATTACAAGATAAACTGTTCTCTATTTAATTAAAAAAAAGAAGATGGGAAAAGTAATGTATTACCATTGGGACTCAAAGTAACTTAGTCATAATTTATGTTTCGTGGAAATGATTCTTTAAATCAGCATTCACGTAAAATTCAATTATGTCCTTCTACGAGAAATAAGAGTACTTTTTTTAACTTATGAATGATTTTACTACGAAATGAAATGTTAATAAATTTACCAATATTGTTACGGTATATTTTCTCGATAATTGTTTTCGCAATATTATTGTTACATTAAATATTTATTAAATTTCTTTTTTTCAATTTGTAACTATATTAAGTGCAACAAAAATATGAGGTTTCTTTAATATTTCGATTGAAAGCTATCCTACATTCATTAAATTTCCGTAACAGAATCCTTGATGCGTCCACAGATATGCCTTCAATGATCAACAGCTAAAGCATTTTGCAGTTAGTAATATGATTTATCTCCATATTCCGTCGGTTTGGTTATTCATATACTCACCATTTAGATAACGGACCGATATAAAGATTTCTACAATTTTCAATGACAGTTACATCAAGTATCATTTATAATTTTACTTTCAATAGCTTTTCATTTACTCCTAATGTAATTAATTTGTATATTAATATCTAAAATTTCAGTGACTCTAATTTGAAATATATAACCAAATTTAATTTTATTATTGGAACATTTTTAAATACAAAAAATAAAATAAAAATAATTACGAAGATATAAAAAAATTAAAATAATAATAAACGAAAGCTAACAAAATGTTTTAAAAATAAATTAAAACATAAAAAAATTTGACAAAAATACGAAAAAATAAAATAAAAATACCAAATTACCTAAAAAACCATCATTTTCCTTATTTATTATTTTTTTGGGTTATTTTTTTAAAGTTTTTTATTTAAATTTTCAAAAGAATCACTTCTGTCATAAGGTTATGCAAAATTTAAATACATCTTCGAGATTGTTTTTGTTCATTTTTGGAAGAGAGTTACAAAAGAAAAAGTTTCAAGTTATAAAAACCTTGAAATTTACTGTAGAATATTGATACTACCCAACCTCAAGAAGGTCCACTGTAAGTTACAAAAATTTAGATGAAGTAGGTCCAAATATTATCTGACGAGATATACCAGTGTGTTATAAATTGTTAAGCAATTGGGTCGGAAACGACTACCACGATTCGAACACAGTTACATAAGCAAGGGGAAGAAAAATATGACATGTACATGTAGTTATATAATTTTCATGGATCATAACCCGAAGTGTTTTTTTTCGTTATTTGTGAATCTTGCAGATTAATTAATTGCTGATCAAAATTGTTGTAAGTCATAAATTTATATTTGAATTAATTTTTATTTTTAAAATTAAAAATTTATTGATTTAGTCCCTTTTTACTCTCTGGAAGTTACACGAATTTTCCAAGAATGGGGAATATTTATTATTGTATTATTTAATAACTAATATTGTGAAATTTTGTCTATTTAGAGTAAATTTGGAATCATCTGGAAAACCTGAAACCTGTTTAAATCCTGTCTACTTTCCTGTTATCCTGAGTCAAGATCCAGTCAATCAATTTTTTCTGGTCGAACCTCGAAAATTATTGGATTTTCTTATTAATAACTTCATGGATTTTATCGTTTCCTGCCTTTAATTTTGATTAAACTGTGTATTTGAAGATTCAAGGAAAATTCCATTGTTTTGAGAAGGTTTATTGTCAATCTTTGGCTTACCTATTTGTAAGCGAAGACTTCTATATCTCCGACCCTTAAATCATCGTTAAATATTTTTATGCTAGAATTAAAAAAAAATCTAGTAGTTATTCTGTTTTTAAGATATTTTTGGAGAAGAAAGATAATAATTCAACATCTTTTCGACCGAATTGATAGAAATCTTTCATCAATTCAGAAGAATTAATTATTTAATTTAAATTTAAGAAAATTGGATCATCTTATGTTATCTGAAGCTATATTCACTTTACTTAGTCACTTCTCGAAAAATTTATTTAAAAATATTTGAAGATCAAGAATCAACAATTTTTGGTATACAAGGAAAATAATATTCATTTCATTAAAAGAATTGAAGATCAAAAATCAACAAATCTTGGTTGCTAAGAAAAATCTATAAAACGATTGGAAAACAGAACTCGAACTCTTTCGTTTGGTGGCTTTCAGAGAAGAATAGTGTTAAAAAGTTTAACTTAAATTCTTTTCTTATTAATAAAGTATTTGTAAATTAATTTATTAATTGTGAATTAGAAGACAGTAATTTTGCGAATATTCAGGTGAGACAAATTTTGACTTTTAATGAAGAAAGATTATTTATTTGAATTTTATTTATTTACTTGAATTTTCTCCGATTTAATAATGTCTGTTTAATTTTAAATCCATTCATAATGTAATTCAATGTTGTGATTTATTTAGTCCTCTTTGAATTTAGACCCATTATTTTCTTGGATAATTCGGTCGAAAGAGCAACCCCCATTTTCTTTGTTAATTCCCTTTTTTTTGTTTCCATTGAAATTGTAATTTCAAATTGTATTTCAAAAATTTAAATAATTGTTATTCATAATAAATGTATTAAATTTTTATTTCGGTATTTTATTTTAGTTTGTCTAATTGAAAATTTCTTCCAGTCGAACTCTCCCCTCTGTTTTAACCAGATTGGGACTGAGTTAGCCAATCAATAATTTTACTATGTGATCGTATATTTATCTCAATTTATTTATTTTTGATTCGCGAATTCACCCGGCATATTTAAATTTTCATTTTATTAAAATATTACGATAACAAAAGATAACAATTTCATAAAATGTTCTAAATTTTTTTCTGTTACGTTGACTTTACATCTTTTTTCATTTTTAATCTCCAATGTTTTTTTACTCTCTTTTATTAGAAAAAATCGAGTCTGTATCAGAACTATACTTGTAGGTAAAAATTGTCAATGTTAAAAATAACAAAATAAAATTTATTCAATATGTAAAAAAGACCAAAGTAAATAAAAATTTTCTAGATAAACTAAATTAGCTCCAAATTTCTATGAGTAAGATTTTTCAAAACACAAACTTTTAATTTTAAGGGAATAATTTTTGAAGTTAAGGGTAGTTTTTGGAAAATCGTTTTTAGTATTATTCGAGAGGAGGAGCATAATTATCCAATATAAATAATTAATTAGAATTTTCATTTTAAAGAATTTTAATAGAAATAATTATTTTTTAGACGATTTTTCTTTTTTGAATTAAAATTTTCCAGATTTTCTTTTTATACGAACTTTTACTTAACAAAAATGATAACCCTAACTAATTAATTAGGAGCTGCATATTTTACTAATCAAAAATAATCATGGTATTATCAGTAACTCTAACTAAACTTTTTTGTCAGTGAGTAGAATATTGATAAATTGAAATTAAACAACAGAAAACGATATGGAAATAAATTAAGCCGCTGGATTCTAGAAGGGTACGTAAATTTTTTCGGGCGGAAAACGAAATCCCCTAGACACTCAAAATTCATTTTTTCGAATTCTAATATTTTTCGAGCATATTTTTATACAGAATTCGATTGCGCATCTTTTTCTTATCAATAACAAATTTTCCATCTTTTTCCGTTTTCGAAATATAAGACAAAAACTGTTTTTTTTTTAAAAGAAAATTTTCATTGTTTTTCTGACTTCAACTCGCGACAGCTCAGACAATTTTACGAATTTCTTAATGAAACAAAAACGAAAATACGTGTTATTATATTCTACGAGTGACTGAAAAAGAAGAAAGTTGTTTTGAGTAAAATTAAAAAGTCATTAATTTTTTAATGAGACATTGCAAAATTCATGAACTGCAATTTTCACCCTGTGAGGAATTTTCGTAAATTTTCACCAGCAACAAACTTCCAGTGAGAAAGTTGTTCATTAAGGTCCAAAGAAGTTTTCTGGAAAGTTACAATGCAATTGAACAATTAATAATAAAATGGCGAATATTTAAACTTTGAAGTTGCGCGAGCGGCTGAACGTTTGGTATGTGTTTGCTACGTAATATAATGCAATCGAATTCTGTATAAGAATATGCTCGAAAAATATTAAAAGTCGAAAAAATAAATTTTGAGTGTCCAGGGGACTTCGTTTTCCGGCAGAAAAAATTTATGTACCCTTCTAGAATCCAGCGGCTCAATTATATACCTATGGCAGAAAAGTATTACCTGTATAATTTTAACGATGAGGTTAGTATTCTGAAAATCATACTCCAAGCTGAACTGGATCTGTCCCACGTTCTCACTGGGTTCGGAATTGTCAATGTACATGTCAACCAGAGAGACCGATCTACTTTGAAGAAACGCTCTCTGAAAGTAAAAGCAGAAAAAAATGAAAGGTCTTTTTACAGAAAATAAATATTAGTCTTCAAAAAAGAATAAATCATCTTATATAAAAAATAAGACTCGTTTCTTTTAGAAAATCCATTTTTAAAAACAAAATAAACAAGAATTTATTTATTTTTTATTTATTTAATTCAAACAAAAATAATTTTCTTCAAGTGTAAATTTATTTGATAATGTAGTCCAGTAATCAAATATTTGAATAAAATAAAAGTTTTTCAGTGTAATACAGATGAAAGAACATATAACATTAACATAAAAAATATACAAATTATCGACTAAAATTAATGTAAGTAGGGTCAACCGGGGTAAATCCGAACGCTTTTAGTAAGTTTCAACAATAACATAAGTTTTTTCTTTAAAAAAAAATACTTCCGGTATTCTGGTGCATGAAGTTGTTACTTTACTTCCATAGAACAATTTTATGGGGTAGCAAAAATTTTTGATAAATTACAATCGCAGGAAACTTAGCGTTCGTATTTACCTCGATACTTTGCAACTTCCCTAAAATACCGGGGTAAATACGAACGCCACTGTATTTCAGAAAAATCTTAGGGAAAATAAATTTAAAGTATTGCAATTGTTAAACTTATATAAAAACTCAAAAAAATACGATAACAAACCTTTTATGTAATAATGCATCATATATAAATACAAAAATCAAACAGGTTAAAAATTAAAATGCATTACACAATTAAAACCTTCAATAACTTTATCAAATCATAACGGATTTTTGCAAAACTTGGTACAGAAAGTATTTTGGAGTGATTGAATGTAAATACAAAAATAAAAGTCAAATTTTTTAAATTCAAAATGGCGGACTTTTCTAAAACTTATTTTTAAAAATGATCAAATTTGCTAACTCCAAATTCGTAATCAGTGACCCTGAAACTCCCCGAGTAACAATTTTCGAGCGAATCCAATGAATTTTTTAACTCTCGTCCGCCATTTTGAATTTTGAAAAACTGACTTCAAATTGGTAATTAGCAACCCCAAAAACCGTAGAATACCAAATTTTATTAAGATCCTGAAAAACTTTTTTCAACAAACCATTAGGTAAAAATTCTCATATCGAACTTATTTTTAAAAATTTTAATTAAGCTGAAATAATTAGCGTTCGTATTTACCCCCCGTTCGGATTTACCCCGGCTGACCCTAATCTATTCTTAATTGAAGTAACATTAGCTCTAGAAAGATTTGAAATATTTCAATTTCCTCGATTATTTGTATTAATATTATTATAATTTTGTTTATTAGTGTGAATTAATTGATTGACTGGCGTTTGCTTAAGTCAATTACTTTTTGTTGCTATTCTTTTAGTGATTAATTTGTTATCATTAATTTCGTGTTATGTGCTCATTTTGAATACGACCCTCTCTTCAAGACCTGCGTCTTTCTTTAGCTTTTAAGGTGTAAAAACAAAAAAAAGGTTTATTGTTCTAGAATAAAAAATTGTAGTAAAACTCCTTCAGGACGCGAAGTAATTCCCCTCAGGAAGAGTTTTTATCAGGTACCTGTACACCTGATATTTTTTTAAAGAATAATTTATGAATTACATTCCTTTTCTCTTTAAGGGGTTATGTGGATTTCGCAGGCCAAAAAAAGCACATTTTTACGAATTTTTTTCTAAGAGATGAAATATTTTATTTAATTTTTTTCCACATCAAAGAGACACATTTCAAGAGTACTTTATGAAATTCTTGTCAAAAAGTTTAAAAAATTAAGTCATTGAGACCTCTTCTTCTGTGACATGATTCCAGGGTTGCGTACACTGAGAAAAAAGCACTATTGATTCAATAGTGCCGATGCTATTGACATTAATTTATTTGAAACAATAACATATTTTTTGAATCAAATTAAAATATATTAAAATAGAACAATTCATGATTTTAAACTGAAAGCTACGCGCTCCGTTTGTCTATTGTGTTACGTCTCAAAAATAAGAAATAACTTTAGAAAGTAAATTTTTTTTTTATTTATTTCCGCTTCGGTGATTCAGGGTACACCTGTTTCATTTACAGAGCAGAAGGCTCTGAACTAAGGGTACAGGAAAGAAAGAGAATAGTGAATTATTTTATAATTAGGTTACAATTTTATTTAGACAAGTATTTTTAGTTAAAACAATTCGTTCTTATGAAAGAGAGGGAATCTCGAACCAACCAACCCAGGAAATAGAATTCAGCATTCGACTGAAATAAGGAATGCAAGGGTTACTACAAATATACGACAAGTTTAGAAAAAGTTAGGAGTGAGAATATAAAACACTTACCTTAAAATTCAGTAGAAGGTGTGTTGAAAGAAAAAGGACCACTGCTGTGTCCTTTCTTGTCACAGGAAAAGAGCTGGTTTCAGCGTGAATTTATGACGTCAGGAAGGTTGACAGGCCCAGGTATAACCGCAGATCCGGAGTTCTATTAGGCGTGATGAAACTCCCAACAATGAGTCTCTTCCAAAAAAAGGAAGAATGGATAATTGCCCAATATAATGAGAAGAAAAGATCCTCGTTTAATGTAGAGGGTTTTGACACTTGACTTTAACTTTCGTATAAGAAAATTATGCCCTTGAACTAGAAGATGTCGACTGGTACCAAAAATGAGCTTGATGTAATATGTATGAAGAGGAGAGTCCTTCTCTCTCAGTTGAACGTTAAAGGAGAGGTTTGTACCGTTCTAATACAGAATAGAAAGAGTACGACTACGGTTATTCGCAGCAGTAGGAGAGCGTCTGTGCTCTCCTAATGTGGTGATACCACAAGGGATCGTCTGATTTTAGCACATAAGGAAAATTAGAAAGAGAGCATTTATTACATAATCGGAGCGTCTATGCTCTTCTAATGTAGCAATACTACAGGGGTTCGTCTGATTTTAGCACATAAGGAAAATTAGAAAGAGAGTTTCGTGGGGTCTGTGCTCTTCTTGTGTCATAAAAGGTTTCTCGCTTTTATTTGTATGTTTTAGAAATACAGTATATGTATAGACGTAGGAGGATACAAAACGCAGGGGTCTTTTATATATAAAAGAAAGATGTTTAGTTGCGCTCAAAAGGGCGAAAGTTTTACATTTAAGAGAAAGGTATTTAGATGCGTAACAAAAACACAGGTGTTTGTCGCAAGAAAAACGCTACTCGGTATAAATTAAAAAAAAATTCTTATAATATGATTATTAAAGTTACGGTGACGTGACAATTGCAATTAAAAAACCTAGTATCATTAACTACTTTTTAAGTACCTAGTATAATTCAAAAATTTCTCAATTAAATTTAAAAATTATATTAATTACACTGGAACTCCCGAAGGTGAGTTCTCTGAAGGTGAGAACGCGACGGGGGGATAAATGGATAAGCGGGACGGACACCAGCACTCTGAAAACATGACAATAATGACAATATTTGACCGCAAAACGGTTTGAAGGTCGAATTCTGAAGGTGAGAACCAAGTCTTTTCCATTCTCACCTTCGGGAGTTTCAGTGTATATTATACTTTAAAGTAAATAAATTTTGAAAAAATTTAATTTTATATGAGGTTTCACCCTCATGTTTTTATTTCTAAAAAATTTTGTACAATTGATATAAGTTAAATTTCTTTTATAAATTAAATTTAATTTTCTTAAATATTGTTTTTTCACCTGTTGTGCAAGATCTTGTACAAGAAAGATACTTGCACATGTTAATTCATGTTTTCCTTTACTAAAAATTGAAAACTTCAAAGGCTGCGCAATAGTTTACTTTAACCTTTACAGCTGCCCAATAGTTTTTAGCATGCATGAGTTACGAATCTTAGTGGTTAAAAGTTATCAAAACCTCAAATTTTATTTTAAAAAAGTTTTACAACTATACATGCGCAAGAACATGAACGTGTTCATGTACAAGTACTTATAAATCAAATTGTACAAGATCATGTACATTTTCTTGTACAAGATCTTGCACCAGATCTTGTACGAGTTCTCACACATGAACTTGTTCCAAATTCGTATGCATTTTCCTGTACAGAAACTGGTCAGAACTTGTACAAGTTCAGTTGCTGATCCTGTACAGGAAATTGTACAAGATCTTTTACAGGGATTTTCAGTAGGGAGAAAAAACGAGCCTTTACAGCATGGACTTATATATGCTCTCTTCGTACGCGCCTCTACCGTCCATCTTCGGAACGACCTTATACTATATTTTCCCTTGCCCGTACTAAAATAGTAAGAAGCCGAGCAACTGCAGCAAGAGATGGTACCGAAGATGGACGATAGAGGCGCGTACGAAGAGAGCATACATAGGTCCATGCTGTAAAGGCTCGTTTTTTCTCTCCGTGTAGACACGCTTGACCAAGGGAGGCTATGAAAATCTGTTACAAAGTGTCAGACATAAGGAACAACATCAAATAAATATTTTTTAACCAAGTAAACTGTAATTGAATCAATAATTTTGGAATTTAAATGAAGATCATTTATAATTCACTCAAGTAATATTTATTTAATGCAAAAAAATATTTATTTATTTTTGTCAATTAACCTATTATTTCAATATTAAAAAAAATTTCAAAAAAAATTTCTGAAATCAGGGTAGATGTACCAATTGTCGATGATTTTAGACAACATGTGACTTTGATATTCTTTTTCTCAGTAGTAAATGTACTTAAAATTTTGAATTTTGTGCAGTGAGACGAAGAATTTAATAATGTTTAATATTCCTATTTATTTTTCTAAAATAAATTATAGTGTAAGATAAAAATTGTTTTTAAATGTAAATTGAGCAAAATCACCATTTGTCGATGGACGTGTACCAATTCTCGATGTTCGGTTCCGATTCTCGATAATATAGAATTTTTTTAACATATAACCTGACAATTATAATGAATTAACCTTTATCAGTATTTACAAAATCGAATAAATATTTATTTTTCAGATCAAAACATTATAGAACATTGGCATGAAACAATTTTACTTATTTAACTGTAAGTTTATATTTTATACAAAAAATAACTAACCTATAAAAGTTTTGCATCACTGACGTTTAATAAACAAAAACTTAACCAACTTTATTTTGCATTTTTTTCGTTTGAAGCATCGACAAATGGTACATCAGCTAAAAAACTAAATGCACTAACTTTCGAGTCAATACCTCGAAAAATGGACCTGAGATAAAATATGGAATCAGATACCGATGATTTGTTTCTAAAAAATATAAAAAATTAATTTTAACAAATAAATTTATATTAAAAGTTAATACACCCAAGAAGCACGTAATATATCCTCAATATCGAGGTAATATTACACGTGAGATTCGTAATATAACGCTGTAATATTACAGTAATCTTACAGTGATCTTAAAATGTCCGCCTCAAGGTAATATTACCGGGAATATTACTGTAATATTAACGGTAATATTACAGTAATATTACAGACTGATTTGAGTTATTCATAAAGCATAAAAAACGTAAATATATTATAAGTGAATTTGGCTTGTTGGTAAAACTGTGGACTCGTGTGCTTTGAGTTCGGGGTTCGATTCCCTGGATGGGTAGATTTTTTTCGTAAAGAAATGTTCCCATAATATTACTGTAATATTCTCTTGTAATATTACCTTAATATTACGGTATAATATTATTGCAATATTACTGTAATATTATCTTAATATTAGCGCGTAATATTATAGTAACATTACCGGTAATATTACCTTGAGGCGGACATTTTAAGATCACTGTAAGATTACTGTAATATTACAACGTTATATTACGAATCTTACATGTAATATTACCTTGATATTGAGGTTATATTACGTGCTTCTTGGGCAGTTCTTCTACAATGCTGTAGTAATAATTTAATACGAAAAAAGTAATTTGAAATACATTTAATTTGTATTTTTAAAATTCAACTTTCATCAACTTGAAGTATTAAGAAAATTTCCAATCGAGTAAATTTGATATAAGGTTAATTTACAAATTATTTTGGTTTTTAAATTTTCTATAATATACTAATCATCGGAAAATGAAAATTACGAACATCGACAATTGGTGCACCATCGGTAACTGGTACACTTACCCTATAAAAACAAGAAATTTTTTTTATTAAAGTTAAGAACCCAATGGGATACTGACACGAGTAACCATTGGCGTATTAATTGGCTTATATGCCAATCTAATGGCACCTCAACTGCGAGAAACAGTGATGTTTGCCCTCCCTGTGGCGTTGAGCGTACTAAAGTCCAGAGCTAAGCCATCAGCGCAGAGCGGGAACAATTGAAAAATTTGATTTTATTAGTGTTGACGGTGCCAATTTTTTTTGAAATTGTGACGTTACGTTATCACAACTTGCTGATTATAAATCTTAAAAATTCTAAGAGGAACATGTTTCGAAAATAACAATTATATCCATAAACAATAATTTTAGGGTTCAACATATGCCGCCCCCCCTTGAAGTGTCAAGTTCGAAGTATAGATTATTGTACAGTATAAACAAGGTTAAGATTTCGTAACTATAATAGTTCATAATTATAATTTGTATTGATTAACAATGTAATTGGTAACTACATATAGGGGAGTCGATTTAAAAGCGATCAATGAAAGTTATTCAATGTCGATTGGCAAGGGAGACAATTTTTTCACGCTGCGCTTACATTCACCATTTGCAGTTTTTACAGATACCTCACGAACAATGCCGTCTATTCCAGCATGAGTAGCGATAACACGGCCAAGCTTCCAACGCATTGGTGGAAGGTTATCGTCGCGAATCGTAACAATCTTTCCGATTTTTATATCAGTGGTGAAACCCTTATGCCATTTTTTCTTAACAGTTAATTCATGGAGGTATTCTTTATACCACCGAGTCCAGAATTGCTGTTTCATCTGTCGAACTTGTTGCCAGGGCGAAAGTCGGCCGGACGGCAAGTCCGTCAAATTATGTTCCGGTACGCCCATTAATGAGTCACCTGTTAGGAAATGACCAGGTGTTAAGACAGTCAGGACATTAGGATCTGAAGGGATGGAAGTTAAAGGGCGTGAATTGAGGATCCCTTCTATCTCAGTAGAAAGAGTCGTAAACTCCTCGAAGGTCAACAATCTCTCTCCGATAACTCGAATCCAATTGTGCTTGAATGATTTGACCGCGGCCTCCCAAAGTCTGCCAGAATGAGGCAAACGCGGGGGGATGAAGTGCCAATTTATACGTTGATTAGCGAGCGATTGTTTCAAAGTGTCATTATGCTTTTGAGAATTTAAAAATTTACAAACTGCATCGATTTCGTTTTTTGCACGAATGAAGTTTCTTTCGTTATCAGAGTAGAGATCGGTACTTTTTCCTTTTCTGGCAAAAAATCTATTTAAACAAGCGAGGAAGGCTTCGGTTGTTAGATCACTGACCACTTCGATGTGGACAGATTTTGTAGCAAAACATACAAAAATTGAGACATAGATTTTGACTTTAACCCGATTTCTAAACCTTTTTTCTTTTATAAAAAAAGGGCCGCAATAATCGACGCCTGTGTGAAGAAAAGCTTTCTTAAAAATGGTGCGATTTTTTGGCAAATCGCCCATCACGTACGTGAGGATTTGATGTTTAGCTCGACAACAGATAACGAATTTTCGAATAACATTTTTAACCATTGTCTTACCGTTCACAATCCAATAGAAATCTCGAATCGAACTCAAAGTGGCTTGAGTTCCAGCGTGGAACATTCGCAAATGTTGATCCCGAATTAAGATTTTCGTTATATTGTGATTTTGTGGTAAAAGAATCAGGTGTTTTGCAGAAAAGGAGAGTTCAGATTGTTTGAGTCTACCTCCGACTCTCAAAACACCTTCAGAATCTAGAAATGGTGAAAGAGGAGCCAAATGGCCATCGATTTTTCCTTTCTTTTTAAACATGTGAATTTCATTTGCGAATATTTCACGCTGTAAAAGTTTGATTATAGTAACGGTAGCAGTTTTTAATTCACATGAAGACAATGGACCCTTCAAATTTTGTTTTTGTGTTTTAAAGTTGATGAAACGTTGACAATAGGCCACAACACGCGTTAATGTTGTAAAATATTCAGCTTCTGCAAACAGAGGAGTTGTGACAGCATTTACGCGAGTTAAATTTACCCTGAGCTTTAAATCATTTTTCCAATTCCAAAAGGAGTTGGAGATCAATTCCTTCGGAGAAAGGCCACGTGATATTAAATCAACTGGATTCTGATCGGTTCAAACATGTCCCCGATAATTATTTTTCGATTTATCTCAACGTCTTGTAAATTGGGTAATTCTTTTTTGTAATCTGACCAGGCAGTTCTTATTTCAAAAGAGATACATTTTCATCCCAATTTAAATTTAATTGCCATAATGACTGCATCAGAATTTTTGGTTGTAAAATAGTCGGACCCAACAAGCCGAGAGGGTCAAACAATTGAGCGATTTCAGATAACATTGTTCTTTTTGTTACAGGTGAGCCCTCACTTGAAGATTTTATGACGTATATGAAAGAATTTGACTTGGGTTTCCAATGAACTCCGAGTGTTTTTGTTGTGTCTCTTATGTTTAAACAACGAAAGGAGTCATTGGATTCTTCGTTCAACAAATCGATAACAAGTTGATCATTGGAAGCCCATTGTCTTAAATTCATGCCATCCTTTTTGGTAACATGAATTAATTCGGAAACTGTCTTTTTAGCTTTCTCGAGTGTTTGCACACCTGTTAAACAATCGTCCATATAGAAATCTTCTTTAAACTCGGTTTGAGCGAACGAGTGCTGAGCGCCCTCGTCATTGGCAAAAGATCTCTCTAAAGAATAAAAACGATTTAATGCGTAATTGTAAAAGTTACCGAGTTCAATCGAATCTACTTTTTTCGTAAATTTGACTCTATATTGACCGGTTTCAGGGACTCGAGTAGTGTTTTCTACATAGTGTGCTTCTCTCACCTTTTCTTCGTTTGAAAAGAGTTTTTTATTGGGACTATTTTCGATTTCCCAAAATTCACATATTTTATCGTGTAATAAATTAAGTGACAAATTGCATTTGGCAGTATTGGGAAAAATAGTAAATGTTTTACCTCCTAAAATCCATCCGAAATGAGTTTTTTGAAGTGTCAAATCATCAGATAGCGATCGTTGACCTGGACACAACAATTTCAAGAAAATTTTAGCGCCAATAAGAATATCGACTTATGATGGTTTATTGAAATCTGGGTCAGTAAGTTGGATGTTTGGAGGTATTTTTAACTCGAATTTGTCTAAAGGTTCGTTTGGTGAGTGATCATTAACTTCTGGAGTTATGAGAAACGTTAGATCGACTGAATAATTGTTTAATCGCGATTGAATTGTGGTACGAGTGATTTTATTCACGCATGAGCTCATTTGATTTACGCCTCCTAAAAGGATTTCGACGGAAGATTCCTTTAACCCTAATTTTGTCGCTAAATGTTGAGTCATAAAGGGTGTTTTCGGCATTCACTCAGAGTTAACTCTAGAGTTAACAGTGGTGCTCAATGATATTATCTTTGAAAATTTATTTACCTAAATAAAATAATTGATTTTCTATTTTCATCACCCTGAGTTTGAAGTTAGTTGTCCTTGTTTGCTTACTTTTTTTTAATTTATACATATTTTTTGTTTTTCATTTAAAAATGGAACATATTTTTGCTACCCATAAACGTGTTATTTTTTTAAAGTTTATAGGTAATTTTCAAATTTTTCATTATTTCCCTAACTTTAATTAATCTGAATTGTTTAAGAAACTAGATTATTTATTTTAATTAAAGTTGTTTTTTATAAATAAAAAGTTAAAATAATTTTTAATAAAAATAAATTATTATGTTTCAATTTACACTTTTCAAAACAAACAATCCGTTCACAAATTTTGTCGGCCATTAAAGGTTAGGACTGACCCTTTTTCTTTACTCTCGCAAGAAAACAGAGTTAACTCTGGGTCATCTAGTAATAAATTTTTGGGGACTTTTATGAAATCAAGAAACAAAAAATTTTATTTTAACATTACATTACTAGAATAAAAGGCCCGTTTCACATGTTGTTACAATTGCAAACCCTGCGCCAATCAAAATGAATCGTCTATGTCAAATTGCCAATCAACAACGTTCACAATCAACAGACGAACTGAAAATCAAAATTTACATTTGAGCACCACTGCTAACTCTAGAGTTAACTCTGAGTGAATGCCGAAAACACCCAAAGTAAACCTGAGAACCATTATCAAGTAACGCTTTGCATGCATGGGGATTTCCCTTTATGTCTAGTATGTGTACGACAGTGGTCGAAAGCAAAACTTGAGCGGATACGGACCTCGGTAAATTTACATGACTGACCTGCAAAGGTTTTGACACATTATCTTCGTGTAATAATGTGTGATGTTTTTTACTACAAGTTTTGCAAGTACAAGCGTTGCAGCTATCCACAGTGTAATTCGCACGAAGACAATTGATACAAAGTTTTAGATTTTTTATCATTTTGCGCCGTTCACTCAATGTATATACAACAGTATATATTGGAAAACATTCTAAAATTGGGTTCTTTAACGCTTCTAGGGCGCGATAATGTTTCGTTACACCATTTGCAAGTTCACTGAGAGCAGCTGCTGACATATTGGAATAATTAGGCAAATCAAAGAACGATTTAATGTGATCATTACTTACAAAGCTCGGATCATCGTAACTTTTTTCTAAAATATTTCATGATATCGACTGAAGATTTAAAGGAACCGCTAAATCCGGGCTATTGTTCATAAGTACCACTGAAGGAAGGTAGATTTAACGCAGGTAATTTAATATTTATCGAATTTGCGTTTAGCTGTCGAGCCTCTACTTGTGGAATTGTAGAATTAACACTTGAATTCTCATCAGTACCGGAATTCAGAATTTGAGACACAGCAGATTTTTCGTTAATAATAATTTGTGCTTTAGCAGATAATACAGAAAGCTTTTCTTCAAACGCAATTCGTTGTTGATATTCTGATTCAATTTTATCCTCAGGAACAATTTCTCTAATTCACCCTGAACTACTTCAAAATTTTCTAATATCCCATTTACGCTTAATTGTTTAGTGCTTAACTCAATTAAATTTAATTCTTCAATAGACCTAGCAAGTAAATTTTCAAAAATTGTTAATTTAGTTTTTAAAGTGCCTCTTTGCCTGTGCAATTGTGTGATTCGTTTATCTTGTTTAGACATTTTAAATAGAGATAGAAGATTGTAGGGTTCAATAGAAATTAATTGATGAGCATAATGACTCAGTAATAGACGTAACGGACTTACCCCCTTGCAGCTCTGGCCGTAGGATCGTTCAAAGATTCGCAGAGAAGACACTATTAACGGTGCGCCAGAAGGTAATTTGAATAAAAATGAATTGTCACTTATAAATTCTTTTTTAAAATTTCTAGGTTAAAGCCAATATATTTCAATTAAAAAAAATTGAAACACATGTCAAACATGTGTTTCAAAAAAAGTTTTATTTTTAATTTATAATTTTTTTCTACTTAACATATATAATATTTTTTTTCAATTCAATTTTTAAAATTAATTAAAGGTACATGTTTCATAATTATACAAAAAAAAATTTAAGTAATAGCTGCTTCTTACAGTTTTACATTTTTACAGATGATTAAAATTATTATAACAAAATTTAAAAAAACTCATTATGTATATTAACTAAAATGAAACAGACGTGACAATATCGGTATGTATTCTTCATAAAAAGAGCTTTAATCTTCGTTTGAAAAAATTCTAAAAAGATTTATCTTTGCAGAAATGTATCTGATGAGGTCACAGAATTCTGTGTCGAAACGCGTCATGTCAATTGTTGCAATAAACTAAAAGCCATTTAGGCCAAACAGACAAAAACATCTTTTAAAAAATTCTTTTTGATTATGATTCTTAGATGAATAAAAACATTTCTCAATAGTTTTTAAAATCAGTTTACGTGCCGGATTTAAAAAAATTAGTTTTTATATAAAAAACAGTAATTTTATGGGGAATCAGAATTTATTTAATCTAATAAATACTGTAATAAATGATAAAATAATTATTCATTTTTAATTTTACATATAAATAATTATATTGCTGTTGTGTTTGTATCCGATTTTAAAAAATTACATTATAATGTTAAAAGAACTATTTTAAGAGGGACAAAATTTATTTAAGAAAGTTGAATGGTCTCTGAAATTCTCTGGAAAGAAGAGACCTTTAATTATCGCCCTATAAAAGCGGCACTAAACGTGAAAATGATAAACATTAATTGAGGGGCTGATAGTAAAAATGGTTTAAAATAACATTGGGAGCAAAAGTGGGATAAGTGACTTGGGAGCAAAAACGGGTTAAAATGATTCGTGTAATTTATTGATAAATTCATTATATTATCGATTAAAAAATATTAATTATAATAAAATATGCATTTTTTCCTATTGTTAATATTTTTTAATCGATAATATAATGAATTTATCAATAAATTAAACGAATCATTTTAACCCGTTTTTGCTCCCAAGTCACTTATCCCACTTTTGCTCCCAATGTTATTTTAAACCATTTTTACTATCAGCCCCTCAATTTTAAAATACTTTCTTCTTGAAAGACGGACACTTTTTTACAAAAGCAGCTAGAGATTCTTATCTTATATAAATTTCCTAAATCCGAAAGATTATGCGAATCCATAGAAAAACACGATTGCAAAACGAAAAGTAATATAATGACAGGTTCATTACCTCCTGCCGCCGTCAGATGGCAGCAGGATGCAGAGCGCACAAAGTCGAAGCTGTTATTAGATTACTTTTCTACTTCTTGTTTTGCAACTATGTTTTTCTATGGATTCGTACCTTCTTTGGGATTTAGGAAATTTGTAAGATGAGGATTTTGGCTGATTTTGTTAAAAGTGTTCGTGTTTCAAGAAAATAGTATATTTCGATACAACGGGCCAAACGAGCGTTTTGCTCATTACACGAGTAATGAGCATACGCTCGTTTGGCCCCTTGTATCGAACCATATTTTTCTTTATAAGTGCAGGCATAACCTCGTTTGACAGCTACTTGCAGCTATTCAAAATGGCCGACTCCCTCATTGTGCGCGCGGACGATGAGCAAACTGTTTTGGCCACCGCTTAACGGTGAGCAAAATACTTTGCTCATCGTCCGCGCGTACAGTGAGGGATTCGACTATTTTGGATAGCTGAGAGTGGTTGCCAAACGAGGTTTTTGCATGCACGTATAAAGAAAAAGTATTTTAAAATGAATAATATTTCACGTTGAGAGCGATAATTAAAACTCTCTTCTTGCTAAAGAATTTCAGATACCGTTCGACACTCTTAATGCATAAATATAAAAACAAAACAAGAAAATAACTTCAATGTTAATAAATTTAT
Source organism: Leptopilina boulardi (assembly GCF_019393585.1). NCBI lineage: Eukaryota > Metazoa > Arthropoda > Insecta > Hymenoptera > Figitidae > Leptopilina > Leptopilina boulardi. Next base: position 3,307,031 of record NW_026137899.1, on the reverse strand, counting down.
ATGAACCCAAATCTAAAACATCTATTATCTATACGCTGTAACGCGGCATTTTATTGCCTGCGTTCAAAATAAATAAATAAAAATAATTAATTTAACGTCAATTTAACGCCAGAGCGGGAATCACACTTTATTTCACTTCAATTCTATCACTTTTATTTTACCTTTATTTTCAGTAAATTCCATGATCTCGCTTATGGGCGAACCGTCAGATGATTGTTCACCGATCAATAAAAAATTAAGAATAACACTAACACTTTTCTTTCTCTTCCTTTACATAAAATAACACTCGGGGTTAAGTCCCCAATTCTATAAGTATCGGGTCGACCATCGATTTAAACATCCTTGAAGGAAGACATCAAGGGAAGTATTTTCTGGCATATACATATAATTGGATGTGAGTCCCAATTATACAACATTGCCAGGAAAACGAAGATCCACTTTTAAATACAGAGACCTGTCACAACACTGGTCATCGCCATCTTCCAGACACATGTTATTGTGCAGCGCCCCTATCGGTCATTTATCGAACTTTCTTTCGACCGTCGATAATTAATGAAATTACCATCTGACGCGCATCGATTACCAATGGTGGATCTTTTGTAACTCGGGCGAGACTCACCATGGAGACAAAGCACGACGAACAGACGCGTTGACGCGGACGAACAGCCATTTTTAATCATTCTCGTTTTGGCGTTCGACAGCAGTGTTTTTGTAAATTTTGGTGTGAGGTTAATTTTGTAAATAATAATAATAATAAACCAAATATAACGGGTATTTACTCAAATCCACATTTAAATTAATTAATTAACATTATGAATTTCAGTAAATTCAATCAAATAAATAAATAAAAATACACGTTATAACACATATAAGTATACATTAAATAAATTCTGGTACCTCATAAAACACTATTTTTATATATTTAAAACTCAATTTTTTTTAAATTTGGCACGTAAGTTGATTTTAAAACCTATTGAAAAATGGTTTTTATTCATTTAAGAACCATAATCAAAAAGAAGTTTTAAGTGCCAACTCATTTTTATTTAAACCTCCTTCTGGCGCACCGTGAATTGACAGCGCATTACACAATTATGAATTTAGAAAGAATTTGACAAATTTTGAGTGTCATTAATAAAGTTAATATTCACACTTCATTTAATAGACACAAGAATTTAACAACACTGATAAGCCTGATGATTCGATGCCTCGTACCCTTGACCCGTTCCGTTGACTTATTCTGATATCTCGACCCGATAACTCGTTCAGATAAACTCGTTCGGATAAACTTGTTCGGATAAACTCGTTCCGATTACGCGTTCAGATTACTCGCTCAGATTACTCGTAAGTTAACTCGTTCAAATAAACTTCAGTTTCGAAAATTAAGTAGATTTTTTCGTTAATCTACGTTTTGTTTGATGTTAATTACTTAAACAATGTGCGAGGATAAGCCGCCGTAGACCACCAGGAGGCTGGATCCGGCTCAAAGGACCATAAAATGTTGACGGTGTTAATATTTTTTGAAGTTGTGACGTTTCGTTATCACAACTTGATGATTAGAATCCCGTGCTTAAAGATTTATGTGATTGTTGTGATGCAGGTAATTCAATGATTCAAGATGTTTAAGTATATTAATTAACATTTAATGTGGTAACTTATTTACAAGCTGTATTCTCGAGAGCACAATTTGGTAAGACACTCGAGTATGGTTCATTTTAAAAACTGACAAAAATATATTTGAGTTTAAAATATTTTTTAAGTACAAGATGGTTAAGTACAATTACAATAAATAGGGCCATTTGAAGAAGTACCGCAATTTAAGTTGAAGCCCATCGGTGGGAAGGTAGTTAAAACAGCCCAGCAAATCCAGTAACAACATCTTATATAACACATATGTAACAAATATAGAATTTTTTTAGAAAAAAATACAGTTAAAATTAATATAATAAATTAAAAGAGTGTCATATTTTGTCTTAATTTGATGTTGATAATGTTAATAAAATAAAAAAAATTAGTAATCCTAGCACATTCTCGAAATTTTTAACCGGTTGACTCTGAGATTCGAGCTTTCGACCATCACTAGTGTACCTACACTGCAGGGCTCAACCGTGAGCTGCGCCTAGACACGCTCGACCAAGGGAGACTATGAAGGTTTGTTAGGAAATGTTCCTTGTAACAAACACATGAAATAGATAGGTTTATTATTTTGTAAAACCATCAAACAATTTTTCAGTTGTTTATTATTTATTACAATCTTCATTCAAGTGGACAGTTCATATAAATTTCAATTTTCTCCAAAAAAGTAATTAAGTAACAATGTTGATAAAGTAACATTTTTTAAATTAACTATTCTAATTTTTATTACTCATAATAGTGATTTATATTTTTATTTACCGTAAAATGAGGTAAATTCGGCGTTTGAGGGTAAAGTCGGCCGGCGCGTTAAATCATTTTAAAGTTGAACTATTACTTTTTTCCAGAAGAAATCCGAGTTTTATTAAAAATGTAGTTAGAATTAATGTAAATTAATAAATGAAATACAATATTTAAGTGTTTAAAGCGCCGGCCGACTTTACCCGCAAACGCCGACTTTACCTCATTTTACGGTAATATTTAATAATAGCAATTTATATATATATGTATAATAATATTCTTATAAAAAATTCAATACACTATAACTAAATAAAAATTTAGTTATATTTAGTTATATATTTAGTTATATTACTAAGTCTCAACAAATTGCAAGTCTTATAGTAATTTTTTAAGCAAAGAATTTAAAAATTACTTAAATATAAGACAAAGCAAATATAAAGTTTCTAATAAAAATAAATTATAAAAATGTACGAAATTCAAAACTTTTAAAAGTTCTCAAATTAATTTTAACCTACCAAAAATGACTAAATTTTGCAATTCGACTAATTTTAAGTACTATATATACACTGCAAAAAGAAGTATCTTATTTTAAGATCTTTTGGTAGCGTTTTTAAGACATTAAGTTGTTTAAAATGTTTTGATATTTTGAAAACGTTACTAAAACATCTTAAAATAAGATACTTCTTTTTGCAGTGTAGATTTGAGGAAACTGTATACTAATTCTTTGTTGAAAATCAAATAATTTATGATTCGGTGAAGTTTCAATATCCAATATTATTGAAATTCTAAGTTATATAATATTCAAATATTAAAAAAATTGATGTTGGTATAAAAATTGACAAAATTATATTGCATTATTAATGAAAAAAAATTCAAATAGAAATCTTACAACAAAAAGGATCAAACATTTAATGACATTTGTGACTGAAGTATTACAGAACATTTGTAGATTTGACATAATGTTATAATTCTAGAACAGATAGTTATTAATAATTTTTAGAATAAGACAAGCATTCTGTTCTAGAAATGTCATGTAATAGTCTTTTCAGCACAGTTCTAGAACAGAAGCGGGAAAAAATTTCTAGAACGTTTGGGACATCTATGTTTAAGAACTCTTATACACAGTGGTCCTCAAGCATCGACAGGTTCGACTAAAATGGATCCAAAAATTGACTGAACAAGCTTTTAGAAGACTATTCGTAAATGTAAAAACTGTCGAAAAAACTTAAAATTACATTTTACGAAATGTATTTTTAGCATTGTATTATATACTGTTCAGTAATCAACAATTATATCTGTAATGTTCATTGGTAAACCATTTTAGTGTACAGTACGTACTCACTGAGCATTAGTATATTAGTATTAGTATAGTATTAGTATTAGTGTATAGTAAAATACATACAAAAGCTTGAAGAATAGCTCATTAGATTACTCTTTATAGACTCTAAAACGACTTTGCCTGAAATCAGAATAAATTTTTTTAAAAATATTTTTAACCTGCGTTTTACTATAATTTTTCATATTTTAAGATTACCATTAAGCTTAATTTACCATTTAAGCTTTATTTATCTATTTATATTCAAGTTGAAATTTCATTTATTCATCAATTCATATCAATGTATTTGTACATTAGTTTTGTAACTTCTTGTAACAACTGACTGATTAACTTATAGCTTGAGCGCAAGACCAATTGCTTTTTCTCCATTTTAAAATGAGTTCTCATGAGGAGAACCGGGAGAAAATATGGGCACCATGCAGTCAGAAAATTGCTTTTAGAGAGGTTAAACCAGAAAAGTTCCTTATAAACGAAAAATTAACTAATCTAATTAAAAAATTTATCAATGATAGTTTTAATTTAAATGATGAGAAAATTTTATTGAGCATTTGTAGAACATGCTATCTTACTCTTCTAGATTACGAAAAAGGTATCTTTAAAAAACCCATTTAAATTAAAATTATTGTTGCTAAATTTTTTAATTAGATTAGGTAACTTTTCGTTTATAAGGAACTTTTCTAGTTTAACCTCTTTACACAGAAAAAAGCTGGTGTTATTTTTGTTGCGGGTAATTTTCTCCAATGCTAAAACCCATAAGATTTAACCCAGATTTAGGGTAAAATTTGTTGCGTGTTATTTTAACACCAATTCTGGTGTTAAAATAACATTTTGTTTTTCCTGTGTAAAAGCAATTTTCTAACTGCATGGTGCGCATATTTTCTTCCGGTTCTCCTCATGAGAACTCATTTCAAAATAGGAAAAAAGCATTTGATTTTTCGCGCAAGCAATAAGTTAATCAGTCAGTTGTTACAAGACGTTACAAAACTAATGCACGAATACATTGATATGAATGGATGGAATTTCAACTTGAAGAAGCTAAATTAAGTTTAATAGTAATCTTAAAAGATGAAAAATTATTGTAAAACGCAGTTTAAAAATATTTTGAAAAAAATTGGTTCTGATTTTGGACAAAGTTGTTTTAGCGTCTATAAAGAGTAATCTAATAAGCTATTCTACAAGCTTTTGTATGTATTTTACTATAAGTTAAATATACTAATGCTTAGTGAGTACGTACTGTACACTAAAATGGTTTACCAATGAACATTACAGATATAATTGTTGATTACTGAACAGTATATAATACAATGCTAAAAATACATTTCGTAAAATGTAATTTTTAGTTTTTTCGACAGTTTTTACATTTACGAATAGTCTTCTAAAAGCTTGTTCAGTCAATTTTTGGATCCATTTTAGTCGAACCTGTCGATGCTTGAGGACCACTGTGTATAGAACATTTGTTAGAGAATAATTCAAGAACAAATTTCCGGATTTATTCTATAACAAAAAGAGAATATTGTTCTAGAAAGGTGACATAATATTGTTATATCACAATTCTAGAACAAAAAAAGTACAAAAATTTCTACAACATTTGTGACTTAAATGTTCTATAATACTTATGGAACTTATATCTAAGAACAGTTCTGGAGCAAAAAAATAAAACAGTTATGTAACATATTAGGAACATTGGTCTAGAACACTGTTACCATTTGGTTCTATAACTGCTACATGTTATTGATGGCACAATTGTTCTAGAACAATGTTCTTTAATTTTAATAGAACAATTATAGAACGTGTTTGCTGGGAGGGATTAAGATACGTAGACAAAATACGGCTTAAATAATAAAAGATCGAAAACTCAAATTTGTCGAGAGTTGAAATATAAATTTTATGACGTTTCGAAGGTTGTTAACTGTGTGTTGCTTAAACTGAAATTATATAAGGCAATAAATGTAATCTTAAAAAAAATTCTAAGGGGAACACGTTTCGAAAATAACAATTATATCCATAAACAATATACTTAGGGTTCAACAATTAGATATTTTGTTTTATTTTAAATATGACAAATGATTAATTTAATAAATAATTATTAATAACATAATTTCATATTTAATAATTAGTTAATTAATTTTTTTAACGAAAATTTGACAACAAAATTATTTGTAGACAAAAAAAATATTACGATAGAAAAAATAATTTTTTTGGCAAATTTTAGTAGAAAAAAAATCAATTAACTAATAATTACGTCAATTAGTTAATTGATTTTTTTACTACGAAACTTCAACAAGAAAATTATTCGTTGCACAAAAAAATATCACGATGAGAAAATAATTTTTTCTTCAAAATTTTTCTGTAAAGACATTAATTAACTAAATAACGTAATTATTAGTTAATTAATTTTTGTACTACGAAAATTTTTCAAAAAAAATACTTTTTTCATAATATTTTTTTTGTTAACAAATTTTTTTTTCAAGTTTTCGTTGAAAAAACTATTTAACTAATTATTAAATATGACATTATATTATTAATAATTATTTATTAAATTAATTATTTGTCATATTTAAAATAAAATAAAATATCTAATAAAATCAAATTTTTCAAATCTTCCCGCGCTGCGCTGATGGCTCAGCTCTGGACTTTAGTACGTTCAACGCGACAGGGATGGCGAACATCACTGTTTCTCGCAGTTGAGGTGCGACTTGATTAGTATATAAGCAGTGACCTAAAATTTTTTCTCGGCGAAATTTTTTTCTGCCCGATGTCTCTTCTATTTATTGGGATGTGAGACAAACTTTTTTTTGGACGAAATGGTTTCACTAATACTGTGATGACCATTTTTAAATTTAATGTATTTATTAAAAATAAAATAATAATAATAACTATTAAAAAGATAATAAAAATAAAAAAAAAATTATATTAATTGATTTTTTAAATTATTATTAAAATTTTTAATATTGGCTAATTATTGGTTGCCAATAATTTGCCAATGATGGTTCCCAATCATTGACATTGGCGTGGGCAGTCTATGACTTTACCAATAATGTCCATTATTGGGTATAAAATAAAATGTTATTAAATGTTATAAAATGTTGTATGATACACGTGCACTTGTATCATTAATAACTATTTTATAATTAAAATTTAGTTGGGACAATTAGATAGTTTGTTTAATATTTGTGAAATAAAATTGTAAGAATGAGAATTGTCGTGAGAATAAGTATAATATTTAATGTTGTTAATGTAAATAAAAATTAAATAATTGTTGATAAATAAATAATTCTAACGTACCGAAGGATGGTCGCCTTTGACATTTTGGAGTTGTTTGTTTTGTGGCCCTGCGACAGGAGTACGTGGTTCACCACTTGTTCCTCCTGCTGGAGATTTACTACCTGGATTACCGGAACCTGTTGTTCTGAAAAAACAAAGATTTCATAAATGCAAAACCAATAATGTTTTTATTAAAAACATTAGAAATAATTTAAATTCCTTTTTTATGTTAACTGACAGATTTTTAAAAATAAAAAAGCAGAAATATCCATTCTGCTTTGCTCTTGAGATTATGAATTTTCGAAGAAGAAAAGTACACGTTTTTTAAGCACCATTTTCACAATGGTCTATTTTGGTACCATGTAACATATTTAATAAGAGTCCTATATCGAGACCCCGAATTTTTTTCTATACTCCTTAACACAGAAAAAACCTGGTCTCAAAATGAGCAGCGTACGCTACTCATTTTGAAGTGCACCAAAAATGAGCCAGGTTGGTGGCGCCACTGTCTATGTCGTTTAGCATTGGCTCATTTTGAGTTGCGTTTTGTAACTGGACCATAAGTGCGAAAGAGATGAAGATATATGTTTGTCTTTTTTGCACTTATGGTCTAGTTTAAGAGAACTAGACATCACAGTAGGAATAGTAGGGAGACCAATCTGTGCTTTACAGAAATAATTAAAAAACCTGCACGAAAAGTGCCATATTCTCTGTAGTCTATAACAGCTAGTGTTCTAAAGACAGTAAATTACGTCAAGAAGAGAAAGAAGATTACGGTAATTTACCGGTAAATTACCGGATCGTTTTTTCTCTGAGAATTTATGAGAATTTTTACTTGTACTTTTATCCTTGTCTGACATGTGCGTTGTCATGACAACGTGTATGACGAGGATAAAAGTACAGACATATGTTCCTGACTGTACAATTATTATTATAATGAAAAATATCTTTGTTACAATATATAATATATATATATTAATATATTAATATTGATATAATATTACATTATTATATTGAATCAGGTACATTTATATGCCTGCACTTTTATCCTTGTCTAACACACATGTTGCCATGACAACGCACGTGTTAGACAATGATAAAAGTGCAGGCATATATACCCGACTGTCATCTTGTCAGTAAGAACACAGAGAAAATTAGGGTGCAGTCCCATGGAGCAGATTAGCAGATTAGACGTTGACCAATAAAAAAACAGTCTCTAACGGAAATGCAAAAATTTGCCGCGAGAGACTAAGGCTGCAGTTCCATGCCAGCGTTTTGCGTTGCGTTTTGTCACTAGACCCTGAGTGTAAACATAGCAAACATATATCTGCATCTCTTTTACACTCATGGTCTAGTGACAAAACGCAACGCAAAACGCTGCCATGGGACTGCAGCCTAACTTTTGATTGGCTGAAATCTATTCTGCTAATCTGCTCTATGGGACTGCACCCTTACAGTCTATTATATTCATTGTTCAAATTATTCATTTAATAACATGTCGGTCGTTTATTTATAACTTACATACTATAAAAATACATATTTAAATTTAAAAAAGGCAATTATCAATCACTTAAATGAATATTCTCATATATTCTCATAAATTCTCTTTTTTCGGTAATTTACCGCAATTTTCTTTCTTACCTTCTCAGGTTTCAATTTTACCGAGAATTTTAAAACACTAATAACAGCACTCCTTAAAATATTGATCATGCGCATTGGACTTTAATGTTGACAGCTGTGTAAATAAAAAAAGTGGTTATGTTCTCCATGGTTATTTGAAACCAAGAAGACTAGAGATAGAAGGAATAACTGCGGTATATTCCTACAGAGAGCGATGCAAAATCTGAGAAATCTTATGATTGGTTGCCATCATCCCTACTACCGCACACTGCTCTAATAAAAATTTAGTAACTTTATAGTAACTTTTAATTTTAACAATAGAATCACTAAATTTACACTAGAGTAGGCGGCGGTAGTTGACGAAAATTATGACAAATGGTGAGTGGGTAAAAATAGAAACCAACTGTAATATATATCTTTATAAAACAAATAACATTTAATTTTCATAGAATTAGTAACAAAAGATCACAAAAAAATGAAATATCATAATAAATAAAACATATAAATGCACAATAATTGTATTTTCAATTCAAATTTTTAATATGACTCGAGTCAAATAAATAATCACAATTACAATTTTATCCAAGTTAAAATACGCATTCACACACAAGTCAAAATATAAAATCAACGTAAAAGAAATAAATTAGAAGAAAAAGGTAACAGTATATCAATATAAATAAAATCGAATAGTGCATAAAATAAAACAATTAACATAAAATACTCATCGCTTTCTTGGCGAGAAAATTCAGAAACGACGTAATTTACATAAAAGAAAACGGAATAAATAAAAGAAACAAATAAATAAAATGAAAATGACGACAAAAGAATTTACACATTTACCTTGAGATACCGTGACAAGATTTCCCCTAGCCCAGCCGATTCCACGAACTCACCACGCTTTTCTCCGAAGTATATAATTATGTTACGGTCAAAGACCGGAATTGGTCATTCTCCGATAATGACCGGTCAATGACATTGTCCTGTAAATTTGAACAATGTTTAAAAATCTTTGACAATGGCCAGTTATTGTTGACAATGTTCGGTCATTGTCGACATTGCCCAGTCACGTTTGGGCAAAGTTGTTAATCATCTTATAAACAGAAAGTAATGAAAGGAAAACTGATTTATTTATTTATTAATTATAACATGACAAGCTACCGTGGCATTTCGAATTATATTTTTTATTTTCTTTCAAGCATTTGCATTTATTCTGCTTACATCGGCTTACATCCAGTCTTACATTTGCACCTCTTATATCCTTGTGCCCCAGAAATGCTGTTTTTCGCAGCAGCTGAACAGCAAACTGATCATTATAAACTTCATTTATTTTGATATGACTGTAATCAATACATTATTGAAGGTTCGATTACAAACGGAATTCTATTAACTTTGTTTATATCATTAACAGCGTATTCTGAGTCTACTATTTCCGAATAATTATTTTTTATTAAATATTAAATTAAATATTAAATTTAATTAATTTAATTACATACTAATTAAATATTAAATAAATAATAATTATTAATTTCAGAAGAAATTATTCATTTTTTAAAATAATAAATTTCTTAATTCAATTTTTTTTAATAATGATCAACTATGCCCAACTTGTACCGGTCTTTGTTGACATTGACCAAGAAAAACACATAATATGAATAATTTTGCACTTTGTCCAAAATTTACACGACAATGACCAACGATTTTGGGCATTGTCGACATTGACCGGTCATTATCGGAGAATGACCAATTCCGGTCTTTGACCGTAACATATATACCTTTATTAGACCCTCGGAACACTTACAACAAAAAATACCAACCCTTGGATAATAAAACCTTTTATTTGTTAATGAGGATTAACTCTGTGGATCCAGGTAATAATTTATTTCTCCCTCTATCACATGGAAATCTTTAGAGAAAGTATAAAACTTGTGAGGTAACGCTTTTGGTAACGCTTCAGGTAACCCATATCTTCTCACACCAAGAAATGTAACATAAGAATGTCTTTCTCTATCTAATTTGCATATTTACTTGTTTCATAATAGGATAGTATTAAATAATCTTTCATTAATTAAACTTTACTTTTTGGTTTATATCACTGGGGTTTTAAAATATATTAATTCTCAAATCAAGTTGATTTTGAAGTAAAGCCTAATATAAGAAGTTCTTCTAAATGAGATCCAGAAAGACGATTTCTAATATTTGTTAAACGATTGCTTTTAATTATCCAAATAATTGAGAGCTAATATTCGATTTTATCCTCTGTAGCTGCAAATTTGCAAATTTCTTTTATTTTGTCTGTTTTGTTTTGTTTCGAGTTCATTGACTCCACGTGTAGTATATATTGTATGAATTATCACCTTCTTATTTCAGTTTTTAATTTCCTTACGATATATTTCCTATAGTATTTTGGACCGCTGGAACCGAATCTGAGCTCAGAATTGCTCCATCCCCCTCAGTTTTTTTTTAAATCGACCAAAACCACCCTTAAACGGACAAATTCACACTTCGGAGATAAAAAAAAATCAAATTATTTTTTAAAAAAACCGAATTTTACATCTACGAAACTTTGCTCCACTAACTCAAAAACAAAGCCAGCATTGATCCAGCACCCCCTGAATTTTTTTAATCGAAAAAACTACCCCTAATCCGAAGAACCAAATTCAGAAGATAAAACAATAAAATAACTGATTGACAAATTTTATAACCAGAAATTTTTACTCCAGCAATGCAGAAACAAAGCCAGAAATGCTCCCTCACCCTCTAAATTTTTTTTAAATCGAAAAACCACCCTTAAATAGTAAAATTCAAATTTAATAAGTAAAAAATATTAAATTAACGGTTTCTTTAAAAACAGAACCTTACATGTATGTAGTTTTGCTCTACTAACTCAAAAAAATAAAGCCAGCATTGATCCATCACCCTCTGAATTTGTTTAAATCGAAAAAACTACCCTTAATCTGAAGAATCAAACTTAGGAGGTAAAACAATAAAATAACTGATTAAAAAAGTTTATAACTAGGTATCTTTACTCCAGCAATGCGGAAACAAAGCCAGAAATGCTCCCTTCCCCTCTAAAATTTTTTTAAATCGAAAAAACCACCAATGTATCAAACTTAGGAGGTAATACAATATAATTATATTGTATTACCTCCTAAGTTTGATTCTTCAGATTAAGGGTAGTTTTTTCTATTTAAAAAAATTCAGAGGTTGATGGATCAATGCTGGCTTTGTTTTTGAGTTAGTGGAGCAGAAATACATAAATGTAGTAAGGTTCTATTTTAAAAAAGTCAGTTATTTAATTTTTAATCTCCTAAACTTGAATTTGTCCGATTAAGGATGGTTTTTTCGATTTAAAAAAATTTTAGAGGGTGAGGGAGCATTTCTGGCTTTGTTTCAACATTGCTGGAGTAAAAATATCTGGTTATAAAATTTGTCAAACAGTTATTTTGTTGTTTTGTCTCCTAAATTTGATTCTTCAGATTAGGGGTAGTTTTTTCGATTTAAACAAATTCAGAGGGTGATGGATCAATGCTGGCTTTATTTTTTTGAGTTAGTAGAGCAAAACTACATACATGTAAGGTTCTGTTTTTAAAAAAAGCCGGTAATATAATATTTGTTTACTTTTTAATTTTGAATTTTTCTATTTAAGGGTGGTTTTTCGATTTAAAAAAAATTAAGAGGGTGAGGGAGCATTTCTGGCTTTGTTTCTGCATTGCTGGAGTAAAAATATCTAGTTATAAAATTTGTCAATCAGTTATTTTATGGTTTTATCTCCTGAATTTGGTTCTTCAGATTAGGTGTAGTTTTTTCGATTAAAAAAATTCAGGGGGTGCTGAATCAGTGCTGGCTTTGTTTTTGAGTTAGTGGAGCAAAGTTTCGTAGATGTAAAATTCGGTTTTTTTAAAAAATAATTTGAATTTTTTTTATCTCCGAAGTGTGAATTTGTCCGTTTAAGGGTGGTTTTGGTCGATTTAAAAAAAACTGAGGGTGATGGAGCAATTCTGAGCTCAGATTCGGTTTCAGCGACCCAAAATACTATAGGAAATATATTTCTAGTTCAAGAAACAGACAACTTTTTTTTTGTGTGCCTGTGTAATTAGACGTGTTACTAATGTAACTAATTAAATTTAATTTTACTAGGTAATTATTTATTTATATAAAAATAAGAATTTTATAATTTTAATTTTTTTTTATAAGAAGTTTTATGTAGTTTGTGACTGATTAATTTTTTTTAATTTTGTTTAATAAAGTGGCCTGACGATGGTGTCAAACCAAGACACCGAAACGTTGCCAAACAAGTGATTTGTTGTTTTTTTCTCACTGCCAATAATAGAAAAAACTCAATTTCTAATACCAAATTATGAAAGGAAAAAGTATTTAATATTACTCATATTTTTCTGTTTTTGAAAAAACTAAAATTTTTGAAAATCCATGCGAGAGATTCTTAAGGATCATTAAAAAGCGTGGAAAGAAATTGTAGATAAAAAATAGTCAAAATTGTGAAAGAAAATATATATTTAAAATGTTAATTTTTTTAAGACATTAATTTTTAAAGTGGTAAAAAATTAAATCTTATTTTTTTACCATCCTGTATGTTTTTAGATCCCAAATGATGCAAGAAAAAAATATAGCTTCCTACGATCATTAAAATTTAAAGGATTCAAAATAAAGGTCGTGAATCCCCCTAAATGGTCTCTTAAGGTGTTAGAAATAATATCCCATTAATTTTTAGTCGAAAAAAATTGAACTATTTAAAAAAAATTTTTTCGACAGAAATATACATTGCATAGTAAGAAAATTTAATATGATCAAAAAGTGAATTCAGGAAGCGCAGATAATTTTACAAATCACTAGTCGGAAGTTTTTCAGGTCGGCAATTACAAATAAAATGTCAGTTTTCAAAATGTTAAAATAGCGGTTCCAATATGGCGGACAAAAATATTAAAAATTAGACGGAATTTAACGGATTTGTTGCTAGGGGGTTTTTCATTAAAATAGACATTATTGTTGTAGAAACATGTTTAATAGCTTCCTCCAGAGGAAGCAAAACGTTGAAGTGACGATTGTAGGATACGACATTTTATATTTTGAAAATCTGACGTCATATTCGTAGTAAGCAATCCCAAAAATCGCCGAGTAACAAGTTTCAAGCAAAACTGCACATTTTTAAAAAAATTTACGCTATATTGGATCCGCCATTTTGAATTTTAAAGGAAAAATGAAAAACTAACATCATATTTGTAATCAGCGACCCCGAAAATCCCCTAGCAACATGTTTCATGTAAATCCGTTAAATTTTTTATTTTGTCGTCCGCTATATTGGATTTGCCATTTTGAATTTTTAAAAATTGAAATCGGATTCGTAATCAACGCCCCCGAAAACCCCTGAGTAGTAATTTTCGTAAGCATAGTTCAACGTTTTAAAGTTTTAACTTATGTTTTTATGACTGCAAACTTTAAACTCGTTTTTCTCGAATCTAGATTTTTTAAAATGGACGGAAGGATTACTACCACAGTTTTTAATGGATTTATTTGAAATTCAGAGTGTATTTTCAGGACACTATCCTTGGGGAAGTATGTAGGATTTTTTAAATTAGTTGATGTGTTGTACAGCTATTTTTTGAGTGAATTGTCTTTGAAAAATGAAATTTTGACAAAAATCGATATTTTTGAAATATATCCTACGTAGTTCTGTAGCAAATAACATCTTCTTTCACAATTCGTTTGAATTTTTTATCTAGGTACTCATGGAAAGTAGAATTACTCATGGAAATTTAAAATAAATTATTGAAATAGACTCTAATTTTTAGTTGCTCTGGATGATGTTACCCCTTAAAGGGAGAATTGTAGACAAAACATTAGTTTTTTCCACAATAAGTCAGTTCTCGATATTTATTATAAATTGTAGTTGTTAAACATTATTCAATGGCAATAAAATTAACGCTTTTAATATCTTACAGTTTCCTGAGAGATTGTAATTTACTAAGCGGAAGTCATAGGAAAAGGAGAATATTAAATTGTTAATGTCATTTAAGACATTTCAACTTTATCAACACAACAATGGTCCAACCGATTATTAATCCACGACAACTTGAGAGTTCACCCTCTACTACTGCTACTTTAAAAAGGAAATATTATAAACCAAATACATTGACAAGATCTCTTTAGAGTGTGTTTTATTTTTCAAGGTACTCTTTGATGTCGATTGGTGGAACGTTATTGGAAATCAGTTCTTTTCAATGTTGGCTATTTTTTGATACACCAGATTCACTTTGCGTGATCGATTCATCATTTCATATAAACATATGCAGATATATTGTATTTGTATTCGAGTAGTAACTTCGGCACTCATCTATTGAATGTATCGGAAGTTGCATCGAATACAGGAAAAGACGACACACCAGACTGCACCTGAATTGCATTTTATATTGAAGCGAAAAAAGAAGGGTAAGGGAAATATAAATACATACGTGAATCTTTATACAAAATGCCTTAACAATCAAGAAAATGATTGTTGTGCATTCTTTAGAAAATACAGCAACAATATATCAAATACTTGAAACTACACAGGCACACAAAAAATAAAAAGTTGTTTGGCCGAGACACTACACTAGTCTATTTTCATGTATTTTTTCACGCTGAATCCGAATCCGAAGTCAGAATTATCAGATTGGCTCTTATTTTTGAGATAAACTCAAAAACTGCTCAGAAAGAAAAATATAATCAAAAAGTTAAAAAATTTTTGAATGTCACTGCGATAGTGTAATTCCATGTATTTTTTGTCGCTGAATCCAAATCCAAAGTCAGAATTTTTAGATTCGCTCAAATTTTTGAGATAATTGCAAAAAAACACAAATAACAAAAAACTCAAAATACTCAAAATCAGTTTTTTGGAATTATCTTCAAAATTTAAGCCAATCTGTCAATTCTGACTTCGAATTCGGAATCAGCGTGAAAAAATACATGAAAATGCACTATCGTAGTGTTTCGGCAAAAAAATTATCTGTGCCCCTAATTCAGAATTTTTATCAGTTTTTGGCAATTTTAGCTAAAAGAAATTTTTTTTTGCCGAAACATTACGTTAGTGCATTTTCATGTATTTTTTTACGCTGAATCCGAATTCGAAGTCAGAATTGACAGATTGGCTCAAATTTTGAAGATAATTCCAAAAAACTGATTTTGAGTATTTTGAGTTTTTTGTTATTTGTGTTTTTTTGCAATTATCTCAAAAATTTGAGCGAATCTAACAATTCTGACTTTGGATTCGGATTCAGCGACAAAAAATACATGGAATTACACTATCGCAGTGACATTCAAAAATTTTTCAACTTTTTGATTATATTTTTCTTTCTGAGCAGTTTTTTGAGTTTATCTCAAAAATAAGAGCCATTCTGATAATTCTGACTTCGGATTCGGATTCAGCGTGAAAAAATACATGAAAATAGACTAGTGTAGTGTCTCGGCCAAACAACTTTTTATTTTTTGTGTGCCTGTGCTATCAAATAAAAACACCTACATCATAAATGTCTTTCTTAATTTTAGTTTTAATAATTTTGATGAAAAGTTATTTTACTTACAAATAAAAGCACAGATTTGTCAATTAGCGAAAAATATGCATATATGGGAGATTCAAGGTGAGGTGATCAAAGTACAATAAATTTTTTCTCCGATTACGCTTAAACTTGAGGCATTTGTAGTACTCCTAGATGTTAATTTTTGGCAAAAATATTTTTTCATGTGGTCCAATATTTTTCGAGGGGGAGGGGGTGAAAGTTTTAGGGTTTTTGGTACACCCCATGTTTTAATAATTTATCTTTCTTAAATATGTCCAAATAAAATTTTTTTATTAATATCAGTTTCGAAAGTTTTTTTGATGTTCTTTCGGTTGATTTTATTTTTTATAAATCGAAAGCTGAGATTTTTTCTTATAAAAATACGTGGATGAAAAAATAGGACAATAATGTTTAAAAATTGATAATTAAAATTTTTTCCTTTTTTTATTTACTATTTTTAATCATTTTTTACTATTTTTCAATATTGAAACATTCTTGTCCAATTTTTTCAACTATATACTTTTGTAGGAAAAAACCTCAGCTTTAGATTAAAAAAATAAATAATCGTACCTTTCACTCAGAAAAAGTCAAATATATTTTAAAGTTTCATTTTTTTTCAAAAATGCATATTACTAATCGAAAGAGCATCAAAAAAGCTTTCAAAACTGATATTAATAAAAAAAAATTATTTTGATATTTAAGAGAAATAAAATAATTAGCAGAAAATAGCCATTTTTTCCCATTTGATCACTTCACGTGAAATTCCCCACATAGGTATATCAATAGAGTGATTTAATAAAAATAAGTAAATAAACATCTCTTAAAACTTTTTTTTACATAGATTTATTAATTAATTGAAAAAATTATGCTTTTCTAATTAAAAGTAATAAATAAATTTGATCAAAAAAGCAAATTTTAAATAAATCTTTAAAAGTATCCATCATAATTTTTTTTTACAAATCAAAAATTTAAGAAAGTAAAAAAAATATCAGTTTATAGCTCACTGAGGAGCTACCTATCATTTCTGACACAATTTTTGTAAAAAATTGCCTACATAAATCAAATTGCGATGCACCATTTGGTATCGAAAATTACATTTGATAATGGGAACGGAGCCAAGTTTATCTTTTAGTTCTTTTTTAATTCTTTCCATATTCAAATTTTTTATAGTTGCTCAATAACCAATTTCTTTTACAAAAAAATTGAAACAGGAGTTTTTTTTATATTTAATTGATATTTAACTTTAATAGAATAAAATATATTCCACACAACACGCGGCCAAGTACAAAGCTGTGTAGGTTCAAAATTATATTTTTCAACTGAATAAAAGCGGTGTCCAGGCCATTAATATTATTAAATTTACTTTAAATAAAACAATGCTCAGTATTATCTAAAGAGGGTAAAATGGGTGAGCCCTAAAAATTAATGCCAAAGAATGTCGACTGAAAGAAATGTATTTTCACAAGTAATTACTTACTGTTAATGATATTCACTCTATCGGACACCCGAAATGGACAATTTCATCGAATCACATTTACTTTAAAATATTGATGTAATTAGTCGAAACTTATAATTTTAAAGAAACATAAAAAACGTGGTTTCAAAACTACATTCAATCCAAAAGTGATCATGATACGACTTTCGTTTTGTGGCCGATCACGCAGGCGTCATTACCATGACAACGCCAGGATCGTATTTCGATAATTAGTCAGAGTGATACATGTCACTGATAGGGGTGACTAGAATTCATGAAGATAGTCAAATTTGCTTAGTCTTCATGAATTTCTTGTCCTTGGCTGAGTCATGGTTAACGGGTCTGCTACGCTTTCCCAACCAAACTCCACCGCCGCGCCTCTCTCCTATTTCCCGCTTTTCTTTCCCACTCTCCACGCGCCAGGCCCTTTGCTGTCAACGCGTTACTTCTTTAAACCTCCTGCTCGCTGGATACTTTTCCGAGCGGAGGTTTTAGTTAATTTGTTTATAAAAAAGGTTATGTTCGAGGTTTAATGTTTTTACATTCTCATCATAATGAGAAAGTATTACATTTGACCGATTTTGACCAATATCTAATTCTTGTGAATCTCCACGTTTCAAGACATCCTGATGCCAAAAAAATAGGTTTTAAACAAATGTTTGTCTGTATGTATGTATGTATGTATGTATGTATGTATGTATGTATGTATGTATGTATGTATGTATGTATGTATGTATGTATGTATGTATGTATGTATGTATGTATGTATGTATGTATGTATGTATGTATGTATGTATGTATGTATGTATGTATGTATGTATGTATGTATGTATGTATGTATGTATGTATGTATGTATGTATGTATGTATGTATGTATGTATGTATGTATGTATGTATGTATGTATGTATGTATGTATGTATGTATGTATGTATGTATGTATGTATGTATGTATGTATGTATGTATGTATGTATGTATGTATGTATGTATGTATGTATGTATGTATGTATGTATGTATGTATGTATGTATGTATGTATGTATGTATGTATGTATGTATGTATGTATGTATGTATGTATGTATGTATGTATGTATGTATGTATGTATGTATGTATGTATGTATGTATGTATGTATGTATGTATGTATGTATGTATGTATGTATGTATGTATGTATGTATGTATGTATGTATGTATGTATGTATGTATGTATGTATGTATGTATGTATGTATGTATGTATGTATGTATGTATGTATGTATGTATGTATGTATGTATGTATGTATGTATGTATGTATGTATGTATGTATGTATGTATGTATGTATGTATGTATGTATGTATGTATGTATGTATGTATGTATGTATGTATGTATGTATGTATGTATGTATGTATGTATGTATGTATGTATGTATGTATGTATGTATGTATGTATGTATGTATGTATGTATGTATGTATGTATGTATGTATGTATGTATGTATGTATGTATGTATGTATGTATGTATGTATGTATGTATGTATGTATGTATGTATGTATGTATGTATGTATGTATGTATGTATGTATGTATGTATGTATGTATGTATGTATGTATGTATGTATGTATGTATGTATGTATGTATGTATGTATGTATGTATGTATGTATGTATGTATGTATGTATGTATGTATGTATGTATGTATGTATGTATGTATGTACACTTTAAGTGTACCAAAATCTCGCCTGAGTTCGTTGGCCAGATGATTTCATCAAAAATCAACAAAATTATTCAAATTTTGAGTTTTTAAAAATTTCAAAAATTCGAATTTTTCAAAAAAAAATTTTTTTTAATTTTTTTTCGAAAATTACGACTAAAAATAAACACTTTTTTCTTTTGGCAATTTTTAATAGCGATTAAAAAAAAAAAGTTATACCACTTTTTTAAAAAAAGACAAAAAATGACAAAAACCCATGAAAAATGGGTAAAATGCAGAGCAAAATCACTTTATTTTGAAAAAATGTGTTTAAATATGTATTATTTCTCTTTAAACCACCTTCAATTAACATAAATTAAAGTAACTTATTCATAATTTTCAAAACATTTAAATATTTTTGACTTTTTTTGAATTTTTTTAATTAAAAATTTGTTTTTACATTCTCATCATAATGAGAAAGTATTACATTTGCCCGATTTTGACCAATATCTAATTCTTGTGAATCTCCACGTTTCAAGACATCCTGATGCCAAAAAAATAGGTTTTAAACAAATGTTTGTCTGTATGTATGTATGTATGTATGTATGTATGTATGTATGTATGTATGTATGTATGTATGTATGTATGTATGTATGTATGTATGTATGTCTGTAGACAAAAAAGTTGTCTCGACGATAACTTGAGTAAATTTTAATTAATCGACCTCAAATTTGGTATACACTTTAAGTTCACCAAAATTTCGCCTGAGTTCGTTGGGCAGACAATTTCGTCAAAAAACAACAAAATTATTCAAATTTTTAATTTTCAAAAATTTTTATTTTTCAAAAAAAAAATTTTTTCATTTTTTTTTTTTGAAAAATATGAGTAAAATGAAACACTTTTTTATTTTATCATTTTTTGATTGGAGTGAAAACAAGAAAGTTACTCATTTTTTTATAATTTTTAATTTTCAAAAATTTTCATTTTTCAAAAAAAAAGTTTTTTTCAATTTTTTTTTGAAAAATGTGAGTCAAATGAAACACTTTCTTCCTTTAGCATTTTTTGATTCGAGTGAAAACAAGAAAGTTACTCATTTTTCTTAAAAAATGACAAACAAAAAGGGATGAAAAATGGGTAAAATGCAGGGCAAAATTACTTTATTTTGAAAAAGTATGTGCGACTATGTATTGTTTCTTTTTAAGCCACCTTAAATTAACATAAATTAAAGTAACTTACTCATAAAATACCAAAATTTTTGTTTCGTTTTGTTTTTTTTATAAGTCAACCATTGCTATCCATTTCCAAAAATTGCAATTTTTTTCATAATGTTTCTTATTAGTTCATGTTGCACTGTTTTTACTAGAATATCGTAAGTTTTCGATTGCTAACTTTTGAATTTAGTGAACTTCTTTTATTTTTAGCCCTTTTTTTTATCTAACCCCTTGACAGTCCATGGCTCATATATATCCCAATAAAAAGACGTTCCATTTTTGTGATTTTGAACGTATTTGTACACCTTTGAAGAAAATAGTAAATCTTTTTCTATTTAAGTATCAATGAGTACACTGTTGTTTTCGAGGTCCCTGAATTCGAATTTGCGGTTAGATTTAAAAAATCCAAAATGGCTGGCCCATCATAACGGAATAATTTGACATTGATTCGATTATTTTAAAATTCGGTTATTTTACTCATTAATTTTTTACGTCCCAGTTTTAACCTATTTTGCCACCTTTTCTTTTAGCAACTTTCATCTCTAGATTTAAAGTTTTTGAAGCAGTATTCCTAAAACATTTTTTCCACTATAACGAAAGCATTGTGAAGTGAAACAAAAATAATAAGTGTTGCAGGCGAAATTATAAAGAATTATGAATTAACTAAGTATAAACATTGATATTTTTTAAGAGAAAATTCATTTTTCAACAATCTTTTTAACAAATTTAAATAAATCTTTCTACTCCTTGGTGTGTAGGTCGCTCATTACGATTCTGAAGTCAGTTTTTTAAAATTCAAAATGGCGTATTGGAACATTTTTGACACCATATTTTTAGCATTTAAAGGTATTCTGAAGGGATAAGATTTGAAACATTATAAAAACTGAACAAAAATTCTAAAAAAATCTTTTTTTTAATGCTTGTAAATTGTTTATTTAAAAATTTTCGGTTCTTTTAGTAAACTATTTGAGAGAGCCTCAAATTACCTGTAAAAATTTCGTTAATAGGTTAATGCATGCCTCTTTTTCCTATTGTATGTTTCTAATTTTCGAGCGTGAAACGCGAGTGCCGTGATGAGAATGTTATCCTTAAAGTCAAAGTACTTTAAGAAAATGAAATTTAATTTATAAAAACCAAAAATTTCACTTATATAAATTGTACAAAAAAATTTTTATGAATAAAAAGATGAGAGCAAAACCTCATATAATAAATTTGTTGCTTTAAAAAATGCTTTTACTTTAAAGTTCTTTTTTTTTAGTGTTTTTAAATTTTCAGTGCGATTCCAGGTGAGATTTTGACTTTTTCGGAGTAGGTTAACCGATTGCAATGAAACTTTGGAATTTTGTTATATATAGTAAGACTAATCTTGAACGTAAATTGCAGCTTAAAATATGTGCTATATCTTCCGTTCTAACAATCGGATTGAGGTCTACTTTTTTTAAAATGTCAAGGAAAATGAGAGGAATAAATCTCTTTCAGAACAATTTTTTATAATTTTACAACTAAAAAAATTATTAAATAATAATTGAATAAATTTCACGCGACAATCTAAAATTCAATCACTCAAACGCTAAAATGATCTTACCTGTGTTTTCTTTAATGTTCCAAAGGAACATTAACGACATTGCGCACGCAGCATTCTCACGTAGCCAATTTAGTCCACGAATCACGTCAGCTAGTTATAGGAGAATGCTGCGTGCGCAATGACGTCTGCACGTCAACTAGTAGAAATCGCAATTGTTTATACACGTAAATTATTAAAATTAAATAAGTTAAACTCGCATTTTTTGTTATTATTGCAAATCTCGTAAACTAACAAATATTTTAAGCTGAAATTTACGTTAAAGATTAGTCTTACTATATATAACAAAATTCCAAAGTTTCATTGCAATCGGTTAACCTACTCCGAAAAAGTCAAAATCTCACCTGGAATCGCACTTCAATTAATTTTTTCTTTTACTCAATTGAAATTAGCTCAAAGCGGAATATCTTATTTTAGTAAATAATTTGGTTTGTCGATTTTCGTTAATTCCAAAGACCTGGCCAATCCACGGCGCAATATTAAGGAACTAAGTTTGAACAGCTACAGTGCCGTCATTCTTCAGTGCCTGATAAAAAATTTATTCTAATACCTTTAAACCTTACCTATTTCTGTAATTTAATTTAACGCATTTTAATAAAGACTATGAGTTGTTTCTAATAAATTTTTCAAAACAAGTCGATTATATGAACATCCACTTTTAAAATAACTACTTTTTTACTTATTTTAACTCTGTGTGTAATTAATTTTATTCTTTTTAATAAAATAAATAAAAATAATTTCTTTCTTCTTGACATTTTACTTCAAAATTAATTAAATCAACTACAAAGTCTAAAACAACTACAAAATCTCATTCTACCAAATAGATTCTTGGGTCATTCAACTACTTTCTGGTAGTACAATTAATACAATTTTTAAATTTAATAGGAAAATTTTTGTATTACAGAGTGTAGTTAAAAAGTAATTAATGCTAATAGGTTTTGAATTGTAATAAACAAACAAAACGCGCGAAGCTCGTAATAATATCGGACCGCGAAGCGGGACGATTATACTTCGCGCGCCCCGGGGCGCGCTCAAACTAGCGAGCGAAGCGAGCCCCTACGCGCAAAGCGCGTGATGAGAATGTGGCCGCCCCCGCAGGGGGCTGCCAGATTTTTTAATCTATATATATATATATATATATATATATATATATATATGAATTATAACTTATAATTTATTATAAATAATAATTATATTGTAATAGTTTGTAATTAACCAATTAATAATTATAATTGTTATTAAAATTATTTGTAATTTTATTGATTGTTAATTATAAATATTATTGTTATAATGATTTATAATTTATTTATAATTTATAATGTTAGATATATATATACAGGGTGATTTTTATGTTCCGGAGCCCCAAAATATCTTGAAAGGAAATAGTTTTTGAGAAAAATGTTGTATACAAAAGTTGTCAGGTTGAAAAAAATCTATTAAATTGTATAATTAAAAAACGGGCCCAGGGCCTTATGTGGGCCCTACAGACAAAAAAGTAAATTTTTTAAATGGAACCAAGTATTTTCAAACTCAGATTCTTGTAGCCAGTGATTTCCTCCTTTCAGACATGTGGTAACTTGTGGGCCCAAAGTTAAATTTGGGCCCAAAATTCGATTTTTTGTGGTTTTATAGGTGATTTTAGTGTAACATAGTTCCAAGGGGTTTTCCGGGGTTAAGGAAAATTATGAAACTTCTTATTTTAGACTTACTTAGCCTGCTAATTGTTAATTCAATGTTACTTTTATTGCTGTTAATTTAGTATCATAGAACTTGGGATAAAATAATTAACAGATTTTTTCAAATTTTAATATCTAGGGGTTTATAAGGCCCAAAATTAGATTTTCTTTGGTTTTAAAAGTGATTTTAGTGTGACTTAGTTCTAAGGGGTTTTTGGGGTCCCTGATTACGAATCTGAAATCAGTTTTAAAAAATTTTTAATAACGGACCCAGAATGACTGATTAAATATGTAAAAAATGAAGGAAAATAATGAAACTTCTTATTTTAGACTTATTTAGCCTTCTAATTATGAATTCAATTTTACTTTTATTGCTTTTAATTTAGTATCATAAACCTTGGGGTAAAAAATTAGATTTTTACAAATTTTAAATTTAGGGGCTTATAAGGCCGAAAACTAGATTTTCAGTGGTTTTAAAAGTTATTTTAGTGTGACTTAGTTCCAAGGGGTTTTCGTGGTCCATGATTACGAATCTGAAATCAGTTTTTAAAAATTTTAAAAAGCGGATTCAAAACTACTGATTAAAAATTATAAAAATTAAGGGAAATTATGAAACTTATTTTCAACTTATTTAAGGGGACTTTCTGGTTTAGAATTTCAAAAAAATCAATTTTTTTGCTTGAAAATTTTTCTTAATATCATAAAGTTACTGTCTTAAAACGTTTTTTAAAAAATATTTAAAAAAACAAAAGGTGTAATCAAATATTGTTTGATAGTCCTGGCTCAATGCATTATGTTATGAAACTTTAAACGCGTTTTTCTCGAAAACACATTTTTCAAACTGGTGCACGGCTTTTCTCGAAATCTACTGAACTGTTTTAAAAAAACCAAAAACCATGCGATTCCTTAGTTAAAAAACAAGAGAATAAACTTTTAAAATTTCATATTTCTACCCCCCTGTTTTTTATACGGGAGTACATGGCGGTATACGGCGTTTTTTTGAATTTTTAAGAAAAATGTTAAAAAAAATAAAAAAATCTTTTAAAAAATCGTTTTTTAGGTTTATTGTCTAGAATAAACCCTTATGAAGAGATTGTCGTTTGAAATTAGAATTTATATTACTGGTTCTCTGCAATCACGCGCACCAAAAAAAGGCACCTTTTAGAAGACTCCACCTACAGCTAAGAAATTGAACTAAAAACACTGAAAATTTTTTTTTTAAGTTTCTCTATGTAATGTGCAACAATGTCCAAAAAATTTTGGCATTTTATTTAATACTTTCCTTACAATAAAATTTTTAAAACGTGTCTTTTTTAAATTCTAAATCAGAAAGTTCCCTTAAACTAAAATAACTCTTTAAACCACAGAAGATTCAATTTTGGAACCCATAAGCCCCAAAAATTTAAAATTGAAAAATAAACCAATCTTCCTTTTTGCCCCCAAAGGATAGTAAATTTAGAGCTGTGTAAAAGTAACATTAAGTTAACACGTAAAATGCTAAATAGGTCTAAAATAATAAATTTCATAATTTTCCTTAATTTATTTTATTTTTAATCAGTCATTTTGGGTCTGCTATTTTGAATTTTTAAAAACTGATTTTAGATTCGTAATCAAGAAGCCCGAAACCCCATCGGAACTAAGTTACACTAAAATGAATTTAAAACGTAATCAGGGAACCCAAAAACACCTTAAAACTAATTCACAGTAAAATCCCCTTTAAAACCACAAAAAAATGGAATTTTGGGCCTTATAAGCCCCTAAATTTAAAATTTGTAAAAATCTAATTTTTTACCCCAAGGTTTATAATACTAAATTAACAAGTAGGGGGTCCTTTATGTTTATTTCATAATCATTATGCTTCCTCATTGTGTGAAGCAAAAAATTCGCTTCCTCTTGAAGGAAGTAATGAATTTGTCCAATTCAATTGATTGATTTAAAAACTTTCGAATTAAAAATGTTTTAAATTAATTAAATTTTTTGAAAAATAAAGAAAATTTTAATTAATTTTGAGTGTAAAATAAACTTTATATATACGAATCGATTCGTTTTAATGCAAGGAATACAATTATTTTATTCATCAACTTGAATTTAAAAAAAACACAAAATTTTTTAGCTAAAATATGAATTTTCGATTTTTCAATTTTTATTAATTCTCAAATTTTAAATCAAATCTATACTTTATATATAGGTACCAACCAATTCGTTTCAATGCAGGGAATAAAATTATTTCATATATAAACATGAATTTAAATAAACACATCATTTTTTAGCTAAAATGAGAATTTTTGATTTTTTAACTTTCTTTAATTCTTTAAATTTCAATCAAATCTATACTTTATATATAACAATTGATTCATCTTGACATAAAGAAGACGATTATATTATATATTACCTTAAATTTTTCGATTTAAAAATTTTTTCAATTAAAAAAAATTTTTTGGAAAAAAGACGATAAAATTTTTTTTTTTTGGGTATTTTTAAAAATCCTCTCGTCATTTTTAAGAGATTAATGTGTTAAATAAGCCTACCAAATTTTATCCAAATTCATTAAAACCTGTTAAAGATATCGTGTTCACAAAAACGATCCCCACACACACATACACACACATACATCCGGACAATTGATCAGGATCTCATATAACATGTTTCTATATAGAGGAAAATTTGTTTTCACCATTTTTAAAAAGTTTATAAACGAAAGGACCACATAGCTTCCTCCACGATGAAGCAAAAGCAATAAATGTAACATTGAATTAACAATTAGAAGGGTAAATAAGTCTAAAATAAATAAATTTAAATAAATTTTTTTTTTAATTTTATTTATTTTAATTTAAATAAATTTTTTTCATTTTTAATCATTCATTTTGTGTCCGTTATTAAAAATTTTTAAAAACCGATTTCAGATTCGTAATCAGGGACCCCGAAAACTCCTTGGCACTAATTCACACTAAAATCACCTTGAAAACCACAAAAAATCGAACTTTGTTGTTTAAAAATGAGTTTTAAAACAACTAAAAACAGAATTTTCAGCCTTATAAGCCACTAAACATTAATATTAGTAAAAATCTATCAATTTTTTTCCCTTAAAGTTTATGATACTAAATTAAAAACTAAAAGTAACATTGAATTAACAATTAGAAGGCTAAATAAGTTTAAAATAAGAAGTTTCATAATTTTCCTTAGTTTTATTAATTTTTATGTCATTTTTGGTCCGCTGTTTTGAATTTTTAAAAATCGATGTCAGATTCATAATTTGGGACCCCGAAAACCCTTCGAAACAAAGTCACACTAAAATTATTTTTAAAACCAAAGAAAATCTAATTTTGGGCCTTATAAGCCTCTAAATATTAAAATTTGTAAAAATCTAATTTTTTACCCCAAGGTTTATGATACTAAATTAAAAGCAATAAAAGTAAAATTGAATTCACAATTAGAAGGCTAAATAAGTCTAAAATAAGAAGTTTCATAATTTCCCTTAATTTTTTTCATTTTTAATTAGTCATTTTGGGTCCGCTATTGAAAATTTTAAAAAACTGATTTCAGATTCGTAATCAGGGACCACGAAAACCCCTTCCAAACTAAGTCACACTAAAATCACTTTTAAAACCAAAGAAAATCTAATTTTGGGCCTTATAAGCCCCTAAATATTAAAATTTGAAAAAATCTGTTAATTATTTTATCCCAAGTTCTATGATACTAAATTAACAGCAATAAAAGTAACATTGAATTAACAATTAGCAGGCTAAGTAAGTCTAAAATAAGAAGTTTCATAATTTTCCTTAACCCCGGAAAACCCCTTGGAACTATGTTACACTAAAATCACCTATAAAACCACAAAAAATCGAATTTTGGGCCCAAATTTAACTTTGGGCCTACAAGTTACCACATGTCTGAAAAGAGGAAATCACTGGCTACAAGAATCTGAGTTTGAAAATACTTGGTTCCATTTAAAAAATTTACTTTTTTGTCTGTAGGGCCCACATAAGGCCCTGGGCCCGTTTTTTAATTATACAATTTAATAGATTTTTTTCAACCTGACAACTTTTGTATACAACATTTTTCTCAAAAACTATTTCCTTTCAAGATATTTTGGGGCTCCGGAACATAAAAATCACCCTGTATATATATACACTACCGTCCGAAATTGTGCGAAATCTGCTTTTTCAACAACTATAAAACTGTTCAAATCTTCAAAAATATTAAAACTAAAACTTTTTCCTCTTTATTTTATTAAAGCTAATAAAATTCTGAAAGAAATGACACCTTGACGAAGAGAATATGTTAATTTTTCAATTATATATCTAAGAAAAACCCAATTTTCGATGTTTTTATTATTTTTTTTATTTCTCTGGCAAAAATTAATATTTTTAAACGTTCTTAGGCTCATTGAAATCGTATTTTGTTATGCAATTCAAATGATATAAAACAATTCATGTACACATTCTTCCCTAGCGTATGCAAACCGTGAAAGTTGGCTTATAAAATGTCAAAAAATTGTGATTAATATTTATATGACAAAAAATGATCAGTAAAATGTATAAATCATAAATTTACTTACATAAATCAGAGAAGTTTAGAATGATATATTTACTTCAGTTTTAAACATTATATTTTATTGTAGAATTAAATTTAAATTTTTTGACATTTTATGAGCCAACTTTCACGGTTTGCATACGCTAGGGAAGAATGTGTACATGAATTGTTTTATATAATTTGAATTGCATAACAAAATACGATTTCAATGAGCCTTAGAACGTTTAAAAATATTAATTTTTGCCAGAGAAATAAAAAAAATAGTAAAAACATTGAAAATTGGGTTTTTCTTAGATATATAATTGAAAAATTAACATATTCTCTTCGTCAAGGTGTCATTTCTTTCAGAATTTTATTAGCTTTAATAAAATAAAGAGGAAAAAGTTTTAGTTTTAATATTTTTGAAGATTTGAACAGTTTTATAGTTGTTGAAAAAGCAGAGTTCGCACAATTTCGGACGGTAGTATATATATATATATATGTGTGTGTATTACATTTAAGTTTTCAATTTAGTTCTTATTGTTTAACGCTACGAGCGCTGTTCTGTAGTAGATATGTAGTTATTATTTCACTCGCAGTCGAGATGACTTGCTAAGTGTATATAGGGTCTGAGTGTTAGAACACCAGTGTAGTTCTTCCTCGGGGTAGATTCCGGGAAGTGAAGTAGACTCACAGAAGGGCTCAATGATCAATGTAATTAACACCACATATTTATCCACATAATTATTTATTATAATAATACTAATGAGAATCGCCGTATCGAAATACAACCAGCCCGGTAGGCAGCGAGTACGCTTCTGACTAATTGTTTCCCACTCACACAATAAGTCTTATCTAATCTGTCATACACACACTCACACCTAGAAAAGGAGATAGAGGGGGGCCGTAGGCGGTACCCCCACACACTCCCCCCCCAGTGTAAACGATATAAAGAAAAGTCCTTTCGAAAATATTACATAATTTAAATAGAAAAAGAAAATATTAAATGTCTGATTTATTTTGTTCATTTGTACTGGCGATTCCCTTGTTTACGTTACTGTTAATTTCTTTTTATAAATATATAAAATTTCGTCGTGGATTATTGAATATTTATTGTACATTTAAAATTGACGACGTCGTAATGGAATTTATTGTTTTAACATAACATTTTCAGTTAAATAGTCAAATCTTATAATTTAATTATTTCAGTCGATTATTTTATTTTAAAATTATTATAATTAAATACATATATATATCACAGCATTTATATTATTATCAGGTGCACCTTTTAGAATATCTACGTAAATTTGTATTTGTTTAGTATTAAAGTCAAAAAGATTTCAGAAAATGCGAGGTGATCAATCTCGCATAATTTTCAAAAATTCTAAAACTCGTATTTTATTTATTATCGCTCTTGTCTACGCGAAATGTAACTCTTTTATAATTTTTGCATGCCCGGTGAGGCATTTGCCTCCGCTGCACCGCGGGGGCCCCGACTTTTCGTTTCGTTTTTTCAAAATTGAAGGTAAAATTTTTTCGCGAATATTATTTTCCTTCTTTTCTGGAGAATTTCGTTTTGCATTATTTTCGTCATTTGACAATTTGCTACCTCTAATATTGGATTTTTGTAAAGTTAAATTATTTTTGTCTCTTATCCCTCCTTCATTTGTCGCATTTCCTCGAATTTCTATTTTACAACGCGATTTTTCAGCCGGAATATTTTCCTCATCGAGAAGAAAATACGCAGGCCTAAGATTCTCGATTGAGACACGTTTTATTTTTCCGTTGCGACGGTTTCGGCTCTTATATCTTTCATCGGGACGGCTTCCGGCCATCGGGGAAATCTATCTATCATAGTTAGAAGGTAGGAAAATCCTTTGCTATTGGGGAGAGGCCCGACTATATCGATGTGTACTTTTTTGAAACGCGATCTCGGTGCGACAAATTGAGCGGGTTTTATGTGTGTGTGACGGTTAATTTTCGACGCCTGTCAATCTGCACAAGTTTTCGATCAATTGGCGATATCTTTATGCATTGATGGCCAGACAAATCTACGGGAAATTAACTTATCGGTTTCTTTAATTCCCGGGTGCGCCGGTGTGTGATAAATATCGTAAACCTGTTTCCGTAATGACAACGGAACATATGGACGATAAATATTGTCACGTACATCGCAAATAATAGGGATAGATTCTTTACCGAATTCAATGCATTTCAATCTTAAGCCAGTTTTTTTGCATTTCAACAATTCGTTTAGATCGCTATCTTTTTCTTGAGCTTCAAAAAGGTCTCTCAAATCAAACAACGTGGGAGTCAACACGGATTCAATGCGAGAAAGCGTATCGGCGACAAAATTCTTGACTCCCGAGATATGCTCAATCCACGTGGTAAATTGAGATATAAAAAGAATGACGCGTGTTGATTTTGTCTTTCTTTTGAGAGAACATATACACTAAGGGTTTGTGGGTTGGGTCAAAGTCAATTTACGCGAGAAAAAAGCTAAAGGCCTCCAACAGTTCCCCGAATATTGTTCCAGAACTGCACCAATGCCAATATTAGATGCATCTGTGACGAGGCGGACTATCGCATTCATTTTTGGGTGAACTAGGAGGGTGGCATTTGCCAAATCTTTTTTTACTTTCTCGAACGCGTTCTCAGACTCACTATCCCATGGAATTACTCTTTTATCGCGCTTTTTCGAATTATGCAAAAATTTTAATAAAGGGGCTTGCGTATGCGCGGCGTGTCTGAGACAGCGACGGTAAAAATTGGTCATTCCTAGAAAACGACGGAGATCGGTAACCGTTTTCGGTTTGGGGAAATTCAATATTGTTTCGACCTTTTGTTTAGTCGGTTTGATCCCGTGTTCATTAATCATATATCCCAGGAACTCCAATTCCCCCACACCGAATTCGCATTTTTCCAAATTCAGGCGCAACCGGTATTTTTTAAGACGTTCAAAAATTTCGCGTAAATGTTTCTCATGCTCGACGGCGTTTCTCGATGCAACTAGTATATCATCGATATACACAAAACAGTAATCCAATTCATCAAGGGTAAGATTGATGTATCTCTGGAACGTTTGGCCCGCGTTGCGGAGTCCAAACGTCATCCGAAGATACTCAAAAAGCCCGAAAGGTGTTATCACGGCTGTCTTTGGTATGTCCTCGGGATTAATGGGTATCTGATGGTAAGCCTTGTGTAAGTTGAGTTTCGTGAAAATTTTTTTTCCATATAAATTCGCCGAAAAATCGTGGATATGGGGCACTGGGTACCGGTCGGGTTCTGTCTTGGAATTTACTCGGCGATAATCGCCACAAATCCGCCACGTTCCGTTCTTTTTCTCCTTCATCAAAATTAGGGTGGCCCATGCAGCTTTCAAAGGGCGGCAAATTTTTGCTTTTGCCATACGACGAAATTGTTCTTTGGCGATTTTCAATTTAAACGACGCGCGCGCTGAGCAGCGGGGGGTCCGAAAGTCTTGATATGATGATAAACGCCGGTTATTGGAGTTGGGAATTCCTGTTGTACATTCGTTCATTCAGGGAATTCTTGTAGCAATTTACTGTACGGGTTATTGCTGTCAATTCGGCTAATTCCGGTGACAAAAGGCGTTTTTAATTCTCCGTGAATACTCATTTGAGTTTTTAAATCGACCAATCTGCAATATTTTAAATCTACCATTAAACCGAAGTGCGAGAGTAAATCTGCGCCTATTATGGGTCGTGGAATAGCCGCTACGCAGAAATTCCAGGAATATCCGCTCCTAAGACCTAAATTTAAATCTAATTGTTTTTCGCCAAAAGTCGCTATTTTAGTTTCATTTGCCGCAAATTGAAACTTATTTGTTTGTTTTCGACCCTCGAGATAGTCCACGGGTAAAATTGATACATCCGAACCGGTATCGATTAAAAAGATCCATTTGGATTTTCGGTCGAAAACATGGAGACGACGGGATCCTGCGCCACCACCGCTCGCCTCTACACGATGCTACACTGTAAAAAAAATTTCCTGTAAATTTACTACTTTTAAAGTAGTAACCAATATTACCTTCTTTTAAAGCAGTGATTTTACTTAATTAAATGTGGCAAATTGACTAGGTTATGTTCGTATTTTTACAAAAAACTGTAAAATTACAAATACGGTAGTAATTATGTCACATTGAAAGTAGGTAATATTTGGTACTACTCTGAAAGTAGTAAATTTACAGAAAATTACGAATGGGCTATTTTAAAAGTATTAAGTTTAAATCAGTTATTGTATATTTACTGCTTTGAAATAAGTTCAGTTACAGATTTTGGTAAATTTACAAGTTCAATCCGTAAAATAAGACAAAATTTTTTTTACAGTGTACCAAATCGCGCTCAACTTGTCCCGCACCTTCAGCATTTATTTCACGCGGGTTCTGATTTGCTACTCCTCCCGCTGCTGGAGCACGGTTGACCGGAATTTCATTGCGATTATTGTGCACCTCGCGGTTTGCCTGATCTCTCGTAATAACCATTTTTGTTATCGAATCAAAATAAAATTCTCGAAAATTAAAATTTAATTATTAATTAAAAAGAAATAATCTATTTATTCTCATTTACGAAAAAGAAGGATAATATAGAAATAAAATGAACGGTTGATATGAAGAAAATTAAAAACTGATAAGTCAGAGATAACCCGCGGTGCAGGCAGAACGTCGAAAAAGATTCAGTTATGAATTTCGAAATGTTTATTATGAACCCTTGTAAATATGAAAAACTGATCATTTTACTCCAAAATGCACCATATAATAATTTTTTACAATCATAAATAATTTTATTTTATAAAGTTTTCAAAAGTGCATCCTTAAAAAAATTTTCGGTAAATAATTTATTTCATTCATTCGTGGTGCGCGACCAGTAGTCAGGGAATAATATAATTCTGAGAGAGAAATTAAAATTAAGAAAATTTTGTTTTTGATTGTTAAGTGTAATGATATAATCGCTGTATGTATACAATTTCAAACAAGTGCTTTACAGTCGCATTCTAATCAATATGAGTCATCGGCTTTCACGCGGAAAATTTTATTGAATTAATTTCATGAAATAATATTCAAAAATATTCACGCATTTAATGCGACTGTTGTTTGAAATGTATTGAAGCTGATTACTGTTAAATAATAATTTTTTAAAAATAATTTATATTTAATTATGAAAAGATAAAATATTTTTATTTAATTCGGAAAATATCTAAATTGCCGAAATTGATTGTAAATAAAATTTGTTCCGATGATCACAACAATTAAGGCATACTGTGGGGATTCAAATACCAATCGCTTGATATCGAAACAAATCTATTATTAATTTCCAACCCGAAACAATTCATTCATTTATCCACACAAATATCATTTTAAATTTTAAACGTTCATTCAAAGAAAAGAAAAAAATTTTATTAACAATAAAAAACTTATTATGTTATATGATCTATTAAAATTGTTATTTTATCCTCAGAACTTTCCCGACCACTGGTCGCGCTAGGGTATTTTCTTTATCTAAGCATTTTGTTCAATATTTTGTTTTTAAAATTTTAATTGAAAAAGAAAAAAACTGGACCGCCAAAACATATATGATGATTTTCTCAGGAAAACGGATGATAAAAATTGTTGACGATCAGTAACCTGCTACCTCCTTGAAAATGACTGGTTGGCTCGACAAAAGACTGCTTGCTCGTCAAAAAGGCTGCTTGGCTCATCGGAACCTCGGACCTCGTGGTAGCCGGAATTCACTTCCGGTGGTACTCCCACGGCGTCCCCGGAACAATTTGTTTAAACAATTTTCTCTCATTTATTGTTTGAGAAAAATTGTTGCTGCCTCCATTCCCTGGACTTTTGCTCAACCAGGTCGCTGATTGTTTAAAACTTTTTCGGTCAAAATGGCGATAATTAAAATTCACTGACACGTGGTGTGTGGAAAGAATGCACTTTTCATTACAGATTTTTCAAAACTTTTTGAGGTGAAATGTTCACTTGATTTTTGTGCATCACAATTGGATGTTGTGATGCATTTTAATTAGCTGATCGCTGAGATTTTTACTGATGAATAATTTGCTATGCGGCCAATGATCCTCCCAAGAGAAAAATGTGCTCGATCGGGGACACCAGTGTAGTTCTTCCTCGGGGTAGATTCCGGGAAGTGAAGTAGACTCACAGAAGGGCTCAATGATCAATGTAATTAACACCACATATTTATCCACATAATTATTTATTATAATAAAACTAATGAGAATCGCCGTATCGAAATACAACCAGCCCGGTAGGCAGCGAGTACACTTCTGACTAATTATTTCCCACTCACACAATAAGTCTTATCTAATCTGTCATACACACACTCACACCTGGAAAAGGAGATAGAGGGGGGCCATAGGCGGTACCCCCACAATAAAGTCTGAGTGTTAGAACACCAGCCAGCAGAGGTTTGCCGCCTAGCGGCGTGTAGGTCTCTTGCGTACTTTCAAAATAAAGGTTCTTTCAACTGAACCTTTCTACTTTTCTTTCACCCTACTACCGTAGGCCTACTAATCAATTTCTATTTTCAGGCCCCAACCCTCTTTTACACTGTCACTGACGTAAACGTACGGAGAGTCTCTCTTAACGAGCGTGCATGTTATGTGCAGAGCCTCTGGCCCACCTATCCGATACGGGGAGTCACTCTTTACGAGTCGGATTACGGTACGGGCCCAGAGAACGCGCATACCCGCCTAACGATACGGGAGTCACTCTTAGCGAGTCGTTAGGCTACGGGTTAATCCTCCAGCAACATTCACCAGGCAATCCGTAAATACGGAAAGCTACGCTACTCATCGTCGTCATCACGTGACGTGACCACCAGGTGCCGCCTCACTAACGTAAACGTACGGAGAGTCACTCTTATCGAGCGTTTACGTTTCGTGAAGAGCCGCAAAGCGTTTACGGCCGACCTACACCGATACGGGGAGTCACTTTTTACGAGTCGGTTATGGTACGGATGCTGGAACCGCCAGGTGACGTCACCTCACACGCTCTCGTTTCACTCCATGCGACAGAGAGAGAGAGAGAGAGAGAGAGCACTTCACGTGATGTCACTCTCTCTTACTTTAATACAACACAAACTCTTTCGCGCCTGCACAAACGTAATTTTAGTAATTTGTTTACGTTTTTTCCCACCTTTGAGCCTTTTACCCCTTGTGACTGGTATCAAGACGTTTAATAAAAAATTATTTATCCTATCTTAAAAACGAGACGTGTAAATGTCTAACTTCAAGTGTAGACACCTATCCTTATTGGTTGAATTCAAAATTATGAATTGTGATTGGTCAAAACTGACAACCTACTTTCATCAGATACTTGCAGCTAACTTCAAGTGTAGACATCTTTTTTTATTAATTATTTTGCACATTCTTCTTAATTTTGATTGGTTAATTTTTCTAATTTGAAAATAAAATTTAATATTTTTTAAAAAATAAATATTTTGCATGAAGCATTAAATAACATAAAGCTAACATTTTGTAAGTAAATATTTTACAAATAAAGATGTAAATCCATTAAAAATATAAATAAACTTATAAATTGGTGCGATTCGCTTTCATCAATGTTGGGTAGCTATCTTGATTTCAATATTTTCTTTAATGTGTGCTTTCACTATTGTTTTTTCATATCATGTTGGTTCAATTATAGTTTCCAGGTTATATAACCACGAAAAATAAAAAGAAATAAATTTATACAACATAGGCATAAATTATATTTTTTGAAGGTTATTTGTATTTAAATAA
Source organism: Leptopilina boulardi (assembly GCF_019393585.1). Lineage (NCBI taxonomy): Eukaryota > Metazoa > Arthropoda > Insecta > Hymenoptera > Figitidae > Leptopilina > Leptopilina boulardi. The sequence continues at coordinate 3,270,995 of NW_026137899.1, read as the reverse complement.
CATTATTTTTAATTGAAACATTTGTAGAAATGAAGGTGACAGGCTTCGCACTCTTCGACTAAAAGCTACTATTTGCTACTTTTTTGATGGTTGGCTACTTTTTGGCTACTTTTTTCAACCTTAGGCTACTAAAAGCTACTTTTTCACTATTTAGACAACTTTTTGTTACTTTTTTGCTGACTAATGAGTTCAAAACCTATATATGGTTTTAAGTAATTTTAAATAGCACACAAAAATTGGATCTATAAAGTGCTGAATATCTTGCAGTTACTTTAACCCATTTAAATTTATGAAAAACTGTGAAAAATTGGTATTAAATCAGTTCTTTAAATTTCAAATATGCCTAAATAAATATTAATTAAAAACTTAAAAATTTTCTAAAAATTAGAAGAAAATAAAAAAACTAGATAAAAATAAATATCTAAATAAATATAAAAATAAACTATATAAATAAAAAAACTAGAAATTAAGAAAATAGAGTAATTTATCCCCACCACCGAAATATATATAGATAACCGGCTATTTTTCACAGTTTTACATAAATGTTAATGCGCTAGGTTAAAGTAACCGCAAGATATTTAGCACCTTATTTGTGTGCTGTTTAAACTTACTTACTTTCACAGACCAACTTTGAAAACATATTTTATCTATTATTTTCATTTTTTCACTTAATTAAGAAACCCCCACAAAAAAAATTTTGTCCGGCAAAATAGACTAGTCATTCTTACGTATTTTGGGTCACTGAATCCGAATCCTGGGTCAGAATTTGAAAGTTGGTTCTTATTTTTAAGATAAACTCAAAAAACTGCTTAACGGCATGTGGGAAAAACCCACGTGACCTAGTATGGGAAAATGTGTTTTGCAATATTCCAACTTTCTCTAAAATGAAAAAAGATTTTAGGCTAAAATTTTTAAGGTTGATAGATTTGGGTACAATGCACCGCGCTGTTCTCCTGAAAAAACTTAATTTTGCGTTAAATTATTTAAAAACCAATTTTAAAAAGTTTAATTTTTAAACGAAAATGACAAAATAGATGGCGGCGCATACACAGACGTTGCTTGAGTGTGTCAGTGCTCCAGTAAACAGCGCCAATTCGAGCGAGTGCCCGCTGAATGAACTATGATTAAATACATTATTTTACTATTTATTGCTTTATTTTTATTATTTTTACGTAAATGAGGAGAACAGCCCTATGCTTTGCACCCTCCTTTATCATTGTTAGATTTGCTGAAATGTTTTGAGATAATTGCAAAAAACTCAATAAACAAAAAATTCAAAAAAAAAACTCAAAATCAGTTTTTTGGCATTATCTTCAAAATTTAAGCTTATCTTTCAATTCTGACTTCGAATTCGAATTCAGTGGAAAAAAGTACAATGTACATGGAAATACAATATCGTAGTGTTTCGGCAAAAAATTATCTTTGTCGACAGGAAAAACAAAGTGTTATTTTAACACCAGAATTGGTGTTAAAATAACACGCAACAAATTTTACCCTAAATCTGGGTTAAATCTTATGGGTTTTAGCATTGGAGAAAATTACCCGCAACAAAACTAACACCAGCTTTTTTCTGTGTCCCTAATTCAGGATTTTTATCAGATTTTTGCGATTATCTCTAAGAACTAAGACGTAACAATGACTACTCTATTTCGCCGGACAAAATTAATTTTTTTTCTGAGGCTGTGTAGTTAATAAAAGATAATAAATTAATAAATTCTGAACAAGAGACAGTAAAATACATTGTACATTTTAAAAGAGTTGTCAATTTTTTTAATAATCTTTCTAATTGCTGAAAAAGTGAGTTTTCCATATCTTCTCCATTTTAAACTCATATTTCAAGATAAATAACAAAAATTTTGACTGAATTGTTTTTATTTCGTTCTCTAAATATCATCCAGAATCATTTCGGAAAGTATCTATTTTTTAAAAAAATTAGGCCTTAACGACTTTTGACATAAAATATAATGGATTGAGCCAAAAATTTGTAATTACCTCTTTTGCCATTTAAATGTTCGAAAGTTCTTTACTTTTATGGTATAATTTTAATTTTTTATACCCTAAAAACAAAGTATTATGCAAATTATTATGTAAATTAAGTGTTGAAATTTAATTTTTTTAAATTAAATACAATTTAATATATAAACTACACATATTATTAATTTTTTCCGTAGGCTACTTTTTTCTAATTTTTTTACTTTTCAGGCTACTTTTTGCCTGACTAATGAGTGCGAAGCCTGAGGTGAATATATAGAATAAACATGACAGAGGGGATGAACCTGTGCATTTGGTGACGGAAGGCACATGATAGCACTGCTGTAAAAGTTGTGTATTTTTGTGTCAGTTTGTTATTCATTGAATTTAATTTGTAATTAATTGTTAGTGATTACAGTGTTTTTAATATTCATTATAATTTTTTTGGTGAGAAAAAACCGAGAGTGTTAGTTTATAATTAATTATTATGGTGATTTCAGTATACATGATAATTTTTTTGGTGAGAAAAAATTGAGTGATAATTTGTAACTAATTGTCAGTGATTACAGTGGGTTCACTATTAAAAATAATTTTTAATATTAATATAACAGATATTATATTAATATAATAAGATATTATATTAATATAACAGAAGTATGAATTACAAGTGTTTTCTAGCATTTGAAAATCACGTCTGATAGAACGTCATTTTTGACGTATGATTCGACGTCTGAAATAACGTCTGTTCATGTCCCAATTTTAGACGTCCTTTCAGACGTCTTTTTGACTACTTTTTTACGTCATTTCTGACGTAAAAAATACGTATTTTTCGACGTAAAAAAATACGTCATTTTGACGTCATTACTTTTAACTGGGTTCAATTTTTGTGTTAAAGAAGTTATGAACTGAGCAAGAAAAATGTATTGTGTATTGTAGGGGAGACCGGGACAAATCGTGACATTTTGGATTTGTGAATTTTTTCTGAGCACTATCTTATATATTAAAAAAATATACACCCTTGTTTTCAATGATTAAACTCTATAGTATGTAAAGAAATTGTTATAGTGTATTTTTTATCACAATAATTTTAGGTAGAACATGAATTGTCTAGCTATGTCCGATGTCAGGGTTAATTGTGTCAGAGTACGGGGCAATTCGTGACACAGTATATGATTAATTTATTATTGTTTTATAACATATCATAATGACTTTATTTGAAGGGTAGAATGACAAAAGGGGTCAAGCGCCAATTAACTGTTTTTACAGGAAGTAAAAAAAAAAATTTTTTTAAATTTTGCAGGTCATTTAAAAAAAAATGAGAAAACCGTTTCGATATATTAGTATGTTTTAATAAATAAACAACAATTTGTTGAAATAAACCTACATATTAACGATAAAATAAAAAAAATTGGTGCCTTGAGGTTATATCAACTGCGCACATTTTCTTTAAGCATTAATAATAAAAAAATATACAGTTTAAAGAAAAACTGGAAAGTTAGTTTCTTTCTATGGAATCGACGAAATGAATAGAAAAAGAAATTCCTTTAAAAAATTGTTTGTTTTCAAGAAAATTACGAATTAATTACTTGCTTTGGAATTGAGCAATACTTTCATCTTTAAATTCAATTGTTCACTTAGTATAATCATAAAAATATTTAAAAATTAATAACAAAATGATTTTAAAATTGTTTAAAATCTTTTAACAATATCTTTTTTATTAATAGATTTCTTTTCGCGCGAGGCATTTTTCGATTTGTAAAAAGCAATGTTTTTAAATTTGTTTAGTTATGCATAATATTTTTGACTCACCACTTTCTTTGTTTTTCAATCAGGTTGCAATAAAGTAAATTTAAGGCTATTTTATAAATTTAATTTTTAATAAAAACTGATTTAAATACGCAATAAAAAAGGAAATCCTTCTACAGAAATGTGTAAATGAATTTTCTTGATTTTTTTATGCAAAAACCTCATTTTCGATAAATTGGCGTTGACCCCTTTTGTCATTCTACCCTTCATTTTTTTATTAAAAAAATCAATACATTAATTTATAAAAAAAACTTTTTTATTCGTCAAATTTTAGAAGAATGGGAATGATTATGAATTGTTATTTTAGTTATCGTTAAAAGTGTCACGAACTATACTTTCCTTGGGCGCCCACGTCGTCTATGAACTGTTTGCTCTGTAGAAGGATCTTTTCTTACATTCTTGTGCGTTTTTTGTCTCTTTGTTTCACCTCTCCTACCAATGTGTTAATCTCGTTAGCGTCAGTCAGAATTGCAGATCTCCTGCGTTTTTGACCTCTTCTCGTGACCTTTCCTTCTCCCGCTTTTGGAAATGATCGAACCTGGGTGAATTCCAGAACCTGGGTGAAGGGAATGTTATCGTCGATTATGCCTGACCTTGCAGTATTGGGTATATCATTTCCGTTGAACGAGACTGGTTGTGAATGGTCCTTTTCAACAAATTCTCTATTAATAACATGACCGGGTAAGAAATCGATTTCGCTAAAAACGTCTGGATTGAGAGGACAGATTCCTGAAACTCGAAACTTTTTTTAATGAACCAAAAACACTCCTATCTAAGGGTTGAAGTTTATGTGAACAGTGTGGCGGCAACGATAAAACTGTTATATGATGCCAACGCCAAATTATTTTGCAGCACTTCTTACAGAGATACCGTCGTTTAATACTGCGGAAATTGCATTCTTAAATTTTTCCCCTTCCAGAGCAAGAGTCTTGCGAATATAAATTTCACACCATTGTGATATAAAAGAGATAAATGTTTAATTTAACAAAGGGTAATGTGTCACGAAAGTCCCCTGATGCTCATGTCACGAAATACCCCAGCATCATGTGTTATTTTTCGATTCAAAGAAAACTTATGGGAGATGATAGATACACTCTAGGTTTCAAATACGTTCATAAGATTATGGACAACAAGTTTTATTTACCAGACGATGTCCTGGTCCCGGTCTCCCCTATTCTTTTTTCTTTGTTATTGTGATATTTAATTGAAATTATCTGTTTACTAATTTGATAAGCAAACTTTTAAGATTATTGACTTGATCTACGCAAAGATGTATTTAATCATGGTCAATTATATGTTGCATTTTTATGAATTTGGTCTTGAGAATCTCTCAAATTTTTCTCGGAAGTCAACGAACATAAAATATTGTTTAAAATTATATATATATACATGAGAGATTCTTTTTCAATCGCCCCAGCCCAAAAAGTCAATGTTCTGGGATTGGCTTCATACTTTGGTAAATTGTTGTTCTATATGATAGTAATAAATCCCTAAAATATAATTCATTAAAAAAATATTTGTAGAAAGTAGAGGGGGTTGAAGTTTTGACGTTAAGGGTACACTGAGAAAACTGTTTGGTATCATCTACTGAAGTTTGGTTCTCCAAACCAAATTTTTTATTTGATATATGTGCAACTAATCCGTTTGGTTCGGGCTACTAAATTTTTTCGTTGAATCATTTTGTTCGGTCTACCAAATTTTTTGTTTTGCACAACTAACTTATTGTTTTTAAGCAAACAAAAAATTTAGTTAAATGAAAAAAATTTTTTTCTTTTCTCAACCAAATTATTTTTTGGCTCACACTTATATTTTTTATTTTTCACTTAATTTTATCACTTTTGTTATCCTCTTTTATTCTTTTCGCTTTATATTACCTACCACCCTATGTCTACTTAAATTAATTTATATTGCGGAAAAACCTAACACTGCTGGGGATCGAACCCTCAGACTACGCAACGCAAATCAAGAACGCTGACCACTACACTAAGAATCCTAGTGACAATGTGAGTGTAAATTATTGTCATAAAGTATACAGGCTGAAGAAAAACTTCCGTTCTTTTAACAAGCTTTATTCTCTCGACAGCCATGTTATAAAATATGAGAATAAAGAATTTTTTGTTGTAAGCACTTAGTGATGCATGTCGAACCAATAAATTCTCGTGATCATAATTGACGTGCTCGAGATTTTATTTGCATATTTTCTTTTCACCAAAACACAGTGACATTTGACAGTTGAGAACATTAGAGATCAAGAGTTCTTACGGTTTTTGTAATTAATACCGACCATTTTCCTATATAAAATTTTTTCACTCAGTAAATTAAATGATAGAACTATCACTTCAATCAAGAAAATTAATATTTTGAAATATTTTCTAATGAGATGGTCCGATTTTTACATGAAGAACGAACATATTTCCCACATTTATCCATTTCTTGATCATATTGTTCGATATGCATCACTACACACACTTTTTTACCCAATTTCTGAAACACATAAAAATCCCGAAAACACTTGAATAAAACTGGACGACACGAAGAGCGAAGCATGGTTAACGTGTGACATCCGTAAACAGAGAAATAAGCCATATTTACGAGAACAGCGCATGCGCAATTGAGCATTCAGACGGTTTGGTTTGGAGAACCAAATTATTCAGGTAACAGACGCAAAAGCTTGAACGAAATTTTTGGTACAGCCAACTAAATTTCTCGATTGATTGCTTCTTTCGTTACTGTTATGTCAACTAAATTTTTGTAATCTTAACTAAGAGTGCTCTACCAAATTATTTTATTACCATTACATTATTATTTTTCTCAGTGTAACATTGTCATTTTCAAATCTGTATAACTATGACAAAAGTTAAAGGATTTTAATTTATCTATAATCCTCAAAGATGATCTCCAGGTATACCCCTTATCAGCACCGCCTACCTTAATATTCTGTTTCTCACAAAATTATTGTTGTCCCATTTTCATATTTACATAGCTCATGGCCACAGAAAAAAAGGATGGTAAAAAGTTTGAAAGGTAGAGGGTAAAAGACGTTCGGGTACAGGGTAAAGGGTAAAAATGTGAAGGGTAAAAATGTTACTAAAAATCACTAGAAAAATGGACATCATATTTGAACGAAATGTCGAATTTTAAGAAAAATATGAGTAATTGTTCACTTAACTTATCAAATTCACAATTTTTATATAAATAACACACTACACATACAAATATTTTGCCTGAAATTATTGCCTATTAATAATAATACATGTGATTAATACGACTAGTTGACAGCAGACGATAGTAAATATCACGTAAACAATCAGAATTGGGAAACTACCACTCAAAGCACGAAAGCAGAGTTGGGTAGGAATTGAATTTTTTGTACATATTTTTCTTGTGACATTATTCATGTTAAAAATTTAATTAGTGTCCAAATATGTATGAAATACATTGTTTAACAAACATTTTATAAACCATAATAAAGCAGAAGAGTTTGTGAAACAAATTCGAAAACGTAATGCAGGAGACAGTCGCAAAATTTTCGGTAGTTTAAAATCCGGATATATTCTCGAGAATATATCCGAGAATATTCTCATAGAGGAAAATTTAAAGGTGTCTTTTCATGAGGCAACACATGCAATAGAAAAGGACAGTCATAGCTGTGTCTTGCTTAATCGGGACCTGAACCTTTATAGGTTATATCGGAACATAGGATTTTATGTAGTCCTATTTTATCTAATATTTCACATTCATGTAATGACAAATCCAAAAGGATGACAAAGAATTTTCAGAGTTAATTGGTTCATTAGTTAAAAATACTTTTCAATTCGGAGCCAGAGTTTTAAAATTCAAATTTGCGAGGACAAAAAACCCATCACAATTTTTAAATTCAGTGCCAGAATTAAAAAATTCAGATCTTCTAAGGCAAAATGACGACAAAAAGTAGTAAAAGTTGACGGAATTATCAAAAAATAATCATTTGGTAATTGTAGAGGTCGTTGAGTCCGAATAAGTGTCACAAATTTGATATTTACATCGTCTCATTGAAAATGTTTAAAAAAGTTTTTGATTTTGAGGGATTAAGCTGAGAATACTTACTCGGATGTTTTTCGTGTGGCTGAGTCCGAATTTGGTCACAGAATTACATTCAAATCGGATGATTCCGAATTCAATGCCAGAAATTCAAAATATTAATCTGTTGATTCAAAATGTCGATCAAAAGTTTTTAAATATTGCTGTCTTATCTGAAAATTCTCATTTTAGATGTTTTAGGGTCGTCAAAGTCGAATTCGTTACCGAAATTGATAGATTCAAATTAGATGATTTAAAATGTCGACTAAAAAGGCAAAAATTTTTTAAGTTGATGGTATTTTTTGAAAATATTTATTCAGGTGTTTTTAGTATCTGTAACTTCGAAATCAGTGCTAGAAATTCACAATTCAACTTGCATCCACTAAAAATTTTAAACGTTTTAAGGAATTATAATAATAATATATAGTTTTTGTTGAGGTTGCTAAATCCAATTGTGTCAAAATTGGAAAATTTAAATTGGCGTATTCGAATTTACGAACAAAATTTTTGAAAGTTGAGTATGATCTTATCAATCTCATGGGATTTCTTGTTATATAACAAATTAATAGAACAAACGTCAAGAATAAATTTTTATTTATTTAATGAACAAATATTTATTAACAATAGGTGAATGTAACTGATAAACATTTGTACTCTTGTAGAATTTTTCTCGTTGAATTATATCAGTGTTACACCAGTATTCGAAAAGTAAAAAAAAGAACTCCGCAATAGAGAATAAAATTGTTTAAAGTTGTAACAAATACATGAATCTTGTTATACAGTGTTTCTTCTGGATAAGTTAACGATATAATGTTGAACGAAGAAATATTTGCAATTTTTTATCCAAAAGAAATGAACAAAGCAAGATATAACGAAGAATATTTCAATAACACTTTCGCATTTAGTGATGAAATATTAAACAAAAAAATAAAATAATTCGTAGTATTTATTGAAATACAATGTCGTAATAGAAATAGTTATAAATTATTATTTACTCAAAGGAAATGAAAAAATAGAACGCAACGAAAGATATTTAAATAAAACTTTTACATTTATGATAAAATATGGAAGAAAAACAATAATAATTTTTTTTATGAAACATTTAAGATGAAATATCCCTTTGAAATAATTTTACTTTTTCGCTGACATTGCGGGTAATAAATCGCAACTTTTTAAAACAGTTGTTAAAGTTATTTTTTTTAAAATATCTGCGGAAATGTCCCTAATTGCCACGTCTTTTAAAACAGCTATGGCAATAAATGCAAATTGCTGCTTAGCGTTTTGAGGGAACTGAACTTGGAAACACCAATATACTGCTAGCAATAGAAATATTGCTTCACAACCATGAGCCTCAAAAATGGGAATGCCATCAATATAGCACATTGTTTGTAATTCACTTAATGGCCCATTTGCGATGGCTATTAATTGTGGGGCCTCATTTACATCGGGAACAGTTTCCTCGATTGGCGTTCCATTCTAGAAAACAACACAATTAAATATATTATATTAGATGCAATAAATATTAACAATCTGAATAGAAATAAAATATTTTAATAAGGAAAGAATTGAATTAGGTTCATGACGAAAAATGTATTATCCAAATATAACATGCTTATACTTACACGATAACAATTTAGAATTTTTCCACTTTCTTTCGCTTTTGAAAATAGTTTCGGAAGATGGTACAAGACAGACATTGTCTGGGCGTCGGCAGTGAGATTTTTTGCGGATAATCGTTGAACATTTTGAATTTTAGGCAAAGCCTCCAACCAATTTTGCCTCATATCTTCTAGAGGTAACTTTATAATTTCAGAAAATTCCAGAAGAAGCTGTAAATTGAAAAATTTGAATAAAAACATGCATACATTATTTAATCAACTTGTGATTGTGAAACGTAATGAAATATTTAGAAATTTATATGAAATTTTACCATTTCCTTTTTACGTAAAGCGGGACACTCTTTTAATATTTCTGAAGCAGTTGTTTTATTAGTGGCCTTCATTCAGGTGTCTCTTGTTGAACGTAACTCCTGCTTCATGCCAAGTTTCTTATTCGTAGGTATAGCCGAAGAAGACTTGCTTTGCGAATTTGTTCCTTTTCTTGCTTTCGTTTTTAAATATTTCATCGAATTCTTAAATCGAGCGTACGTCTGATCCTATTTAATGCATATACGAAAATATTTGTTGACACTGTCTCATATTTGATTCTCCATTTTTCAATTCTTGTATTACGTTTAGGAATAAGACGAGGACAAAATAGTAAAGAATTGAAACTAAACCATCTTACGACTTGGCGATTACCGGAGTTGACAATTTTAATTTCATAAACTTACATGATCTTCACCATATGGGCACTTGAAATATTTTGGATATGCATTAGTCAAAAGAATGGACATCTCGAGGACGACACTTGGGCTGTCCAACCCCGCATCCACTAATTTTCCTGAAATTAATCTTACAATAAAGCTTTTTTGGCTTTCCGCCATTTCTCCTTTATCATCAATTATTTTTTGTATTTCGCCGGGAAATTTTTTTGGTATAAGAGAACTAATATCAATCTGAAATAACAAAGACGTAGAGTTAATAATTTTTATGAAATTTAACATAAAATAATTCTCTTATTGCAGATACTGAGCAAATATTCCTGACTTTTCTTATTATTTTACGTATACATGTAGCAGGGCTGTATAAATTTAAATCAAAGGGTCATTTACATTTAAATTATGATTTAAATCAAAATGATCATTTTTCCTTCAAAGAATTTAATAGAATAGTGAAAAACAAATATCTTCAACATCACCGAATTGAATTTTCAAAAAAGCATTGTTTTGCAAATATGATTACGTGTTTAAAAAAATTTCACTTAATTTTAAGAAAATTTCGCTTAACTTCTTAAATAATAAAATTTGAAAAACGGGACATTTATTTGAAAATTCGTTTCGGTAAAGTTGTAGATAATTTATTTATATAAAAAAAGCCAAAGTAAACAAAAATTCCGTCAGTTTTGAAAATTTGTATAACTGTGACTTGGGAAAAAAGTTTGATTGCGTAAAAATATTTGTAAATGAACCATTTTTTTCAGGAGGTTTTCAATTATAAAAAATTAAACGACAATTTTTAAAAGTCAAAATTTGAAAATAAACATTTTAAAAAATACATATAAAAAATTCGATTTAAATGAAAAAAATCATGATTTTTAACAGCCCTGACATGCAGCGATTGTAAAAAGGGCATTTTTTTAAATCTTTCTTACCGTTTCGTTTCATTCCAAAATTTCTCCGCTTTCATCAGTACGGTCAAAATCTTCAGTTTCAATCGAATTAAAAGAAGTACTATTATTTTCCTCTTCAGACGTTTCAATCGAAGAGTTATTTAATACGCAAGAGGAACTAGTGGCATTTTCTCCTTTGTTGTCTTCTGAATATCTTTTATGTTTAGTGGGATAGCATCCACAGTAGGTGCAGACAGAGCTGACTGCATCTTTGTGCCATTCGAATTGAAGACATTCTGTGCATTCTGTACATGCTCCTCTTTTCACGCCTTTAGAATCCATAATAATTTTCTGTAATATTTATTATTTTTAATATTTTTATTATTTTAATATTTAATATTTTTAATATTTTATTTTTTTTATTATTTTTTATTTCTGTAATCTTTTTTTATTTTAATATTTAATATTTTATTATTTTTTTTATTATTTTTTATTTCTGTAATCTTTTTATTATTAAAATGGATTATTTCATTGAAATAATAAAATTGTTACCTACCTCTTTTTTGCAAGCGACAAACAACAATAAATAATCTTTACTTACTTACACTCAAAATCGGGATCGGAGGTGCACTTCAGCAGTAATTTGAACGTCTCAGGGTAAGGTCACACTGTCATTGAAAAAACTATTCTAAAGGTGCCTTTTCATTGGGTAACAGTTGCCGCAGCAACACATCCGATAGGAAAGGACCTATAGATAGATTGAAAAGGACACAGCTATGCCTGTCCCTTTTCTTACGCATGTGTTGCTGCTGCAACTGTTGTCCCTTAAAGGCCTTTCTCCAATAGGAACCTAAGGCCCTCTCCAGAATGGAGCTAAACGCAACGCAGACGCGACGCATCGCAATGCTAAGCAAATGGGGATGCGTCGCGTCTGCGTTACGTTTAGCTCCATTATGGAGAGGGCCTAAGGCTCTTTCCAGAATGGAGCTATACGCGACGCATCCCCATTTGCTTAGCATTGCGCTGCGTTGCGTTTAGCTCCATTCTGGAGAGGGCCTAACCTTTTGCGTTGCGTGACTGACGCGTTGATTTTAGCATTGGTTGCCAATAGCAACCGACGCAATGCATACGCAACGCAAGAGTTTAGGATCCTATTGGAGAAAGGCCTTGAATTGGCACCTTACGGCCTAAGCAAAATGACTCCAGTCACGGGAACGGGTACGGGAATTATGAGATAGAAAAGGACAGAGATAATCTCTGTCCTTTTCTATATCATGCTTCCCGTAACCGGAGTCATTCTGTGTTGGTCTTTAAGAACAAAATCACATGGAGGCGTAAAGTACGGAAACATACTCAGAACAGGGGAGCCTGTTCAAAGCAAGCATTGTGATTAGGTTATTCAAGTTGGGTGGGGGAAATTTAAGATGGACGTTTACTTTAAGACAAACAAACATTAAAAATGTATGGGATAAAATCAAATTTTATTAATATCACGCTTAAATGAAATTTTGGAACTTAAGTATATTAGGATTTTTGTTTCTATTTTTAATGGTCTATTTAATGCAATAATAAAATTAATAAAAAAAATAAAATCGTTTTTTATTACTGCATTAAATTCTTTGAGAATTTAAGAGAATTTTATTTTCAGAATTATAAATCAATAATTGGTAATAATATATAAAAATCTAATATATTGCTTAATTAGCATCTACTTAACAACGTGAAAAGGTTAAATACAAACATATAAATTGGCGATTCAAACAGCTACACTAGCGCTACAGTTGAACTAACGTAAGTGTGACTCGCTCTAAAGCACTCCATGTGTTTTAAATTATTTTTTTTTATTTAAAGCTTAAAAATTATTTTACAAACGCAATAAAAATATCAGAATAATTAAATAATTTGAAATAAACTGTCAAAACAGAGACTGCTTTAGAGCGAGTCACGCTTACGTTAGTTCAACTGTGGCGCTAGTGTAGCTGTTTGAATCGCCAATTGAGTAAAGCGTAAAATAGAAAGGAATAAAAAGTATAACATAACCTCACTTTTGCAAGTAGATGTTGTTTTGACTCCTGGTAATTATAAGTAATTTATTTTTAATGATTAATGTAAGTTATTGTGTTATTGTTTATTGTTATCGGAAGATTATTTTAATGTAATGGTAATCACATGTCATACACGTGTTTAACATTGATAAACATAATAATTATAAATAATTTAAGTAACTAAACTTAAATTCTCATAAATTCTTTAAAAAAAATAAATTCCCGTCATTTTCCTGGTTATATTACCTGAACTTATATTCTCGAGAATTTAAAAACACTAGGCCAAGAAGACTAGAATAAGGAGGTCTAACTCAGGTAGTGGGGTACGTAAAGAATTGGTTTTCGAGGTAGGCCGAAAGGCAGAGTGTGCGGTAGACTTCTGCGCACACCAATACATATACATTTTAGTTGCCTCGTCAAGAATTACTGAAACTTGTATGTATTGGTATGCGCAGAAGTCTACCGCACACTCTGCCTTTCTCGAAAATCTGCCTACTGCAACTACCAATTTCATACGTATACTTACCATACCCCCACTACCTGAGTTAGACCTTCTTATTTTAGTCTTCTTGCACTAGGCCTACGTGCCTCGGTGCTGTCTTTAAAACGCGGCTTTACAATTTGCTTGTGCCTGCGAACCAGAAGGTGGCGCGTAGGCGCTTCCGTATGATGTAGTGTGAATTTCATTACTATATTTCTTTCTTACATGATCTTGATGGTAGTTCTCTTGCAATTTAACTATTGTTTAGAAAGTTTACTGTTTTCGAAGTTTTATTCTTTTTATTAAAGGATTGTTAATTGTCCTTGTAAAGAAAGTGAAAACCTATTGAAAAAAAAGGTTTTTCCTGACATCAAAGTTTATCAAGATTGTGTATACAGAATCTCATTAGAGGTAAGTAAATTTAATGGTATAAGTTTGAATTAATGTTTTATCGACAAATTTAAAAACATACAGAAAATTTTAGATGCAAATTCATTTTTTAACAATTCCTTTTTTCTGCTAAATCCAAGATAAGATAATGTTTCTCGATTATTGTTAGAGAATCATATTTATCTACAAAATTGCAATTTTTTTCATTAACCCCTTCGCAATCCTTTATAATATAAATATTCTCCTTTTTAATATTCTTTAATTCGCTCATAATCAAGATATTTAATTTTTATATTATAATCATATCGAGAAAAAAAGTAAGGTGCATGAAGCTTATGTTTGTAATGTTTTAAATGAAATTCAGATATCTTCGTTTAGTTTGTTACATTTTTTCTTTTTTTTAATTACAAGAACAAATTGTTTAAATAAAAATGATCAACAATAAAATAATAATAATATACAAAATAAAAAGTTGAATTTATATCAATAAAAATAAATATACATCAAAACCTTAAAGCAATCGAAATAAAATAAATAAATTTAAAATGATATTAAACTTTACATTTTTGAGGTTATGTCTGGACCACATGGTTTTTCGTATTGGTTTCGTTACAAAAAAATTGTAAGAATAGCTTAAATAAATTCTATTTTAATTAATTAATTTAAAATTTTTTTATAAGCAATTCTGACCCCAAAATGAGTATTTTTCTATAAGTTTATTAATTGTTGAATTTCTTTCTCTACATTTCGAAAGAGTCGATTTTAAGTTTAAACTTCTGTAACTGAATTTCGATTCAAGGTCAACAAAAATAAATTCTATATTTTAAATGTAAAAAATTATAGCGTTGGAAAGAAGTTTGTTTTAGTGAAATGAATTATAAAATTTTTCTTGACAAATTTTCTATGTATTGAATATTTTGTATAAAAATAAAATGTAATTTTGCCAACAAGTTTGATTTTTTTTGTAGAGGTTATGTCTGGACCACATGGTTTTTCGTATTGGTTTCGTTACAAAAAAATTGTAAGAAAAGCTTAAATAAATTCTATTTTAATTAATTAATTTAAAATTTTTTTATAAGCAATTCTGACCCCAAAATGAGTATTTTTCTATAAGTTTATTAATTGTTGAATTTCTTTCTCTACATTTCGAAAGAGTCGATTTTAAGTTTAAACTTCTGTAACTGAATTTCGATTCAAGGTCAACAAAAATAAATTCTATATTTTAAATGTAAAAAATTATATCGTTGGAAAGAAGTTTGTTTTAGTGAAATGAATTATAAAATTTTTCTTGACAAATTTTCTATGTATTGAATATTTTGTATAAAAATAAAATGTAATTTTGCCAACAAGTTTGATTTTTTTTGTAGAAGGTGGAACATAGAATTTTTATTCTGATAAAAAAAATTCTACTTATTTTGTCTTAGATCTCTAAGACAAAATGGGAAAACTTATGGTTTTGCAATATTTGAATTTATGCTTTGAAATAATT
This sequence comes from Leptopilina boulardi, assembly GCF_019393585.1. Taxonomy (NCBI): domain Eukaryota; kingdom Metazoa; phylum Arthropoda; class Insecta; order Hymenoptera; family Figitidae; genus Leptopilina; species Leptopilina boulardi. The sequence continues at coordinate 3,255,544 of NW_026137899.1, read as the reverse complement.
ATAAATAATATATAATAAATAATCATTTTTTATTTTTCCTTATTCCAACCTTTTATATTGGCATTTGCAGCAGTGGACATGAATCCTGTTCCTGATGAACCTGCTAATAATGTCCTGGATGATGAGTTTTCCAGCGAAGATTCAGATTTTGAGGACGAGAATGATGAAAATGACGATGTTCCTGATAATCCCGAGAAGCAAATTATTGGAGAATATCTTTTGTATTTGAGAAGTAGTACTCGAGCAACAAATAAAGACGTGATCAACATTTTAGGAAAGATGCAGGAAGTGGTACGATGGTACCTTAATCATTACATAAATAACATCTCAAATACACTTCAAGAGAGGCATAATTTGCGTCTAAACGATTATCTAAATATCGATGAAATTGTGAATAACATTGATTGCAGTCAAGGACTTCGCAGTATTCATAATCAAGATGTATATTTTAAACAAAAATTCAGTTACGTGGTACCTCAAAGAATTGAATTAGGTGAAAATTTTGTTCCTTACGGCACAGCAACAGTTTATGGAAATCAACCAGTAAAGAGGAAGAAGGATGAATTTATTCACATTCCTATTAGTGAAGTTTTAATCCGATGGTTGCAGAACGGTTCATTTGGAAATGTTTTATTTCATCCAAGACCACGTAATGATGGCATCTTAGAAACTTACATGGATGGAAACTATTTCCAAAATCATTCCTTTAAGAGACGAAAACCAGAATGTAAATTTATAAAACTTTATTATGACGAATGTGACATGTGCGATGCCGTAGGTTCCAAATCATCTTCCATAAACAAATTAGGTATGTTTTATTGGATGGACGATGATATATCTCCTCAATATAAATCACAGTTGAAATTCATTAATCTTTGTGGTATTGTATCTAATCCTCACATAAATGTGTATGGAATGAACAATATTTTGCAGTACATTGTTGCGGACTTTAGGACGATTCAAAATGGTATTCTTTTACCGAATGGTGAGGAAGTTTGCGGAACACTATCAGTATTGATTGGTGATAATCTGGCTGTTCATCAAATGTGTGGTTTCCGGGAATCATTTAGTGCACTTCATCCTTGCAGAGTGTGCAAAGTAACTATGACTAATGTAAAAACTATGTGCAGAGAAGATCCGACTCAGCTTCGTTCACCAGAGGAACATGAGCGTCAAGTTCTGGAAATTGAAGCAGCTGTCGGAGAGCAAGCAAAAGCAGCTTTAAGAACGCAGTATGGCATCAATAGAAGAAGCGTGCTTAACGAAATTTAAGACTTTGATGGTACGCAATCAACACCGCCTGATTTGACACATGACGATTTCTTGGGATGTTGCGTTATAACAACAAAACTGTTTATAAAAAAAATTTGTTGTGATTTACATTTAATGACGCTTGAACTACTGAACAGGAGAATTCGAAATTTCGATTACGGTTATACAGAGAAAACTTCAAAACCTTCACCTATTACTGAGAGACAATTGTTAGATGCACAACAAGGATTGAAACAGACGGCGTCACAAATGGCACAATTAGTCACAATGCTTCCACTAATTGTTTCAGATGTGGTTATTGAAGGGTGGCCACCGTTGCACAATTATTTGAAAATGCTTGAAGTCATATTAATATCGCACGCTGATAAAATAGAAAATTCTATTTTGGGTTATTTGGAAAGTTGCATATCAGAGTACCTTGAAACTTTTCAAACTGCTTACGAAAGAGATTTAATTCCGAAGCAGCACTCTTTGGTACACCGAATTCGAGCGATTCGAAAATTTGGACCTTTACAGCAGTATACCACAATGCGATCGGAATCTAAGCACCAATATTTCAAAAGAATTGCTCAATGTTTGCGAACTTATAAAAATCTACCAGTGACTCTAGCGAAAAAACATCAGCTGAATCAGGCATATATATTAGAAGGAAATTTAGAACGAGATATCACTGTAGGACCAATGAAATGGGTTCCTATCGATGTTCTTCCGTTTAGGGAGCTATTTGCAAATGTAAGACGCTTGCAGATTGCTAATTGGGTGGAAATAAACGGAAAAAAGTATGTTTCTCGAAAGTGTTTCTTAGCTGTAGGTTACAGTGACCAGAATATACCTGAGTTTGCAGCTTTGCATGCTGTCGTTTGGAGGAATGATGGTCCAGTATTTGTTTGCCGAAAAGTAACAACTGTTGAGCACAATATGTTATTAATGGCGTACGAGATCAACATAAATGAAGATTTTATGTGCTTATCGATTAACGATTTGCTGACACCTGACGTTTTCTATGGACATCGATGGAATGATAGTCAGTTCATAATATTGAAAAAAGCGCTAGGGAATTTACACTGACCACCGAAAAAGTTTATTCAGATAAGTTGTCAATCATAAAAAAATTCTAAGAACATTTTGAATAACTTAAATTGCGCTCAAACTCGCAACCATGCCAAAATTAAATACTTTAATTTTGTTACATATATATTTTTTTATTTTTAATAAATTATATTTATTTCAAAGCTTTACACTTCCATATTTTTTCGACATTATACATCATAGGACATTAAAGAGTTACTGTAACACCATCTTCTAGTTTGAATTTATGCAAGCGATTATTCCTTTCTATGTTCATTCTTATACTGAAAAAAAATACTCTCACTGTTAGAGGAATCTGCTTATTTCACAGCAATTTTTCCTCTTATATATGGGCACTAAATTATTCTTGTATAATTGAGAGGATTTTCCTTTTTTACAGTGTACAATTACAGAGGAATATTCTAAGATAAAGAGCAATATTCATCTCGTACCAATGTTGTGTCAAACGGTGTCAAATTTTTAACCATTAACCTTTTTAAATAGTTTGACAATTATTCAAACCAAATTTTAAATATAAAGAGAAAAACGAGATTTAAAAAAAATTATTGCAAAAAAAATAAACTACAAATTTGAAACTTAAGTTTCACATATATTTAAAAACAAAATAATTAATATTTAAATAAAGTCTCTGGACTTTTATATGCATGTAACAAAGGTAAAGATTCTTTTAAAATATTTCAACAAAATAACTTCACACGTCAAAAATAAAATAGTTTTGTGTTTTTTAAATGCTTTGTCAATATTGTTTAAATTTTAATTGAAATATTAAAAATCATAACCGCAAGAATAGATTTTTGACAGGTTATATAATTTGTTATAATTTTCCATGGAGAATCTTTAGGTTAATAAACTTCAAAAATGTTTTTAAAAAAGGTGATCATATTACTTATTTTTATTAAAATATATATTTTCTTTAATTTCATCTCTAGTTTCCATAAATGACACTGAAAAAAATACGTATTCCTTTATAAATATATCTTTCATTTCTCTAATATATATAGAGAAATAATTTTATTATTAGAAAAATAATATTAAATGTAAAAGAATAATTCTAATAGGAGAGGAAAATTTTAAAGTCATCCTTTCATAAAATTCCTCTCAAATTAAAACAAAAAATCTTTTTTCTTTAAGATGAATATTTTTTTATTAATAAGAATAAAATGTAAAAGTATATTACGAGAGGATTGTTCTTCTCACTTTGAGATTTAATTTTTTTTCGGTGCAATGTTTAAACTAAAGGCGAACACACAATAGTTTCGCGAATGGCGTTCGCAACCGTATTACATGAGATTAAATTCTTTGAGAACTTAAGAGAATTTTATTTTCTGAAATATAAATCAATAATTGGTAATAATTTATAAAAATCTAATATATTGCTTAATTAGCATCTACTTAACAACGTGAAACGGTTAAATACAAACATATAAATTGAGTAAAGCGTAAAATAGAAAGGAATAAAAAGTATAACATAACCTCACTTTTGCAAGTAGATGTTGTTTTGACTCCTGGTAATTATAAGTAATTTATTTTTAATGATTAATGTAAGTTATTGTGTTATTGTTTATTGTTATCGGAAGATTATTTTAATGTAATGGTAATCACATGTCATACACGTGTTTAACATTGATAAACATAATAATTATAAATAATTTAAGTAACTAAACTTAAATTCTCATAAATTCTTTAAAAAAAATAAATTCCCGTCATTTTCCTGGTTATATTACCTGAACTTATATTCTCGAGAATTTAAAAACACTACTGAATAATGTCAAAGCGCTGTCATACGAAAACACCATTAGCTTTCATGATTAAACAGAAAGACCGTAGCGCCCTCTTTTTCAAATTATGTTTTTTCCAGCGAGTATTCACTTCATATGTTCATTGAGTTTTTGATTTTCCTTCGACATTTTCTACTCATGACTTTTTTTAGACAGGAAGATTTAAAAGTACAACAAAAATATTTTTCACTTCTTTTTGCCTTTTTCGTTATTATTGACACTAATTAAATTTTTAACATGAATAATGTCACAAGAAAAATATGTACAAAAAATTCAATTCCTACCCAACTCTGCTTTCGTGCTTTGAGTGGTAGTTTCCCAATTCTGATTGTTTACGTGATATTTACTATCGTCTGCTGTCAACTAGTCGTATTAATCACATGTATTATTATTAATAGGCAATAATTTCAGGCAAAATATTTGTATGTGTAGTGTGTTATTTATATAAAAATTGTGAATTTGATAAGTTAAGTGAACAATTACTCATATTTTTCTTAAAATTCGACATTTCGTTCAAATATGATGTCCATTTTTCTAGTGATTTTTAGTAACATTTTTACCCTTCACATTTTTACCCTTTACCCTGTACCCGAACGTCTTTTACCCTCTACCTTTCAAACTTTTTACCATCCTTTTTTTCTGTGGGGAAAAAACCTCAGCTTTCCAATGAAAATAAAAAAAAAATTCCCGAAGGGGTGTAAATCGAAAAATAAGGGTTGATTTTGAAAAAAAGGGGTCAAAAATTTTTTTTTTTAATTTCGTATACATTTTTGAAAAGTACGTGAAAAATGCATTAAAATTCATTATAGATAAATTAAAATCCATTAACTTTTGTCATAGTTATACGGATTTGAAAATGACAATGTTACCCTTAACGTCAAAACTTCAACCCCCTCTACTTTCTACAAATATTTTTTTAATGAGTTTATATTTTAGGGATTTATTACTGTCATATAGGACAACAATTTACCAAAGTATGAAGCCAATCCCAGAACATTGACTTTTTGGGCTGGGGCGATTGAAAAAGAATCTCTCATATATATACCCAGATAGCCAAGCGTACTAAATGTTATTTACGAGTACGGAGTACTGGTATTATACTAGTTTCATACCAGTGGATTCGCTCTGCGACCGTCACAAAGTATAGAGCTCAAGCATCATAACGTGAGGCCTTTCCTCACACGACCCATGTGCTCAATCGCTATATCATAATTTGTTTGCTTGCATAGTGCATTGTACAATTATTGTGGATAAAAGGATAGACCGGTCTAGACATTTTTCTCTTTTTTCTGTGATAAAGTTGACTCATTTTCATCAACCAACTGTCAGCATCATTCAAATATATATACTCGAGGACTGTTTTTATCTGGAATTTAAATTGGTATCATTCACTTGAACTATTCAATCATTTTGGAGGTGTAATTGATTCGATTTTCAACTGACGCTCTGGATCTTCTTCAAAAAAAAAAAAAAAAAAAAAAAATCAAATCTCATAATTTTATTGCTGTTACAAGGTAAAGTCGTTCCTTTTATTTCCACATCAAGTTTATAAACACACCCTAACACTAATCCTTGTCACCTCACCTTGGGTTGTAATTCAAAACAATAACATTTTCGCTCAATTCTATTTCAAATAATATATCAATTAAAACTTTGATTTTATTCTGTTTTAAACACAAAATTTGTAGCTTCAATATTTAATCTTATTTTATCGATAATTAATTATAATAAATATTTATACAGTTTATTTAAATATTGGACTCCCAGCTCCAATATTCATCTCGTTTTAATACATGGGAATTATTTGCTCGCAATTGACTGATATAATTTGACATCTACCTATTCAATCTTATAAATAAACAATATAAACCAATTATCTTTACAATTTTACTAATATCCTTCAATTAAATAAAATAATACCAATTACATTTGAACCTATTTCAAATACCACAAAGATTAAAGTTTTGATTTTATTTTACTATAAATACAAACTCACAATTCAACACTTAACCAATTTAATTTCGTGTCGGTTAATTGCTTGCAACAGTCTCACTAAAATTTTATTTCAATTATAAAAATTATAGTTTCAACTTTAATTCTATTCAAATCCTTGATAATTAATTATTTGCTACTGTTTACATGTTCGATATTCATTCTGTTTTACATAGTTAAATTTAATCCTACTCACTCACATTATAAATTAATTATTTTTTAATATTTTTGTTTAATATCCTTTTCCTTACTTACCCAAGGCAGAGGATTTTATTTTATCTTTTGTTTTTTTACACTTACAGTAATTTTATGAACATGTTTTAAATATTATATAAGGTACTATTTAATATAGACGACATCTGGGACCATCTTCGGTTTTATTTTTGCCTCTTATTTCTTTTCATTTTATTTGCTTTCAGATTCCATATATATACTCATTTCTTTTTTTTTTATTTTATTTATTTATTTATTTAATTTTTTTTTTTACATTTATGGCTCCCTCCCCCCACCGAAAACTCACGTGCTTGCAGTCATCACCCGCACCGGGTTCTGCCGCTGCCTCAAATCTGCCATCTCGTGGCAGATCGTCAAATAAATTTAGAAGTACTAAAAAAACCCTGGATCAGCTTAATAAAAAACCAGGATTTTCCAACTCGATAATAAATACAATTGTCGCCCTGGCACAGTCTGAATTTCTCGATTCGTCTCTTCCCTCACCCCTACCATCAACATCATTATCAAACATGGAATCCACCTATGTTGCTGGTTCCTCACCACCCGTCACAAATCCAACTCAGTCAAATCCAATATCCTCTCCCTTTCCTAGCTCAACTCTTCAACCATCCATAGATAACTTTATTCCTCCAACATCTGCTCCAATAACATATGGTCTCATCTGGCTTAACGAAAATTTTCAAGATGAACCGAGATTTTCATCAACCTCACCCCCACCGTTTACTATCTTATTAGAATCCATACATGAAAATAGAAAAATAGGCAAATATAATCGCATTGCTTTTGCAGATTGTCTGGAATCCCTGGTGAGCGATCCTGCTCGTTCAATCGTGTCCAACGGTCTCAACCAACTTCGTGTTTCCTCTTCATCTTGGAACTTGGCTAACGATCTTCTCAACTCTGCTATTCTTCGATCTAAGGGTTACAAATTGTTTATCCCTACATCTTTAGTTAGCAGAAAGGCCCTGGCTCACGACGTTGACCTGGATCTGTCACCTCAATCCATAAGCACCAAACTCCTACCTGAAACTCTTGATAAAATTATCTCAATCCGTAGGAGAACCCTGAACCCGAGAGAAATATCCGGCTTGGTTGAGTTTGTCTTTTCAGGAGTTACTATTCCTGATTCAATCTCCATTTCGAGAGCCATGTTCAAGCTCACTTTATGTGTCCCTCCACCCAAGCGTTGTCATAAATGCCACTACGCACGAATTTTTATCCACTCTGTTCAGTCGCATGGCATTGCTGAACTCCTTTCCAGCTTCATGGCTTTTGACTCGCGTGATTCTCTTGCCCAAGCCTGGTGGTCGGGGCTACCGTCCCATCGCCCTTACCTCGGTTTTTTCGAAAATATTCGAAAAACTCATCCAACTGAGATTGGAACATGAGGTGGAAGCCCGCGGCCTTATCCCCCGCCACCAATATGGTTTCCGTAAGAGGAGGTCCGGCGTCGATTCGGTGGCAACATTTGTTACCGATATCTACAATGGCTTCGCGAAATCCCAGAGCACGCTCGCTATTTCAATTGACATCAAGGGAGCTTTCAACAATGTTCGTCCCAATATCCTAATCGATCAATTAAAAAATTTAAACATTAATCCCCACACAATTAACTTTATCAACTTTATGACCACCAAGAGATACATCTCCTTCAGACCTGACGGTTCCGACTTACAGGTCTGTGGTGTGGGTGTTCCCCAGGGAGGTGTTCTCTCTCCGATTCTTTTTAATTTATATCTCCGTAACATTCTTAACATACTCCCGCCTGACATGAAGTTCACAATGTATGCATATGACCTCCTATTATACATCAGATTTAATAAGGATGAGGACATCTCGGGTAAGGTCAATACTATTCTCCGAGACCTTGTGGATTGGCTTAAGACCTTAGGAATGGATGTGTCCCCTTCGAAGACTACTGCTTCTGTCTTCTCTAGATCGAGGGCAACTTTCGACCACCTTCATATTAACATCTCTGACGTGGATATCCCATGTGATAAAACCATGAAACACCTTGGTATTTTACTTGACAGACGTCTCACCTGGAGGGACCACATCCACATGCTGGCCGATAAGGCTTCGAGGGCTCTCGGTATCCTTAAGATTGTATCAAGAGCAACCTGGGGCACCTCCCCCAGTATTGCTCTACTTGCCTACCGCAACCTAATCAGAGCTATTATGGACTGGGGTGCTCCCCTTTTCGCAGACGCATCTGTCTCAAATTTGAAAATTCTGGACAGAGTCCAGTCGGCTGCCCTGAGAACTGTCTTGGGAGCAATAAAATCTACCCCTACCTATTTGCTACTATTGGAAACCGATGAGGTCCCTTTGTACATCAGACGCTCGCATCTTTCTAACACCTTTTTTGTTCGCAACCTGTCTTGGAGCGAGAACTCGCTTATTCCCAAAATCCGTTTGTTGGATGAAAGGGAGTCGTCGGGCTCCTTCTCCTTTAAAACTGGTAACATATCCCTGCTTAACTCTTTTCGCCGCATTTCCCCCATTGCGATATCATTTCTCAAAACTAAAAAACCGTCTTATTTTGATTGGAGCTGGCGCTCCTTGTCTGCTCCAGTCCCTTGTGATACTCAGGCTGGCCTTCTGCTTCAGACCTCTTCCAACCCTGAAAAACAATTTCGTGATCTCATATCCACCAACTTCTCAGACTTTCATATTATTTTTACTGATGCAACACTTAATCCAAACACCAACTGCGCTGCTTCCGCCTTTGTGGATGAGAGTCGCGATTTTTCGTGTGGAACTCCACTTCAATCTTTCGTTACCATTCTTACAGCAGAGCTGTATGCAATCTTCAGAGCTATTTTGTACTCTCAAAAACTTCGCTCTTCCAAAACTCTGATTGTCTCGGACTCTCTTTCAGCGATCAACAGAATCAGGGACTGTCTCCTTTTTAAAGACTACCCTGAACTTGTTTATAAAATCCGCGATCGAATCTTCCTCGATTTACCTTCTATTAGGGATCTCCGGTATCTTTTATGTGGGTTCCCTCACACGTGGGCATTTCGGGAAATGAAAGAGCTGACGCGACTTGTCGAGAGGCTAACCTTCATGGTAATAAAATTAGCTTTGGTGCCCCCTTGAGCGATATCAACAAGACCATCCTGATTCCTGATCGGCTCTCATGGTCCTCCCACCTCTGGCCTTTCACTGAGGTTGATCGAAGTAACCATCGATACCTGTCTAGGGTGACAATCAAATCGGTTAAGCCTTGGTTTGGCGATCTCTCCTTACCAAGAAATTGGATCAACACTATAACGCGTCTCAGATTTTTTCATATGTATACTGCCGACCATTTTGAACGAATAGGCTGGGAGGTGGCCGCAGGATGCCTGTGCGGCGTCGAAAGACGGACCCTCCATCATATTTTACACGACTGCCCTAGATTGGGCCCTTATAGGCCTAATTTCTATTGCTTTCTCAATAAAAAATTCCCCAACACAAACCCGCGTGATGTCTCAGTTGTCGATCTTATCTTTAACCCTAACGACGAAGTGGTAAGGGAGCTGGGAGGCTTTATATGCAGGGACAATCAAATAGTTAAAAAAAAAAAAAAAAAAAAATTTAAAATTATCTTACAATTAACTTTGTCTCAGGGGAGTTACTTCCCATTCTCCCTTTTCTTTTCGTCTTCCCACACGGCTATACTTTCAGCCTGGTTTGAATTTGGCGCCATTGAGATCCATACGCACTCAACGGTGCACCGCTTTGCTGTTGGAAGTCCCAGCTTTTTAAACTTGCCTTAATGCATCTATTGCAGCACTCAATTTATGTACGAAGCTTGATACACATTCTAACCCTATTCTTCATTTTATGGTTGTTCTGACAGTTGGCTATGCCTCAAGTCATTTAAGAAGAAGAAGAAGAAGATACCAGTACAAAATAATTATGTATGTACGTACCAGTGCAGTACTAGTATAATAAAAGTATGTCGTACTGTTAGAATTATAAAATGTGAGTACTCGATAAAAGTATAGTACTAGTACAATGCCAGTACGTCGTACTTCTGAAATAAGAAGCACAACTGGGAATCTTTGCTGGCAATGCCAACTCAACCTCACTTTTTTGAAAATTGTCAAATATGAACGCGTCACTGAAAACGGTGCAATAAATGTTGGTGAAAAAAGTGGTTTATGATGCAGCAAAAAAGTTTTAACGTTTGTAACTTGTGATTCTGTACTTATCATGAATATCCGTGATTAAATTTATATTAAATTATCGAATTTTATAAGACTTATGTTGTTTTGCTTTGACATGACGCTTTGTGGCATGGTGTTCTTTCATTGAAAAAAATCTAAATCTTTTCTTTTATAAACTTTTTTATACATTTATATTGAAAAAAATTCGTAAACTTAATCTTGATGATATTAATATAAATTGAAATGTGTTACTTCGCTATAGTTTTTCTTATACATATAACATATTTATAGGTTAGGATGTGATAATATGTTTCACCCAACATCAAAACAATTTGAAACATCAAGTTTAAAATTCTTTTGAAATAATGTTTAAATACAAGCAAGCAATCAATTAATACTTAATAAAGATAATTAATTAGAATAATATAAAACATCAGATATTCTAAGATAAGTGAAAATACAAGTTACATATTTTATATAATATGTGCACAGACATATATCATATAAATAAAAAAAATTATTGAATAAAAATAAATAAAAATGAATTATTATTATTTCATTCCTCCCAAAGATTTTCCTTTTTAATAATAAATTAAAATAATTAAAATACTATTGTAGAAGGAGAGAGGGAGGGGGTATAGAATTTTTACTTTATACAGCATACCAGTATTGTACCAGTACAATAACAATACGTTATACTAATTCACAAAAGACTTTCAATACGCCATACTTTTATCGTACTAGTATTGAGGTCTGTGAACTTGCGACCGACACTTTGAAATTTTAAAAATTTTTTTATAGCATTCAATTGTCCACAAAAAGTCGACCTTTGTCCAACAAAAGATTTTAATTGTCCACCTTCTGTTTAAATAAAAAATAAAAAAAATAATTTTTTCAAGTCGAAAGTTCAAAAATTGGTAATTAACATTCACTAGAGCACTCATAGGTTATTTAGCGTTAATAGACGTTTGTCCAACAAAAAATTTCTTTTCTACAAAAAAAAAAAAAAAAAGTTTATTTTGGGTAAAAATACTGAAATATGGCGAAATACCAATTTTACCGTTTCCACTACATTTATTGTTTGTCCACGGTAAGCTCAAATAGACAATCAAAGTTATGCCCCAAAACATTAATTCATTCATTCCTTTAGACCGTAAAAAAAATTGAAATTGATAGTTTTCCACTGGGAACGCGATTTCTTTAAATTCTAGGGTTGGACAATTAAATATACTAGTTGGACAATTCTTAGTGCTAGTTGGACAATTGATACTGATACCAAATTCATTAATGAATCCATATTTTTTGACCGTACAGAAGAAGAAAAGTTAAAATTGATAGTTTTCCACTGGGAACGCGATTTCTTTAAATTCTAGGGTTGGACAATTCAAAATACTAGTTCGACAATTGAATCTATTGATGATTTAGTGCATAATTTTAATTGTCCAATTAGTAGATTTAATTGTCCAACTAGTGGATTTAATTGTCCAACCTTTGATTTTTTAGGAAACTTGTTACAAGTAAAATACTATCAAATTTAAGTTTTATTTATCTCTGCAGTCTAAAGGAATGAATGAATTGATGATTTAGGACATAATTTTAATTGTTCAACTAGTGAATTTAATTGTCCAACTAGTGGATTTAATTGTCCAACCTTTGATTTTTTAGGAAACTTGTTACAAGTAAAATACTATCAAATTTAAATTTTATTTATCTCTGCAGTCTAAAGGAATGAATGAATTGATGATTTAGGACATAATTTTAATTGTCCAATTAGTAGATTTAATTGTCCAACTAGTGGATTTAATTCTCCAACCTTTGAATTTTAAGGAAACGTGTTACAAGTAAAATACTATCAAATTTAATTTTTATTCATCTCTGCAGTCTAAAGGAATGAATGAATTGATAATTTAGGGCATAATTTTGATTGTCTATTTGAGCTTACCGTGGACAAACAATAAATGTAGTGGAAACGGTAAATTTGGTATTTCGCCATATTTCAGTATTTTTACCCAAAATAAACTTTTTTTTTTTTTTTTTTGTAGAAAAGAAATTTTTTGTTGGACAAACGTCTATTAACGCTAAATAACCTATGAGTGCTCTAGTGAATGTTAATTACCAATTTTTGAACTTTCGACTTGAAAAAATTATTTTTTTTATTTTTTATTTAAACAGAAGGTGGACAATTAAAATCTTTTGTTGGACAAAGGTCGACTTTTTGTGGACAATTGAATGCTATAAAAAAATTTTTAAAATTTCAAAGTGGCGGTCGCAAGTTCACACACCTCTAGTATTGTATTAGTACAGTACCTGGTACCGTACGGAGGTAGATGGCTGGTACAGTACTAGTACGCCTTATACGCCGTACTCATACTGTACTTGCATCGTACTAGTACGCTGGTTATCTGGGTAGGGGAAAGGTGGGTAAGTTCGCTCGACGGATAAGTTCGTTTTTCTTAATAACTTTTTTAAAAATAAATATTACGTATAACCGTTTTTAAGAATGGAGTATTGTATGGTAACGATGGTGTCTTAAAAGTTTTATTGTAATCAGTTTGTTATTAACAAAAATATTAAACAAGTATGAAAAAGTTGCTTCTAATTGTAAGTTTTTTGAATTTTAGAAAAACGTATTTATTATCCATAGAAATTGGTAATTTTTTTTTATTATAATTCTGGAACATTACACTTTATGAAAATCATGTTTTGAAAATTCAAAATAAGTTGTAAAATTAAATAAGTAATAAAATGTTTAAACTATTAATGTCGGGTAAGTTCGTGCGGTTAAGTTCGTCAAATCACAAGTCGCGCAAGCAAGATACGTAAGTTAGGTACGGGACATGCGCAATTGCTCAGAATGTATATAGAGATATGCGGCAGAAGACGAACTGATAGATTTCTACAAATGCAGGAAATTATTTAATAATAGTTTAATTTAATGCTGCAATAACAAATATATTTTGATTTATACTTTATTATTTAAATTTTTGTTTCTCTTTTAATTTTCATTTATTGTAGCATAATTAAGAAAATTACTATTATGCATAACCTCAATTATATACATACAATACCTATCTAAAATGTGATATTTTAAAGTTTTAAAAGATTTTATACCGAATAGAAAAATGTTAAATCTGATTTTTAATCGGGTTTGTTGTTTTTAATCGGATTGTTAAATCTGATTTTTCGCACAATACTAAAAATGTTATTTACACATTGTTAAATATTAATAAATAAATTATCTTTTTCACTGTCATTCGCATTCATTCTTCCTTTCATGTCTAAAAATCTTTTAATAGAAAAAATGCATAATTCAATAAATTTATAATAACAAATAATTATTTGAATACTTTGAGAAAGAAAAACATTTGAAATAAGCGCGCACAAAGCGCGCATGCGCATTTGTCTCTGAGAGTTACGTACTTTACGTAGCTACTTTCTCCTCCTTTAAAAACTAGTTTTGATTGAAAAATTAAATTTGACAAAAAAATGTATATTTTTTATTATAATACAGTATTAATTTTTAAGACATTCATAAGATTATTGATTAATAAAAACAAATACAAAAAAATTTGACACATTTACTTCAATTTATTCCTACTTTTTGGAAGAAACAGACTTACCCTCCTCCGTAGTCGAACTTACCCGCACCTCAGGTCAATTCTTCATTTTTACCATCGATATTTTAATTACAATTTACTTAATATTTTTGTTAAAAGATGTAAGAAATATTTGAATTTATATTAATCGATTAAGTGCTTTATCGATATATCGTAGATATTCATAAATCGAAGTATAGGTGGCGTCTTGGGCGTACCCCTTTGTTTCAGTTCTCTTTGAGTGGCCTTTGTGCCATGTCATATTTATATATTGTTTTTTACTAATTTTTAATAAAGAGATAATTCGTGTTCAAATATTAATATTGTGTTGTATCATGCTTCCCATAATCCTCTGACAAAAGACAATTCAATCAACTATTCTGTTTTATTTCTGAAGGTTGTCTTTGTACTATGAAAGAGTTTTTATACTTAAACATTATAATTAAGTAACTTTTTTTATACTCTAAACTTTTTTTGGGCGAACTTACCCACCTTTCCCCTATATATAAAATTATACATTTAAAATTAATAAATAAATTTTATGATTCGTTCAAAATTTTATGTTATTAAATTATAAAAAATTAACTTGCGTGCACAAACGCGCGGCCGGTCTCGTGATATCCAAAATGAAAAACAGTATTTAAAATTATACGAATCAGGAGGCATGAAAAATACTTCCTGTTACAAAATGATTAAAATGTAAAGATATTTTAATTATTTGTTGGTATATTTTTTTTAATTTTACTTATTGTTTTAATAATTACTATACATTTTATTGATTATTATGGTATAGATTAAACTAAATTCACAAATTTTAAAAGCAATTACTTACTCTAGTTGTGCTCTGAAGATTTCATCAAAAAACAGCACATGAAACAGAAAGAAAATCATTTCATTAATTAAGATCATTAATATTTTAATATAAAATTATACAATGCAAATTTGTCTAAATACTAAAGTAACATTATCAATAAAGTGTTATCATTTTCCAATCAATGAGACAAATGATGTTTGAAATTCATAGATATGGAATAATGAGAATTAATGTGCGGTTAAATTTGAAACTGATAGTCATTGTCTTATGAAATTCATGGCATTTAATATCGAAACAGCTAAACTGTGAAATCAATATATATATATATATAAAATAATTTTAAAAATTTAACATTATATACATAAATTATTATTATCATTTATAATGCTATTATGATTATGTAAAAAAAAATAATATTCACTCTCTTATATTTATTGAATATAAAACAATTGATAACACATGAAGAAAAATTACATTTTTGGAAAACCATTATGAAACTCATGCTTAATAAATAAATAAAAGTTTCATAGGTATATTTAAAAGAATCATACATTCCATAATTTTTATCAAATGAAACAGTTAAAATGTGTATTTTCTTATTTTTCATAAAAATTTCGAAAAAATATTCTAGTAGAGAAATTTTTATTTAAAATGAAAATCTCACTTGGAATGCCCCATAAGGAAGTAAAGTGTTTGTGAAGCTTTTTATTCGTGTACTACAGTCACATATTGTATTGTTTGTTGGCAATCTAAACATCAAATTTTTTTATAGCTACGTACGCGATTACTCGTATTGTATTTATGCTCTTTTTTCCGGACACACTGAAAATGAATTTTCAGTAGTAGAGAGCTATATTTTTAGTCAGACACAGTCAAAGTGGAATATAATTTCTATACGAACTGACGTTAAAAACACTAGTCGAGTAATACTGTCGAAAAAGTACGAAATACTTATCCGATTTGTAAATTTATTTAAAATTAAAGATAATAAAATTCTTCATAGTACGTCAAATTTTTATGGAAAAAATTCCTCTCAATTCTTTACTAAGTGTTAGGTATATTCAAATAGTATATTAATAAGCGACAATAGGCCTAAAAGTGAATTGGTATTAGAACTACCCAAAATTTTTCAAAAATTGAACAAAACGTAAATATTGTTATTTTTCCTTTCGATGTTTTTTACTTATATTATTTTAATTATTTATCTTTATTTATTTTTTTACATTGAAAACTTTTTTTCTTTGTTATTTCAAATATTGAAAATTAATTAAAGTTTGAAAAAATTTTATATACAAAATAAATTCTTTGCAACACTAACCTCCAAAGTTAAATTTTACACACCGAAAAGTGTGTGTAAAGAAGCTCTTTACACACTGAAATTTACTTTACGCACCGAAATTTATCTCACATAATATAAGGATTGTTTTAGACCATACAAAACCACAAAATTAAAGGAAGAACTTTACTTTTAAATTTATACCCTACTGCTTAAAGATATTTTTCCTGATCTTCGATTGACTTTTTTAATTCTATACAATCGAAATTATTCTAATAGAGAGTTGGAATTCTTCATAATAGGTACTTAACTTTAGAGGTTTAAGTATTCCATGTACGCCTTGTACTAAGTTTTGCATTGGTTTTCAAATCCTTACATTGTAAGTATTAAAAAAATGATGAATAATTAAAATGGTCCGAGGGACCAAGCTGCTTTAATTCAATAGAAAACAAGATTTTAATAGCAGGATATTCAATATTTTTTGCTAACATATTGTTTAAAATGTACATTATAGCATCAGCTTATCTAATTGTTGGATAACGATTTTGAAAAAATATTTTCTTAAATAAAAGTATATGAAAAAGCAAATTGTTTGGGTGCGAGAAACCCAGCTCAGCAGCGCAAGGGTTAATCTAACATTTGTTTTAAAAAATGTTGTGTAGTTTTGTTACCAACTAAAAAAACATTAAAAAAATTTGTGATTATTTTGATATTAGTCAATGTGAAATCAATTAATAAATGTTTTAGTCATAAAATTACGAATGAAAAGCTGTATAAATTATGATAGAAAATTAAAATTTATGTAATAATAAATCCGAGAAGGCGCATATATTATTTAATTTAACAAGGGAAAAGTTTCTGCTAACGTAAATGTCGTCCGTCCTTGGAAAATAGAAGTCGTGAGAATGGAGTGAAAATCAC
Source organism: Leptopilina boulardi (assembly GCF_019393585.1). Taxonomy (NCBI): domain Eukaryota; kingdom Metazoa; phylum Arthropoda; class Insecta; order Hymenoptera; family Figitidae; genus Leptopilina; species Leptopilina boulardi. Next base: position 3,238,415 of record NW_026137899.1, on the reverse strand, counting down.
AAATTTCTTGTCTCTGATATGCAAACTAAGTGTCAGCACCATTTGTTTCTGTTTCGTGTGTAGAGAGGCAACTTGTACTTTTCTGGGTAATTTTCGTTCGCTACAAACTACAAGTTTTAATATACAAATGGATCCATGTATTATTTGTAAGCTCCATCGGTTGTTTATCAAAAGATTTTAAAATGTCAGCACACCTCTTCTCCCATCCGTCAAATGTGTACGAGTTTAAAGTACATGGCGTGTGTATGAGCGCTTACGGATATTTGCACAGTTACCAATATTCAATAACCACGTATGACTTGGCACAAAACTGCAATGGTATACATATATGAAAACTTTAATACAATTGTGTGTGGTTGCAACTCGAAAATAAATTCTTTATACAAGAAATAGAGAAACAAAATAAAATTTTATGAAAAATTCCTGCCTTGTTCATTGTTCAAAATTTTGTTAAATATCAAACTTGGTAAAATAAAAATTAGTTTAAAAGAAAAAGCTTCACACTCCTGAATTAGTAAATAAAAAGTTTCAAAAAGTAACCGGAAAAAATATATTTTTGCATATACAACAACAATTATTTTCTGCTTAGGTATTTAATTTAAAATTCTGTAAATATTATACAGTACACTGTGTCTTAAGAATTATACAAATTTTTTTTTTTAATTTCGTATATAATATTGAAAATTTGTTTGTTTCAGTTTTAAGTATAAAATTTTTCTATTTACAAATAAAATACTTATAAATAAAGTTTAAAAAATTTTTAACATTTGTTTTTATATAATTAGAGGATAATATGAAAAAATAAATTTTGGTAAATTAACAATAATTTCATATTAATTGGAATTCAGAGCTTTTGTAATAATGAAAAAACCTTTGAGCTTAAATTCTACTATATAAATTATTTTTAGATTTGAATATGTTTCTACACTGTAGTCGAGCTTTTGATCTAGAACTGATTTTATTTTAAATCATAACATTCAATCTTCCTTGTAAAAGAAGATTTTTCTTATCCCTCTCTCGGGATGGTGTTGAAAATCTATTCTTCCCGTTATAGGTTGATGTAATTTTTTTTATTTATTTCTTTTGCTTTACATGCCCAACGAGTTATATATCGCCAACCAAAAACAAAAAAAATACCTACATCTATTGTGATCGAATTTTTTAATCCAATAAAAAAAACATATCTCAGAATTTTATTTCATTTTTCCATTTAAAATTTTTAAATTCACTCTGGAAGAGATATTATTATAAATAGTAATAAATATAAATATATACATATTGGTTTTACTAATGAATATGTGATTTTAATCTTTGAACTTAAAATACTCATGTATATAATTACTACGCTGTACTCGAAAATAGTCGAGTACTTGTGTAAATTGAATTTGAATATTCGATTGTTTGTAAGCTATTTACTATTTTTTCATGAGTTTGTAATTTCAAATGTGTAGTCATTCATTTAACTGTTGATTAATTTAGTAATTTTTGCAAAACAATAAAAATTGAACGTTTAATATGCTCGAATTCATTCGAGTACTCGAATATTTTCCAGACCTCGAAAACTTCGAGTGCCCGAATACATTCGAGTACTGGAAAATTTCGAGTTCTCGAATTCACTCAAGTACTCGGAATTTTTGAGTACTCAACTGTATTCGAAAATTTTTTTTTTTAAATTGTATTAAATATAAACCTACATGTAATGTAACACACACAGAGTAAAAAGGTAGCACAATACAATAAATATAAAGATGAGATGACGCTTCGTATGCGTGCGATTGTTCAAAAGTTCACAAATACATTAATTAGAACAGAATTGAAAGAGACAATTTTAGCCTCGAGTTTTGTGACCTTTTCATTTTTTTTGTTAAAAAAAAGAATAAAAATGATTTGATAGGGTAACAGAGAACACCCTTAGTAATTTAGAATTGTTACGTTGTGTGATTAGATGGGTTGAATTCTCTTGTAGAAAAAAATGGATCGTTAAAATTTAACCTCCACGAATCACGAAATGCTGGACACTTTTTTCTTCTCTAAAATTAAAATTTTTTCTCTCTAAAATTAGACAAAAGGGGATCATTGGTTGCTTTTATCGTAACGGGAAATTAGACTCGACTGGCAAAGATAAAAATCTACCGGATTAAAGCGTAAACATGTCTACGCCATTTTAAGAAACTTCGCACTTTTGTAACAATGTACTAAATCAAAACTTTTTTTTATTTTAAAAAGACTTTTGTTAGTTTTTTTTTAAATTTTATTATTTTCTATTATCATTTGTTTATTAAAATATGTTAAAATATATAAAACGAAAGATTTTCATAATTTATTTTATTGTGTATAATTTTTATAAAAATTTTTTTTTAAGATTATAAGATGTTTAATTAATCTAAAATTGAAGTTTGTGGTTATGATTGTCTCATAATTTTTAACATGATCCTTTATTACTATACTTGACTTTTAATCTTGACCTAGAATTTTAGGGATTAGATTTACATTATGTTATCTTTAAAGTTTTATTGTTTTTTAAATGCCTAACTAATTGAACTTTCTCGATTTAGTTTACAATTTTGATAAAATGATTAAATAGGATGTTCAAAAAGTATAGAAACTTGCAAAAATCTCGAAAAGTACGCATTTTCGTGATATTTCTTTTTTCACTGTTGGGTCCCGGGACCAATGTTTTGGGTTCAAAAATCTGGATCTTTTTGTTGGGAACAACTTTTGTGTTGAAGATTTTTCACGAAAATGCGTACTTTTCGAGATATTTGAAAGTTTCCATACCTTTTAAACACTCTGTATAAAAAAATTTATTGGTTTCTTTTTTATAAAAATTATATAACGTATTTTTTACGGAAAGATAAATTCAAATAGCGCGCTTTAAATAACATTTTTCATAGCATTTTTCTTTTTTACACACGAATTACATGGAATAAATTTCAAACATTCAACGGGATGAATAATTTTTGTTTGCGAACAAAACAGAATAGCGCGTGTATGAGTGTAGAAAGCAGGTGAGTTTTCGAATTACTTCTTTTCAAACCTCATTTTGATGAAATTTATGTCAAGCTTTCGATTTAAATTCACAATGATTTATTGGTAATCGTAGTAAACGTGTCCTCCTCAAGTCTCATAAAATTTCAAATATCCCAAAGCCAATTTCCGATTCAGAAAACAATTACAGTAGTATATTTTTGGGTTACTTCCTCAAATTTATTGCTATTTTATTATACAATTGCTTTTATATTAGCAATTTATGCAATAGTTTCTAAATCAGAGAAATTTTGAAAATAACTGTTTTAATTTCATGAGTTTCATTTAAATAAAATTTCAATGAGAAGAATTTAATTTTTTTAAATCTTAAAGTGATAGGTGTTAAAAAAGTACGCTTAGTGATTTTCCCGGTATGTCAGACCTCTATTACTTTTTTATGTTCTTCTAGTGATTTTGAATTAAGCTTGCAGTAACCTTACAGTAATATAACGTGCTATGTGGATTGTTTGATTTTTCATTAATGCTAAATATGTAATAAAAAATAACGTACCTAAAAAATTAAAATTAATTAATTAATTAAAAAAAAAATAAATCAAAAATAAATAATAAAATTTATTTTATAAATTTTATGTACTATTAAATTTTATTTATTTAGCAAAATTTTTATTATAAATTAATTATAAATTATAAAATATTAATTTCTATAAATTAATTCTCCCCCAGACAGTAAATTCGAAGAAAATCAAAAATTGGCAAAATCAAAATTCAAAAAGGTAAATGAAAGAAAAAAGAAAGAGTGGCTGTGGAGTGGAGGTCTTTCTTCTATCATTTATCTTTTTTGATTCACAAACAAAAACATTAGGTATAAAATGTTCATTCGATAATGTCCACTATTAAGACATGTGCCCCAAAAGTTTAATTTGGGATCTGTGGGGCCCCAAAATTTAAATTTGGGATCTGTGGTGCCCCAAAAGTTTAATTAGGGATCTGTGGGGCCCCAAAATTTTGAATTTGGGATCTGTGCCCTAAAATTTGATTTTGGGAGCTGTGGTGCCCCAAAATATACTACGGACAGACGGACGCCAAAGTGAAACTATAAGGCTTTCGGCCATGGGCCACGAAACCCTAAAAATGAGCTACCTATTTCGATTTTATTAGCACGCGTATTTAAATTATTAACTTATGTTTTTATAATTCTTTTTATCAATAATCGGATATATATTTAATAAATTATAGAATTTCCAATTTACATAACTGATTAATTGAGATTATTTCATCTCTTTTTTAATTTATTTTTTTAAAATAAAGTTCAATTAATAATAATACTATTCATAATATGTAAAGCGGAAATGTATTTCCTTAAATAAATGAATAATGAAAATGTGATATATTAATTTATAATTTAAAATTTGTTAAGCTAAATTCACATTATTTCGAAGAAGCGAACTGAGAGACCGCTATAGCTGTTTGATGGTTAATTTCTTACCTGGTTGAATAATATTCGAAGAAGGCAACAAGAATTTCCAAAGATCTTGTGACCGCAGCCCACATAGTTGTTGGGGAATCCAGTTTGACTGATTTTTTGTTACTACTTATCAAGAAAAAAAACCGACTCTTTTATCTAAAAATTGTCTATTTAATGGATTGTATTAGGGTCATTTTGACTATTTTTCTTCTTCTAAAATTCCATTTATTTATTTATAAATAGTGACATGACTACTTTGATTTTCGGTTAAACCGAAGACCAAAGTTTGAATAGATAATCTGGAAAATTGAAATAGTTAATATCGCACAAAGATCAATGCGATACAAATGTCGTAGCGTGGTAAATTGTAAGCTAATGCAATGCCCAGTAGTTTAAACAGTTTTCACTGTAACTATATGTATACCTATTCGTGCTTCATTGGCGTACGTAACCTTTTGAACAATTTGGTTTTACATTTTCACTTACTGTTGATCGTAAATCACAAAATTCAGACCGCTTCTTCCATTTATTATAGGGGTGGGATCAATATCAAACGAAACTACAGTTAGTAACACGTTTCAATAACGAAAAATTATACGTTTTATGGTTTTGTGATTTTCTGTTATTCAGAATAACTTCCATACTTTGATTCCAAAATATAATATTGTTTCAAACATATTGTAATCAAAACTTAAGGGGAGTCACCATTTTTATTTTGACCCACTTAAATTTAAATTATTAAATGAGGTTATATTTTTTTCTTGCATCATTTGGATTCTAAAAACATATAAGGTGGTCAAAAAAAGAAAATTTTAATTTTTTACAATTTTAGAATTTAAAAAAAAAATCAATATTTTTGAAAATCCATGCGAGAGATTCTAAAGAATCATTAAAAAAGTGTGGAAAAAATTTGACGATGAAAAATACTTCAAATTGGGGAAAGAGATACATATTTAATAGAAGAGTGCAAAGATGTTTTACCTCATATTTTTCTTTCTTTTTATTAAAAAAGCGTGAAAAAAATTGGCGATGAAAAATAGTCAAAATTGTGAAAGAAAATAGATATTTACAATATCAATTTTTTTAAAACATTAATTTCTAATATAGCCAAAAATTAAAATTATATTTGTTTGACCATTCTGTATGTTTTTAGGGCCCAATTGATGCAAGAAAGAAACTATAACTTCCTACGATCATTAAAATTTAAAGGATTGAAAATGAAGGTGATGACTCCCCTTAAAATTATTAGTGACCAAAACTACCAAAGGAAAGCATGTAGGGATTAATACTGGTTAAAAAAAGTAGAAATAGTGATACAATAAGTTTAATTTGAAAATCGTTCCACTAGGAGATCAGTTTTCCATTACCTTTCGATAAAATTCTAGTAATTTTGCCAATTTGTGAAATAAAACCCATATAAAGAATACGACAGGATCAAATTAAAAAGGAAAAAGATTTTTCTCATCGAGAGGATAAGCTTGCAGAGTATTAAAGAGGTTTTAGAATTCTATATTAGGTGTTTTTAAATTACCTAAACTATTTATTTATTAAAGTAACTATTTACAACAACGTTTCACAAAATAGTTTCTTATCTATCTTAGCAATTTAAATAAACTTTCAAGAAATTGTTTGAAAAAAGAGTAAATAAATGTTGGAAATATTGTTATATATTGTTTGGTGAAATATTTTATAAAAAATAAAATAAATATCAAAACATATTATTATTACTAACATTGTTTTCTTGGAGGTATCAAGTTGAAACTGAATTAAATAAATTTGTTAACAATATTTGGATCAAATTATGTTTTGATTCAAATAGTGGTATCAATTCGTTGCAATTTGATTCCTTTAAATTAGCAGTGAATGTATTATTACTACATTTTGTAATTCAAACTTTTATTAAATTTTAAATAAGTATTTTTTTGTGGATTTAAATGATAATTAAATTCCAAATATAGCACGAGAGAAAAATCTAGCTTTTTTATCATGATGAATTACAACATTAAAGCATTCAAATTTTTTTCCGATATACGCATATAAAACTGTAGCAATTTTTGTAAAATAAAATAAAGATAGAAATAAATTCTAAAAGAAAAGAGCTCATTACAATATATTATATATATACGTCCTTGACCGCAGAAAGTTAACATCCTTTACTCACATAATGAAAAGTGTAACTACAAATATATCGAGAGAAAAAGTCTGTTTACTACCCAGAAAGTCTAATACGTATCCGCAACTTGAATGATTCAATCAAACAAATGAACAATTTCCTATCAAGATTTTGATGAAACACAAAAATCGAGCCATATCATCGAGAAAAAAATTATTTATTATTCTTTATTAATATTTTTATTCATTTTAAATTTAATATTTAATCATGTTTATTTAAACTAATAAAAGTTTTAAACAACAATTCTTTTAATATATTAAAAATAGCAAAAAATAGCTTATGACCCTAATTAAAAAGAGAATAAATTATGAAAACAGAATTTCTACAGCGGAAATATTTACATACACTGAAAGAAAGTATCATTGATGTAAGAAAAATATTCATTTTCTTATTTGATCCACTAATATTCTTAATTCACAAAAATTGACTTGAAATTAATAAAATTTTCTTAGATCAAAAAAATATTAAATCAAATACGGACAAGTAAATGAGTTTTCTTAATTCAATACTATTTTTTTCAATGTACATTAAAACTTTTCTAACACTCCTTTTAACGAGTTGCGAAAATTTGAGTGAAATTTCATAAACTGACATGAGTCTGTGGATTACGAATTATATTCTTGAAATTTGCATATGAATACATTCCATATCAAAGTAAAATCAGGACTACTTTGAGAACACTCACGCGGAATAGAATTTAAAGAGGCTAGCAGAAGTTTTGAAAAGAATCAATCAACCGAAAACAAAAGCACATCCTCAAGTTAAATAAAAACCTTAAGACTGCTAACTTTAGCTTTTCTTTCGTCCTTTGAAGTAAAAATATCTTATTTTAAGTCCCGTGTAGAAAATGAAAACTGGTCCTAGCTTGGTCCTTTCTATTTTGCCCTATTATTAACTAGGTCCAAGTTTGACATTCTAGCTTGGTCCTACAATGGTTTGTAATGCGATTTTAGCCTGGTCCTAACTTGGGTGCCTAGTTAGAACCAGTTTTAATAATAAATCATTTAAAAAATTAATTTTAACCACAATTAATACTAACTTTCTAAAAGGAATATCCTGTAAGTTTTAAATTAAACTCTGAGAGTTGAATTAAAATTTGAACCCTACGGGAATCGAACCCCAGACGCAAGACCTAAAAGACCTAACGAACGCTTTAACGACCGCGGCTACCGAACCTAATAAGATATTTTTATTTGATTTGTCTATATATAAATTGTCACTATATTTTTTTAATTCTATTTTACTAAAATACTTAAAATCATCCAGAACTTTCACTGTAAGTATTTTATGCTGTCAAATAATGGATTTAAAACATTATATTGCATTGTTTAATTGTTTAAACAATTTATTGTTATTTATATTAACTTTTTTTGTAGTGCACCTAGAAAGATGCAGTTTTTTCCTAATTGTACAATTTATCAAATCGAATATAAAGCCAGATAGATTTGATGTAAAATTATTAATTCAACAATTGTTTAAACAATTTATTATTGTTATTTATTAACTTTTTTGGGGGCGGTATAGATTCTACACAAATAAACCCTACACGAGAAAATTGCGCACTGATAATTTTACAAAAAAAAATCCTACACTTGGACAATAAGCAAAATAAAATTAATTAACAATTTTTTACTTTACACAATTAAATCAAACATAATTTTATTCTACACATTCAATTGCACGCAGGAAAACCCTACACCGTTAACTCTGAAAAAAAAATTGTACACAATAATATGCGGAATAAAATTTAAAAACAAATAATAAAAATTCTAAACGATTAAATACTACAAAATATAACCGTACGAATTAAATTGCACTCAGGAAAACCCTACCCTACTTTACTGTGTAGAATTTACAAATATACAATTAAAAGGTTAAGTAAATAATTAAAGTATATTGTTTATTTATTAACATATAAAAATGAGTTGCCATATTAACTGTGTAGAATCTAAAAAATTCTAATTAATCGTGGAGAGTTTTTTTTTAGAACTTTACTGTGTAGAATTTAAAAATGTATTGATTAAAAGGTCTAGCATTTAACTGTAGAATTTTATTTGCAAAATTAGTGGTGTAGAAATATTTTATGTGCAATTTATCGTGTAGGATTATTAAAATAAATTTTTTATTTCAGAATTTTATTCTGGTTATTATTAAGGTGCAGAATCTTCTTGTGCAGAGTTAATCGTGTAGGGTTTTCCTGAGTGCAATTTAATTTGTACGGTTATATTTTGTAGTATTTAATCGTTTAGAATTTTTATTATTTGTTTTTAAATTTTATTCCGCATATTATTGTGTACAATTTTTTTTTCAGAGTTAACGGTGTAGGGTTTTCCCGTGTGCAATTGAATGTGTAGAATAAAATTATGTTTGATTTAACTGTGTAAAGTAAAAAATTGTTAATTAATTTTATTTTGCTTATTGTCCAAGTGTAGGATTTTTTTTGTAAAATTATCAGTGCGCAATTTTCTCGTGTAGGGTTTATTTGTGTAGAATTTATACCGCCCCAAATTATAAAAAATGTTAATAAGTAGAAACAATTATTTGTTTAAACAATTTAACATACTAATTGTGCGCAATTTTAATTCTATATTTTATTTTATTTATAACCTTTAAATTATTAACTACTAAGAGAAGATAACAAATTTATAAAATTGTGCTACTGTCTATGTGTATTTAAAAAAGTTATAAATTATGAATGTTATGTATGAATTTCGTAACTTCTTATTAATAAATTATTAATATTATTAATAATTCATTAATACAATACTTGAAAAAGAGAACACATTATAAACACAGAAAACAAATAACACATTATAAACATTATACGAAATGCCTTTAGAATTTCTTAGAGCTGTCCAAATAATTATATATTAAATATTAACTTTCAATTAATAACCTAAATTTTAAAGAAGACCTATTTAACTTTCATGAGAAAATTGAGAAACTAAGTGATTTAATTTAATACAAGAAACAAAGGGTGATGCAAGAAAGATTGCTGCATCCGAGGTATGTCCATTCAAACTGAACTGGAACACTGCCCCAATATTGCAAAGGTTGCAATTAAAACATTGACAACAATAAATTTGTTAAATAAAATATACTTTTCCCACCAAAAGTCAACTTAATAAAATCAGTTGACACACGAAGATCGAGGTCTTCCAAGTGTGGTCTCCGTGTGAGATAGGTGGAACAACCCCTTAGATCAGGGTTGTTTAGTGTCAGTTTTCGGAGAGAAGAGAGAGAGAGAGAGGTCAGTGTGGAGCTTGGAGTTTTTGAGAGGTTTGAGTTTGAGCCTCTGAGTAAGAGACTCTTTGAAACAAACCTTTAGTTTCGAGGTTGAATACAGAATACTGTACTAGTGTATTATTTAGGTTTTACACAACATATATTTATATACAACTATTTAAATATTTGTTTAATCTTTTCTTTTAATTATTCCGAAACCAATTGTTCTATTAATATGGAATCTCAATCAACTCACTGAATTATTATTCAGTAAGGTAAGGAGGCGATCCACTACCTATACAATATAATTTGTCCGATGGGCAAAGTATGTTAAAGTACCAAGATCTTTTAGAGTTTTTGAAAATATAAATTTTTGATTGATATTGATAAAAACTAATTTTTCTAATTTTCAAAATTCATCTTTAACAATGAACAATAAATTGTTTGAATAAATAAAAATTCAGCAAAATATTTTTGAAATATATTATTTGGCAGTATATATACACTGAGAAAAAAGGTTTGAGCTGACAACCAAATATTTCAATTAATATATGTGCAACTAAAATTTTTTGGTTGACACAACTAAACTTTAGTTGACATCAACCAAAGTTTGGTTGAGACTACCAAATTCTTTTTCATTTTCTTATTTAGTCGTCTGAAACAAACTTTGGTTGTTGTCAACTAAAGTTTAGTTGTGTCAACCAAAAAGTTTTAGTTGCACATATATTGAATGAAATATTTGGTTTTCAGCTCAAACCTTTTTTCTCAGTGTAAGAATTAAATAAATTAACAAAAATAACTATGGAAAAATGTCTTTAAATATTTATTGCAAATTAATAAATAATTAAAATCATATAAATAATTATCAATTAATTAAATAACTATTATCTGAGAATACTTTACAAATCCTAAATTCAATCACTGTTTTTCATAAAAAATTTTCTAACACTTAACTAGATGTTCTAGCTAAGTCCAAGTTAGGACCAGTTTAGAATATATAAACAGGTAGGACCAATGTTGGGCCATTAATCATTTTAGGCATACGTTGGTGATTTCTACACGGGCGTATTTAAGTTTGATCACTTGAAATATTTTTTACCTTCAATCAATTTTAAATTAAAAACATAAATGCTTTAATAAAATTGAAAAAGATTCAAAAAACTTAAATGGTGATATTTTTATCCGTAATGATCAAAAAAATATCTTCTTCATTTATTAAAATACCACCGAATTATAAATTCAAAATTATATTATAAAATTAGTTTTTTGTCCTACCTGCACGGAAAGTATGTCATTTCGGGCACTTAGTGCGGGCGCAAATTAACACATTCTCGCCTGGGGGTAGGGTAAGCGGGCACAAAATACTTTTCCGCCCGCTTGTGAGACGTCAGTCATTTTTTTCAGTTGTCAATATAAAAATGCGACATTTTCAACTTTTCTATATCTTCGCTGTAAAACTGCGCTATTTTCGATTTTCTTTATAAAATACTAAATATCATGTTCTAAATAAATAAATACTATATCCTTAGAATTATTTTCTTATTTTAATTTCCAAAATTCTAACAGTATGCTGACTTTAAAGTGCCATCACATCTTTTCATATAATTTAATTTTTTACTATAATGAGCAATTAGCCACTCATGCCCTCAATGCCATACTTTTCATGCAAGTAGGACAAAAAATCATGTTCGTACCAAAGGACGCAAAAAGTGATTGTGGCTCAGGCGAGATTGGGACAACCGAGGGGACCCGAGCTTCGCCTCGGGTGCTTCGGGTACCCTAGGTTGCCACAATCACCTTTTGCGTCCTTTGGTACGAAAATAACTATTTCAACTTATAATTTAGTTCAAAAAATATATATTTTCACAAATATTGCGCTAAAGAATGGATATAATTTTTAAAATCTTTTAACGTATACATTAAAAAGTTGAAAAAATGTCAAAATCTCGAAGAGTTGAGTTATTTAACTCGTGAAAAAGTATATGAAGTATCTCTTATCAGAAAGAGCATCCTTTGTCGGAAATCTAATTTCCTTCAAATTGTACATACAGAACGAGATAGTTCCGCTGTCAATACTACAAACTTTTTTCTAGAAATACGCAACGATAAAAATTTTCAAAAAATTACATAAAAGTTAAAAAAAATATAATTAAATTTTCAATTCAGGATAAAAAAAAATTGAAAAAATTTTTAAGTGTTGTAAACATATTTTTCTTTCTTTCTTAATCAATTACAACTAATTATTTTTATTAATAAAATTAAATCGAAATATTTCATTAATTTAGTGAACGAAATTTTTTAATTCACCTTTTCATCAGTTTTAATAAAAATATGTTATCTATTAACTAGTGATATATTAAAAAAAATTTGTTTTATGGAGTAATGAACAAGTAATTAAGCTTTTAAGACCGCAAAGGTACCATAGCATGAAATGCGAAGATGCCTTTAAAATTCTATTTTCTCACCCGGAAACTTTCATCTTTTTTCCTTGAAAACCTGTTTCCATCTCTGCAATACCCAGGGGTTTAAACTCTCATCGTTGCATGCGTTGGAAAATTCAATTTTTTAACATTTCCATCGCACTGGAAATACTCATCGAATTTATGATCCACAAAACACAATTTTGGGCTTAACTTTTGTTTTAGAATTGCCACCTCAGTGAGCTGCTTCGCCCGAAGATTTGTGTACGACTAGGGAGGTGTAATAAAAAAGCGGGAAAGTCAAATTATTATTAATATTATTATTATTAATTATTATTATTTTAATGATAACCTATTTTTGGTGATGAAAATTTGCGACATATTGCTGACGAGAAAGTGAAACCAACAATTGAGCAGTTTCTCTAGATAAAAATTTGAACAAATCAAGGTCAGGTATCAAATTGAGTTTTTAAAAAATATTTTTCTATAAAAGGTTATTAAGGCTGATAAAGTCATAAATCTTGTACTTTAACTTGTACTTTAAAATAGGTAAAAAGGTGAATTACTTTCCAAAAGTAATGACAAAAATGTTGCAAAGTAAATAATTTTTATTTACATAATCGAAATTTTTTATCAATAATTTAAGGTTAAATAATTTTTAAAAATTTATTCAAAATTGACTTTTACGTTCTGAAAAAGAAACTATAGTTCCACAGATTACGAAGATGAGTGGCGTATTGTAAATTTTGAAACTAATGAAGGTGAGCCAGATGAAATCAGTGTTAACATCAATATTGACTCAAAATTGTCAGGCAACTAATCAATTCAAATTAAAATTGTATGATATTGAGAAAAGTAAAAACTATTCAATTTTTCAAAAGAGAAATTCTCTTTACCTTTTTCAATAATTTATTAATTTTGCATGGAAATCGTATATATAAAATAATAATTATTTTAATTAAAAACGCTAGTAAAGCAGCTTTTACGACTGCATGTTTATGTTGTTTCCGCTTAAGTTACAATTAGATCCTCTTATACTATCTCATTACTTTGTTTCTAGGAAATAGTAGATGTTGTTTGATATATTTAACAGTCACATTTTAATGATGTAGTTAAGCTTCCGTTTTATTTAAAATAGCTTAACTCTTGATACTTTTAATCTAGGAAATAATTTATTGGGATTAAAAGTAGACAGATTGAAAATTCTCGCATATATGAGCTCAGTCAATACATATATAAGTTTCAATGCATTTATATACAGGGAAAAAAATTTTACGTTCCGTACAGTGTACTCAGTTCAATTATATTTTATTTTACATTAATTTTATACAAGCTTAAAAATAATAAAGTCGAAGAAAAATTCGAAAATTTCATATATAAAACAATATATGTTTAAAATCATAATTAAAATTTTTTTTGTTTAAAATTGTAGTGTTAATTTTATATACAAACTTTTTTATATCAACTACGTAAATAATTAGGTTTAGTAAATTCTGTTACAAACTGGAATTCCGCCAATATGAATCTCTTTGTGTTTAATTCATGAAATAGGACACTGGGTTTTTCCAAGTTTTTTTTTGTATATCTTTTCAACAAAATAAACCAATCCCATGTAGAAAATAATCATGGAAGACTGGGTGCGACATATTATCTATTAAGTTTTTGTAACGTTTAACAAGAAACGTACAACTATACAGATATTATCATGAATCTGTACAGTGAAACTATCTAGTTTCACTGTCTAGTTAAATTGTGACAAAACTATCTAGAAAAGTCCTAGTTTAAACAGAATTAACATAACCTTTTTGCTTGTAGTTAACTGTATAGAAATTGTATAGAAACTGTACAGAATTTCAATATTAAGAATATATTATATTATAAATATTATATGTTAGAATAATTAATAAATTATTATTTAAAATATATACATGAAATACATATAAAATTATAATTATTATTACTTTAGCATATATATTTAATTAATTTTATAAATTCGTAAACTATATACAACTATGTAATATAAATTATTATTATTTAATTATTTTATAGGGGAGATGTATGCAGGTTGAGACAGTTGATATTATATTAAATTTTGTATTTTTAAAATTAATTACTATTTTCTTAGGCAATGTTGATGCTCTGACCAATACTTTTTGAACGACAAATAATAACACAAATAATTCAGTAAAATATAATTTATTCATATAAACTTGTCAACAATTTTACTTTTATTTTAGTAACTCTTCTGAAAAGTGATTTATTGATATTAACTTTCTTCCAACACTGCTAACAAAAACAATCATCATAACCTAAAATATCGCTTGCGTCACGGTCAGAGTTGCCAATGACCCTACCTAAACGCTACTGCGCTTGCGTTACGACAACTCTCTTATAGGTAGAAAAAAGCGCGCTTATATAAAATGCTTAATAATAAGAAAACTTTAATAAAGCAATATAAAAATATTTTTACTATTGAATTTTTTTTGTTAATTATATTGCTTCCAAATAAAAAAATACTAATTTCCTTAATATACTTAAGTATATAATAACAATAATAATAATAATTTTATTATATTTATATCATTATTATAATTATTTTTTAAATAAAATATTCTTCCCCTCTACACTTTTTAATAAATGAAGCTTCTCATTGGTTTTTCCATTTCTTGTTTGTCCATTACTTGCTGAGGACCAATAATAGAGATCGATTTCTCCTGTCTGCTAGATAATTCTAGACTTACGATATAGTTTCTATCTAGTTTAACTATATATTAAAACTACATAGTAACTAGCCTATCAAATCGTTACACTTTTAGATAGTTTCTGTACAGATTATCTATGTCGCGCCAGTATAGTATCAAGAAAAACTAGAGAGTATCGTTATAGTGCCATGACTATTTTCCACATGGGATATAATCAGATTAGAATAGAATTTTGTACTAAAACTTAATAAAATAAATTTTAGTTTGCATTTTACTTTTTACAACCAACCTCACCAACTGTTACAATCGTTCATGATATCGTGGACGGTTGTAACAATTGAAGACCTAAATCTTAATTAAAGTGGGAATTAATTTTGGATTTTTGGATTCCTGATGTCGAATAACATGAAGATAGATACAAAAAATCTAGTTCGAAAAAAATTATTTTAAAAAAACCAAAATTTAGTAAAATAAAGTAATACAAAAATGAAATATATGATTTACATTAAAAAATAAAAATGAATTATTATTATTAAAAGATGTTTATTTATTTAATAAATATAAGAATGCACTTTATTTAATAGATCGTTAGTTTTACGTTGGTAACATAAGTATAGTAAAAAATTGGTGAAATATTTATTATCATGCCGGTTGGAGCCTAAAAGAATAAAACAACTTTTTCCCCATAAAATTAATGATAGTTCAAGCTTATATATTTGAGCGCAGGTGAATGTAAGGAGGTTAAATTTTAATACAATTTTCTGCAGTAGCCTGTAAAGAAGATTTAGATAATTAAAATTTTCTTTCTTCATGAATGTTTTTGTAAAACTACCACTGAATGAAACTATGATTTTTTAAAACAAACGTCATCGATTTATTGACATTCAGAAAATATTTTAAGAGCTATTATAATTACACGGAGAGAAATAGATGGTACGGGGTACTATCTAGATAGTACCAGGTACCATATTTTATCTTACATATACGGACAGCTATCTAGATTCTATCAGTTACAATCCAGATTGTACGGAGTAACATCTTGATTGTAGTAGGTAACATATCCATATTTTTTGTAATATCTTTGATAGTACCGAGTAGCATAATGAAGGTACCGGATACCATCTACTTTTAACTATCTTAAGATCATAATATCTTACCATCTATTTTTCTCCGTGTAATAATTTTATAACTTAATTCAGAATGTAATTTTCAATATAAAATCGCACCTGATTCATATTAGAATCACACAGGAAAAATCAAGACTTATGAAATGAATTTTTCATTAATAAAGACATCATCTTACATTACAATTTGACTTTTTAGAAAAAATGCATAATGACTGTCACACAATTAATGGCTCAATCAAGCTTCCAACATACTTGCAGTAAGCTTTTTTTGCAAGTTTGTAGTAAGAAATTTCGTTAATATATTTTTATTTAAACTTATTGTTCTGTTTAATTCGCGAAAATTGTAGTTCAACCCATGGGATTTTGTTTTTTTTTTTTTGTTACTTTTCGACAGTTGGTATTTAGGTAACACGTAGAAAACCTAGAGTTTGTAACATTTACTCATCCCTGCTTATTTTATTCTTTACAAGTATATGTACTTGAAGACATATAATGCCTTACTGTCAAGTTTTCAGTGTTGAGGATGCAGGGAAGAAGAAGTGTAGAATGTTGAACATATGTATGATCCATGCCGTAGAGAGAACATCGACGCACAGCGTCGCGACGCGCTTGTACGTGTTAGTTCCGGGAAAAGTGGGAGAAATGGAAGGTTGGTAGGATGCTTGATAAGGGGCAGGTGGTTTAAGGGGGTACGATCGATTCTAGCCACTACGACCAGCAGCCCGGTCAGGGGTTGGAACACCCCACACGCTAAGGCAAGATCGCTAAAGCGCCACTACTCAAAGACCACGTTTCTATTAACATCCCTGTATAACAACACTCAAATCCATCTTCAGCAATATATCGATACACAGAGCTTTACTGTTGACTCCTGTGGCATTTACTCACTGGAATTTATGCTAATTTACTCGGTGAGAATTATTCATTAATTGTGTGTGTTGAGTCTTTCTTAGTTTTCCCGCTTGAAAACAAGCGGCGTTTGTTTTCGTTTTGTAAATTGAAATGGGCGCCCTAAGAAAATGATAAATGAGTGCATTATTATAATTCTTAACATAAACAAATTTCTATAGAAAACTTGAAGAAAACTTGCAGCTTGCAAATTATATAATACATTTCTATATAAAGATGTTAAAACAAACAAGTTAATATTTTTAGCAAAGTGCACTAATAAATACAATTACTGTTGAAATTTTAGTATTGTATATTTTAGTGGAATTAAATAAAAAAAACGTTTGATCAAAAAAATAATTATTTTCTTTTTTTTGCTATTTATGCTTGACTGGACTTTCATGTGTTATTCTGCTTTTTATTATTAAACATTGAATTATTTAAATAAAAGTCAAATGTTAACATAGTTCTACTTCAGTAACAGCAAAAGTTACATTCCTTAAGTTGATCCATGAAGATGATAAAAAAAAGATGAGAAAAATAAATGATAATGTTATGAAAAAAAAAAAATTATTAACGCCGGTTCCACCGACATCTGCGTCTCCACCGGCATCAGAATTTCCACCATCACTAGTGCAAGTTTAATAATACAATGAAACAAACGAAATTAAAAATATTTATTATAAACTATCCTACCTCCGGAAAGTTTACGATGACTTACCAAATAAATTTCTATAAATTACAGTATAAATTTCAATAAATTACCGCATAAATTTCCATAAATTACCGAAATAAAATTTTTTAATTGTCGTTCGCGCTATATATATATTTTTGTAAATTATAGCGAAAATTTCCATAAATTACTGCGGAAATTTCTGTAAATTACCAAAATTAAAATTTTTAATTGTGATTTATGCTTTACATATTTTTATGAATTTTAGACAAAATTTCTATATAAATTACCGCATAAATTTCCATAAATTACCTCGAAAATTTCCGTAAATTACCGAAATAAACATTTTTAATTGTCATTCGCGCTATATATATTTTTGTGAATTACCCCAAAAATTTCCATAAACATTTTAAATCAAATTTCAACTATTTTATAGAATTTAAAAAACAAAGAATTTTTTTTTATTTTGTTTAAAAAAATTAAAAATTATAAAAAAATTTTCCGGTCTACCATGGATATTTATTTTTTGACACTTTATCTTCAAAAATATGTATTGATATTTATCGTTTCGATAAAAAAATATTTTTAAAGTTTTAGACACCAAATCGTGCGTAACGCGGAGAATCACCCATATTTAAAACTTTGAAATATAATTTTTCCATTAAAAAAAATAAAATTTAATAATAAAATAAACGTTATATACTCGATGCTGAAAATTTCCCATTGTGCACAATCTAGGGTCTACAATTCTTATCTGAACCAAAAAAAAATTTCTTCAATCGTACATTATTGCCTAAAAAAAAGTTTTTAATTTTCGCCAAAAAAAATCTTACTTTTTCTTAAAAAAAAATTGATTCATAGAGTAGGTAATAATGTACAATTGAAGAAAAAATATTTTTTTTTGTTTTAGATAAGAATTGTGTACCCTAGATTGTAGACAATGGGAAAATTTCAGCAACGAGGCGTTATATATAGGACGTTTATTTTATTATTATATTATATTTTTTTTAAATGAAAAAATTATATTTCAAAGGTTTAAGGTTGCACTTGCAGCAATCACTTCCAAAAATAAAGTTCAATAGTAAGCTTAAAAAGTTTAGGGTAACTACAGCTTGTTGCTTAAAATTTTTTTGCCTGACTGTACTGAATACATCGTTAGCCTCTACACAGACACGTGCTCATGCTGGTGTTAGTAGTACTTCCCCTAATCTCACAATACATTAACCTCAAAATTAATAATTTTCAAACTCTTATATCTCTTGAACGAAACGTTCAATGTTGTTGGTTCTCTTTGTTTTAAATTCTATAAATCTTTATTTATAACTTACTAGTTTATTTTTAAAAAAATCTATAAAAAATTTTAGAAGTCATTGAGAAAAATGTTTCATTTCTAACCCGCCCTCTGATAGTTTTTCATTCCTTCAAACCGAAGAAAACTATTGAAAATTTAACAATCAATACTCTGTGAGTATTTTCCACAAGATATGGAATTACAGAACATTTCTCTAAAACACAAGTAAAATGTGACTTATTGATTTTTCACAAATAGAAAATGAATTTTGTCCTCGGGTTACGCCTCATTTCTCTGGGTGGAGTAATTTATTAATTATCCTAATGAATAATTATATTAATATATCTGTTATTAATTCCCAATGTTAATTTTAAGGAAATATTGTTAGTTGAAGTAAAAAAAATTAAATTGAGGCGTTCTCAACAATTCACAACCTGAGGTTAAAAAAATTAATTAATTAAAAACTCAATACAAATAGATAAAAAAATATTTTAAAATTATTTTAGAATATCATATTTAAACATGTTTACGTAAAGAAAATTGTTTGATATTAAATAGTTTTTTATAGATAAAAATAATAAATTATTAAATTAATAGTGACTAAAGAATTAACGTAAGTTGAGAAAAACAAATGTGCAAAAATTTAAACTTTTACTTTTTCCATGAATTTTTATGCAAAAATATTTTACTTTAAAACTACAAATTAGCATGGTTAAGTTACAAAAAACGTTTGAAACTTAATATGATTCAATGTTTTGTGGCTCAAATAATTAATTTCTTTTTAACTCACAAACAGGAATATTTCGGAAGAATGTGGTAAAATAAAAATAGAAGCAATATCTATTACATAAACAACAAACATGCAAAAGAAAGGCAAAAAATTTCAGGGTGAAAAAGTGTGTATACGATTTATTTTGTTTTATGAGCGTCTAATCGATTTTATCTCGCAACATTCATATAACACGTGAGCGGCTTAAGGCTGGTCAGGAAAGTTTGAAAAATTGCTAAGAAGTTGTAAATACGGATTCTCTCTACAAAAGACGTGGAAACTTGCCCCTAAAACTTTCTTTTATACTCTTCCTATGCGTATTCAAGTATAAAAAAATAAAACTTTTTTTTAAACACATCAGCCAAAAGTAATACTCAACCCTTTTCACAAAATTATTTTTTCATATTTGCAACACTGGAAATTAAGGTTCAACGTCAATATTTTAACCTCAGATCACCTGCAAGACGTTTTGAGTATTGCCAAGCTTTTATCTTGATAATTGGCAGCAAGATGATTCAAGTTATCGCTCAATGCATAAAAACTTGAAAATCAAAGTCAAACAGTTTCAGTATTTTGTCGAGCATTTCAAAGAAAACAGACTTAAAAATCATACTAAATTTTTTTCTTATTCTTTATGACTCCCATAACAGAAATTCACTTGAATTTTGAATAATGACAAGCTGTCCCCATTTACCCTGACTTTTCAAATTTTTGGGGTAAATGGGGACAGCTTGTCAATATTAACCAAATTAACAAAAATAAAAAATTCAAGTGAATTTCTGTTATGGAAGTCATAAGGAATAAGAAACTACAAGAAAACTACAAATTTTTTAAAGTTTTTTCATCCCTTAATACAGTAATATACTTAAGGAAACTTTTTTCTTAAAACTTTCTTAGAAACTATGCTGCCCCCATTTACCCCAAATTTTATGAAATTTTTTAAATCTTGGGGTAAAGGGAGACAGTCAATTTCATGCGTTTAAAGCTTATCTAAATTGTTTTCCGCTGCATAAAATTAATCCTGGGAACGTAAATAACAAGTTAAAAAAATAAACCCACAAATATTACCTTTTAAAGGAAGAAACTTACGTAATTTGTGAAAAACAGCGATTTTGTCCCCATTTACCCCAACTGACCCTACATATTAATTATTTATTTAATTAAATATTATTATCATTATTTTATTTAATTGTTTATATTTAAATCTGGATTCGCATTCGATAGTTTGGGAATAATTTCGGGTAGAGTTTTATAGGAAAAATTAGAAAATTAATTTGTATTCGGATTAAAAGTTAATCCGCAACTGCTACACAGAAGCTTTGATTACTTTAGGAGTCAAAGGCGGGCAGTTTAGGAGTCAAATAATAGAACAAATAGAAGAAATAATATAGAAATAATAATAATAATAGAAATAATTGGAATTTGAATAAAAGTTTTTAGAAAGAAATAGATAAAAATTAATACTTACTCATTGTTTATTTATATTTTTTGAACTTAATCAAGTAAATCAAATAAAACTTCCTGAGTTGAATTTGGAACCTTTCTGAACTGACATATTACTGATGCTTTGAAATTTTGACTTTTTCTGAATTAGAACTCTTTTTCTTACTCCTGAGATTGTACTGAACTGACTTAAATTTTTTAAAACAATCTTAAATGAATTTGTTTAAAACTTGTAGAGAATTTTTAAACTTGAACTGAACTGATTTAAGATTCTCTTTTTACTTCTTGTTTAACTTTTTTATTACTGAGTGAACTGATTAAACTCTACAAAACTAGAGATAAGTATCAATTGGTGTCAATACATTTTTTTAAGTTATGGGCAAAAAACAATTTTAAAAGGATTTTGATATTCAAAAAAATAATAGTTTATCTTTATTAATATGGCTCAAAGTACTCTCTTTATTTGTCTGTCAGTGAGACCTACAATTAAAAACAATTTATCCCTTTAGCTCTTATAGTATTCGAGATATTTAAAAAAATGTAGTGTATACTGTCACGGTGGTACCTAGAAATTTAATTTTGAATTTTCTTTTATTGTAGTAAAAATAAATTTTACCCAAGTGGAAAAGTTCCCGGTAGTGACTACCGGTACCGCTACTTGTACAGTCACTACCGGTAGTGCCTACCGGTAATCGCTACCGGTAGTTACTACCGGAAACTTTTCTACCTGGGTAATACAATACTTTGATAATAAAATTCACTTGTCAGCATAATGAAATGGGAGCGGACTAGGGCTTGGTTCTTGAAACGCTATATATGCACATATTATTATTATAAATATCTAAAATAGCAATGTTACAAATATCACAAATAAATATTTGTATGTGTATATATACGTATATACAATGTATATATGGGTATGTATGTATGTGTGCATATATTCTACTATTATTTCTACGGGTATTCTCAATGTAATTAATTTAAAAAAATCATTAATTTCAAAAAAGTAAATGTTGTAGGTGTATTAACGAACATTGCGGCAGCGTCTTGAATGCACTGGACGTTGCGGCAATGTTTCCAATTCAGAATTATAGAAGTTAGTAAATGAGAATGTTGCGAGTATGTTAACGAACATTGCGGCAGCGTCCTGAACGCATTAAACGTTGCGGCAATGTTCCCTGCTTAAAATTGAAGGAAATATCGAACGACAATGTTGCGAATGTTGCGAGTGCGTTAACGAACATTGCGGCAGCGCCCTGAGCGCGTTAAACGTTACGGCAATATTCACAATTCAAAAATTACAGAAAATAGCGAGCGGCAATGTTGCGGGTTCATTAACGAACAATGCAGCAACGCCTTGAGGGCGTTTGAAGTTCCGGTAATGTTCCTATAATAAAATTATGGAAGTTTATTGATTGCAAATAATGACGATAGATATTTTACTCTTGTGCTGTTCGCCATTATCGCTTGTGGGTCTAAAATGAGTGTGGATAGACGTAGAAACCACATTGGAAATTAGACCTGTCAGGAATTATGGAGAAAGATAGTTAAAACAAATCTACGCGATGAGCTTTTCCTTGAACATAATTCTTCAGCTTCCCATCCTTTTCTGACTTCACCCTCTATTCTTTTCATTACGTATTCTGGGCCTAGCAATCTTACATGCCTATGACAACACAGTAATTGTAATTGTCACAAATTGAAAAAGGGTAAATATACCTGAAACCAAACATTTTTCCAACAAGAAAAATTCATAAAATAGATCCAAAAGAAAACAAGCTTTTCAATAATAACTCATGCTTGATTTTATCAAGTGCATATTATTATATTTGACTATAACTATTCAAAGAAAACAAAAACTCAGCATTATTGGCATAATGACAGACACAGATAAAAAGAAATTTTTTAAATTAATTTATAATAATCGCCGACTTTTCCCATTTTCAATACCTGTAGTCTTATTAATTTTCTTATTACTGATTATTTCAAGAAAAAACAATTATCATTATAAATTTGTTCTCTTCGTGCATCACACATTTTCCCAAATTTTTTTTAAACAGAATTTCTATATATAACTTTAGTTCCATCTGATAATTGTGTTTTAATGCAATAAATTTAATACAATCTACAATATAATATTCAAAAAATGGAAATGCAAATTTTTCTGTGCAATTTAATGATTAAAATTTTTTATAAGTCTTATGGTGTTATTTTAATTCTTGTAATAATCAATTTTTAATTCTTTTTCTTTGTCAATTTTTTTATTTATATACATTTGCATTGTATTTTTACTGTTATCAAGCAGGAAAGTTACAAAGAATGTTGCCTTGAAAATATTAGAGGAATATATCGAACAGAACGAAATTTAAACCTGATATATACTATACGTTGAGAGAACAATAAATCGCCTTGAACAATTTCCGCTTGCGTTTTTGCAACAATAGATGGCAAAAGTAGTTATCTAGACAATAGTAAAAAAGGTTGTTTCACTTAGTCTTTACGATTAAATTCTTAATATCAAAAAGCTTATTCATCTGACGAACAAGAAACTTTCTCTGATAAAGGCAACTATTGTTCTCTTAGATCAATTTTCCTCAAACCCTGTGACTCCATTCAATGGCTGTCAGCCACTTTAATTATCACTGCTATAACGCCATTAAAATTGGTTGTAGATGTAATCCTCTTTTACGATCATTTTCCCTTCACAGTTTTGCTATTAAATTTATTGAAATTATTCATATAGAATTTAAATTCTTGTAAAAAACACTATAGATTTTTTCTTTCAAAACAATACAATTATTAAATAACTATATTTACCTTTTTTATTTCCATTTATTATTTTTTTCATTCCCTGCAGTTTCGAGTAAAAACGATAATAATTGGTACACAGCAAGTAAAAAGAAGAAATTATTTAGTGCAATTTTATTTTTAATTAAAAATTTCTCACTGATTTCACCATTTAAAACAGAAATTGTAATTTTTGTGGTTTATATAAATGTAAAATCAATGAAATGAATCGAAATTGGAAAAAATATGAATTGCCTTTATCGGAAAAAATAACTGAATATTTTGTATAGCGAATGCTTATCTAGAAATACAAATTTTTCAAATAAATAACAAAATTCATTTCATTAAAAGTATGATTTTTTAAATAAAATTATTTTATTAATTCTTTTCTGAATATGAGTAAAATATTTCGATTCTTGAAATGTACCTAATATAGAGACAATACTTTCCTAAGTTTGCCTGAAATATTGGGGCTCGTGAATTTTCCATAAAAATCATTAGTTAAAAATTTCTTTCTACACAATTTTATTAGATATAATTATTTTTTAGATGAAATATCATTTTTCGAAGTAGGATTTGACAGAATTTCTTTTTAAACAAATTTTTACTTAACAAAATATTTAAGAACCGAATTTCTTTTATTGAATCTTTATTTGTACAAAATTTTTATTTGCACGACTTGTTATTTGATAGAATTCCAAAATCGCTAAATTTCAATTTATCTGAAATTAATTATGTCCGACAAACAATCGACAGAATGATTTCGGCGCAAAATTTTAAAATTAACTAATTAGAAAATATCAAATTTGTAATTGAATTTTAAAATTTGCGCTTAAATTTTTCTGTCGATTGTTTGTCGTTATAATTATGCAATTTCTGACAAATGGATATTAGGATATTAGGTTAAATTAGAATATTTTAAATAAAAAGTTGTGTAAAGAGAATTTCTGTCAAATAAAAATTCAATACCTTAATCGAGGGGGAATTTACTCTGGTAGTCAAGTGTACACTTGCCTGGTAATACTCGATAATACCTGTAAAATCTGTAATATTTTGTAATGTCTTGTAATAATAAGTATTATTGTGTAATATCATGTCATACTGTGTAATACTAGTAATATTGTGGAATTATGGTGTAATACCTTAAAAAATTTAAAGAAAATCAATCCAAAAAATGTTAATATAAGTAAAAATTTTAAACACTTATTCAAATGTAGCGCGGCAGTTGATGCTGAAGTATAACAACTTTGCTGTAGGTGGCGGTATCGAATGTGTACAGAATCAAATAAGAAGATGGTTCTTTAGTAATTGGCCGAATTTTAGCTTTGATCTACCTTACCGGAATAAGTAAAAAAAATCGAGTACAGTAAGATATCTGCTCCTGTAATTACACCGAAACAAAATGCACGAGGCTTAGGTAGTTTGTGTTCGTGGTTTAAGATAGCAAAAAACCAAATATTAAACGTTTTAAACATGGATGCTCACGGATATTATAATATAGAAAATTATATTTGTTCAGTTCCTCGTCTAAAAATAAAAACAAATGAGTTATATTTATCGTGTTCTTTAAAAGAAATTTCAAAACATTTGAAATAATAGTTATTTACGTTTTAAAAAAGAGAAAATTATTTTCTTTTATAAGTAGGGTAAATGCACTAATTGCGGCGCGATTCGAGTCAAAACACCTTTGAAATAGAAAATTCGACATTTCTATTGTATAAACTCAATTTAAGACTTATTAAACTAAAAGGTTACGTTATTTAGATGTTAAAAAAATGTTTAACTTTATAAAAATCGATTATTTAAACAAATATGAGAAATTAAAACTAATACCGTAATTTTCTATCGCGGCGCGTTTATTGTATCAGTTTCGGTGTAGCAATTTCGGTGACAAAAATTACGTATATTTTGAAGATACTTTTCCCGCCGAAATTAGAGCCAATGGAAATATTAAAAATGTTTCAATTATGACGAGGAAAAAAATTTGATCTCAAATAATTTAATTAATAAATTATTGTTTAAATGTGCATCTTCATTAGTAATTGTATCAAAAAAAGATTAAAATAATTTTTTTAATCATTTTGCAACAGTTATATTAAATATAATAGTAATAATAGTTATTTTTTGTGAAGGCGCCGTAATTGATGCTCTCGTCGTAATTGATGTACTTACCCTAATATTTAAAAATAATTAATTATTTATTTTTCTATTTCTTATTTTAAAGTTTTGCTCTTAAATAATAACCCAAGTAGCACGATATATCAATTAGATGCCACGATGATATCACCGGGGAATGTCACCGTGACATCAGGAAAATGTCATGGTGACATCAAGGTGATATCACAGTCATATCACGGTGATATCATGGTGATATCACCGTGATATCATGTTGATATTTTACAGGGATTTAAAATTTTTAAAAAAATATAATATATTTTTTATTATTTTTATTATTTTTTTTATTTATTATTATTTTTTAAATTATTAAAAATTTTAAATCCCTGTAAAATATCAACATGATATCACGGTGATATCACCATGATATCACCGTGATATGACTGTGATATCACTGTGATATCACCTTGATGTCACCAAGATATCACCTCGATGTCACCGTGTGATATCACCATAAGGCGGACATTTTGACATTTTCCTGATGTCACGGTGCCATTCCCCGGTGATATCACCGTGACATCTGGTTGATATATCGTGCTACTTGGGAATTTTATTGAAAGTTCTACGTATAAGAAAGTGCTATTTGACGTGTAATATTTTTTGTAATAAAGGGTAATACTAAGTAATATATGTGTAAAACTTTGTAATACAGTAATATTTTGGTAGTAGTATGTAATACTTGTGAAAAGTGTAATACTAAGGTAATAATGGTAATATGTGTAGTTGTAGTCAAGTGTACACAATTTTTACTAGTAAATTTCCCCTCGACCTTAATGTTATGTAAAAATTCGTTTAAAAAGAAATTCCATCAAATACTAATTCAAAAAATGCAAAAATTTAATGATTGATTTTTATGGGAAATTCATGCGCCCGAAATATTCTGCATCTAATCAATAAAATTTTTTATTTAAAAAATAAATGTTTAATAAATGTAGGTTGACTAATAATGGAAAAGTAGATGAAATTTTATGCAGATTCCATAAATCTGTATAGTATGAAATAATGATATATTTTCGAGAAAATCCATTTTTTTCTTGCTTTCAAGGACCTTGAGTATATGAGATTACTAATATCCAAGTATGATGATAATAGAATTTATGAGATAATTTTAGGTCGATAACAGAGAATTCTAAGTTTCACAGATAGTAATAGCGTCATTTCAGGCCATGTATCTTCGCAATGGCGGAAATGGTATAGTGTCGCTAGCCATATTTTACGAGTTTAGTCGGGAGCAACAGGTACTAACTTTTCTCTACATACGTGGTAGATATCAACATAGAAAATGTAAGATATTATCGGCACTCAGCCAACAGTCCAATAATTTTATCATCCAAAAAAAACTCACTGTTTTTCACAAAATTTCAGGACGCATGAATAAGTTCTAACATCAGTTGTTACAATTTTCATTTGTTTGAATTATTATTTTGCAGAATTTTTATTTAACATAATAGCTATTTTAATAGATTTTTTTAGGTAGAATTTCATTGCATAGAATTTTCTTCCAGATGAATTTTTATTTGTTCGAATTATTATTATTTGATAGAATTTCCATATATATATATATATATAACCGATTTTCACACTACAGAATGTATACTTAACCGAATAATCATTTACCAGAATGTCTAATTGACAGAATTTTCATTTATCAGAAATTGCAAATGGTAAAATTGTGATTGGTTACTTTTAAAAATCACGTTGAAATCTTTCTGTTGATTGTTTGTTCGGCCACTTGCAATTTCATATAAATGAAAATTCTATCAATTAGAAATTGATTACACATTAATTATTTATTGGCCTACATAAAGTATATATATTTAATTAAAAAATGTTATCCTTTTGGTTGAATCAACCGAAAAAAAGTATTGCTATAGTCAACCAAACTTTTGGTTTAAAGAAAACTTTTCTCTGAGTGTAACTGTAAAAAGTTTGACTTAACAATATAAAAAATATCAAGCATCAATTTGAAATTCATATTACTTTTTCAAAAGTTATTTCTCCTTTGCGAAAAAATTCATGTTATCATATAATATTTGGACGAGTGAAAAAAAAAATTGCATTTTTGTTTCTTGATTGGGTTGTGAAGTGAACACTATCACTGAAGAATCAGAGCTCGAGAGAGACAATTTTACTTTCCAAGTAGTGATTTCCATGAATTTACTCTCTCGAGGAGAGAGGACAATCGATAAAGCTTATATATATATAGGAAAAGGACATCGCACGAGAAAGTGAGAAATTCTCCCTATATATTGAGAATTCAAATAAGATTTACCGAGAATTAACTGAACTTTCGATATAGTTCTTTGAAAAATAAGTTACCGTGTTAATTGTTATCAGCTGTTACGTAAGAGAATCGATTCATGTGACTAACCCACCCTCAAGAGACATCGCAGCGTCATGTATATAATGTTTTCGTGTTGTACTATAATTATCGAAATAACTAGACAAGTAATTATATCATGAATAAGTCCTTAAGTCATTAAGGAGGATGGAGGCACTAACATAACCTCCAAACTAAAAAATGGTTTTTAACACAAATAAAATGTAAATAAAATTTTATACATTTCGAACAATTTAAGAAGATTTAGTTATACATTTTTTTAAAAAAACAGAAAATCTGTATTAAGATATTCTACAAATTTTTACAGTCCGACGAATTTTGTAATTTATCATTGATCTAACATAATATAACATAGTAGCTATATTATATTGTAAAAATAGCTTTTAATCTGAATAGAAAAAATACTAGTTCAAAATTGGTAGATTGATGCCATTACTCAGAAATATCAACTATGAAATATTCCCTCATAACTCGCAGTCTTGACATATACGATATTCAAGATTCATATGTATGCGTCTCTCTCCCCTTCAAATATATCCAACTTTTTTCCAATTTTTTTTATTAAAGACATCAATATTTTATGTATTTAATGATGGTATACCATTATTAAATACATAAAATATTAATGTCTTTAATGAAAAAATACACAGCCACACAAAAAACAGTGCCCTGGTTTGGGAGATCAAAGTACCCTACTCCCATCTATATTGGGCCGCTGAACACGAATCTGAAGTCCGTTTTGCTCCTGCACGTGTACGTTTCTTCCTAACTTCAAAAAACATTTCACATTTTTGATGGTATAGAATTTTTTTTTAAATTGA
The DNA here is from genome assembly GCF_019393585.1 of Leptopilina boulardi. NCBI lineage: Eukaryota > Metazoa > Arthropoda > Insecta > Hymenoptera > Figitidae > Leptopilina > Leptopilina boulardi. Next base: position 3,209,127 of record NW_026137899.1, on the reverse strand, counting down.
TGGATTTATATGAAACTGGGTAATTAGGGGTTTTTGAGGTCGCTGATTACGAATCTGATGTCAGATTTTGAAAATCACACAGCACAATATCTTGCTGTAAGCTTCCCTAGAGTTAAGGTGAGTTAAACTTAAGGTGAGGTTAAGGTAAGCTGCAAATGTCCTCTTTACCGTAATCTGCAGTGTAACATTTTTGTCAGCTTGCAGTTAAGCTTACTATAACCTTACTGTAAGCTTCCCGTAAACTTACTGTAAGCTTCGTGTAGTCTTAATGTAAGCTTCCATGTAAGATTACTGTAAGCCACATGTAAGCTTCCTTTAAGCTTCCACTGCTGTTAATTAATACTATTAATTATTATGTATATGTATATTGTAAACTACAGCGCAAAAATAATTGTTTAATTTATTTATTAACATTTATCAATAATAATGTAAGCTTACACAAAGCTTAAAGAAAGTTTACGGGGAGCTTACAAGGTTATAGTAATCGTAACTGTAAGCTATCTACAATCTTACACTGCAGCTTACGGTAAACAGGCCATTTGCAGCTTACCTTAACCTCACCTGAGTTTACGCTGTAAGCTAACGAATCTTAGGTTTAAACTCAAGGGAAGCTTACAGCAAGATATTGTGCTGTGTGGGTTATGATTTTTTATTAATTTTTTTTTTAATTGTTGGATTTTTATGGAATTTGTTACTTGGAGGTTTTAGGGTTCGCTCATTACGAATCTGAAGTTAGCTTTTCAAAATTCAAAATGGTGGATCCAATATGGAGGACGAATTTTTAAAAAATGTTGGATTTTTATATAACTTGATACCGAGGGTTTTTTGTGGTCGCTGATTGATAATAATTTGAAGTCAGATTTTTATTATTCGACGGTCGCGTAATCTTATTCTTATATTTCTTATACGTTTATTTCAAGTTTCATAAAAATCCAACAATTTTTTTAAAATTCATCCTCCATATTGAATCCGCCATTTTGAATTTTGAAAAACTAACTTCAGATTCTTAATCAGCGACTCCAAAAACCCCCGAATAACAATTTTTAAGCCGATACGAAAGATTTTCATTTTTTCGTCCACCATATTGGATCCGCTATTATGAATATTGAAAATCTAACTTCAGATTCGTAATGAGCGGCCCATAAAACCCCCAAGTACATAACAATTTTTATACAAAATCCAACAATTTTTAAATTGCAAAACGGACTTCAGATTCGTGTTCAGCGGCCCAATATACATAGGGGTAGGGTACTTTGATCTCCCAAACCGGGGCACTGTTTTTTATGAGGCTGTGATATTTTAAACAAAGATTCCGTATTAAAACTACAAAAATTCTTAAAAAAATGTTAGATGGAACAAAACATAAATATTGTTATAAGATCTGATAAATTTATCAATATTTTACTTTTATTACTTTCATTATTTATCATTTTCTTTCATTGCTTTTTTTAAATTTGTTTTATTAAACAAATTTTATTCCAATTTGTTTAGTTAATAAATTTTTTTTTTATTTGTTATTTTGGACATAAAAATTTATTTAAACATTAAAAATTTTGTATACACAAAATTACGAGTTTAAAAAAATTTTATGTGATAATATGGTGATAATAAAAAAAAATTATGTAGAAAATAACAAAGTATAAAAAAAGAGAAAAACTTTTTTGCAATATAACAAAAGCAACGAAAGAAAATTTATAAATAATTAAAATAACAGAAGTAAAAATATCAAATGTAAAAATAACAATATTTATGTTTTGTTCAATCTAACAATTTTTTGAAAATTTTTTTGTTAGTTTTGATACCGAATTGAAAAAGGTATATACTAATATATTATTTAAAAACGAACATAAACATTATAAAGCAATCAAAACTATGTAATGAATTTTCAAATAAAATAAAATTTCAAACATGAACTTCAAAATGAACCAGATTTAGTTGCATTTCGTAATTAAACAAATTAAAAAACCTGCAATTAAAGTCAATTATTTTTTGAGATATAACGCATTATTAGAAAATCCGAGTCTGAAAATTGTTTTCATTGATCCCCGTAATTAATGAAAAATTAAACGTGTGACCCATATTGCTCTTTTTTGCATTTATTCAAATTATTATTGAAATGGTATGTCGTATTCCTTATAAAACTTTTGCTATGGTTTGCAAAAGAAACTTTACACGATTCATAAATTTGCCAACTCCACATGCTTTTATGTAGTTTAAATCACACAAACAAAGAAAATCCTCCTCCCCTCTCTCTTGAATAATCGCTGCAGTAAATTTTTACGACAGATAACCTACGATCTAAACGTGACTCTTAAAATACATTTGATTGCTTAAAAACTGATGAATCGAAATTACCAAACTTAATAAAAGGTTCATTAGAGTTTTAAAAAAAAGATTTGTATGAAAAATATTTATTAAAATGTATTTTACCTCAAAACTTTATTTTCTTGCAAATTTAATATCATTCATATTTCTTTTGTGCACTGATGTTTATGGTATAAAAAGGCATGCATTAAAAAACATTGGAAATTTCCAATGCCTAAAAATTTCTTTTTATCCTACATATCGAAAAAATAAAACTTTAATATCTAGTAGCATTATCTGAGAAAACCATTTCATATTTTCCTAATGTTGGATTTCAAATCAAAATTAAAAAATCATGTTTCTTTTTCGAACATGTATCCTGTATATATATTTTTTGAACATATTTCTGTCAAATTACTGATTAAAAAATCTGGTCAAAATTGTAATAAAAACTAAATTAAAGATAAAAAGTAAAATACCCTTCCAAATATTTTAATCTAATTTATAACGTAGAATCAAATAGAATACACTAACCTGTGTTGGTTGTCACAACATATTAAAGGTGAGTTTACAACTCGCAAAATTGTTAAATATTTAAAATTATTTTTATTCAAATGATTATTGTAACCACAATCAATCACAAAATAATTATGTTATTAAAATAACAATGGTAGGGTCAGTTGGGGTAAATGGGGACAAGAGGTGTTAGAGCTTAATTTACAGTTTTAAAATTAAGTTCAACGTCAATATTTTAACCTTAAATTACCTACAAGAGGTTCTGAGTATTGCCAAGCTTTTATCTTGATAATTGGCAGCAAGATGATTCAAGTTATCGTTCAATGCATAAAAACTTGAAAATCAAAGTCAAACTGTTTCAGTATTTTGTCGAGCATTTCAAAGAAAACAGACTTAAAAATCATACCAAATTTTTTTCTTATTCCTTATGACTCCCATAACAGAAATTCACTTAAATTTTTCATTTTTGTCAATTTGATTAATAATTACAAGCTGTCCCCATTTACCCTGAGTTTTCAAAGTTTTAGGGTAAATGGGGACAGCTTGTTATTATTAACCAAATTGACAAAAATCAAAAATTCAAGTGAATTTTTGTTATAGGAGTCATAAGAAATAAGAAAAAAATTTGATATGATTTTTAAGTCTGTTTTTTTCAAATGCGAGACAAAATACTGAAATAAAACAAAATAAAAAAATTTCAAATGGTTCAACTATATTATATATCTACTTCAAAATTTTTTCAAGTTTTTTCATCCCTTAATACAGTAATATACTTAAATAAACTTTTTTCTTAAACTTTTCCCCATTTACCCCAAATTTTATGAAATTTTCTAAATTTTGGGGTAAATTAGTATAAAAATATACCTAAATTCAGGTTATGTTTTTCAAAACAATATGACAGCTAACAGATCAAAACAGATATTCCTTGACATGTGTACGTTGATGGTAAATATCTGTTTTTTTCGCTAATACCAGTAGATCATGGCTGGATATACAAGGCGCAAAGCTAGTATAAACGCCAACGTCTAACTATACCCTACTGAAAATCCCTGTATAAGATCTTGTACAATTTCCTGTACAGGATCAGCAACTGAACTTGTACAAGTTCTGACCAGTTTCTATACAGGAAAATGCATACGAATTTGGAACAAGTTCATGTGTGAGATGTTCAGTTGCTGATCCTGTACACGAAATTGTACAAGATCTTATACAGGGATTTTCAGTAGGGTACTACTACTACTACTACTGTTTTTTTTTCACCACTTATGGGCAAGCTGAGTACATTGACTAATGTGTTGTGTCCTGACACGAAAACATTTAATTTTTTTAAAAGTGTCTGGTCGGGACACGAAAACATTTCATTAATTTAAAAGTGTCTAGTCAGGACACGAAAACATTATAAATTATTAAATGTGTTTGTGATTGAACACGACACTACACAAAATTGATTTGGCGTTTTGTTTCGTTTCCGTGTCAGTCCCTGCTACATACCATTATTATTTTAATTACATAATTATTTTATGATTGATTGTGGTTACAATAATCATTTGGATAAAAAATAGTTTTAAATATTAAAAAATTATCGAGATGTAAGCTCACTTTTAACCCGTTGCCTGTTTCCGACGTTGGGTCGTGTTCATCTTACATAGCTCAAAATAAATATAATTTATTTTTGACACTTGATAAATCTGGGTTTTTGGGGTCGCTGAATTCAAATCTGACCTAAAAATTAAAAAAAACTGGCGGATCCAATATGTCGGACTTTTTTTTTAAATTGATCCGATTTGCTTGAAAACTGTTACTCGGGGGGTTTTGGATTCGCTGATTACGAATCTGTTATTAGTTTTCTGAAATTCAAAAAGAAAAATCCAAACCCCCAGAGTAACAGTTTTCAAGCAAATCGGATCAATTCTTTAAAAAAAAGTTCGCCATATTAAATTCGACATTTGGAATTTTAGAAAACTTATGACAGATTCGTAATCAGCGACTCCAAAAAAGAGCTCAAAAAATCAAAGAACATTAAATTTTTGTGCGCTTTTGCAACGGAGGGCATGATAACTAAAAAAATATTTGACCGATTGACTTGAAAATTGAAACATAACTTCTTAAATATATTCTCCACAGAGTGACGTATAGACGTTTTTATTACAAATAAATTGTATGCAATTGGAAGCATTTTTAAGAAGAAAATTTGTTTTTCGTGATCGAAATAGTTAGTTAAAAAGGTTTATAAATTTTTTTTTAAATTAACCGATTGAAAAAAGCGTACGTCGCTCTGTGGACAATATATTTAAGATGTTATGTCTCAATTTTCAAGTCAATCGGTCAAATATTTTTTGAGTTAACATGCCCACCGTTGCAAAAAGCATGGTCGCACAAGAATCAAAATGTTTCCGACATTTTTTAATTTCTTTTAAATTTCTTTGATTCTTTGAAAACTTAAATACATGTACTTTATACCATTAGTGCATGAAAATGTTATATCTTTAACAGTTTTGTAAAAAAAATGCTTTAAAACCGTAAAATAATAAAATCCAAAAAAAATTCTATTTTATTCTTGATTTTAACCAAAAAAATCTGTCCATGTGATTTGACCATTAAGTTCAAAAACAGCGCGTTACATTTTTAACTATAGTCACTTGTTAATTTTTTTGGCCAGTATCTAGCAAACTGATAAGTGACTGGCACGTAAACATATGGTCGAGTAAGATAAGTAGGTTCGATTCGCCGGAAATCAGAGGACATCGGCTTAAGTTCCGGTAGACTGTGTCTGCCTGGAATTGGATGAAAGGTCAAGGCGGTTCCAGAATAGGTGCAAAAGCCAAGTACAAGTGCAAGTATCTATCTCTCTTGCACTCATGGGACTTGCATTTGGACTTGTACTTGCACTTGCCTTTTGCACCTATTCTGGAACTGCCTTCATATAGGAATGAACTTCATCGATATGCACTAAAAATTAACGAGTGTTATAGTTTTCTTGTTTTAATTCTGAGGCAAAAATTCATCAAAATGGCAGCACTGCTGCTGATATTGTTAAATATTTTATTCGAATTCTTTTATAAAAAATAACACTGGTATTAGACATATATTCATATTTAAGATTAACAAACTAATTCCCGACTTTCTCATAATATGAATTAATTCTCTTTGTGTATTGTATTAAATTAATCACCAGACTTAAACTCACAGCGAATTCAGTTATATGCTCCAGGAGTAATCTTGGTTTACATATTTATTGTTATAAGATTTGATAAATTCATCACACTCTATTTTTTTAAACTAAATTTGCTATTTTTACATTCGATGTTTTTAATTTGTCATTTTAATTATTTATAATTTTTCTTTAATTGATATTTTTACAATGAATGAAAATATTTGGTTTGTAATTTGTTATATAAACTTATTCTTCACATTTTTTTTACATAAAATTTGTTTTTAATTTGTTATTTAGAACAAAATTTTTTTTAAACATTAACAAATGTTGTATACACAGAATCAAAAGTTTAAAAAATTTTATGTAATATAAAAAAAAACCTGTTCAAAATCAGGTCGTAAAAGAATTTTATGTAAAAAATAACGAAGTAAAAAAACAAAAATTTATAATGTTCAAAATAATGAAACAAAAATTCTACTACACATGCGTGAAAACTTGTGTTTTTATGAACATAGATAATATTTTTCAACTATTGCAGCTATGCTATGTATATGAAATCTCGGATATTGCTATCGAACTTTTTGTACTGAGTTGTTTTATGAGATACAAAATGGTATAGATTGGGATTGATTTTCGCAGTTGAAACATGGTTTTATCATAGAACACGAAGGTATTAGCAAAAAGTGGAATTAAAAAAGATTGAATTTTTCTCGCTTTATCATTGAAATGCTTAAATTCTGTCTTTCTTTTATCACGGGTGATTCCTCATACGTCCAGAGCAATTTTCCATGCCTTTTTTTTATATCTGATTTCATGTTGTTTCACTTATTTTATCACAAGGAGGAGTAAATATTAGGGTTAAAAACAAGCCTTCACGAGTTGTAAATGCGTGTTATCGAGTCGCATAAATGAAATGTATGTTTCATGTTTCGCAGTGCATATAATATCGAGGGAAGTACCCTTTTTACCTTTTTCTAAAATCCTCAATTTCAAATATATGATATCATTATAGAATAATTCTGTAAAACTCGAGAAAAAATTACATCATATTAATCAACACATCATCAATTTTGAAAAATTATAGTGCCAGAACCACATGTGCTTCATGAATTTAAAATTGGATATTTCTGCTCCCATGGTCATGGAAATTGTTCATCTACAGTACGTACATTACAAAGAGGCTTCTATATCGTTATAAACTTTACATCGAAAACTGTATATGAATTAAATTCATAAAATTTTATTATGAATTTAATACACATACATTTTGCATTTCAATGTTATTTAGCAAATATTAAATTATTAATTTAAAATTTTTAAATTAACTTAGCAAAAGTAATTATAAAATAATTATTAAATGATAATTATTACTATAAAATTTTATTTTAATTAAGAAAGATGGTAACAATTGCATAACCTTAAATTAAAAAATAATTTTGAATTATAATTTTAACGCAAACTAAAATATAATAAAAATTAATTTCGATCAATTCCCTAACAGCAACGGACATTTCAGAATATCTTTAGGATGTCCTCAGGATATCTATGTATGGATATCCCTGAGACATCTTATGAATATCCTACTTTCCGGTTATCCCTAGGACATCCGTAAGATATATATTTTGTTTGTGTGCACTTTTTGTCGACCAGTTTTTAACCCTATAGGATAATTAAACAAGCCAAAGAGTTTTTTCACTAACGAGAATTAATTTTAGAAGATCTATTAAACTATCATTTTATTACAGTTGCAGATATTTATTTTGTTTCTCTATTAATTTTAACCCTCTAGTTTTGTCCGTGTATATAATATAATATATTGACAATAGAGGTCGAAATTGATTTTCTACGTTTTGTGAAATTTGGAGCTTGTTTGGTTTTGCCAATATTGTCCAGATATAGTCTCTTGAAACACTTCTCGGTTACGGCTTGCACTCTGTATAAAGGATTCTCGAAGCAATATATTTCAAAGACTAATAAAAACCAGCGCCAATCGCGCTGTCATGATTCTAAGAGAAATTTACACCCTCTTTGATAAAATATACTATTGTTCCAGTAGTTCGTTTCTTTAAACCATTTCTGCTTCAATATTGAAGAAAATACTTTTTTCATCAATGTAAAAAAAATAATCGTAAACTTCTTTCATTACTAAATCGAAAATTGATTTATTACTTATTTTGTTTCTTTCTTTTCATATCCCTAAAAATCAAACTACATCCGTGCAGAAATTGTCTTAGAGCTCAGACCAGGGCCACGCACGATTATGTATTCCCCACATATTTTTCCGCACCATCTATTTTACTTGGTGTTTTTTACTAGTTGGTCTCCGCGTAGAGAGTTCGAGCGATTGATTTTATTAATTGTTATTTAAAGTGCTTTTATATTTGTTTTAATTAATTAAATATTTAAAAATAATTAACCCATTAAGGCCCATAGGTTACACAGCGTTTCTAACGTGAAACCGAAAAAAAATATTCAACTATTTTTTCTTTTTTAAAAATAATTTGTAATTTGTTACAATGATTCAGAACATCGAAAAACGCGTTTTTAATAAAAATATATTTTCACTGTTTTTGAAAATTCACCTATGATGATTCATGATAATAATCATAAAGCATATAATTAATTATATTTTATAAATTGCATTTAATTGGATAACATAATTTAATATCTTAACTTTAACTAAAAGATTTTAAGCTTTTTAATTTTTTTAATTTTATGTATATTACTTTTAATCTATATTCGCCAGTTAATTAATTACAACGTTAATTAATAAATTATTAACGTTAATTTAGAAATGGAAGAATTAGTAAATAAATATGTTATTTATTCATAATTTAAGCTTATTTATTATTAATTAAACCAGAATAATTTTTATTATTTTAAAAAATTTGGTTTAACAAGGGCCAGACTAGGGGTCTACTAGGGGTAATACGATCTGGCCCTGATCAGGTTTCATTCCCGATGTGGCACCGATCGGATTGCCCGACGTGAGCCAATTTGCCAAAAGTTCTACACGTGCTGTTATACAATTTTTTCTTCAAATTATCATTTTTTTTAAATTTTTTCCTTAAATAAAAAAAATTTTATTTTTTTAATATTTATTATAATTTAAATTTGTTACATTTTGATTGTGATATAAGACGATTCGAGAAAATACAGATTAGAATAAAGAAAGTGAAATTATTTCTAAATAATCAATAAAATAATTGAATTTATTTTATGAAAATTCTAATTTTCCGAATTTTTATTTGTACACATTTTTAAGACGCCGAATTTTCATTTATCCTTGTTAGATATTCAATTTAAATCACGTTTTCTTTTTAAAGTTATGTCTCTTTCACGCCAATCCATCATAGATGTCTCTTTAATCGACACATACACACGCATACCCACTACAATATATGTATACTCTTTACTTTTGTACGCTTTAGTCAAAGCCACGCTTTCTGGAATATTATAATAAATCAATCTTAATCGTATTTACATATTCTCTCGACTATTGACTAATAGCGATATTCTTGATAATTTCTAATTGTTCAATTTTAAAAATTGCGCCAAAAAGTTTTCTGTGGATTGTTTATTTGGTTATTATTAATTTAGGACAAATGAAAATTCGGCGTCTTAAAAATTCTATCAATTAAAAATTCGTACAAATAAAAATTCGGTGAATTGGAATAAATTTTAATTTCTGGATTTTTTATATTTTGGAGTTTTAATTTTTATCTACCAATTATAATTTCTTGATTCTTATCAATTACAATAAGTTGTATTTGTTGATATTTTTAAATGTTTTTTTTCTTCTTCCTTAAATATAAAATAATTTTTAAAAAATGTACTGTATGCTATAAAATTTAAAAAAAGTAAAGTAAAATCGATTGATATTTAAACTAAAATAAAATTAATGAACAATGTAAAAAAATAGCAGGTTTAAAAAAATGTATAATAAACTTTACTTATGTATACATTATATTCAGAGGGAAAAGTGTCTAGTTCATATAAGAGAGAGCGAGAGTATTTGCGTCGTAGAATGATTCAAAGTAATGTAGGTCGTCATTTTTCACGTTTGAAAGGGGTTTTCTGAAAACGATTTTTGCTTTCTTTTGACTCGTGTAAATGACACTCTCTGGATTACCAAAATAGACACACGGTGATTAAAGAATTTTCAGAAAGCGAGAAATTAATTATTATTTTCCTACACTTTTCAAATTGTATTTTTTCTATTTTTCATTTAAAAAAAAAAAACATTTTTGTTTCTTTACTCTTGCACTATTCGTATTGTAACAAATATTTACACTAGAACAATTTCAATTATATCTTATTGTTAGTTGTTTCTGCAGCGGAAAGCTTCTCAAGGTCACAGGAAGTGTTTTGCGAGTTCTGTATGTAAGTTCTATAATGTTTCTGAGCAAAATTTCCTACTCGAAATTAGTAAAGTTTTTATAAAGAATAATAAATAACTTATGAAAATGATATAAATATAATTAATTTAAAGGAAAGTATTAAAATAATTCAATTTTTACAAAAATAATAAAAAATATATAGAAAAATGACGCTCTGAATTAAAGGACCTAAGCAGCAAATGAATTACAGGTTATGTTTACAATTAAAAAGGTCCTTTTTATTTATATCAAAATTATTTTTTATTGGATGTAATGAAGATTTAAACATGAATGGTTTGTATTGATCCTCTTTGTGTAGTTTCACTAAAAAATTTCTAAACATAACCTATAATTTTTTGCATCTTAGATCCCTTTCTTCAAAGCGCGTCACATATAAAAAAAGTAGCGTAGTAAAAGAATACTCTTACGCTATCGTAAATTTGATAAAAAATAGTTATATTTTTATCATTTTCTCATTTTTACTTTTTTAATAGGATTTCGCGATATTTTCTCGAGAAGCGTTCAACTTTCTTGCAAGATACATAAAATGAACTCTTCTTTGGCAAAAAGGCGAAAAGTTTATTTTCTCATCAAAAAGTTTTACTTCCGTAGTGCAAAAATATGGGATGTTAAAAGAAAGTGACGTGCCGGAATAAGAAACAAACTGGTAAAGGTGTCCGAATTTTTCTCGCACATCGATTTTCCACTTAACCCATTTGGACTCATACTATTGTAAAAAGAGAACAACACATCGTTTCCTCCGTCTTTTTTCTCCTTCATTTTTGGAAGAAAATTGCGTTCGTTAAGAATATTTAGATAATGACATAGGCATAAGAAAATAAGGTGATAAAAAGAGAAAATATAAAATACGATTTAGATATACGTTTTTGACTAACTCTCCCCACCCCTATTTAGTTGAAATTGTTTTTTTTTAATAATAATTAACATTAATTACTAATTTAAAATTATTTTTTGTATTGATCAATAATTATTGATAATTAATATAAATAATTAATAAAAATTCATATTTTACATGTTAACGGTTTTTTTGTAAAAGTACTTTTATGTTAAAAATGTTTGTGATAAAAAAAATTGTAAATAAATTTCCACTTTCTCATGAGAGCATTAGTAGTGCTGCTGAAACGTAAACTAAAGAATAGTTCTTATTACTTTGTAATCCTGACTCGGAGTGATCGATATCTTCTTTGTTATTATTTAAAATACGTTCGAGTGATAAATTCCTAATTCATAATTATTAATATAATTAATTTTTATAATTTCTTTGTGAAAATAATAACAATAATTTTATCTCTTCATTTGTCATTAAATTCTGTTTAAAAATTTCTAAAAATCCAATAAAGTGTCAACGGTGTAAAGTACTCTAAAACAGAATAGAAGGAAAGAAACATGAAATTCTTGAAATAGATTTTAAATTTCTTATCAACTAAATACATAAAAATTTAAATTTCTCTTTCAAAAATTAAATCAAATGCTAATAAAATTTTACATGTTACTGCAATTTAGAAGTTTAATGAATTTTAATCTAAAAGAATGGAATGCTTCTTTTAAAAAAAGATTGAAATTTTATGTGGAAATTGTCGAATAAAAAAATTCTTCATGGATTGAATTGAATAATTAAATTAAAAAATTCTGAACATTATACTAAATAAATTTATAAAATAACAATGAATGTCTTACATTTCCAAAGAATTTAAAGAATTAAAAATTAAAATTAAGAGGAGAAACTCGTGTACAAAAATTTTTTTTACATTTTTTTTTGCTTTAAAAATTAGTTTACTATATGTAGAATATGATCCTACATTACTAATCTATAAGTAGGTGTATGAATGTCTATAGTAAACATAAGTTTAGCACTTCAGATGCTACCAAATGCAGTTAACGATGAGCACGAGATATCTCTATTCTTTCGGTTTCTTGTCAATATAATTTTATTAATTGTTATTAGCAAGCTCCACAAGCAAGTGATAGTATATCGTGGTTTTAGTGCAATAGTTATTTTCGAATACATAACGTCTTCAAGGCATGCAATAGTTAATACACTAGTTTTATGTATTGAAAACTTTAAACGCATTTTTCTCGAAACATGTTTTTTCGCGCGCCGTGCAATGTAGCTCAGCCAATTTTTAACCGATTTTAATCAAACTTACCATAAATCTTCTTTATCTTACTGGCTATTGCATGTCGAGCTCCGTTTTTTTTAAAATTTTTTTTAACAATTGTTTTTCAAGATTATTTATAAAAAAAGTGAATTTTTTTTCAAAATGGTCCCAAATTTTCAAAAAAATTTTTTTTTTAGTTTTCTCTTTGCATGCAAAGTATATTTGCGTATTTTAACGGCTAAAATTTTGATTTTGGATGAGATTTGTGACCTGTAGGCTGCACGGTGCAAAATCAAAGATGCAACTTCAAACGCCTGTAACGCCGCGATTTTATAATATTTTTTAATAATAGTATATTGTGCACCAAGTACCGAAAGAAGCTGTTTTCCGACAAGTACAAAATTTGCTGCACATAGTACTTTGTGCTACACCAATTTAGAAAAAATGCTTTTTATTAATTGAATAACAAGCTACAATTAATGTTTATATTTATAATAAAAAATATTTAGTAAATTCATAAAATATGTAATAATTTCTATAGAATTAATTTTGTACACAAATTTAACTGCCAATAGCGAGCAAAAGTCAAAATTTTACAAAAATAAAGTTATAACATTCGATGCAGCTAACGTGCATACTTGTAAGCATCCTTCAAAGTACTTTTCTGCACTAGTGCAGCAAAGTAATGTTTTGCGCTTACTTTACAAGCATGTAATGTAATGCTTTTTTTAAAGTGTTGCACAAAAAAAATTTTTTATAAAGCTTATATTGTGTACTTTAAGGCATGCTTTACTATAAGTCAATAAACTTTACCAGTTTCTTAAAAAAAATTTCTGAAAAAATGTGCATTTACACGAGTTTCCCCCCTTAAAACAATTTATCCGCCTATGTGTCTTATTAACCCGCAATATTAAAATTTATAGGTAGATGTCGTTTGTCATGTTTGTCATTTTATCCTGTTTTTATGTCTCATAACCCCGCAATTTTAAATTATTTTTAAAGAGTAGTGACATTTTACCCCATCATTGTGTAATATTTTCTTGCAATACCGTCGTTGTCCCAGTTACCGTCCATTTTTACAAATCGTATAATAATTTAAATTATTTGTCAACAATACTTTATTCTTTTTGGCATGCAACGGACTTATTAATTGAAGTAAACAAATAAAAGAAAATAATTTTTTTATAAATGTTATCTTTAAAATTAAAAAGACAGAAACTGGGTCAATCACGACATTTAAATTTTTCAAAAATATTTTTGTCATTTTACTCCACTTTTGTCCAGAATTCCTCGGTCTTTGTGTCACATCACCCCGCATTATTAAAATTATTTTTAAAGATTTGTGCAATTTTATGCCGTCATTTGTCATATTTTCCAGCAATACTAAAATTATTTTTTTTTTTTTTAATATTTCTGTCATTTTACCCAATCTTGGTACCACTTTTGTGTCATATTACCCCATATTATAAAAATTACTGTTTAAAGCCTAATGTCATTTTACCTAGCTTTTGTGTAATATTACCCCGCATTATTAAAATTAATGTTTAAAACTTGATGTCGTTTTATCCCGTCTGTGTCGTAATACCCCGCATAATGTATTTAATCCATTTTCTCCGTAAGATAAGAGAGTCTTTTATAAAGGTGATTAAAATTTCAGTAACTAATTTTTTTCGTGCGGGAATGAATTGCAAAAAAATGTAGCAAAACACAGCGGAATTTTTTTAAATAAAATTAATTACTACTTATTAAAATGATTTAAAATCTAATATTTAAAAAAATTATTTTAATGATCTTTATACTAAAATTTCTTAACAATTTTTATATACATATAAAGTAGATAGTTTCAATCATATAGTCATTCATAAATAATATCCGGTGACGAATAATGTCAAGATATAATTCAAGTCTATTTTGAAGCAATTAAAGAGTAGGTATAAAAAAAAGAAACGATTTGCTGAATCTATCAACTTTGTTTGAAACTTCCTAAAGATTTTAATACAGTTCTCAAATATACGTAGATAGATGAGAAAATCATAGTGATGTTTTCATTAGGAATTTCAACAATCCACACTATAGCAATTTCTGATCGAGATTAATCTTCATCTGTTGTTTAACAAATTCTCACTTTGAAATTAATTTCAACAGTAGTAACAGGTATTTCTATTATTTAGGGTAAAATTCGTTTATAGTTGATAAAAATAAATTAAAAAGAATTTTTTAAAAAATAAAGTTGATGTGACTTGAAATAAACTCTTCACTTTCTTCAATTCAATTTGAAAGCATTTTTAATCTACATAAATAATTTAATTTTATAATAGACTTATGTAAATTAAAATAAACAAAAAATTCACGTATGAGTGAAAAATTCCGTTGTAGAATTGAGTAGGAGAAAATTTCTAATTACGAAGGAAAATTTCTTTTTCATAATTGAACAAAATGTTTTCCGCATGTATTTCATTTTACTGCCGGTAATGAAAATTCAAATTACACCCACCGGAAATTGTAATAAGAGCGATATTAAATTATACATTTACATTAGCATTAGAATGCCAGTCAGAAATGATAGTCGTACAAAAGTGTGCTTATGCGAAATGAGATTTGAAATTTAGCGCGGAATTTCGAAAACGTCTTGGGCTTGGCAAATGAGAAAATCATAGAGACGTCCTGTCATTTTATGACCCGCGTGACTAGTATGAAGAATATATAGAATATCCGTTCAAGTTTGCCTGAAACAATTTTAATAAAATGATTCAAGGAGGCGAAATTCCCTAATTTACAATAGGATCTTCAGCGCTCTATTTTCTCCAACTTAGTTCGGAATTTCAAATGCGACGACCTACTTTATTCTGATGCCCTGACGTACATACAAATGTTCAGCCTTATTGATTTCTATACTAGCTGGATGCTGTCATTATACAAAGGATTCTATTTACAAGCATATATATAAAGGTTAAAAATGAAATTGTCCGAGAATGGCCATGAAAATGTGGTATTACCATGTGTTCGCAATGGTTTAGTGTGAGTGTACTTACATCTACAGTTGCCACACTTATCTATATGCTAATGTCAAAGTCACTGCAAATCTAAAAACAATCTTCAGTCTCAAAAAAAAATTCATTAAATCTTATATCCTTTTTCTCATTTTTTCTTTTTATAAAAATTTAATTTTTTTCCTAAATTATGAAAATAAATTCATTGGACTAATAATTATAATTACTAAAAAAACTAAGTTTTTATACCCAGAGAAATTTTCTTTTCATTAATATATATTTTGAAAGGTCAATAAAAACACAAGAGAATCTGGTTCCTCTCATGGTTAAAATTTCGGACTGATACCAAATTAAATCCTGACACATCAGTCCAGAAATTATACGAAAACAATCAGAAATTGATCCGTATTAGTCAGCAATCAGTCTGTACGAAAAGACAAATTGAGGTCAGTCCAGAAATGACATGAAATCAATCCGTAATTAGTCAGCAAAAATCTGAATTTAGTTCGATCAAAAAACTTAAATCGAAATGAGTCTGAAATGTAAATGTCAAATGTCCCTTTTTGGTTTCCATTGTCCTTATTCGCCATTTGTCATAATTCTCGTCAACTACCGCACCCTGCCATAGTGAAAATTTAGTGACTTTATAGTAAATTTTAATTTTAGCAATAATGGAGCATTTACACCTTCGTCAAAAAATTTTCTTCACTTTGCATTTTACGAAATAAACTTACCTGATTAGTTGTCCGCAATGAATCAGATTCTGTGTATTTTGGAAAATGCAAAGTGAATTTTTGCGCCACATAATTGTCAAATTTCCGAATCCTTTGACGCCGAATTAGAAATTAGAAATAAATAAATTTTAAAATAAATTCTAATAAATAAATTAGAATTAAAAATGTATGTACTCGAAAATCTACATTATCGGCTATACTAATATTAAATATAAATGTCATAGATGGGTAACTCACTGAGCTACAAATTATAAATTACAAAATATTGAAATTCCATCAAATAAAATTTATTTTAAATAACAATTTATAAATAATGGAAATAGAGGTTAGGGCATCTGTCAATTCGACACTTGTGAATTCGACCTAATAGTCTTTCGTAGTTTTCATTTTGAGATAAAAGTCTGTAACTCCTAGTGTTCTTGGGAAATTCTTAAAATTCCGAGCAAAAAACCAAAAAACATTGTTAAATATAAAAAAATTAAAGTTTCCAAAAAAACAAATGTGATAAATTGTGCTTGATTTGTGGATAAATTTATTTTTCGAAAAATTCAAAATTACGGGCAAAAAGATTTAAAAAAAACATTTGTAAAACATTAAAATGTCCGCCTTTTTTGTGAATACAGTTTTGAAATGTTTTTGCTATGATTTGTTCTACTTTGAGAAGACTGAATAAGGCTATAGAGTTTTAATGATAATTATAATTCTATTTCTTTCAATACTTACAACATCCCTTGGATATTCGATTTGAGACAGACTCTAGAGTGCAATCCCAATGTTTGGCTGATGGAATATAATTATAAATATATATTTTTTTGATCCTTATAGTTATTTATGAACAATACTATTATATAAAACTTATTTTGAATTATTTAAAAATTTATCCATTATTTTCACTGGCAATATACTGAATTTTGTCCTTTTATTTTATGTTAATATTTTCAATAATAGAAATATTTGAAAAATCATTTTTCACATACATGCTTTAGTATATATAAGGGATCGCTCACGACCCCTAATATTAAAAATATTTTGAAAAACGTCAAACTTTTTTTCATTTTTAAATTAGGTAATGATAAAAGAATTTACATTTGAAAAAGTATAACTAGAAAATCAGAATTAACTTTTTCAACAATTTTTATGAAAACTATACAAAAGATATTTAGAGATTTCATTCTGCTTAGGCCTAATGGAAAAACTGTCAGCCTTACTTTGAATAGGGAAATTTTTGCAATATGTGTAATTTAGTCACATAAAATTTCAACCTCCTATAAACTTCGGGAGAAGTCATTGAACTGGAATCAAAACAAAAATGTAATATATGACACAAAAATATCTAACAATAAGGCAAAAATATATACAGTGTGAAAATTATAATATACTTAATTATATTTTAGTAAATTAAGAAATTAAATATATAATAATTGATTTTGATTCGAATGCTGAAATCGTATCAGGAAAACAATGAATAAGAAATTGAATTTATGTTGAAGTGTTATATTCGGATCTTTTGGGAGAGATGGATAAATTTAAATGAAACTTCAATTTAAACTGGAAGTTTAGAGCATACTTGGAATTGGCAAACATTTTATATGGAAATGCGCCAAGAGTTTGTAAAGTGTTGAATGGACTTGGACTGATAAGAGCATTTATGTCGGAAAAGCATTCATTATCGATTGTCGCTATTTTATAATTTGATTTCTCTATAAATATATATTTTTTGCAACACTAACCTCTAAAGTTAAATTTTACACACTGAAAAGTGTGTGTAAAGAAGCTCTTTTTAAAACGGTGTGTAAAGTGGTTCACTTTACGCACTGAAATTTACTTTACGCACCGAAATTTTTCTCACATAATATAAGGATTTTTTTAGACCATACACAAACCACTACACTGTTAAAAATATTCGTAGTTTTAATATACATAAAGTACTTAAATTTAAGAAACTGCGTATATTAAAGCGAATTTATATATAAAGTATATTAAATTTCATTACCTATAGGAATCAGAATTAAAAAATTTCATTTTACTCAATTTATACATGTTCTTGTGTACAAAATAAGTTTTTATTAATAAAGCAAAATAATTTCTTTCATATAAATTCAAGTTTAAATCAATTTACATTGTCTATTAAATTTAATACAGATTTTTTTAACAGTGTACATTATACAAAATATAATGTATCAACTACATTCTTATTTGTTTTATCTAGTTTCTTATAGTTAATACAACTTTTTAAATTTAGTTGAGGACCTATTGTACTAGGCAGAGTAGTTTAAAAGTAGTCAAATCTACTAGTTTTTACTTTTGAGTGTAGGAGTTAAAATCTAAGTCCCTTTTAACATTGTATTGCTCTATAATATAATAAAAATTGTTCTTCATACATGCATTGTGCAGGACTTGTAACAATGTGAGTGGATTAGTCTTTAAGTGAGAGAGAATAATCCTCTCAAATGAAGAGTTTTATATTTTTGATATATATGTGAGGATTCTGCCATAATGAACATTACTTTTTCTGGATGTACACTGGAATCTGAATCAGTGAGTCTCTTCAGGGATGGCTTCTCACCGATCAAGCGGATCGTTCGCTCAGGGGATTGGTCGACACTTAGTCCCCGCTACACCACCCACCTTTACTCGCCCACATTTATAAGTAAACAAGTTTCACCGATCTCGAGCTCACCGATCCAGATTCCAGTGTATTAAAAATTCCGCTACATCTCCATATAACAAAAAGATATCAATACTGTCGGTATTTCAATAAGAAGTACTTTGATCTCATCATATAGGTCATTTTACCTTTTACTTTTACCTACATTCTTTTTTCATTTTACTCTCCTTTGAATACAATTTCCCCCTTTTAAAGCGACGTTACCCTCTTTTAAGAGTTCTGGAGGTTTTTGTAGGTGGGACATATATGTCCCATGGGCACGAAAGGGTTAAGTCTACAGTACATTTCGAAGAAAATTTTCTCTTCTCTTGACGTATTACACCGACTAATCGATTGTTTATACAGAGTGTTCCAAAAGTATGGAAACTTGCAAATATCTCGAAAAGTACGCATTTTCGTGATACTTCTTTTTTCACTTTTGGGTCCCGGGACCAATTTTTTGGGTTCAAAAATGTAGAACTTTTTTTTGGGAACAACTTTTGTTTTGCACATTTTTTACGAAAATGCGTACTTTTCGAGATATTTGCAAGTTTCCATACTTTTGGTACACCCTGTATACTTTCTAAATCTGAATTAGTAGAAAACTACTAATTAGCAGTAAAACCGTCAACGAATCGGTCCTTTTCCATTACTAAAAAATATCTAATTTTTAGTAGAACATTTTTCATTTTTAAGCACTTATGCGCCCTTCAATTTTTTGTTGTTTTTATTTTAAAGGTTTTTCAAAAAGCTGTATAAATAGGAAAATGAGACAACATTGAGTTTAAGAGAAAATATGAAAAACAGGGCAAAAATGTTTTTTTACATTTTCTCTTGAACCCAATGTTATTCCATTTTTATGTTTATACAATTTTGTTGTAAAAAAATATCAGTTTTCTAATAAAAATTAAAAATAAATTTTTTAAGGGGCATAACCCCAAAAGGGTGGAACTTTTATTGGGTCTTATTGGGAGTTAAAATCTAATTTTTGGAGTGTGGTCTAAGTGAAAGTGGAAGTGAGAATAAATGACAATTTATGAAAATGAATTTTAATGTGTAAGTATAAGAAATAGCACCTGCAAGTAAAAGTGAAAATTAATTAATTTTTTAATTTAAGTTAATTTAAGTAAAAGTGCAAACAAATTTTTAGTGTAATGTCAGTATAAATATATATTTAAAAGTTATTAATTAATTAATTTAATTATTTAATTTTAGTATAAGTGAAAGTGCAAAAGGAATTTTAATTTAATGTTTGTGTAAGTAAAAGTGAGATAAAAGGGCAAAAGAAATTTTAGTAAAAGTGTAAACTAATTTATTTTAGTGTAAGTGGAAGTGAATGTTAGAGAGGAAGTGGAGAAGAAATTTTAGTGTTAGTATAAGTGAATGTAAAAGTGTAAAGCAATAAATTTTAGTTTAAGTGGAAGTGAAAATAAAAGTACAAAGCGAATTTTCCTGAAATGTAAATACTAATTTTTTATCTAAGAGAAAAGAGAATTTAAAAAAAATTTTATTCTGATACTTTTTTAATATAAAAGGTTAAAATACATCTCTTTAAGCCGGAGAAGAGTCTTAAAAGCCCTTTATTAGGGAAACAGGTTCTCCTCGAGGGAGGGATCAGTGACCCATTAAGACTGACGAGTGACCTAGAGAGAACCGTCTTCGTGATAGTAAAATGACAGTATGATTATAAGAAATAACCAAAAATTCCTCATAAAAAATTTTATAAAAAGTTTTTTAAAAAATGAGATGCAATTTATACGAGACAATTTTTATCAAATAAATATCCATATGAGGCATTTCAAGTGTAATATCCTAAGTTAAAAAATTGATTTCTCAAAAATTGTTGTCCAACCTGATGGTAAAATATACCAAAAAAATTGTTTAACTTTTTTTAAATTTTGGAGGGGACACAAAAGGGCAATTTTATCAGTTTTCTTGACATCGTCTATTATTTAAATTTTTGCTGTCTCTAAATGAAATAAAAAATTTTGTCAGGTATATTTTTTGAAGATTTTTTTAAAAAAATAATATCGGTTTTGGTGAAAATAGCAAAATTATGTTTAATTATAGAAAAACAAGGTCAAAATTCAAAAATTTAAAAAAAAAAAATTCACCATTAGAAAGAGCATCAAAAAATCTTCAGAAAACATACCTGACAAAATTTTTTTTATTGCATTATGTATAGACAGCAAAAATTCAAATAATAGGCGGTGTCAAGGAAAACTGATAAAATTGCCCCTCCCCTCTATTTCCCAAAAAATTTCAAAAAGATCAAAAATTTTTTTCGGGATATTTTACCATCAGGTAGGACAACAATTTCCCCAAGTTTCAGTTTTTTTCGAGAAATCGATTTTTTTAACTCAGGACATTACACGTGAAATGCGTCATATATATAGAGAACGATAATAGTTTATTTGAAATATAATTGAAGGTTTATATTAAATTCATTCGAGGATCGTTATATAAACTAAACAATGAATCGAAATATAGTGTAAGAGAAAGATTAAATGAAACAAAGCTTTTAAGCTTGTCCAATAAGCTTAAAATTCAAACGAGTCAATTCGAGCTTTTTGAACTATTATGTCCTAGAACATTTGAAATTAACGAAAAATATTCACAAAATTTCACCTTATCCGAAACTGAAGCACTGTCAAATAAAATATTAAGAAATTCTTTTTTTCCCAGAAATATAGCTCTAAAAATATTATCTCCTTAACTTTCTTGATATTTAATTTTATTTTACATTTTTATTTATTTTTTATATTATTTTTATATTTTTAATTAAAAAAGAGTTTATAATTTTATGTTAAGTATGTAAACACATGAAATTCTTATTGGAAGTTAGAGGAGTACCCACTTAAAATGATATTGTATACTGAAATATAATAGCCAAATGTTCCTCTTGACAATAAAATTCTAGAACTTAAGTTTTCTTGTGATAAGATTAATTTTAAAAATTAAACGCGCAGAATAATAAAGTGACGATTTTTTTATATCTTCTAAGGTTATAATTAATACTGACATGAGATTAATGAATACAAATTTTGTTTATATATTAAGCTTGTACATTTAAAGCTAGGGTATAATTTTTCCCCTGAATCGATAAAAGACGATAAGAAACAAGTTCATATTTTAAAAAAATGTACGTGAAATAAAATAATAAATATTCAATTCAAAAATATTTTTTTGAAAAGAAATAAAAAAAAATCGGTAACAGTTGGGTATGTATAATCAAGTATAATTATAAAATTTAAGTTGTATTATTTGATGTCCCCTCTTGTTATTTTGCAAAGAAAATTCTGAACACGTTTCTTAAGAATTTTCCAGAAAACATTTTTCATGGTCTACTGCTGAATCATTTTGTCAGCAATGGAAATTCTAACACGATTACTGTCGAGATTAACGTGTTACGAACTTTTTACGGAATTTCTCAAACCCACTCTTCGATTTATGAATGCAAATTACTTTCAAGATGGAACTTTAAGGGAGACTTCTACTTCCTCCATTAAAAAAAATAAAATTTAATAACGTTGAAATATCCAATAACAATGAATGATTCTTCTAAAAAAGTATTTTGTATTTTAAGGAACATTTTTTAAAATATTGATTTAGTTCGCCATTTAATATCTGAATATGAAAATTGAACATTTTAAAAAGCTTTCTTTGCATTCCACGCTGATGGAAGATATTAATATTCATTTCTGCCTTTAGCACAGCTTATTGATCGAGAAACTTGTTAGGCAATTTAATATTTTTCTTTTTTTGCAGAATAATAAACTTTGGTGTGTAGATAACTTTTATAATTTCAACAATATTGTTTATTACGATTAAATTAGAATTTAATCTATTTATAAAGTAAAATATATAAATTTGTTAAACAGAAGAGAAAGTATTAATATAGGGTATATTAATTAAAAGTAAAAAAAAATAATGTAATAAAATTGTTACAAGTGAATTATAGGGAGACTCGAAAAAAGTCGGGAAAGTATGTGGAAAAAGATATAGTGTTGATTTTATTCTTCACGTAATTTCCTTTAGGCGGTAAGTGGACTTAGCGACAACATTGCAACATTTTTATTAAGATATTAAAATAATTAACATTATTTTGCAGCAAATATATAAATTGTACATAAAATGTTATATTCTCAGTTTTGTTTTTCATAAAAAAATATTTTATTTCAAATGTTTGAATTGGACTCCAATTATAACGAATTATAACGAAATCTACTTTCCGAGTAGATTCCGATAGGTCTCCTTTTACATTACTTCGTGTTCGTAAGTATGTTTACAAAGACTGCATAGAGGTTAAAATTTTTTTTTTAGAAAACTAAATCGTAACATTTATAAATTTTTATTTAAACTAAAAGAAATTTAATATGATTATATTATTATTATTATTTTATTATTAATGAAATTATTTATATTTCCATCACGAATTTTTTAAATTTCAATGTAAAACCGACAAAGCAGAATAACTTTGCGAAAGTCGTTCGCGAACGTCAAGTGTGAGATGGAAAGGAACACAAATATATTTTTGTCCTTTTCGAATTCATGCTTTGTGTTCGCGAAGCTATTCTCCGTTGGCCTTCACCTGTCAACCGCTGGAGCGGACAATATTCTAACTATTAATGCGCATGTGTAAAAATTTCTTCCTATGCACAATAATTCCAATCTCAAAAATAATCAATTTGATAAATAAAAAAATGATTATTATTAAAATTAATTTATTTATAAACGTGAATTTTTATTTTTGGAAAAAATAAATTAAAGTTAATTAATGAATATTCGTTAATCTACCAAAAAACGATAATAATTTAGAAATTTTTTAAATTGTATTAAGAGTAGATTTATCTCAGTAGGAAATTCATTAATTTAATAAAAAATAATAATTTAGAAAATTTTACATTGGTTAAAAGTATATTTCTCTCAGTGTGTTGAAAATTCATTAATCTAATAAAAAATATTAATTTAGAAAATTTTACATTGCATTATTTCCCTTAGTTTGTTTGTTTAGGTTCCCTAACATTCAACTTCTCTCAGGTCTTAATTACGTTAAGCATGAAAACAAAATTAAAAAAGAAAATATAATTAAACGACTATTCTTTCTAGAAATTAGTAATATAAGAAAAAAAAGTCACAGGATCGATATCAAATACAAATCTTTCAAGTCGTGACATTCTCTACAAAATTCTAAAGTGTAATATATATCCTTTCGTATAAATCACTCTCTTGAATGGAAAATTATGTAATTTAAGTCAAAAGACGTGACAAACTGCGACGTGTTATGTATATAAGAATGGTGAATAAAAATATTGATAAAAGAAAAAAAACAAAGAGCTTGTCTGCGCCGACGAAAAGAGAAGGAACACAACTTATCGAGATATCAACTCTCCTTTCAACCACCGCAAGAGTAACAGGTGAGACCGAAACTTTCCACATGAAACTTTCGTTCTACACACGAGAATCAATTTTACCTTCGCTCGAGAAATTTCCCTCTTCGCATTATTATCACCTTTCAGAGAGAGTATAGAATATCGAAAGTTCAGAGACATTGATTGTCTCTCTTTCTCTCATGTGTATTTTTATACATCAAAAAGTACATTTTTCATTATATAAATTTCTCTTTTTATATATAGAAATATTCTTATCGATTTAGAATGAAAAAAATACATTAAGATGAACATCGTTTTTTAACGGAAATTTTTTACAATTTTTTTGTTCAGCAGGATTAAAAAAATGTTTTATGTTTTTAATTATAAAGAGTACGTTTCATAATCTCTAAAGAATAACATTCAGAAATTTATTTCTGAACATTTTCTTTCATTAAAAATATAAATTTTTAAATAAAATATTTCTCATATTTTTAAAAAAAACTTTATGCTTTTTTGCAACATTTTTCCATTTTATTTTAGTCTCGTGTAAAATAAAGAGTTTCAAAGTAAATTCTCTATTATTATTTAAAAAAAAAATTAATTTCAGAAACAAATTTTTTTATTCAATTATGTAATCATTAATAAAATATATCCCTATTATTAAAGTATTATTTTAGATAAATAATTATTTTTCCTTTATATTATTGTTGAACATTTTTTTTTAAACTAAAAAATTTTTTCTTTTCTTCAGTAAAGAAAAGAATTTTGGTGTTGGAAAAACATTTAGCGTGTTTTATATTTTACCGGGCATTGAAAAGCACAGTTTACCTTACCATCAATCTTGTGAACGACATTTAATTTTTCGAACCACAAAATATGTAACAATAGACTATTTATCATTTAAAAGAATAGAGGGAAAAACAAGCATCAGATGAGAAAAAGGTGGATTACATATTCAAAAAATTTGTCTTTAGTATCAAGAAGGAGGGTCACACTTTTAGAAAATAGCTCATAAAGTTTGAGATGTACATAAATATCACAGTAGAAAATATCACTATTGGATCAGACAGTTCTGGTCCTGTTGCGCGTGCCGTTAATCGAGAGGAGCATTGGTCCGACTCAAACGGAGTCGCACCACTAACTGAGTTGCCTGGTCCACAACGGGAGCTTTTTCATGTCTTCGACGCATTGGCGCCATCTTGCTTTCATGGTAAACTGCTTTTTAAATCAAAGTCCTCGATTCTCACCATGCGGTCCACCATGAGTTTAATTTACCATGTCAATTGCAAAGCCGACTCATCCAGCTCGAAAAAATATAAATAAAAAATTACTCACTTTATAACATATTTAAATCGAATGTTATAAATTTACTAACAATAATATATACGATAATATAAATAAATAATTATGATTATTTTTATAATAAAATCAATATCTGAAAGCTGAAATAAATAAAAAAATTACTGAGTTTTTAACATTCGAATCGATCAATGTTGTAAATGTAATAATAAAATAATATATATGATAATATAAATAATTATTATTATTAAAATAATATCAATTAGGGATGATAACCGAAACCGATAACCGAAAAAACAGAAATTTTTAAGAAACCGAAAACAAATTTAATATAAAAATAGTTATTTCGAAATTTTAATTTTGTTTTTTCGGTTTTTAATTTAAAAGTAGACAAAATTATACAAAAAAAATAAATATTATTTGCTACAAATAATTAATGCAAAATTTTAATGAAATAATATTAATTTTGTTGTGAAAATTGTACAATGTGTTCAACTATTTAGAGATTCAATGTTTATGCTTATAAAATAAATTTATACATAAATTGAGTAATTATAATGCATATATTTTGTTCAGCATAATTCAAATTCACACAAATATTTTCATTCGTATTAATATTAGAGGGAAATCGAAAAAATTTCGGTTGCCATCCCTGTATCAAAAAATAAATAATATTAAACTTTATGAAAAATTTAAGCAATAAATAGTGATGTTATTTTTATCAATTTGAATAAATTTAAATGTCGTTTTAAGAAATCTTTAAATTTCAAAAAGGTAAAAAAAAATTTTACATAGCCAAACTTTTATGTTTTAAAAATAATTACTTAAGTAAAGTAGTGACCGTAACATAACCTCAAACTGAAAAATATATTTTTTTTAATTTTCCCGGAATTAAGATGTCAAACTTTGTGTCGAACATTTGCAAGTTGTCCACCAGGGTTTGTGTGAAAGCGGAGTCAAAAGTGTCGAATAATTTTTACAGTTTCTCACTTACTTCCGAAAAAATACAAATCTTAATTGATTCCATCTTGGTTGTAATAATCGAAATATCCATTCCGTGAATTTTTCAAACTAAAAGTCGATATAGTAGGTTTCGTCACACAAACCCTGGTGGACAACTTGCAAATGTTCGACACAAAGTTTGACATCATAATTTCGGGAAAATTAAAAAAAAAACAAAAACTTATAAGAGTAGCCGAATAAAGTGAAAAAAGGACTATGAGATTGTATTGGCATGGGCCCTCCGTAGCTCAGTGGTAGAGCATTCAACCGGCAATTGATAGGTCCAATATTTTTTCACAATTTCTCACTTACTTTCGAAATAAAAAATAGTTTATAACCATGTTTTTAACGCATAAACAAATATAATAAATATTAATTTCAAATACCTTTTGGAAATTAAAATATGATTCAATTTTCAGAAAATATGAAGTTGAGTCAAAATTTTTCGTTACCCTAATAATATTTTCAACTTTTTGTTTTTTCTTTCAGCTTAGATAAAAAAAAATATTTTTTTGGCAATTTTTATATAGCTTATTTTATTTACTGCAACATTCATTTTTTCCATATTTTTAAAAAAAGTTTCGTCGTCGTTAACATTTATAACGTTATTGTCACAACACACTTTACGTTATAAATACGTCAAAAATGAAGTGAATGACACATAACTACAGACGTTCATTTCTCGTCTCAAGGCCCTTCTACAGTCCAAATTTTGACCCTATAACTATTTCCATTTAGAGATACAGAATTTTAATGGATTTGACAGTTTTACATTTAGGGCTTGAGCAGAATAGAAACGTAATCGCAAACGCGGTTCCATAACTCATTCTTCCGGTTGCGTTTGCGATTCCGGTTCTATTCTGCTCAGGCCTTTAACCCCGGTCTCCCCTACGAATTGTTTTATTAATTCATTTGTTACATCATATTTTTAAAAATATTGGAAAAAAACGAAAATAGAGAATATTGCAATGAATGAAAAAATTATTTTTTATAAAAAATTCAAAAAAAATACCACTGTCGTCTGAGATGAAAGAAAAAAATCGAGACACATGAATAATGCCTAAAATTAATGTTAGAAATTTTTATTTTAATAGAATTTGATCAGATAGAAATTTTCTTATAGTCAAATTTATATTTTTTTAAATTATTTAACCGATTTAAAAAATTCTTGTTGCATTCTCTTCTGTGGAATTTTCTTTAGCGGCTAAACCTCGAATTACTCAAAACTATCAAAATTTAAAACAATGGCAAGCTTTTGAAAATAAAAACTAAAAATAAGAACGTTATTTTTTTATATTAAATCATTCACAGAAAGCATAAAAATAAATATTATTAGTATATTAGAGCCCGGTAAGAAGGCTTTCATAAAAAAGCATTGGAATTATTCAAATGCTAACAATTCCCTTTTTGTCAAACTTGTATGATTCCCACGAGCCATAAGTAATAATAAGGGCGCACTCACACCTCTGGCTGCTTGCACAGGCAGCCAGTGAGAGCCAATCAGAGAGTCAGTAGATTTAAATTTGAATTTTCTGTCTCTCTTACTCTTGTACGTTTTCTGCGTGGTGGGAGGCTGCCTGTGCAGGCAGCTGGAGGTGTCCGAGCGCCTTAAGGGGTTAAACCACTCTAGAGCCTCAAAAAAAGGCTAACTTTAGAAATTTTTTTCAAGAAAAGTTTATATGTACTGAAAAATATGTTTACATATCTTTATTAGGTACACTTTAAAGAGAAAAAAAATATACTTCATTATTTTTTTTTAAAATATCAAATTTACAGGTACGTGATAGGAACCCTTTCTGAGAGGAATCACGTCGCGGCCGGAAAGGTTTTAGCTCCAATTTTCATCCTAGAACAAAAAACAAATTTCTTTCTATTTTTACATCTTAAAAGCTAGAGAAAGACGTAGGGGATTTTTTTCAATTGATTTTTGCAAAAATGGCGAACATTTTAAGGAAAAACCGAGTTTTTTACTTAAAAAATTGACACTAAATTGTTTATAACAAAAAAAATATGCAACATAAAAAAAATCCGTACGTCTTTCTCTAGATAATGTTATTGAGAAGCTACAGTTGAGAAAAACGAGTTTAAAGTTTTACTTACGACTTTTTGGATATACCTTCAATCTGCAATGCCTGCGCCGTATAATTGACCTTCCAAATTAAAAAGTGTTTCGACTTATAACTGATATTGTTTCTTATTCTATACACCCTTAGGCGCCTTTTAAAGCAAAAAAAATTTTTTGATTTTTTGAAAATTCTAGAGTGGTTTAACCCCTTAAGGATATATTTCACTCGGAGTTCTAACTTGGCAGCGGTAGTGACCGGACGGAATATGTTCCGGCACTCCATGCATTTACTAGTGATTTTGTTCTACCTTTGATTTGTTCAAACAAGTTTTAGTTCATTTTTAGCCAAGTTCTGTGATGTGAATACATATGATTTGTTCTGCTTTTGAAAGCAACTATATAACCTTTTTTATTAAACCGTTCGTTCTACCACGTGCTCTCTGAAGTGTTCTGTGAAGTTTGTTCTAATCCTGATCCGTTCTGAGTTTTGTTCTATAAGCGAGTGTGACTTCTACCCTCGCTCATCGTAACCTCTTTGTGAAATATCCAAATTTTTTGTGTCACCTTGAGAATCCATTTTATTTTCATTCTGTTCCGTGTGATTTTTCATAAATTTTACTAGTTTTATCTGAGTTTGAGGTGACTCACTGTTATTGTGCTGTGACCTCTGCTGTTTATAATGCTTTGAGGAACTATGTAAACATGTTTTGTATATCTGCGGTGTCACCTTGCAGTGTTATGGTCTTCGACAGTTTAATATCTTAACTGTATACCCCTTGTTCAAGGTTTAAGTATATTTAAAGTGTTTGAAACCCGGTGTTGACATTTTCCCGCGTTACAAATACAATTGATGTTTCTCACTCAATTTGAGTTTGTTTCTCATTGTTTTGCCCAGAGGGAGCTTGACTACAGTAGTCTTACTTTAACCTTCCATTGTGTTATTTTTCTGATTGAAAGTTAGAAACTGTTATTGAGATCAATTATATATATCAATGTATGGGCTATACGCTTTGAATTCAATTCTCACATGTATTTTTCTTAGGGGAGTTTATTATGATTCATGAATAGATTCAACTTATGGCAAAGTCATTTTCCTTGTACTCGACTTGTCCGTTTCCAAGCGAACAATATATTTGATTCAATCTCAAATTTCCTATAAGTTGGATTTACTTTGCTGTTGTCTAACCTGTATTACCAACAGTGTAGCATATAGTGTATTCTAGAACTTTTTCGTCTTCTAAGTTTATTGTTCTGACAGTTGGCTAAGCCTCAAGTCATTTAAGAAGAAGAAGAGAAGATATATTTCACTCTTTACGGGAGCATGATGAGTAGAAGTTGTAGAACATGGCAGCACAAGCGCCCCTTGACGAAAATTATGGAAATACAGATTATCCACTGTTCGTGTTTGTGCTTCCACGTGTTTTTCTGTTTTCTTCATTTGGATTAAAAATGTACCTAAATATTTCTATTATTCTTCAAACGCTTATTGTAGAACTAACTTTAAAAAAACCGTTGTTACAATTCATCATTATACAAATAACATATACCGACTTGTTTTATAAGAGGGTGTTAATCATCGCTAAGACTGTAAACTGTACCAATTGTTGGTTGTGATAAACTTTGTATTTTCCAGCTTTTCAGCAAAGGGCGCTTTAGCTGCCACGTTCTAAATTTCGATCATCATGTTCCCTAAACTGAGGACATTGAATACATAGAGTGAAGTCTCCTTATTATTACTTCGTGTCCACAAGGTATAGAAAAATTAATTCTTCTTTGAAAGCTGTACCTAACTGAAACATAACCCTGATTTCACCTTGATCAATAGTTTAGTGAAAATTTTGTTACCACTACTAAAAGACACTAAAGAAAATAACAAATGAAAAAAACTTTATTTTATAATAAATTTCGTCATTGTAAAATACTTATAAAAATTTAGTGGATGGGCGTCAATGGGAATGAAGCCATTTTGGGTAAGAGGAACTGGAAACGGAAGCACTAGCACTCGCGCATTTGTAGTAATAAGTTAGGTTAAAATTGTATGATTAGATTAAGATTTATATGTAAATCAATTCTTTTAAAATAAATTTGAAAAAAATATTAAAGCAAAGTATTTTTTAATTTGATTTTTGGATATTTTTAAGTACCTACCAACATTAAAAAATAATATTTTTTATATATATTAATAACTAAAAATTCTTTCCAATATTACAAAAATAACAAGCTATTATTTTATTTATATGTATAAAAACTTTTTTAATGTTTCCAAAAATTTATGAACAGCTTCAGGACATGTATTAGTTTTTACTATGTAAAATTGATATAGAAGATGCTTTTAGCCATGTTTGTGCCTGAGGGATAAAAAATAATTTTTTTTAAATTGTTAAAATTAAACGAATTTCTACCTATGAAAAAAATATGTTATTATAGTAGAAAATTTAGTTTATTAGATTTAATTTATTTATTTCCTAAATATATTTGAAGCTAAATTTCATAAATTCTAAAAATTTTCATTTTTATTGAAACATTAATAATATATGGATAAAAATATCTTAACTAGAAGAAGAGAAAGAAAAGAATCTTATATTATAACACTCATTAGCTTCGACAAAATTGACAAAGAGAATATTTAAATCGAAACAGAGCGAGGGTATCGAAAATAAAGCTATTCAGTTACATAATAAAGATGAAGTAATTTTTTTTCTCTCATAATTTTCAATGCACAAAGCAAAACTAAAATTTTTATCTCTGTATTCAAAGCTGTATATCAAGAACTGAAACTAAAACCATAAAAGAAGTGGATCTAAAAAAATTCCTTTTTGGAGAGATATTTATTCTTGATAAAAATATTTTACATGCATTTTCTATTTTACATAATAAAAATTTTTTACAGGGTCTTAAAAAGGGTTTTATAAGAGTATGTTTAAAAAAAACATATATATCCCATTTGATTTTTTATTCAGATATTGAAAATAAATATAAATGATGAAATAAATATTGTTTTAATAATAATTTTGACACTAATGCTTTTAAATTGTTACTCGAATTTTTATCTCTATAATCGTTTATATAAGTTGTTTGCAAAAAAATACACCATGAGATGCATTGTAAAACTGTTTTGTAGAAAATAGTAAAAAGAATAAGTACGTGTTTTTGGAAGTTTGAAAATTTTAATATTATCTGCTTAAATAATTTATCTTATTAATAGCTTAGGATCAGTTGTGGTTAATGGGGACAAGAGGTTTTGGAGCTTAATTTACAGATTTAAAATTAAGTTCAACGTCAATATTTTAACCTCAGATCACCTGTAAAAGGTTTGAGTATTGCCAAGCTTTTATCTTGACAATTGGCGCAAGATAATTCAAATTATCGCTCAATGCATAAAAATTTGAAAATCAAAGTCAAACTGTTTCAGTATTTTGTCGAGCATTTCAAAAAAAAAAGACTTAAAGATCATACCAAATTTTTTTCTTATTCCTTATGACTCCTATAACAGAAATTCACTTGAATTTTTGATTTTTGTCATTATTAACCAAATTAACAAAAATCAAAAATTCAAGTGAATTTCTGTTATGGGAATCATAAAGAATAAGAAAAAAATTTGGTATAATTTTTAAGTCTTTTTTTTCAAATGCGAGACAAAATACTGAAATAAAATGAAAAATAAAATAAAAAAATTTTAATTGGTTCAACTATTATATATCTACTAAAAAATTTTTTTTCAAGTTTTTTCATCCCTAAATACAGTAATATACTTGAGGAAACTTTTTTCTTAATACTTTCTCAGAAACTATACTGTCTCCATTTACCCCAAATTTTATGAAATTTTCTAAATTTTGGGATAAATGGGGACAGTCAGTTTCATGCGTTTAAAGCTTATCTAAATTTTATTCTGCTGCATAAAATTAATCCTGGGAACGTCAATAACAACTTAAAAAAAATAAACACGCAAATATTACCTTTTAAAGGAAGAAACTTACCCCAACTGACCCTATATACTTTTATAATTTAACTGATATTTGTCATTTAAAATTATTTAAACAAATTCCATTTGTTTAAAAAGTATTATTTTTTATAAAAATCGTAGTAATAATTTATAGATATCCACGTTAATTTTAATAAATAACAAAATTAAGTTATTATTTATTAAAACTAGTAGAACCTATACTTATTACTGGTATTCATTTATATATTCCCTTGATTAAGTATATTTTTCAGTGTCGAAAAGAATTTTAATTCAATTTCTTATAAGTTATAAGTTATAATTAAGTTATAATTTATTTGCTTGTTTTATTACATAAAGTAAATACAAGAAGAGTTTCGTTTTTAACAGTAAAACAAAAAGGTGATCAAATAACAGACTCAGAGTCAAGACGATCATTAAGGATTTGCAGAATCATGTAAACGAAATCTTTAATCGTGGAACGATCACTCGATGACATTACCGCGATCCAACCACTTGACAAATCATTCATATTACAAACATGTGGGAAATATCTTTCACAAATATGTTTGCAAGCTGGACAATTCACTAAAATATGGTACAGGCTCTCATCCTCAAATTTACAAAAAGAACATGTTTCGTTCGAACGAAAAACATAATTTCTTTTTCCCAAAAAAACTCTGCAAACGTGTACATTTAAAAGCCGAACCTGAGCAAAAACTCTCTTTAAAAATAGGGGTAGTCGCATGAGTAGGTATTGCTGGGTTCCTTCTTGTAATGCAAGTTGTGAATAAACTAAAAGACTTTTCGAATGAATCTTACTATGAAAATCATTATTTTTTAAATATGCTTCATACTTTTGGAGAATCATCCCTTCGTCAGCCATCATAGAGTCCCTATTTAAATTCCTCCACATGTCCACCAGGTCACAAACTTCGAAAAAATAACGAATCTGAGAAAACCAATTAAATTTCTTTTTTTCATCATTTAGGGCCAACCTCCTCAGCCTCTCAAAGCAACGCCTCGGGTACCGAGAAAATTCCATATTTAAAACTTTGTTCAACCAAGACATCACCCTTTTGAGGACTGAAAAGGATATATGCAAAATTCCGGCTTCCAATCTAACCGCGTATCCCGGTGAACAAGTGGGTAAAAACAAAAGTTGTTTAAAAAATGATTGTTGGGTTTTCTCTAAAAAATCTAAATGTTTTAAACCCCAAACTTGGACACCATAAAATAAAACACTCAGGGATAGACTATCGAACAACCTTTCATAAGTACTCCATGAGTCAGCACCGACTGCCCGGATGACTCTCAAAGCAGATCCAAATGCCACATTTGCCGAGCTAGATGCTTTTTTTGCCGCGGGAAAAAAAGTACAGAAACTATCAAATGGAACCCCCAGATACACATACTCATTTACGACCTCCACACGATCTTTCCCAAATTTAAAAGATTTAAATTTCCTAGCGGAAGAGTTTCCTGACCGAGTAAAAATCACCACTTTAGTTTTATTTACATTTACAGTTAAATTATTCAGTTTACAATAAGAATCTAATGCCTCTAGCTTTTTACTTAACTCCATTGGAGTATCGGACAAGCACACATAGTCATCAGCAAATCCAAGCATCAAAATCTCTAACATATAATCGATTGAAATACCCCTGCATCCATGTTCAACAAAATGAGTTTCTATATCGGATGTAAATAATAAAAATTCATACGGGCTAAGGACTTCGCCTTGAAGTACTCCCTGCGTGACACTAACATTGTCTGTGCATCCGTCTTTCGTTTTGATACACGTTGTTGCAGAATTATAAAAATCACGTAGCAAATTAATAATTTTTGTGCTTAGACCCAGCGAATGTAACTTATTCCACAAAAGGTGGTGCGACACAGAAGGAAAGGCCCCCTTGAAGTCAATAAACAAAGCATAGACTACCGCGCCCGGCGTTCTTAAATGAATTTGAATACTGGATGAGAGGGTAAACAAATTATCCACGCAGCTTCTGTCCCTCCTGAACCCAGACTGAGATTCAGGAATCAGACCCAATTCATTGGCCCACGAAACAAGACGATTGCACAAAACCTGTGTAAAAATCTTGGCTATACAGTTGACCAATGTAATGGGTCTATAATTGTCGGTGTCAAAAGAGTCCCCCCTCTTAAACAGCATAGTAGTAACAGACCTCCCCCATGCTTTAGGTACCATCTCTTTCTCAAATATTTTATTAAAAAAATGTTGAATGAAAAAAATCCAATTCGAAGGTAAATTTTTGTAGAAATCGTAATTAATCCCGTCAGAACCAGGGGCCTTTCCGTTCTTACAGGAAGAAATACTTTCGATGATTTCGTCGGTCGTAATATAGCTATCTAGAATGGGGTGGGATATTCTCAAGAAAACGCAATCACCTACAATACTAACGGGCTGCTGCGGAAAACATTTACATAGATATTCGTACCAAACGTTTAGCATAATTCCACTCTGTTGTTTATTTTTAGGACGAAATGCATTGATGACCTTCCAAAACTGACGAGAATCCCTACAATTTGCAATTAAATTAATTCTATTATTAATAAAATATTTTTTCTTTTGTTTTTGAATTTTAAAAAAATTTCTTTTACTTTCAAAATAACACGACTTAGAATCGACGGAAAAATTTTCCATTCTGCAAGTCCTCAATGCATCCGTCATTTGTTTTTTAGCCAGCTTGCAATCAACATCAAACCACGGTCTACATTTTATGTGCGTACGGGGTGCACTTTTTCTGATCATACCTAAGTCGACTGCAACCTCTCTTATCGCAAACAACAAAGCCTCATTGAGCTCATCAATATTCAAGTTTATACTCCCCACTTCCCTTCTCCACTCCATAGCGTTGGCAAAAGCACCGGCTAAATTAGTGTTAAAAGTAGGATTGGCAGAACTGTCGGTTTCTAAAATTCTATCAATTACAATGGGAGGAGTCAAACTCAATACTACAGGGAGGTGGTCTGAAAGAGAAGCCAATGGGGAAACCAAAAGATCACTCAGCAGAGAGAGAGCATCGACAGTACAGAACACCAGGTCTATCACACTCATTCCTTGAGGACCGAGAAAAGTAAAATTTGCAGGAGAGTCACTCATAGCTCGACCATTTAACAATAAGAAATCATTGATCTCCATATTATCTATCAACTTTTTCCCTCTTGAATTTGCGACCATGTCAAATGAGCACCTCTCCATAAAAAAGGGAAAGGAAAAATGAGGTGAATCAGGATCAAATTGGTTCATATTCGAAACTCTACAATTAAAGTCTCCTCCCAATATAATAGGCAAATCTGGAAAATTTTCTCTAATATAATTAAAATTACAATTTAAACTATCCAAAAATAAGCCCAAATTTTCATCAGGAGATAAATATATTACACCCAAAATAAAATGGAGCGAAAAATAATTCATTTTGATAAAAATCTGATCTTTTAATACAAAGAGTATGTCAACAGAATAAAATTTGGTATTATAGATAATAATCAAACCTCCCTTCGCTCTACCATAGATATTTTCCTTCGTCGCAGCAGCACTAATTATCTTGTAATCACGGTTTGGAACACTCACATTTTCGTATACATCCCATGACTCACATACACAAAGCACATCTCTAACACTCAGCAAACCATTAATGTCAGCTAAATTTTTATATCCTCGGACGTTCCAGAAAATAATCCTAGGCGATGAATCAAGGGAAGTCTGGATATGACGCTTAGAAGATCTTTCCTCTGTTTGGTTCCAAAACTCTCGTTGCTATTTATCTATGTTGGTACTCTCATCATTTGAAAAAAGTCTCCTAGAAGAAGTGGCAAGTCCCTCCCTCATACTATTTCGGTTGGATGTTGGAGTATTGGCATTAAGAAACGAGTGTAAAGTGTTTTTGACTAAAGTCGACTTTTTTAAGTCCTTCTGCTGATCCTTTCTAGGACGACCTCTGCTTCTAGTAATAGCCAGGCCGGGGACAAGGGCGGAAGATTTCGTTGCTGTAGGAGTTGACACATCCGAGTTAGCATTATTAATATCATTATTCCCAAGCGACAATAATAACTCATTAAATTCTTCACAATCCATAGGTTTGTTATCCCGGAAAATTCGATTACCTCTCAGGTAAACATTCAGACCAGCTAATTTAAGATTTCGAAGTTGTTCCAACAAGACTCTGCGTTTGTCTCTTTCTTCTTTCGTACGATCGTTTGTTATTATTAAATTCATTGATTTGAATTCCTTCACCTTGCTGAAGGTTAATTTTACCCATTTTGATGATATGAATTTGATTATAACTGGCCGATTACCTCTGATTTTACCAAGCCTATATGAGTCATCGATTGCCAGCTCTGGAATATCCAGTCCTACATCCTTAAAAATGTTTAATAGTGACTTAGATAGGTTATAATTCAATTTCTTATAATTTTTTTTTTATTGAAATATGATCTTGATTGCGCTTTTCTTATCAATATTAGAAATATTTTTATTTTAAAAATATATTATTTCTATTAAATTTCTTGTGTGATTTAAATTTGTCGAGTTCGTAATAGTCTACTTTCTTTTGTTTTTAGTAATTATTTAAAACAAAAGTTTAAACTCACCACAGTATTAACATATATTAATTTTACTTAAATATTTACTTTTAAATGTATAATGATAGGTATTTACTTTGATCAAAAAACGAAAAATTGTTACAACCGTACCCGGAATAGCAGCATCATTTAGAAAAATTGTAGACAAAATCTGAAAGCATCAAAAAACCGATAAAACCTTACTGTTAATATACATTAAAAGTTTAAAAATATTTACTGATATTCAAAAAACAATTTTGGATAAGAAGAAGGAGGTATTTCCTTTAAGATGAAGAATAGAGTTTTCCCATGAGAAGAAAGCGCTTTAGGACGAAAGTTTAGTTCAAGTAATTTAATTTGTCTTTTTTATTTTTCAAGAATTTTTCAATTCGAAGGGTTATATTTTGACCGATTGAACACAAAAAAATGTTTTTTAATGTAAAATTTTCTGCCCTATAGATTTTTGCTATCAAAAAATGTTTTAAAATCACTTTTAAGGGGACTTTCTGGTTTAGAATTTCAAAAAAATCGATTTTTTTTTTTTGCTTAAAAATGTTCCACAGTGTAATAGAATTACTGTCCCAAAACGTTTTTTAAAAAATATGTACAAAAACAAAAGTTATAACAATATTTATGACGGTATGTATTTCAACAACAATCTACAGTTATCTTATTTACATATTTGGTGTTCCTCTTTTATTGATATTAGCTTGAAACTTGTTACTCGAGGGTTTTTGGGGTCGCTGATTACGAATTTGATGTCAGTTTTTGAAAATACAAAATGGCGGATCCAATATGGCGGACGAAAAAATAAAAATTCAACCGGATTTGCTTAAAACTTGTTACTCGGGGGTTTTTGATGTCGCAAGTTTTAAGCAAATCCGGTTGAATTTTTATTTTTTCGTCCGCCATATTGGATCCGCCATTTTGAATTTTCAAAAACGGACATCAAATTCGTAATTAGCGACCCCAAAAACCCCCGAGTAACAAGTTTTAAGCAAATCCGGTTGAATTTTTATTTTTTCGTCCGCCATATTGGATCCGCCATTTTGGATTTTCAAAAACGGACATCAAATTCGTAA
Organism: Leptopilina boulardi; assembly: GCF_019393585.1. NCBI lineage: Eukaryota > Metazoa > Arthropoda > Insecta > Hymenoptera > Figitidae > Leptopilina > Leptopilina boulardi. Next base: position 3,170,936 of record NW_026137899.1, on the reverse strand, counting down.
TCAGCGACCCCAAAAACATCTGGATACGAAGTTCTGTTGTAATAAAAAGTTGTTTGATATTCATGACTCAATGAATTATGTTATGAAAACCTTGAACGCGTTTTTCTCGAAAACTCATTTTTCAAACTGGTACAGAGCTTTTTTCGAAATCTACCGAACCGATTTTGAAATCCTAAAAATTTTTCAAATCTTTATTTAAAAAACTGGTGCCTAAACCTCTAAAAACTCATATTTCTACCCCCTGTGTTTTTATATGGAGGTAAATTGACCCAAAAACACGGCGTTTTTGCGAGTTTTTGAGAAAAATATACATAAAAAATAAAAAAACCTTTAAAAAAAATCGTTTTTGAGGTTTAGGCCCCAGAATAAATCCTTATGAAGAGATTCCCGTTTGGAACTTGAATTTATGTATTACAGGTTGCCCGGAATCTAACGTACCAAAAAAAAGGTATCTTTTGGAAGACGCCACCTACAGCTATGAAATTGAACTAAATACACTCAAACATATTTTTTAAATTTTCTCTACGCAATGTGCTACAATGTCCAAAAATAGTTTTTACAATTTCTTTAATACTGTTCTTACAATAAAAGTTTTAAAACCTTCCTTTTTTGTCAATTCTAAACCAGAAAGTCCCCTTAAAAAGGTCATTTATAATTTATAAATTACCCATTTAATTTATTTTTCGCTATTTTAAAAAAAATAATTCCTTTCATGTTAAATAAAAATGTAAAAAGTATAATGAAAAATTAATTAGAAAAATTATTACATTCACAATATATTATTTAACAAAATGCAAACAATAAAAATACAGTAGAATATAAATTTACTTTGCAAAACATGAAATTTTCAAAAGAAATGTAAACTGAAAATATATATGAAAAAATGATTTAAAATTTATGAAATAAAGTATAAAAATAAAGATTAATAAAAGAAAAGTCACAAAAATGTTTTTTTTTAAAATAATTTAGCACATTTAAAAAGAATTAATGCATTTTTTCATCCAAAAAAATATATATTTATAGAGAGAGAATGAATAGAAAATATAAGCATGATGGCGCAGATATTTAAATGGAAAATTTTCTAATGAATACGTGTCAGAAATAAATGACACATGCCTTTCAACAATTTATAAAAAACTGAATTGTTGAATGATCATAAACAACTTATTGGAAATCGATATATTTGAAATTTTCTTTTTTAATTATATAAATAAAGTTCATGACTGCGCATTGTTATAATAATATTTTAAAAGCTTTAAAATAAAAACTTATACTATTTACTTATACTAGCGCCTCTGACAGCCTTTGGCCGTCTCTGTTGCTTCTATTCTTTGTCCATTCAATTTAATTTTCAATTTATGTTTCATAATTTATTACAATTACTTTATTAAATATTTAATAATATTGTTAACAAAATGCAAAAAGGCATGTAATTATAGAGAAAGTTTCAAACAGAAAAATAATAATCTATTATATTTGTAAAATTTGTCTAAAAATAATAATAATTGTTGAATAATTTTTTTTAAAACTAAAACACTTTTTTATTCAAGGTAATATTATTTTCATAATAATTTAATTTATTACAATTATTTTATTATAATTAAATAAATTTCATTATTTTAAAAAAGCGCGTGCTATTTTGTCTTGGGCCAATCAAGTGATTTGAACTAAATGTAAGTTATGTTCGTTTCTGATTCATGACAGCTGCAAATATTTACAACAAATAAATGCTTATTGCAAGTGTATATTTATTGCAATTAAGTAAGTTATGCAAAATATATATGTGGAACAATAATTTAAGGTAATTTTTATAAAATGAATATTGATTTAGATGCTTTGGAAAGCAAAGTTCATTTTTCTTACATTCGATTTTTTCGACCATCGAGATATTTCGATAAGAGATATCCTTTTTAAGAAAGCATATAATTTAAGTTTAATCTTTATATTTTTGTTTCATTTTTATTTTGCATTTTTTCGTATTTATTCAGGCGAAGACTCAACTTTTTGCGATTTTTAATACATATTTACATGCATATAAAACAAAATAAAGAAAGGGCAGATGAAAATATCAAAAAAGAAAAAAACTGACAGTGGAAAAATTTTATTTATTTTTTTTAGTTACCAAGTAATTATTCAAATGAATTTTTTAGACGAATTTTAACAAGAGAATGAAAAAGAATTACATTGTTGTTTCTTTTTTGTGAATTTAATAAAATAATTTAAAAAACACATAATATTGTAGATGAAATATATATTTTATGAAAATTATAAAATCCCTGAGAATTTTAATATTAAAATAAAAAATTTAAGTCAATTTATTTTCAAGACTTGTCCTGAATTTTAGATTGAAGAGACTATAAAAGGAGGAGTGAAAAATTAAATAAAAAGATCGTAATAAGCTCGCTATTTTTCTTTTTTTGCTTTTAATTTCAAAAAATACTGCTCTACGTCTTAAACTGGAAACGATATCTAGGTCACGGTTAGCTGAGAAATCTTTTCGTTATCAGGCTCCAAACTTCCTATTTTTCTTATGATTTTAATTTTTTTTATCTTTTAAGAAATCAAGAGACGTAAATATAACATCTTTATAACAGATAATAATATTAATGTCACAGTCCTCTTACAGAACAATATCTTGTGTTAAAATTCAGTTGAAAATTATTATAGTACTTTGCTTTGTTCCTGTAATTGGACAAAAACTTCTGACAGTAAAGTCTTAAATGATTTTAACAGGCCTTACTTTGTTTCATATTTTAGTGCAATTTACAGTAATTTTTAAGAAAATTAAAAATTGTAAAATTTTTATTTTTTCAACGCAAAATAGTTGATTTATTCATGTGGACGGTTGATTGAAAATTCAATTACATTCAAGTAAAAAAATGATTTTGAAATCATCCTACTAGAATCTTATTCATATTTGAGAAAAAACCCGGCTGAAAAAACTTGTACAAGAAAATGTACAAGTTCTTGTACATGTTCATAAATGAACTCCTACATTTTCTTGTACATGTTCAAGTAATGTTCTTAAACAAGCTCAGCATCCAAAATTTGCATAAATATATGTACAAGAACATGTGTACATTTTCTTGTACAAGTATATTTTCTTATCCAGGATCTTGTACAAGTTCTGGTACAAGAACATGTCTCTATTCCGGATGCTTAATTTTGTTTAAGAACATTACTTTAACATGTACAAGAAAATGTACAAGTTCATTAATGAACATGTATATGAAAATGTACAAGTTCATTAATGAACATGCATAAGAACTTGTACATTTTCTTGTACAAGTTTTTTCAGCCGGGGACACTTTTTAATAATGACAAATATTTGACACTTCAAGCTAGATATATTCAGTTCAATTGTTAAGAACATTTCGTGGAAAAATAAAATGTGACAGATTAGAGTTTATGTATTAATTGTCTGGGTTACAGAAATACTGAAATTTCCTATATGCAACAGAAAACTATTGCGCAGACATAGAAGCTATAGAAACTTAGTGCGCAACAGGTACACTTTTAACAAAATACACTCGTGGCCAGATATGCCTACTCTTTTTTGTCCTTTCCTAACGCACGTGTTACCATGTCAATACGTGTGTTAGAATTATTACTGGAGTTTCAAGTAATTATCCCAATAATTTATTTCATAAAGAAATAATGGATTATAGTAATAATTACTTCAATACGGAAGGTTGCCATTGTCCCCACTCATCAAAATCTACATTTGCTATTTGTCATAATTATCGTTAATTACTGCACTCTGATCTAGTAAAAATTTAGTGGCTTTATGGAGCATTTACACCTTTGTTATACAAAAATTTTTTTCTCTGATTTTCCGAAATGCAAAAATCTGATTGGTTGTCCATTATCAATCAGATTGTGAACAACTAATCAGGTTTGTGTATTTCGGAAAATGCAAAATAAAAAATTTTTTTTACCAAAAGTGTAAATGCTCCATTATTGTTAAAATTGAAAGTTACTATAAAGTAATTAAATTTTCACTAAAGCAGAGTGCGATAGTTCACGAGAATTATAAGACAAATGGCGAGTGGAAATTTGGTGAGTGGGGAGAATGGAAAGCAACCTATAGCAGGATAAATGAACCTCCGGATCGTAGAAGGGCACACGCGCCATTTAAAATACATTGCGCGTATGCCCTTCTACGATCCGGCGGTTCAAATGATCTGTCCCATCTGCACTTGTGAGAAAGCACATGGGTATTGACCAATGGCAGAGAGATCCATTGGCAAATCCCCACATTGGTGCATCAGATGCGCAATCTATGGTAGAAGTGTTGTACTATTAGTTGAAAGCAACTGTTATCTTGATTTTGTGCGTCAGAAGCACTGCAAGTGACATCAGATGCACTGTAGGGGACTTGTTACTCTGGAGTTTTTGTGGTCGCTGATTCCGAATCTAAAGTCAGATTTTCAAAAATTCAAAATGCCGGATTCAATATGGCGATGTATTTTCAAAATTGATCATATTTGCTTGAAACTCACTACTCGAGGGGTTTCTGCGTCTCTAATTTTGATTTTGAATAACATGATATTCAACAAAAGCTTGTGATGTCCTTTATTTTGCAATTACTTCCATGTTGTTAAACCCACAAACAACGATGTGGACGTAGGAGACTGAATATAGGTAATTGCATAATAATTTATACATATTTATGTCTATTTTAAAAATTGACAAAAAAAAAACTATAAATTCTAAAAATACTCAGTTACTAAAATTTAAGAAAATCTGTCAATATTTAAGTATAAAATTTTGTTTGTTATAATAAACAAAACTTGTTTTAGCAATTTTTTCAAAACCTAAAATCATATTCCAGTATGAAAAATTTTTAAAAAGTAATTTTTAACTATTTTACATATTTTTCTTTTTCTCAATAACTTTATTTTTTGAAAAAGTTGAAATTTTTTAAAATCTATACAATTGATTGATTATTTAAAATCTTAAAAAATGACAATTTATAAATCAGCATTGAAAAATAATAGCAATTTTGAGAGAAGTTCAAATTTTTATTTTTTAGAATTTCGAGTTTTATTTTAAAAATTTTTAACAATTTTTTAAAATTATGTAATAATTTTAAATAGTAAATATTGCTAAGAAGAAAATTATTATAATTGTACAAGTTTTTTTCAACTCGAAGGAAACCATTTGTTCTTGACTAATGGTAAAGAAGAATTCTGTGTAAACGAAAAGCACAGTTTTGTGCTTTCTAGTGCATACCTTCAGTATGTATAATATCATAGGAGTTCAGAGAATACTTCTTTATCCTGTTTTTTAAGTTCAAAAACTCTCTGACTTATCGACAAGCGTTTATGAAAGAAAAAATCAATTTCAACCTATTTTTTGCATGGACAAATTTTACAGAATTGATTTTCTGTTTAAGAATATTCCATACAAAAAAAAGTTCGAAGTAATTATTTCATGTTTATGTAAACAAAAATGGAAAGAAATTTTGCAAAATATTTTTTTTCAAATAAACACATTACAAGTAATATAAATAATAATAATAATAAGTAAGTCAACAGATATAAATTATTTAATAATGCGGTTAAAAACTAAATTCGTTTTAAAAAAATTAATAAATTTACTAATAAAATATATTACAATTGAAATAGTTTTATAGAAATATTAAGGAAGTAATATTAAATCTAAAATTAAATTAAATTTTATTAATTCAAATAGTACCAAATTAAATATTTCCAATTTTATTTATTGAAAAGCATTAAGACTAAATTTATGTCATAAAAGATTAAAATAATCTATTTTTTATATTAAATTCATTTTTGAAGTTTGTAAATGTAAACGTTTCTAAGTTCAATTTTTTAAATTTGCAATAATTTTAATCTTTGGATGAACTATTTCAATCTTCTATGGATTAGATTCATTTTTAGATGTTGATTTGTAAAATTGATTTATATTCAATTATCAATTTCATTGCAAGATTCCCAAACAATAACGTCTAAAGATTGTCAAGAAATATTAGCAATATTGCCATGTAATATTGTGACTATATTCTATGCTGTTTGGGAACAAATAAATAATAAATTATTTGAAATATCAATTTTGAGGGCAGTAAAAATTTTTTTTTTGAAGAGACACAATTCTTAGAATTGTATATTGAAAACTAAATCTAGACAAATGAAACTTCATGTAAAATCTAAAAGTATCATGAAAGTTTAACAACAAGTTAGAGAACATGGTCCTGAAGTTTAATAAATTTGTTTCAGAGGAGTTAAACTTTAACTACATGTGAGAACAGTATCTCCTGGTTTCCTAATAAAAGTAGGTTACTGAAAAGGAACTATCCGGAAACATCAATTTTTCTATGTATATATAAAAGTAAAAAGCTCATCAAATAAAAGAATTTCTCAAAAAAAATATAACTGTATAAATGATACTGAGATAGGTAAAGCGCTGATTTCTTTAACCCTCGAATAGAAAAAGTTTTCTAAAACAAGATTAAATTAGTTGGAGAAAAAAAACTATAAAAGAAATAAATACACTCATATATTTTTCTCGTAACTATATTTTTAATTACAGTTAGCTGTCTGGAAGCAATTATTTTTAAATATAAGCAAACAATGGACAAATTTACAAGGACTTGACTTTGTCTCAAAGTACACATCCACATAGTATGTACGTTAGGGACGCATGGATATTCCCAATTAATAAGCTTGAATTTCTATGTTACCGAATTTTATAAAGTAGAATTTACATTGAATTGAATTTACATATTTAAGAATTTTTATTTAACTGAATTCACATTTAAAAGAATTTTTATTTAATGGGACTTTTATTTAACTGAATCTTCATTTAAAATAATTCTTTTGACTGAGTCGAATTTATAAATATCAGAATTCTTATTTCACCAAAACTACATTTCCCAGAATTTTTATTTGTTCAAATTGTAATTTGATGGAAATCTTATAACACCGAATTCCCATTTGACCGAACGCAAATATTCGACAGAACAATTTTGGTAGGAATTTAAAAATTAATCAATCAAAATTTTCTTCATTATTTCTGATTTGTTAATTTTAAAATTCGTGCCAAAACTTTTCTGTCGGATATTTGTTCGACCATTTGCAATTACGGTCAAATGAAAATTCGGCGATTTGATAATTCTCTCAAATGACAATTTGTACAAATGAAACTTCCGACAAATAAAATTTTGATGAAATATGAAATTCTGCTATTTTAAAATTCGACTAAGTAGAAATTCTATTAAAAAGTATTCTGCTAACTAATAATCTGTTTAAATAAAAAATCTCTATTGAAAATTCGGTTAAATAAAAGTTTTGTCAAATAGAAATTAGATTACATGTTAATTCAGTTAAGTCAAAATTCTGTTAAATGAATATATTTTTCTCAATGAAAATTAAATTAAAAAACAATCATGTTAAATTAAAACTTTGTAATAAGAGAATTTTCCAAAGTAAAAATTCTATTAAATAAAAATTCGGTTAACTAGAGAGTCTGTTGTATAAAAGTTGTAAGAAATAAAAATTCCTTTAAATATATGAATTCATTTGAAATATGTTTTTGAGATTCGCTGCCAGACAAACGGTTCGTTCATTTGATAGAATTTCTTTTTATACGAATTTTGATATAACAACATTTTTAGCAACCGAATTTTTGCTTGGCAAAATTTTTAATTTACAGTCATTTTCATTACATACCTTTATATTTAAGAGAATTTTAATTTAACAGAATTCTCAATCAATTGAATTTTATCTGATTCGAATTTTTAAATGACAGAAATTCTAATTCACCGAATTTTAATTTGTCCGAATTTTAAAAATTTGTTTGTTTTTCATTTGTTTGAAATTATAAATTGTACAACAAAAAACCGACAGAAAGATTTCGGCGCAATTTTTTAAAATTGACCAATCACATTTTTCTTGATAATATCTAATAGGTCAATTTTAAAATTCGTGCTAAAACTTTTCTGTCGGATATTTGTTCCGTCATTTAAAATTTCGGACAAATGAAAATTCGGCAGCCAAAAATTTTATCAATTGAAAATTCGTACAAATTAAAATTTGGTAAATAGGAATTTCTGTCACTTAAAAATTCGAATCAAATAAAATTTAATTAAATGAGAATTCAGTTAAATTAAAATTCTCTTAAATAAAATGTCATGTAAAGTAAATGATTAAAATAAAAATTCTGCCAGAAAAAAAATTCGGTAGCTAAAAATTTTGTTAGGGGGGAGGGGGGGCAAGCTATTTGTTACGGTCAGCCAAAAAAATTGAATTTCCCTGTAATATTAACTGACCAGCCTAAAATTAATTGAAAATCTTAGGAAATGAGAAGAATTTATTTCTAAAAAATGAAATGCTATTTTGTAGGAATATTAAAATTCTTGTTCATATCTCAGTAACTTTTTTATAGATCGACTCGAATTTCAATAGTTTCCTGAATTTGTACCATTTTCATGAGACTGACATTTATTTAATCTCCTGGAATTCAAACTATATAGAAAATAATTATCTCTGCACAGAAAGTTTCGACTATGGGGTGATTAGATAGTATTGACATAGTCTACTTATACTACTAGAAGTTCCCAGTTAACAATTCCCAGTTGTAGGAAATTCCCCCTTCAAGTTTCACCACACTAAAGACAAGTAAATTACTTTGGATTGATTGATAACACATCTATTATTATATCGCATAAATAATCAAGTTTAATATTGTTACAAATGTTCATTTAGTTATAATGACAATACCCAGATAGCACCCAGTTCGCATTGCAAGTTTGCAGAAAAATTTCTCAGAAAAATTGCAGGAAAATTTTATGACAAATTTTAAGAAAACTTGCGGACATTTTTCGACAAAAATTAAAAAATGTCATTGTTGTAAATATGATGATATTTTGTACTGCAAACCTTTCCTAAAGGAAAGGCGACTAAAATCTATTGCGCAGCCCTAAGTGCCATAGAAAACTACTGCGCATGACATGAACTTGAGCCAATTATCAGCAAATTTTCTTCAAGTTTGCCATAAAAATTTTCTGCAAATTGTATGTAAAATTTTTCTGCAAACTTGCAATGTAAGCTGCGTAAAGCGTGGACATATAGCTATTTGCCACAGTTTTGCAGCAAATTTAAATTGCAAACTAAGAAATTTGGCATTGTAAACTTGCTGAAGAATTGCTGCAAATTGTTGTGCTATCTGGGTAAATTCATTAAGTACATTAGTATGATAGTTTTTTCAATTATGAGGCATTTTACGTGTAATGTCCTAAGTTGAAAAATTAATTTCTTGAAGAAAAAGGAAACTTGGGAAAATTGTTGTTATTCCTAATAGTAAAATATCCCCAAAATTTTTTTTGACTTTTCTGAAATTTTGGAGGAGATAGAGGCGGTTAATTTTATCAGTTTTCCCTGACACCGCCTACTATATTTCAATTTTTGCTGTCTATAATCTAATTTAATCTAAAACAAACTTATACCGAAGTCCTCTAGTACGACTGTTGGTACTTAAGTCGCAAGACCCATTGCACCTCACCCCGGCAAGCTCGAACCCAGTCTCCCTCCCTAGAGTCCTGTCCTGTTCCAAAAGTCCAGTAACTCTTCTACCGAGAGGTCGCGAATCCTATCTGGGTCTACAAAGGACCCAGATTCCTCTTCTGCATCACAAAATCTGGACCTAGGTGAGACGTTTCTATCTATTTTGTGCTGATGATAGTTTAAAGGGCAATGTCCTGTGAGCATCCTCGCCACTGCTCTAACTCTGATCTTGTTGAGTTTTAGAAGGGACTCGGCAAAGACTCTGTTGAGTTTGAATCCCAACAGAGCCTTGGCCTGTCTACCTACGGTAGTCTGCGCCCACTTTCTCTCATGACATCCCCTAGACAATCTTTCAATGGCCCCTTTCACCGCGCCTGGCATAATGCCTACCGTCGGTTCCGGACCTACCATAGTCACCTCAGACCCCCTACGGGCTAGGATATCCGCTTCCTCATTTTCTTTGATTCCCGAGTGTCCTGGATTACTCAAGGCGTTTAAAGCCGACTGACTATCGACACAGACATTGATTCTCTTGCCAGATTTTCCTTTTTCAAGACAGATCATTGCGCAAGTCATTACAGCGCAGACCTCTGCCTCCCAGACCGTGGTGTAATTACCTAAAGATAATGTCACTGTAGTGGCATTAGACTTACAGTATACACCCGAACCTGTGCCACTTTCCATCTTGGATCCATCCGTATACCATACTTCACCTCCAAGTGGACAGCCCTTTTCTCAAAGAAATAATGGTCTTAAAGCAAGGTTTGAATTTTACTCTTTTGACCATTCTATCCTGTCCCATACTGATTTCTGGGATCTTCAGTATAGACGTCGGGAGTTTTGTATGTTTTCCCCTAGCTCTCCATTTCCCCTGTTATTGAAGTCTGGTCATTGTGAGCGCAGCCTTCTTAACCGTTAAAATGTGTAGAGGTTCCTCTGCCATTAAAGTCTTTCTAGAAGACAGTCAAAAAGAAGTACAAGTCCAACGCCAAGAGCAACTGACTTGGAGTTGGATGCGCGCGCATTGCGTTGCCAACTGTCGCGCAGCGGAAAGTAAAAACTGAGTATTGTTGTGGTTTCGTTTTCATGTGGTCGATTTATATGTATATATATAAAAAAAAGTATTTCCCGACTGATAATTAAGCTGAGAATTAAATAAATTATTAATGTTTCATTCAATATTTTGTTTAAAAAGTAATTGTTTTTTATGATATACATTGTTTACTTTGACTTGATTTTCTTCAATATATCTGTATTATGGTTAAAAAAATATTTGTTAAATTACAAATTATTTTTTAACAATTATAAAAGTAACAAATAAAATAATTACCAAGGTGAAATTTAGTAATACATGAATAGAAAATCGTGATTTTCTAAATATGCGTACAAATTTTAGGTTAGGATGTACAAAAACGTGACATCTAAACAGTATGAAAAAATATATATTACCTACCAGTTAATTTTCCAACTCAAATAAAAAGCACAAAAATTGCAGTGAACTATTTTTCACAATTTTATTGCAAGTTTTTCACAAAAAAAAATTTGTATGAAAAACATTTTTTCGAATCGAGTCGACCACATGAAAACGAAACCACAACAAAACTCAGTTTTTACTTTCCGCTGCGCGACAGTTGGCAATGCAATGCGCGCGCATGCAACTCTAAGTCAATTGCTCTTGGCGTTGGACTTGTACTTCTTTTTGACGGTCTTCTAGACAGAGCTTTAAAGGAGGTTCTACAATATATGCAAGACCAAGTACAAGTACAAGTGCAAATTTATTGTACTTGGATGCGCGCGCAACGTATTGCCAACTGTCGCTGAGGCGCAGGCAGTTGAAAATACTGGTTTGGGTCAGTTTCCGTTCTCTTGGTGCCGGCTCTTTAAATTTTTTGTTTAAAATTAAAGAACGTGGGATTCAATTTTTAATTATAAATTAAATAAATTAAATATAATTAAATTAATTAATATAACTAAAGGGCATTTTTAACTTTTTATTTGTAAGCCCGTACATTGTAATTAAATAAATAAATAAATAATTGCTGCAATTGCTGGTTGCATTTAATTAAGTGAGGTAAGTAATCTTAAAAAAATAAATAATATTATTTTGAAAATAAAAAAATTGTGGGTTATGTGTAAATAACCTATATGCAGTTTTAAAACGTTGAAAATAATTTTACATTTTTCACAGCGTAATAAAATTGTAATTGTTTAATTAATTAATTAATTAATTAATTGTGTTTTAAATATTTTATATATATATATATATGTGTGTATATATATGTATTTATAATTTTTAGTTCGCATTTGTTAAATAAATAAACTAAAAATTATAAATACATATATATATATATATATATATATATATATATATATATATATATATATATATATATAATATTTAAAACACAATTAATTAATTAATTAAACAATTACAATTTTATTACGCTGTGAAAAATGTAAAATTACTTGTAATGTTTTAAAACTGCATATAGGTTATGTACACATAACCCACAATTTTTTTATTTTCAAAATAATATTATTTATTTTTTTAAGATTACTTACCTCACTTAATTAAGGGGGTAGTCTGGTGTTTAGGCCTTTTTTAAGAGCTTATTTCAGAATTTATTTTTATTATAAAATAAAATGTAATCACACCAAGGCGAAGGAACAAGTTCTCATCAGATCACGGAAGTTAAGCAACGTTGGACGCGGTTAGTACTTGGATGGGTGACTGCTTAAATTGACATTCGACGATATTTTTTTTCGTGAAATTTAATTTGCATTTTAAAATTTCTAAAAATTTTCAGCGCAATTTTGCTACTAATTAATCTATTCTATTCTATTATTCTAGTTTTAATAGAATTATAATTATACGTATAATTAATTATACGTATTATTATACGTATAATTAATTATACTATTATTATACGTATAATTATACGTATAATTCTTGTTTCAAATTCGTATGTCTTATTATACGTATAATTATACGTATAATAATACATATAATTATACGTATAATAAGACATATAATTATACGTATAATAATACGTATAATTATGCGTGTAATTATACGTGTTTTTTTTCAATAGGGTGTGGCGGCATTACTGTTAAAATCGAGCTGCATGTCAACAAAAAGATTAGGTTACCTTTGCGGCGAGTTGCGCAGTTAACGTATTTAAAAATGACAGTAATTCCCACAAGTAGTGAAATTATTGCAGTTAATACAGTTATAAGAAATATTAATTATAAATAAATAATACATATAAAGATAAATTAGTATTTTTTTAAAACATTGAAGCATACTTAATTGAGTAACAACACTGAATTGTGTATATTATTGAAAATATTGAAAATATTAACGCTTTCGAATAAGTGTTCACGGCAGCCATATTTGATAATTTCATGGAATTCAATCATAATCAATTTTAAATATAAATAATTATATAATCAATTGATGAAATGCACATTTTTATTGACTATTCCATTAAGGGAGCGTTCAAAAATTACGTAATATTTTTTGGGGGAGGGGGGGTCAAGCACTTTGTTACGGACAGCAGAAAAAATGGCGCTAATGTATGCAATAACGTGTTACATGGGGAGGGGAGGGTCAAATTAATTAAAAAAAACGTTACGTAATTTGTGAACGCTCCCTAAGTAAGATTTGTAATAAATTTTGTAATCATTTTGAAAAAAAAATATATTTATAAATTATATATAATAATAATTTTTTTAAAATGACAGTAATACCATCACGCACAGCAATACCCACAGTTACCCTAGTCCGCTATTTTGTTATTTATTAACAAAAATTTTTTATTCTAGTACGGGCCAGAGCTATGCTTGTGTAGAATAAGCTGTAAAAAAATTGGAGCAATCGGTCGGATAGATTTTTGTAAATCATCTGCGCCAACATTTTTTTGTTATAAACATTAATATTAAATATAAATAACAAAATCTAGTAAAAAAAAATCGATTTTAATTTTTTTCAACACTTCATGATTAGAATAAAACGAAGTAAAAAGATTTGGTGTGATTATATTTTATTTTATAATAAAAAAAAAATCCTGAAATAAGCTCCCAAAAAGGCATCGTAACACCAGACTACCCCCTTAAATGCAACCAGCAATTGCAGCAATTATATTTAATTTATTTAATTTATAATTAAAAATTGAATCCCACGTTGTTTAATTTTAAACAAAAAATTTAAAGGGCCGGCACCAAGAGAACGAAAACTGGCGCAAACCAGTATTTTCAACTGCGCCTCAGCGACAGTTGGCAATACGTTGCGCGCGCATTCAAGTACAATAAATTTGCACTTGGACTTGGTCTTGCATCTATTGTAGAACCTCCTTAAGTAAACCTAAAGCAGAAGTTCGCGTGGTTCTCATTGCGCCAGTAAACCCTCTTAACACCATTGCTTGCAGTTGTTCTAGTTTCAATTTCACCGTTTTCAACTGGCTTCTAATCCACCAAACAACTGATGCATGCAGAAACCTTGGCAACAGGAACATACGATAGAGCCACTGAACCATATCCGGTTTTAGACCCCAAGATAATCCAATAACCCTTTTGCAAACCCAAAAGTAGTGCAAAACCTACTATATTGATACTCTAAGTGCCTTCTCCAGATCAGCTTCTTATAAAGAATCACTCCAGATATTTGACCGAATCGGAAAAAGGCACTTCTTTCCCATAAAATACAGGTTTTCTCACAAATTTTAAAATTGACCTATTAGAAATTATCAAGAAAATTGTGATTGGTCAATTTGAAAAAATTGCTCCAAAATCTTTCTGTCGATTTTTTGTTGTGCAATTTATAATTTCAAACAAATGAAAATTTGAAGTCTTTAAAATTCGGACAAATTAAAATTCGGTGAATTGGAATATCTGTCATTTAATGTCATTGCTTGGCAGAATTTTGAATTTACAGTCATTTTCATTACATAACTTTATATTTAAGAGAATTTTAATTTAACAGAATTCTCATTCAATTGAATTTTATCTGATTCGAATTTTTAAATGACAGAAATTCCAATTCACCGAATTTTAAACACTTCAAATTTTCATTTGTTTGAAATTATAAATTGTGCAACAAAAAACCGACAGAAAGATTTCAGCGCAATTTTTTAAAATTGACTAAATTTTTGTTTTGTATTTTCTAGTAAAGATAATAATTATTATTTTGCTCTATTATATATTATACATTTATATTTTTTTATATATATCTATTATATATTTTGCTCTATACGCATGCTGTTCTGGATGTAGGGGTTGATTTATCAGACATTTATGTCTGATAAAAGTATCAATCAGTTTCTTCAACGTCTTAAGGATGAAGGAGGTTAAACTGATCGGTCTAAAGTCTTTGGCTGCTGTATAACCAGCTCGCTCAGCGTGGTCTTTTCAATGGTGAATTTTTTTTTTTTAAATTTTTGAATTTTAACCTTGATTTTCTATAATTAAACATAAATTTGCTATTTTCACAAAGTCGGTTCCTTTTTTAAAAAATAAATAATTGCAAACGAAAGTTAAGGTTTCTTCTGATCTGTATATAAATTTTCAGAATTCCGATTTTTTTTGTTTTCGAGATATTAAATACCAAAGATTTTATGTTGACCCGCGCCAGTGCAAACAGCTACTGCGGCGTGGTATAAGTCGACCGCCTCGCCGCGCGCGCCGACATAAAATCTTTGATATTTAATATCTCGAAAACAAAAAAAAATCGGCATTCTGAAAATTTATATACAGATAAAAAAAAACCTCAGCTTTCGTTTGCAATTATTTATTTTTTTAAAAAAGGGACCGATTTTGTGAAAATATCACATTTATGTTAAATCATAGAAAATCAAGGTTAAAATTCAAAAATTTTTAAAAACAAAATTTACCATTGAAAAGAGCATGAAAAAACCTACCTGCCAAAATTTTTTTTATTGCATTTATAGACAGCAAAAATTCAAATAGTAGGTGGTGTCAGGAAAAACTGATAAAATTGAGCCCCCCATCTATCTCCCGCAAAATTTCAAAAAAGTCAAAAAATTTTTTGGGGATATTTTACTATCAGGTAGGACAACAATTTCCCCAAGTTTCCTTTTTTTTGAGAAATCAATTTTTCAACTTAGGACAATACACGTAAAATGCTTCGTATATGGCAATATTTTAATCTCAATTAAACTTTCTGAAACGTCATAGAAGATATTAAAACCAGTATTTTCTTCGTTAATTTAAAAGCTCTTCATAAAATATGTTTCATAATGTAAAGTTTTGTTTATAATTAAACTAAATTCTTTATTTATGAAAATCCGCTAAAACTCTGTTATTTGTTATACAAAATTAAGTTGATTAATAATAGTGATGTTTATTTAATAATTATTTTATTTTTTAACTGCGACTCACCTGGTGAAAAGCTATAATAAAAGTTGCAATATTTTTAAATCACAAAAAGCTACTTTGATCGTTATTATGTAAGAATTATTTTCAAAAAATATTCTATTCATTCATCATTAAAAAATATTAAATTGTGGAAACTTAAAAAAATGTTGTGCTATCTGAAGTGCCTCTTAATTAAATTTTTTTTAACTTATATGATTTGATTTTGTTCATTTTATCATAAAACATTGAGAAAAAAAGTTCTAGGTCATTCGGTGATCATTAACCCGCCAATTTTCATCTGAAGGTGTTAATACCATGTTATATGAAAATGAAGTTCATGTTTGCAAACTCTTTGCCAAAACCATTTCTTAATTATTTCCCTATGTTCTCCTATTAAAATTTCATCACTTAATTAAAACAATATTATATAGAATTAGCAAAATTACATTAAAAATAAATTTAAAAAAAAAAATGAAAAAGTTAAAAAAAATTATATAAACAGGAGTTTACCATTAAGAATAAAATAAAAATTGTAACATAAGATTTAAAAGATATTTAAAAATTAGTAAATGACTTAAAAGTATTTTAAATATAAAATTAAACTAATTAATGTTATTAAAGGATAATTTCGTGAGCTTTAAAATAATAGGGGAGACTAAGGACAGTTGTAACAATTTTGAAAAAATCCTTTGCAATGTCCAAAGTTTAACTTTTATTTGATGTCCAGAAAGTTAGATCAGTAAAATTCAGACAGTCATTACAAAGAACAAATAATGGAAATAACTCTGTTATGATTAGGATAACAAGAAAAGCCAATGAGCCCCACAATAACATTGATTTCTACAATATTTTTCTAAGTATTTTTAGAAGTAATTTATACATACTGAAATCTGTGGTATTATTTTAATTATAGTATGTAATTATTTTGCAGAGTCATTTTTCTTGTATTTTATATAATCAAGCACACTTGTACGAACGAGCACTGTCCATATACATGTAAATAAATAAATAAATTTTCAAAAAACAAATGTTGTGTCCAATTCCTGGCAAAAAAATTTGTTGTAAAAATGCAAAGTATTCTAAATCAGATACTATCGTTTGTTCTAATTATCTTTCAAAACATTTAAAGTAGAAAACTTAAAATTCTTTATTATCTATTATTTAAAAAAAAATTAAAAATGAACAAATTATTTTTTCAAATTACTATAAACTTATGCTAGCTGAAAACATTTTTTGGTAAAAAATTTTTATACCACAATTGAGCAAAAGAATACAATAGGACATCATTTTTCTAACTATCCTTATGCGTGGTTTAATTGTAACAATACGAAAAACCCTCTAAATTGAAGACAAATAATGCCAATAACCGAAGCATTTTTCTATAACTAAATCTCCTTAGAATTTATAATTTCCTAAACTACACCTTGTAAAGTACAAACACTTTTTAATTATTTATTTACAAAGATAAAGAAACAGGGTGGCGATATGACCGGGAAATGACCAGGAATTTAAAATGTGACCGGGAAAACCAGGAATTTCTCAGATAGTCTAAAAATATATATCGTCTATTACATATTGTTGCATTAATTTATTAGAAGAATTAATATATTATAAAATAAAAAAGTTATAAATTTTTTATAAAAATTGTCATTTTTTGTGTGGAAAAATTAAATTATTTACAAAATTTTGACCGGGAAAAACAGAAAATTGACCGGCAGAAAACGGGAAATGACTGGGAATTTGTAATCATAAAAATTATCGCCACCCTGAGAAATGTCTTAACGGATTCGTACATGGAAACTGCACATTTTTTCCTTCGGACCCCCCATGCTTCTTTATAATTTATTTTAAAGTGAAACAGTAGGGGAAGGTGGGGCAATGGGAGCGCGTGGGTAATGGGAGCTTTTAAATTTCAAGTACACTGAGACTTTGAATTTCGTGGAAATAACTCGGAAAACTTGAACAATCTTCCTGTATGTCGTACGAAGATAAACGGTCACATTTCTGACAGATTTGTAAAAACTACAAGGAAAAATTAAGTTTTCGAGTTTTTCTTCTTAAATGGAAAATATTTCCGGAGATCAAAGTAAATGGTTAAAAATTTATTATTTAATTATGTTTTGTGATTTTATTAGAGATAAATATGTGTAGATTTAGATACATGAATAAAAATAGAGGTAATAATTAAATAAATATATAAATTTTTATATGTTTTTTTTCTTTTTTTCAAGTTGTGGCCTTTGAAAATTCTTTGGGGTAATGGGAAAATTGTGCCAGCCAGCAGAGTTTCGTTACCTCGATATGGCTTTTCTTATTTTTTTTTGAAAATTAAACAAAATTCATTTATAAAATTTGATATTGTTGAATATTTAATTGTTTAGAATCAATATTTGTGTTTTATTGTTCATCTGTCGAGAGCTATTGACAAAATAAGAAAAATATCTAAAGAAAATAAAAATTATATCATTTTATTGGAATTTCAAGTGAGAGCTCCCAATACCCCACAGGTATTGTGGGAGAAAATGTATTTTTTTAGAAAACATTTTTTTTTTGTAAACTTACTTTTTTGTTCTTAATTTCTAATTAATTATAATTAAAAATAAATAACAAAAGGAGTAAAAAATGACCAAAAAAATATTTTATTATAACAATAAGTTGGTTTTTTAACCATTGTCCTTAAGGGGCTCCAATTCCCCCACCTTCTCCTAATTATTATTAAATAATTTTAAATTCAATGTTTCAAGATAGAATTTTTAAATTAAAACTCAAAAATTATTTAAGCATTTTTTGCGAAAATTCCAATTTGCACAAGCTATGTATTAAAGCCGAGTTAAAATAAAATGAAAATCGATATTGTTTATTATTTATGCAAAAATAAAATGGAGACTCGTAACTTTTTGGAAAAAGAGTGTGAAAAGCATTTAGCGTAAATTTGGAGCACGTGTTGTTGAAATTCACGACTTAATTTCAGTTGCCAAACCGACGCTACACAGCAAATGTGTATATATGTATATATCTAGACTGGCTTCGCGCAAATACTGCAATATCGAGATATACCTCAAGGTCAGCCTCATGCTAATTCGCAACACAGTTGTTTCTTACTTCAAATTCGATTCCCGTCAGTATTTCAAACAATTTAATTCAACTATAACACTGTGTTACAAAAAAAATAAGTTGAAAAAAACTTCGTATCGGACCTAATGAAAGTAGGTAACAAAAAACTAAGAAGAATGGTATATTAAAAATTTCCTTTACACAACCAAATTTTGATTTTAGAGCCAAAAAACCATTTTCACATATGTTTATGAATAAAAACCCTTGTAACTTTTTTATTTTTGGACCGATTTAAAATTTTCTTTTTCATTTTGAAGCTGAAAAGCAGTTTTCAACCCACGTAGAGTACTAAATTGCTACAATTACTATTGCTATAAGCCCTATTTGAATAGATTTCTGTAATTGACTTTAAATTTGAATCTAAATTGACTGATTTATTGCAGTTTTTCTCTTTGCATGACCAGAAACAAATGTAAGTATTTATTCATAAACATATAGTACGTGAAAATGGTTTTTTGACTCTAAAATCAAAATTTGAGGGTGTTAGGGAAATTTTTAATATACCATTCTTCTTAGTTTTTTGTTACCTACAACCTCCATTAGGTCCGATAAGAAAATTTTTCGACTTATTTCTTTTGTAACACCGTGTAATTAAAATTGAATAAATTTTGATTATAAATTAAATAAAAAAAACTGTTTTCAAAATCTCATTTCAATTATTAATTTCACTTAGATATAAATTTTCTAAAGAATTGAATTTGTTAAAAAAGTCAAATGTCGTATGCAATTTATTTACGCAATATTAATTATTGAACAAAACGCATTTCATACTCTGACTGTCGGTGATATGAATCGACATAAAAATAACATTTTTATGTTTTACTGCTTCCTGGTTGGTGCCTTTTTAGATCAAAGTGAACACACTTTTTGTAGAATAAAAAAAATAATTAAAACTATTTCGCTTTCAATAAAAACAAATTTTCAATGAAAGTCAAGAGAAAAAATATTTTGGAAAGAGTCTGTTATATTTCTTTTTATCTTTTTAATAAATGATAATTTATTACCAGAATGTAAATATAATGTAAACACACAGTAGTCGATCATTTTGATATAATTGGCATTTAGTTAATTTTTAGTTTAAATAAGTTAATATTAAAAGTCTACAAAAATAAAAAACTTTTAATATTAATTTAATTAAATTATAAATTAACAATATCCCAATTATATCAAAATTATCGACTACCGGGTGTTTTATCTTAATAAGAAATGATTTTAAATGTGGAAATAGTATTTAATAATAGTACAAAATAATTGAATACAAATTTTATCAGAATTTGAAAAAATAGTTAGTTTCAGTAAATATACCTAATATTTCTCATGCTCAGCATTCAAAAATTTTTTCTAAATCTCTATAATAATGGGTAGCATTCAGAATAACTATATGGAGGTGAAATTTATACTCAGACCACGTGACAGTGTTTGAGTGCCAAAATCATGAAAAGAAAAAGCTTTTATTGTGAAACCAGAGATTGTAATTTAAAGATTTAAATCTTATTCGACTCAAAAAGAAATATGTTATGATAATAGAGAAATTCTGATAATTGATAATGTCATGAAAATTACTTAAAAAGAAAATTGATATTTTTATTACAGAATTTTAAAATTATGTTATTTAGTTATAAAATAAAATTATTTATTAAATAAAATTTACGTTATTAATGTTATTACGCAATTAAATAAAAAATTTAAAGAATCAAATTATTTTATGTACTATTTAATAAAAAGAACATTAAAAAATTCGAAACTTACATTTTTCAATACAAAAAAAAACATCGAAATGTTAAAAATAATATTTAAAATTTTTGAGAAAAATGTATTTTGAAAAATCCAATTTACAGGCAAGTTCAACAAAAGGAATAAAATTTTTTACTAATAGAAGTGAAACTCGTTTGCCAAGCTCTAACATTTTTATAGAAATGTTATGCAAATCGTCCTGTTCCAGTGGAAATTCTTTTACATAGACTTATGAAACTTTTTTATATAAGACTCCAAATCAACATGCATAAGTAAAAATTAGATAAGATAATTTAAAAAAAAGTAATTTATTAAAATTCGGGGAAAAATATAAAACAAACATTATTTCAGTTACCAAAAATTAAAATGTAAAAAAAATTAATTTCTTTTTCAAATTATTTGGTTTTTTCAATTTTTATATTGTGAAAAACATTTTTTTATTACAAATTTCATATTAAGTAAGAGTATATTTTAAAAAAATATTTTCACTGAAAAACAAAAAAAAAATTTGTAATCTTCAGAGCAAGCATGGTTGTAATTTATTAAAATCTTTAAAGCATGTAGATGATGTGATCCCTTTTTTTTGAAATTTTCATATCAAGTATAAATGTTCTTTTTGGAAATAAAATTTTCAATATTACAGAATCATAAATAAAAAGCACTCTGAGGCACTTTGCGTAATTTTCAGTAGCAAGTGCGTTTCGAAACCCAAGCGTATATCTACAGTCCCGTTATATGCCTCTTCGGATAAAATATTTCAGTTGCATAATATTACAGAATATAGATAAAGGGGGGTTGAAAGCAATGGTATATTTAACTATATGCTAATGTAATATTCTCCTAGATGTGGTAAAGCCATTGAAGTATACCACTAATGAAAACTCTACCTGCACTACTGCATTTCAAAGCATTTTCCATTTCATTGATCTTTATTCTAAGAATCGAAAAGCGTCATTTTATGAAACTGATTTTCTTCATTATATTCTATCAAAATCAGCTTCATAAAAAAAGGAAATAATTCCATTGCAAAACTTATTATTGTCATTATAATTTAAATTTAAAATATATTTTTAACTATTTTAGAAATTTTAATCTTTGAAAAAATGAAAAGAATGAAAAATTTTTAAAATCCGTACGCTTCATTGTTCAAAGTCATAAGAAAAGTGTAAAAAAAATTTACGATGTAAAATATCAAGTGGAAGAAGTTCAATTTTAAAAGAATTAGGTGAAATTTCAATTAAAATTTTTTATGTAATGGGATTTGCTAAACTTCAATACGCCATCTGGTGTTTACCTACTTCTGACAACCATTTTCCTTTTTCATCTTTCTTTAATTAACACGATAGTAAGAGAAATAAAAACCAAAATGTCTGACGAACTAGGTAAAAGTCACCAGAGCGCCAATCCCAATTACCCAAGTAGCACGTAATGTTAAAATGTCTGTCTCATGATAATATTACAGGTTAATATTACTGTAATATTACACGGTTATTTGAAATACATAAAAATTTCAATGTATTTATGATAAAGCAGAAAAAGATAGTAATAATTAGTCAAATATTTTTAAGCGGTTTTTGAAATGTTTCGTAATATTACGTGCGAATGATGAAGAAAGTATAACAAAAAATTGTAGATAAAAAATATCAAAAATTGTGGAAGAAGTTTGAATTTAAAGTTTTCCTGAATTGTTCAATTACAAAATTTGTTAATTAATGAATTTTTTTCTAAATTTTCGTAATACAGCATCATTTTATAACCTTGTTAAAGATGAAAAAGAAATGTAAAATGTATTTTAAAAAAAAAAATTATTTGACAAAAAGAAATGAAAAATAAATTTAATTTTTTTATATGAAAGCTGAAAGAAAAAGTGGGCCTAAAATATTTAAAACTTGAAAATTAACATTTTTTTCTCTAGAGCGCTCACGGTGGTCTTGAAGTAAAATAAAGTTTTTCTTCATCGACGGAATATGTGACCAGCTGACCGAGTCTGATTACCGCACACACGCGTACATCTATTTAGATCAACGAGCGTAACCATTGAAAAATGGATAGGAGATCCAAACTAGTAAAATCCATAGCGGTATTGAAAACACAACCAAACATATGGTTGGTACATCCATATCAAATTTACAAATATTATATGGTTCCCACAACCATTTTTTTTCTAAATTCTTCCATACTTGAAGTTGCGCCAGGCTTATGAATGGATACCCCAACAATATTATGAATAACAATATTTTTATGGTTATGATATCCATTCATTTTTTTTCCGTGTGCGATTGGATTTACTTGAAACTTATTTCATGAGGTGTTTTTGGTCGGCTTGGGGATAACGAATCTGAAGGCAGATTCACAAATTTTATTCATTTTTCTAAAAATATAATTAATTCAATTTAAACTTTTTTAAAATGTCTGGAAACTTTATATCATTTTCCCTAAATAGACACTTTATTTTAATAAATTTTAAATTTAGCTCTATTATCTAAAGTTTTGCGTTACATGGTTGACATATTTTGTACTCTCTGGAGAAGTTGAGAGTTGAGTCTAGGTCGAGTCTTAGTTGCATTTTAGTTATTCTGGACTTACCTTTAAACTGACGAAGATTAATTTCTGTAACCGATTTTCCTGTTTCTTTTCAGATTAGCAGAGGTGTCCCATCTAGTGGTAAAGTTGTTAACTTCAAAATTTCATCTGCTAGTTGTTAGCTGATTACGGCAACAATTTGCAAAGAAAATTTTTTGTTTGTAGTAAAGGCCTAAGCAGAAATAGACTCTTGAAGGGAACGTAAACGTATGGCAATAATTGTATTGTACTCATAAACGTAGCTTGGAACACGGAGGAATAGTAAGGAGACCGATCTTGCTGTAGGTAGCGCTTCCGAAAATGTCAGAAAAACATGTACGATAAATGCCAGTTTCACTGCATTTTACTCAACCACCAAAGTAGCTGAGCATGCGCATTAGCCATGTGCTGTCTCTTTCTCTCGCAAAAAGTGCGCGAGTGAGATCTGGCTGACGTATATTTCTCAAGTCTTCCATGCGTGTTGTGATGAAGGTGTTATATGTTATTATTTTAATAATTATTATTAATGTTTATTTTAAAATGTCGTGCTGTGTGCCAGGATGTAAGAAAAATATTTTTCATGACATACATAATAAATAATATGTTTGTAATTACTATGGCTCCATTATTATTTTAATAATTACTTCAATTTATTGACAATTTAAATATTCCAATAGCATACATTATTATATACTTACACATGATTTTGGAGATACAATATCGCAATGGTAAATAAAATTTCTGAAATAAACACTGAACACTAAGATTTTTTTTTGGGACATATATGTATATCGCATAACCACACTTTTCATCTGTCAAAATTGAGGGCCAATGCGCATGCTCAACTACTTTGGCCAGTTGAGTACAATGCACTGAACCTGGCACTTATCGTACATGTTTTTCTGACATTTTCAAACGCAGAGATCGGTCTCCTTATTATTCCTCCGTGGCTTGGAAGCTACTAGTCGGAAGATTGCCATTGTTCCCACTCGCCATTAGTCATAATTCTCGTCAACTACCGAACCCTGCTTTAGTAACTTTTAATTTTAACTAAAAAGTTACTATAAAGTCACTAAACACTAGAGCAAGGTGCGGCAGTTGACGAAAAGTATGACAAATGGCAAGTAGAGACAATGGCAACCTTTCATTAAAAGTAGAGTAGTGAAGGCCTGTACCTTAGCATCCACTTAATAGAAGGAAAAAGGCAACCGAAACCGTAAGGGTACTCCAAGTATGAAACAAATAGCCAATACCATTCACAACATTCTTAACCTGAAAATGTTACTATTTATTATTTATTTACAATTTAATATCGTGAATTTTCATAAAACAGTTTCGAGTAGTGAAGTTTATTTATAGTACTAAGTATGCGATTGGTTCCAAGGCAATTAAAATTTCCATTAATTTTGAATTATGAAATGAATGTACCCAGTCGGTAATTTACAACCGGCGCGGATCCCGGCCTGTATCGACGCCGGAGTGGCGGTACTGGATTTACACCGGCTGACAACGCGTCGCGGAACTGGTATTATTCCGAAAAATGACGCCAAAAAGATGGCCGATCCTGTTCGCTACGGGTCTTAAACCAGCTAAGAACTGGTATAGTTCCGAAAGATGACGTGTTAAGAAACAGAGCAGGCAATGGGCTAGGTATAAATATTCTACCACCCAGCAACCGGCTGGGAACTGGCATTCTTCCGTCTAGCAACCGGCGCAGAACCAAAAAAAATTCCGAGTTTTAAAATTAAAAATAATTTTTTAATTTATTATTCCAGACGTTTATTAATTATTATTCATTTATAGTTCACTTAAAGAATTTTTCACACATTTATCACATTTTTATACACATTAAAATCCCTAATGCTCGCAGGGGGATTTGAACCCAAGCCAATCTTAATCTAACGCACCGAAGTCTAATCCGCTAACCACTAAGCTATTCGCTCGCTTGAGAACTTGAGCAAAACAATGCTGATATAAATTACAGCAAACAAATTTTTTTTATTATTGAATGCTTTGATTATTTGTATTTATTTATTTTGATTAATATTTATAAAACCAATGCTGCTTTTCATCTTTTCGTGGGTTTGCCACAATCTAATTATCAGTTCTCGATATATTTTTTAAGTGAAGCTAACTTCACTATAAAAGATTGATGGGTTAAAAATATAATTTCAGTCCTGTTTAAAAATAAAATATAAACTTGTTCATAATATTATATAATTTTAAAAGATTAATTGATGAATAATAATTACACAGCCACACAAAAAAAAGTACCCGGGCCAGGGAATGGGACCACCATTTCTTGATGTATTTTGATGCGCTGAACACGAATCTGAAGTCCGTTTAGCTCCATCACGTCAGGATTTTGACATAACCTCAAAAAACATAGCTGATTTTAAATGACAGGAGAAATTTTTTAAATAATGACAGATTTGCTTGAATCTTGTTACTCGGGGGTTTTTGGGGTCGCTGATTACGAATTTAACGTCAGATTTATAAAATTCAAAATGGCGGATCCAATATGGCGGACGAATTTTTAAAAAGTAGTTGGATTTTTACGAAAATTGGTATCTAGGGGTTTTGGGAGTCGCTGATTACAAATTTATCGTCATATTATTCAAATTCAAAATGGCGGATCCAATATGGCGGACGAATTTTTAAAAAGTAGTTGGATTTTTACGAAAATTGGTATCTAGGGGTTTTGGGAGTCACTGATTACAAATTTATCGTCAGATTATTCAAATTCAAAATGGCGTATCCAATATGGCGGACAAATTTTTAAAAAGTACTTGGATTTTTATAAAAATTGGTATCATGGGGTTTTTTTGGAGTCGCTGATTACGAATTTAACGTCAGATTATTCAAATGTAAAATGGCAGATATAGTACGGTGGTCAAATATCTTTATGTTTCTACATGTGTCTGCATCCAGGGCAGCTCCACGCGGTGACGGTGGGCAACGGAGTTTGTCCGCTATCCGGCTAAGTCCTTGGATAATGGCTTTGATGCCGTCATGGCAGACACACATAGGAAACGTATTACGATGCAGGGACTCGGAACCCCAGTATCGGCCAAGTTACATAAAAATTTCAACTATTTTTTAAAAACTCGTCCGCCATATTGGATCCGCCATTTTGAATTTGAATAATCTGACGATAAATTTGTTATCAGCGACTCCCAAAACCCCTAGATACCAATTTTCGTAAAAATCCAACTACTTTTTAAAAATTCGTCCGCCATATTGGATCCGCCATTTTGAATTTGAATAATCTGACGATAAATTTGTAATCAGCGACCCCAAAAACCCCTAGATACCAATTTTCGTAAAAATCCAACTACTTTTTAAAAATTCGTCCGCCATATTGGATCCGCCATTTTGAATTTTATAAATCTGACGTTAAATTCGTAATCAGCGACCGCAAAAACCTCCGAGTAACAAGATTCAAGCAAATCTGCCATTATTTAAAAAATTTCTCCTGTCATTTAAAATCAGCTATGTTTTTTGAGGTTATGTCAAAATCCTGACGTGATGGAGCTAAACGGACTTCAGATTCGTGTTCAGCGCATCAAAATACATCAAGAAATGGTGGTTTCATTCCCCGGCCCGGGTATTTTTTTTTTGTGTGGCTGTGTTATTAATAATTGGTTTAATCGTTGGAAAGTGTAATACAGTATTTATTTAATTAAATTTTAAAGTCTTTAAGCTCATGAACTTAGGTATAATAAATGTAACATTTTTCAAATTAATTATTTAATTAATTAAGTTTCACAAATTAATTTTGTTTTTATTGATAACTTTTTTTTAATATACTCTCTAAAAATTAAAAACAAAATATTTACGTAATGCATTAATTTTGTTTTTTATATAAATATTTGACACTGAAAAAAAGTTCATTGAATGAAGTAAATGCATTTACTTGAGATACTTTACTTGAATCAAGCCAATATCATCTTAATGGAAGAAATTTATTTTCTTGTGCCAAGTAGTTATTAGCATTGGGCAATGTACTTGACATAAGAAAATGTGAGTTCCATACAAGCAAATAATGTTATTCTTTCAAACAAAATATTTTACTTGCACGAAGTCCCAAAAAGTATTGAGACAAGAATATTATGTTCTTATGTTAAGTAAAGTACGTGGAGTCGTTTAGTTTTTTGAATCAAATCACTTTTTTGTTCACTTTAAAAACAGTTTTTACTTAATCCAACACTCATAGTCTTGAGACAAGAAAATCAGAATATTAATATAACTAAATATTTGTTTAAATTATATAAAAAGTTATATTGCTTGAAATAAACGTTAATTAAATTGAATTTTTATTGTTCTTAGTGCATTACTATATTATCATGTTTCAAAAACATTGAATTTCTTGAATAAATATTATATTCCCTTAATTGAAATAATTTATTTTCTCGGTCGAATTAAGTGATGCAATCAAGCAATTTTCCTGAAGCAATAATATAAACTTGTATACATATTATAAGTTTGATTCCCTAATTTATTTATTCGAGTTGTTCAGTAAGTACACGTACATATATAAAGAAAATATTGTTATTAGAATAGGAAAAATATTTTTTTGTGTATCTGAAAAATAACGCTATTTGATTAAGAATACTCATTATTGAAAAATACGATTATCTACACACATAAAAATGATTTGATTGAATCAAAGAAATCATTTTATAAAATCACTTATTAAGTCAAAAATAAAATTTATTTAATAAAAAAATTTAATTGATTTTAAGAAAAAATGATTTTGGAACGTTTTGAATTAAGGAAATTTTTTTAACTGACATGTTTAATCTAAAGAAAAATTTCTTTGAATCAAAGAAATATTTTTTCCAAACTTAAGCACGCTAATTTACTACGAGCGTTCACTGCGCGCGCATCAGCTACGTAAAGTCACAAACAGCTGCGTGTGCCTCATGTTGCAGCATGTTCACGGCGTAATAATTTATAATCGTTTTCAATTTTATGCAGATAAATTTCGTTTCAAGTTTTTTTGTAGTGAGTGACAAAGAATTAAATTAAATTAAACATTAATCAATCATATAAATCCTCATGGGAAATTGGGACAGGAATTGGCATAGGAAAATATCAAAACGAGGTTCCTCCATGTCATTTCTTATGTCAAATCCCATGTCAAATATCATGTTAAATACCATGTTAAATACTAATTGAGATCCTTTATCACTTTTTTGAAAAATTTTCCCATGTCAAACCCCATGTCATTTCCCAAGTAAAAACCTTTATCATTTTTTTGAAAAATTTTCCCATGTCATTTCCCATGTGAAATCCTTTATCATTTTTTTGAAAAATTTTCCCATGTCAAATCCTCTTTCGCCTTATCGAAAATACCCACATAGGAAAGCATATGGGAATCCACATGGGACACCATATGGGAATCCATATGGGAAATGGAATACGATTTCATGTGCATTCTTCCAAATGATAAAACAAATAGATTTAAGCATAGGAAATCATATAAGATTTCATATAGATTCTGAAATCTCAACCTAAGATTTCACATGGATTTACATATAGGAAACGATATAGGATTTTATTTGGGAATTTTTTAGTTCGCTGCTTTGTGCAAGCAGCAGTTTAAAAAAAATTAATTATTTGATTAAATATCAAATAATAATAATGCAACTCATCTGAAACTAAAAGAAAGTTTACTTTACTTCTGCCTTAGACTCTCAGCTTTTATAGTATTCCAGACTGATCTTTCCATGTGGGCATTTTCGATAGGGCGAAAGAGGATTTGACATTGGAAAAGTTGTCAAAAAAATGATGAAGGATTTCACATGGGAAAGGACATGGGGTTTGACGTGGGAATTGATATGGGAAAATTTTTCGAAAAAATAAAAAAAAATTTCACATGGGAAATGACATGGGAAATGACATAGGAAATGACATTGGAAAATTTTTGGAAAAAATGATAAAAGATTTCACATGGGAAATGACATGGAAAAATTTTACGAAAAATGATAAAGGATTTCACATGGGAAATGACATGGGAAATGACATAGGAAATTTCAATATAGATGTTGATCGTCATTATAGTTTTATTGTTTCGCCACCAGATGGTGAAAATATTTTCTCTCACAGTTGAGATTAGTCTGAAATACTATAAAAGTTGAGAGTCTAAGGCAGAAGTAAATTAACCTTTTTTTTATTTTCAGATGAGTTGCATTATTATTATTTGATATTTAATCAAATAATTAATTTTTTTTAAACTGCTGCTTGCATAAAGCAGCGAACTAAAAAATTCCCAAATAAAATCCTATATCGTTTCCTATATGTAAATCATGTGAAATCTTAGGTTGAGATTTCAGAATCTATATGAAATCTTATATGATTTCCTATGCTTAAATCTATTTGTTTTATAATTTGGAAGAATGCACATGAAATCGTATTCCATTTCCCATATGGATTCCCATATGCTGTCCCATGTGGATTCCCATATGCTTTCCCATGTGGGTATTTTCGATAAGGCGAAAGAGGATTTGACATGGGAAAATTTTTAAAAAAAATGATAAAGGATTTCACATGGGAAATGATATGGGAAATGACATGGGAAAATTTTTCAAAAAAATGATAAAGAATCTCAATTAGTATTTAACATGGTATTTAACATGATATTTGACGTGAGATTTGACATAGGAAATGACATGGGAAATGACGAACCTTTTTTTGATATTTTCCTATGCCATTTCCTGTCCCAATTTCCCATGTGGTTTCCCATATGGGAATGGGATTTTACATAGGATCCCATGTGGGGATTTTCAATAGGGTAGTATTTGGCAGAAGTAAATATGTTATTATCGCAACCCAATATTTTATTTTACCGAAGTATCAAAAAGTATTCAATCAAGAATATTAGGTTATTAAGCAAAATAATAAAATATTGTCTGAAGAATTTTCATTTCTTGAATCAAATAGTTTTATGCATTTGCTTTGAAATAATTTTTTACTTAATACAAATCCCGTATTCTTGATCCAAGAAAATATTTCTCTCCAAATGGATGTGATACTTAAATAGGAGGTTTTGAAAACCATCAATTGAGTCAGGATGGCATAGTGGTCTTCGTTACTGCCTTTGGTGCGCGCAAGTCGGGTTCAGTTCCTCGGACCGTGAAAAATTTTCATTCAAGGTATACTTGTTTTAGTTGTGTTAAGTATTAATTAAATATAAATGTGTATGTAATATAAACATTATTTAAATAAATAATAAAAAATATGAATGTTAATAATAAATAAAAATGTTTGACTTAAGAATTAGACATGGTGGGATAAGGAAGAAGTGTAGGAAGGGGGGGCGTAAATTCAAGTAAATATTTACTTGTATTGGAAAAATATTTTTTTGGTTCAACTCCATAAGTTTTCTCAAGTCAAGAAAATATTTTCTTGAGTTAATATATATATTGTAATGAATTTATTTGTCGTAAATGTTGCGATAGTAGAAAAAATACAATTTATTAATATAAAAAAAATATACAATTTATTGCACGATCGATTCAAAAAAAAGAATGTTTTAATATTGCCACTCCAGTCCGTCGCCACAGGCACCCGAACCCATTGTGTAAAGGGGTTACGGGTCACTAATTATTATAATTTAATATAGACGCGCCAAGCGCGGTCAAATAAGTTGCTCGCTACGCCCTATTGGGCGGTTGGTGAACTACCTCTTTATCGCCGTGTGAGTTGAACTGCGTGAGGCTTCTTCGTAATTTTCAATCTATTTTTGTTGGAACTACAACTGCTGAGATAAAACTAATCTATCGAGCCACCGTGACGACAACAAATTAATTTGGTGAATATCAGAGGATTCAAAAATTAAGAACGATAAAGTTTTAGGAGCAATTCGTTCGAGCACGCCTGGCATTCTGCACGACGCAGCTCCTCAGCCGTTCTTCGCCACGTGGCTACTAGATATATATTATAAGTTTTTTTTTTTTCGAAAACTCTGACTATTGCCTTTTGGGTAATTATAAATTAAATTTGACATTCAGCGGTGAGTTTCATTGTTAATAATTATTTTACCCCCCAAAATTTAAAATTTTATATCCGAAACTACTTGATCACACATTTAATTTTATGTCTATTGTATTCGTTTTTTTGTATTTTCTGCTATCATATTGACGCACTATATCCAAGAGTTACCACAAGATTAAAATTTGTTGTAAATAGCGATTTTTAATTATAAAAGGTCCTGTGTTTTAATCAGATTATTTGAAAGTATTTGTGGAGTGGCAATATTAAAACATTCTTTTTTTTGAATCGATCGTGCAATAAATTGTATATTTTTTTTATATTAATAAATTGTATTTTTTCTACTATCGCAACATTTACGACAAATAAATTCATTACAATATGATCTTGACTTAATATATTTTACATTTCTTAGAAGTCAATAAACTTCTTAGACGAATTCCATATTTTCTTGGACCAAGAACATATGGTCTCATCACAATATAAATAATATTTTGATTTAAATCTTGTCTTACTTGATCCAATATTGCAAAGATTTGAATGAATCAAATGAAACAATTGATTTGACTACATATATTCTCAGAACAAGAAAATATTTTCTTCCTTTAATGTATTTTACATTTGTTACAAGTTGATTAATATATTGCTCGAATTTCATATTTTCTTGGATCAAGAATATATGCTCTCGTCCCAAATATACTATCTCAAGACAATCGTTTACTTGAACCAATGCCGTAATTGACTTGTCCCTATTCAATTCCACGGTTTACTTGAAGCAAGTAAAATTTTCTGGATTTAATACTATTTTTTTCAGTGCATAAATATTCGATTTATTATCTAAGAAATTTCTGGACAATTATTATTAATAAATTAGAAATTGCATTTTATTAAACATCCGAAAGTCGGAACCGCCTCAGTACAGAACCAGTATTGACCTATCAAACAGTATATTCTTCCTACATTGGGTGTAAGTCGGATCCGAAAATCGGTATAAATCCAGTATCGCGTCTGTACCGAGTGCCGTAAAATTATCCGGGAATTACAAAAAATTTTGGTTGCGATTCCCGGAAAAATTATCGGTATTCGCTACCGGTAGTGACTGTACAAGTAGCGGTACCGGTAGTCACTACCGGGAACTTTTCCACCTGAGATAGAGAAAAGTTTTAGGCCAAGTATTTTCCGCTATATTCGATGAGTCTTGTTTTCCATGACGAGACATTGAATGAGATATATTCAGTATAGTTAGGGAATTTCCAACTTTATTAATTATTATTAAGTGATGAATTACCACTTTACTCTATTGTCCATTCTTCGATTGCAAAAGGTCTCAACAAATCATGACTTCCTATTAACATTATTCAGATAATTTGCATTCGATTTGCTTTCAATATCTGCCATGTTTTCGATATGAAAGTTACTTACGCAGGAAACCATTTCATCTTTATTTTAAAAAAATCAATTAAAATTTTTGAATAATTAATTTCTATTATGATAATTTATTTCATTACATAAATTATGTAATGCAAGAAAAGTTACATTTTTTCTGGATAAAAGAAAGGCGTATTTTAAAGAATTTGTTTTGTGACTTTATTATCATATTAATTATATTCTTAAACAATTTTTTGAGATAATTGGAATGATTTCTTTTAAAGTGATATAAAACTTTTCTTAATTCAGATAAACAGTTTTATGGTTTTATTAATTTGAATTTCCTGAACAATTTTATGATCCAGAAATTTCTTGTGCTGCTTAATGCGCGAGTAATACAAACTAAATAGAGTGGAAACTCTCAAGAAAAATTAAGCTATGTCAAATAAAAATTCTGTCGAGAAAAAATTTGCTCGTTTAGAAAATTCGTGGAAAATCCTCATCATATGTTAATTTAGTTTAAAAAAAGTGCTATGAAGTAAGAATTAGACTACGCAAATTTTCATCCATATTAAAATTATTTTTGAGGTGAATATTCCATTGTTTAAAAATTAGGTAAACATAAGTTAAACTGTTTTTCATATTTAATTCTAAAAACAACTTTATTTAAGTTGCTTCACAGAAATTTACGAAATCAGATAGTAGTATTTTTAAGTAAAGAATGTTGTTAATTAACAAGTATAACCATGATATAAAATCAAAAACTATAGATTCGGCGCTAAATTTAAAAATTGTTGAAATACCCTAACAGACCCTAAACATTTTCTCAATATTCTAACATTGCTTCAATTGTTATTAATATTAATATTATTAACATATAAAACAATTATTAAAAATATGTGTTACAAATATGCTATTATATTCGTAAACAGTGACTCAAAAAACTCCTGTATATCAAGTTAAAAGTAAATCCAATCAATTTTAAGACATTTTTTGCTAGGTATATTGAAAAGCCCATTCTGAATTTTGAAAAACTGAAATCTAATTCCATGAAAAAAGTAAGCGGGGAATCGAACCCTGAACTTTAGGCACTTGAGTACAGAGTTCTAACTAGCAAACCAACTTATAATGTGTTCAGCTTTGTGATGCTATATTGAAATTCCACTGATTTAGAAGTTGAAATTCATTGAGTAACTAGTTATTATTGTACTACTTATTATACTTGAATAGTATCAACAAAAAAGTGAAAATCAATTATTTGGTCATAAATTTTTACTTTTCATGCGCAGTCACATATAACTTTTATTTTACGAAATCTAAAAATAAATGTAATTATGAAAGTTAATTAATAAAAAGTTTAAAAATTATGATTAAATAATATATTTGGTTGCAAAAAGTGAGTAAAACATATTAGAAACATAAAATAAAAATAATAAATTAAAAAATTTGTTTCCCAATACGGGACCAGACCTAAAATTTTTGTAAAAGGAAGTAATTTTTTAAAAGTTTTTCATAAAAAAAGTTAAAATATACAAACTTAAAAATCAGACTTTAATCTATAAATTACAAAATACCTATAAATCTTATAAACAGCTTGATAAAAAAAATTCGACAAAATCATGTAACTCTTTTTTGTAGAATACAAAAAGAAAACAAATTTGTTAGACAAATCATTTGTTATTTGATTTTTACACATTATTTTTTTATAGAAATGACTTTAAAAATTTTGAATTTATTTTTATAATTTTAATTTTTTAATTTTCACGACTCGATGAACTTTAAGGGAGAACAAATTCTTTTGACTTATGTAAAAAAACACCTTTAAAATGAGTCAAAGAACGTTAAACGTTAATTTTTTTCAAAGATAAACAAAATTAAAAAAAAATTTAAAAATTGTGTTTTTCTTCAATATATATTCGAAAACTTGACATAAGGTTTATTTTCAGTTAATCATACTGTAAACTACAAAAAGCTTTAGGGAGAGAAAAAGTGTTGCTTGCACGAGTTAATTGTAAAGCTGTGAGATAAATCATGTTTACGA
Source organism: Leptopilina boulardi (assembly GCF_019393585.1). Lineage (NCBI taxonomy): Eukaryota > Metazoa > Arthropoda > Insecta > Hymenoptera > Figitidae > Leptopilina > Leptopilina boulardi. The sequence goes on along the minus strand of NW_026137899.1, from coordinate 3,136,223 downwards.
ATTTGAGAGTTAAAGAAATATAATAATAATTTAATTCAGATTTGTGTGGAGGTGATAGAAAAATTGTGCAAGCATAGCTTATTATATTAATCATTTGAATACCTTGTTTCTTCGATAGCTGGGGTAACCGGTCTGAAAAATCATAAAAATGTTGTCATGTAGTATTTTCGTGATTTTTGTTTTATTTTTTTCGCTACAATTTTGCATTTCTAGTCGTTTGTGATAACTACGAAGCTGTAAACAGTGAAACTACGTATATATATATATAGAAGACCTAGAGAAATGAAAAAAGCCGTGCTTATACAAAACCTGCCAATTCGAGGTTTTGTGCTTTTTTTATTTTCGTGATTATTTTCAAGCATTTGCATTTTCATTGGTATTTTGTGCCGTCTCAACGTGACAGGCGAGATAATGAGACCAGTGCATATTAAAGTACCAGCGCTCCGGCCAAAAAAAAGAATAGAATGAGAGAAAACCCTTCATATTCCGGTGCTAATATTTCATTTAAAACTGAATCGACTCACGATAAGCTACCTATCGCATTCTAATCTCTTCGTTGACAGTAATTTATTGTGAACAGTGTGCTTTAAATTTCCATTCAGTTTGGGAGATTTCCAATTTTGCAGCACCTGCATTCAAGTTGCAGATTAAACAATTTTTTTTAATTATTCGCATTTGACATTGGAACACAAGGAGTCTTTCAAGTATTACGTAAACATTTAAGGAGGAGGGAGAGGTTACATAGTTGCTTACGCACCATACCATTATGCTTACGTATAATACTTGAATGGCTCCCAAGTTTATTATTGTTCGGTAGGATAACTTTAACTCGAACGGTTTTAGATATATTATTACACTTATAAAGATCCAAGCAAATTCGAAATTAAAAAAAATTAAATAAACATATTGGAAAATTTGATATTTAGGAAGTTAGACTTGTAAAGTTATAATTTAAAAGAAAACAAATGTTGAGCTCGATTTGAGTTATTCACATTATTTTCGCATTATAAAAGTACATAACGTCGATTAAGTGCAGAAACACATCAATTTAGGTGAGTGTTGAGAAACATGACATTCTAGAAAATATATGGGAAATCTGCCATTCTAGTAACACTATAAATGAGAAGTTGTTTAATAAAAAAAAAGTTATTATTTGATTCATTTAATATTAAGTCGCTAGAAATTTTAGCCTGATATTTCAAAATTATTAATTAAAAAAAATATTTAAAAAAAATCTTCAAGTAAATAATTTGATTGAACAAAACATTCATTTTTTTATTAAACAGCTTCTTAATTATAGTGTTATCAACCTAAAACAGTAAACAAAAAGTTGACGTCTGAGATGGCATATGTTTTTAAAATCTTTATTACAATGGCAGGTTTTTTAAAAATATTTTTTATAATGACACGTTTCTCAACGAGTTAAATTATTATATAGGTACCTAATACGATTTTTTTATATGTATTTTTCTTTGAATTTCTTGACATTTGCCTGATTAAAATTAATTTTCCATTAGATTTTTCTTAAAAACAATACTTGTTTTATGAAATTTATAAATTAAACAGTTTTTTTTTATTTAATGTTAGGGGCTGTCCATAACGAATGTGATGCTTTATGGATGATCCCTTACATATATTTTCTATCTCCTCATAAAATTGGTTTAGGGAAGTAAAATATCAACTTAATGTAAAAGAAAAACAGAAAGTAGGGTAAATGTACTAATTACGGCGCGATTAAAGTGAAAACACGTTTGAAATAAAAAATTCGACATTTCTATTGTACAAAGTCAATTTAAGACTTATTAAACTAAAAACTTATGTTATTTAGATATTTAAAAGAAATTTTAACTTTATAAAAACCGATTATTTAATCAAATATGAGAAATTAAAACTAATGTCGTAATTTTCTATTATGGCGCATTTGTATCAGTTTCGGTGTATCAATTACGGTCACCAAAATTACGTGTATTTTCAAGATACTTTGCCCACCGTAATTGGAGCCAATGAAAACCTTAAAAATGTTTCAATTACGGCGAGGGAAAAAATTTTATTTTAAATAATTAATTTTAAGTAGAAATAATTTTACTAGGTGTTAAAAAGTAATTTTTTCGATAGAAATCAACTTTTAAATTAAAGTAAGTTAATTAACTAATTAATTACCATGAATTTTTTCTAATATAATTTAAAAATTTTAAATTTAAATTTATGAATAAGGAAACGTTCATGAATGATGTCACGCACTGAGGAGGATCAGGGGGGGTCTTAGCTAAACGTGACACAATGTATTGTTTAATAGAAAATTTAGTATAGACAGCATATCATTCACTGAAAAAACGATATTCTAAATTTTAGAATGTCTACTTAATAGGAGCCAAGAATCCCACTTGGAAAGATTCCCCGGAAAGTGCCCCCTGGAGGTTCTATCAGAATTCCGCCGGAACTTCCAACATAATTCCGTCGGAATTCCATCAGAGTTTCAAAGAATTTCCGATGGGATTCCGACGGAGTTCTGACGGAATTCCAGCGGAATTAGGACTCTAAAAATTTTGAAAAAAATTAATCGGAATTCCGTCAGAACTCCGTCGGAATCCCATCGGAATTTCTGTGGAACTCCGATGGAATTACGTCGGAAGTTCCGGCGGAATTCTGATAGAACCTCCAGGGGGCACTTTCCGGGGAATCTTTCCAAGTGGGTATTCCCCACTTAAAGTAAGTGGAAAATATTCTTACAATAAATAATATATTCTTAACTCCTATTTAAGTAAACATTCTAAAATCTAAAATATCGTTTTTTCAGTGTTTTAAATAAGAATGCCTTTTTCTACCAATAAGAGAGTTGTAGTGGCGGAGGTGCACATTGTAAAAATAATCTGCAAAATTTAGAGTAGAGTATCTTTAAATAAGAAGAAGTTGAGAAGGGACTTTCCACAGCGACCAGCGGGATTTTTCTCGGAATTTTCTCTGGGTAAATCGTACACAGTCGTTTACTCTCTCAGCTTTTCTCGGACGTACGTTCTCGGGAGGTTGTCTTCGGACGTATTAATATGGAGATGTCACAATTGAAAAAGCATCAAGCAAGCTAGGCCTATCGGATTGGCGGCCTAGCATCGATTGTTTTCGTCTTCTTTGGTCTAATGACTGCGATTTTCTGTGAGTTCACAGGGTGTTTTTCTGCGTTTGTTCAGAATGTCTAGATGGTATACCTACGATACCGACCCAAGGGTTCCGAGTGACAAGGAGGAAGGTTCGGAAGAACGGGAGCCTCGACGTGAGCGGAGTTGAACCTACTCCCCGCCCACGTCGGGATGGCGTGCAAAGGGCTAGCAGTCAAATAGCAGCTAACAGTTGTTCCGTCAGCGGTATCCTTATTGCTAGCCTTTTGACGCAACATTTTCAAACTGTGTATCATAGTGCACGATCAACAGTCCCAAAGAGGAAAGGTATGCCCAGATACCCTCGGGCAGTACCAGCCAGGATGAACCTGGCGTGCTGCCGTCAGCTGTCAATACGTCAAGACTGAGCGACGGGACTGAACCCTTCTTTGTGGGGGATGTAATCTCGAGCATTAACTTATTTTGGGGACTTGGCATACATGCCGATGGCCCTGATCAGGCAACAGCGGCTGAGCGGGTGTTCGCTTATTCGACCTTGTGTGCGGTGTCGGCGGACGGATCTGGATATTGAAGGTCATCGAAGGTTATCGAAATTCATAGAAGGTCATCGAATGTCATAGAAGGTCATGGAAGGTTTTACTACAACAGTAAAAAATAATAAAATACAATAATCATTAAATAAATTATAAATTTATTTTTAGCTACAGAAAGCAATATTTTATAATAAAATTTCAAGTTACAAAAGTAGGGAATAAATTTTTTATTCATTTGAACGTTTAAAACGAGGCGCCATCTCTTGTCGGTGTGGTAGGGTGCGTCACAGGAAGTGGCGCAAAAATTCTAGAAATTAATATAGATGTGAAACTACAGTACTGAAATTGACCGGAAGTATGTTAGGACAAATGAAGTTTCTATAAAACTCTAATTATGTCATATACCCATTCGAGAAAATAGAGATTTGAATAAAAAAAAATTAGGGTAAATTAAAATAATGTTAAATGTTAATTTGCAAAAGAAATAATTCGTTAAAATTAAAATTCGGAAAAATAATAATTAGAAAATTTAGAAATTATGTGAAATGGCAATTCGGTAAAATGAACATTATATAAAATAGCAAATGGTAACTTTTAAAAATAGAAAAAATATAAATTTGATAAATTACATTTTAAAACAAAAAATTGTTCGAAAAAATATTTATTGTACAAAATGGTAATTCGAGGAAAAAAAATATAAGAAATGGTAACTATGTAAAATCAAAAATAGTATAAACTTTTATTTGGAAAAATAAAAATTATAAAAAATACTAATTCGCTACAATAATAATTATGAGAAATAATTATTCGTTAAATTGAAAATTATAAAAAATGTTCTTTCGAAGTTAAAAAATTCTGACAAATAATAATTCGAAAGTATTTTTATTATATAATCTGACGATTCGAATTGAAAAAATTATAGTCAGTTCCTTTTAGATAAAACGATTTTCGAGAAAATAAAAATTCTAAAAAACAAATTTGGGGTTTAATCATGCGCCTCGTTTTAAACGTTCAAATGAATAAAAAATTTATTCCCTACTTTTGTAACTTGAAATTTTATTATAAAATATTGCTTTCTGTAGCTAAAAATAAATTTATAATTTATGTAATGATTATTGTATTTTATTATTTTTTACTGTTGTAGTTAGTTTTAAAAAATTTATATTCCAAAAAAATGATTTCGTTCAATTGAAAGTTCAGAATTTCAGATTTATCATTTATTTAAAAAAAACCTCATAAAAAAAGTAGAAGTTTCGAAATGGAGATACTTACAACGAAAGTATAATCGAAATATCGATCGATCTGTAGAAAATTCTACAAGGCGCATGTGCGAAAATATATAAGCGCACCTACCGCAACAATGTCAATCGTCCGTCTGTCAGTTGTATGTTGTCTCCTGTCAAAAAAAAAGTTGTCAGTCAGTCAGTCAGTCAGTCAGTCAGTCAGTCAGTCGTGAGTGAAAGTTAAGAAAAAAAGTGTAAAAAGAGAGAATAATGAAAGGAAGGAAAATAGAGAGAGAAAAGAAAAAAGTGAAAGGAAAGATGTTAAAAAAGTAAGTGAAAGTGTAAAAAAAAGAATATGTGACGCGTCGCGAAGAAAGGGATCTTAGAAGCAAAAAAAATGTATGTTATATTTTGTAATTTTAAAATGGAAATACACAAAGAGAATTAAATTTAAATGTATACCAATGATATTTAAGTCTTTTCTATATTCAAATAATAATAATTATAATATCAACCCCAACAGCAGCCAATCTTTACTAAAAATTTCGTAAAGATTTCCTTGAAATCTTGGGAATATTTAATTGCAAAGTTTAATAAAAATTCTATAAAGATTTAAATGTTCCACCAAAATAAATATTTGGCGTAAAAGTTGACTAAAAATTTAAATGAAATTTTCAGGAAATGTTCGTTGCAAAAATTGAGTAAAAATTTAAATGAAATTTTCAGGAAATGTTCGTCGCGAAAATTGACTGAACATTTAAATTAAATATTCATTAAAAATTTATAGCGAAAGTTGAGTGAAAATGTAATTTAAATATTCAGTCAATTTTTGTGACGAACATTTCCTGAAAATTTCATTTAAATTTTTACTCAATTTTTGCGACGAACATTTCCTGAAAATTTCATTTAAATTTTTAGTCAACTTTTACGCCAAATATTTATTTTGGTGGGACATTTAAATCTTTATGCAATTTTCATTAAACTTTGCAATTAAATATTCCCAAGATTTCAAGGAAATCTTTACGAAATTTTTAGTAAAGATTGGCTGCTGTGGGGAAACACAATAATAATCAATAAAACATGATTTTTGTGTTGCAAAAACGAAAAGAAACTTTTAATCAAGGCAAAACTGTCGTAAATATAACCTATAAGTCATTTGCTTCTAAAGGAACCTTTTTTCGCGACGCGTCACATATGTATACAGGGTTTTCCAAAAGTATGAAAACTTGGAAATATCACGAAAAGTACGCATTTTCGTGAAAAATATTCAAAACAAACGTTGTTTCCAAAAAGAAGATCTACATTTTTGAAGCCAAAAAATTGATAACTTGTCTCGCAGGTACGGCACAAAACATCTAACAATTGGTATGAAACCAAAAGACGTGACTGCTGGTGATGTGGTGGACCTCAAGCGGCGTTTTATTGCACTACGATCGTGTTATGCCTACAACTCCAGTCACAAGATAAAGGATTATCAAGATGAACCCATTGCTGAAGGCTTTTATGAATTTGAATTTCTCAAAGTTAAACATCCCGAAATGTATTTAGTAGAAAAAGTATTGAAAAGACGCGGTAATCAACTGTATGTTAAATGGTTAGGATTTGATAATACGCACAATAGTTGGATAGATAATACAGATTTGTAATCAACGTTAAATCAACATTATAGCCACGTTAAATCAACGTTAAATCAACTATATACCAAAGTTAAATCATTTTATGAATATATATATATATATATTTAAAATTGAATTATGGTACTAGGTATAAGGTTTTTGAAATAAAATATTTACATTAGGCGTTTATTTATTTAACAGTTTATATTACAAAGAGAAAACACCTCTCCCTCTCTCATTCTTCCACATCATTCTCTCTCTCTCTCTCTATTTCTCTTATTCTATAGTGTCCCCATACAAGAGTATCAGTTCTATTTGGTAGTAAGTAACGCTTATCATCATATGAACTAAGAGCAAGTTTTGTTTGTCGAATTGTTTCTACATTGTGTAATCGTGACCGGATAAGATGCTGAATTCGTGTTTGTTTACCATTTTCTCGAAGATATTGTTTGAAATCGTTGAAAGTAATAGTTTTCTTTATAATATTTGATTTTAATCCCTTTGCTTTTTTGACATGATCGATACCATTCACGCGTATGCAGTGCATTTTACTCCTCAGGCCAAGAAACTCGGTTATGATCTTACCACTACATTCACCTTTCATAAGACCTAACACTTTTTTGTTGACCTGTAGCATTCCGTACACATTGTCTACAGGGTAATCGGAGGTGTTAAATTTGTCGATGTCCTGCTTTATGATTTCGTAAACGTCATTACATTTTAATTTCTAGATGAAACTATCCGTATCCATGTAATATAATTTACAATTTTCACCATACTTTTGTTGCATATAGTCATACTGAAATTCATACATAAATATTTTAGACACATCAAGTACAGTAAGACCAACGTAGATAGGTTTTGAAAGGATCAAATTCTAACAAGCCTAGCAAATTTGAATTGTTCCGCCTAAATTTATATCGAGACAGTAGAGTTGACATGCGTGAATGACTTTTCCCGCCGTATTCCTGGAAAAGCGCCATGATTTCTGAGAATCCCGCCAGGAATACGAAGAACGATGGAAGTGGGCTGGAGAATGACGAATGGGTGGGGAATTATTCCGTGTCGAATAAAAGTAACGATAAAGGGACGCGTCCAGACTAATTGTTCGTCGTTGGTCAAGTGTTTGACTCCGCGCCACATTTTCCGTGTCTATCGCCGATGAGCTGGAGTGTGGCGTTTAATTAACATCCATTTTGTGGAATTGAGTTTGTGCTGTTTGCTTGGAGATCGAAGGGTCAAGGGAGAGTCCTCATTCGTTGATTTCAATTGTACTCCGTTGGTGTAATATTGGGGAAAAAAGCCGCCCGCTTCCGACAAAAAGGAGCCTACTTATCACATAACGAAGAATACACGGTGTTGCTCATTCACGAGGTTCAATACGTCTCCAGACCGCTTCCAAAGTTAAACCCGCTCAGAGCCAAGAATCCAACTGCCACGACGAATGATAAGTCAAAAAAACCATTACTGTCTGTGTCTGTCTCAATCATTTCTTTTGTCTTTATAAAACTATTGATATGATGTCTCTATAATCAAAAGCAATTATTTTACTATATCAATTTTTATATTTCATATTTATTTTTGTCCGACTCAATTTTATCTTGCTCATAGCATGATTTGTGTAACATAATTTTGTATATCTGTGCGAGTGTGATTCGAATTAATGGCTCGAGCCCGCGTGCGTTTCCTAATGTGTAGCTTGTAATTTGATTTTTGACGAAGGAACGTAAATTTGTAAGTCGTTGATTTTGATAAATTTATTTGAGCAAGTTTATTTTAGAATATATTTTTTATATACGAGCTAATTATTGTTTAAATTATTTAATTTCCTGTTTCAATTATTGTTTGTTGTCAATTTATCTCAATTGAATTTTTATAAGTTCTAATTTTATTTGAATTTGATGTTTCTAACTGATTTCAATAATTAAAAATAACTAGTTTGTTACAGTTTGTTAAACAAAACTTCGGATCTTCTTAGTTCAACAGCAATACGATTTTCGCTAAAAATTGCTCAACTTTGAAAATTTGGTTTGGCTATCAAAGCTTTAGCTCCATACCTACCCTCCCATTTCGTTACGAGTTTAACATTGACATATTTTTAGACATTTTCCATCGTGTTACCGTGAATGGCATTATTCATTAATTTAAATAAATTTTTCTCAAAATCATTTTGTGCGTTTGCTCTAAGAGTAGTATTGAAGTTGATATAATTCTTGAGCCACGTTGTTTGCTTAAATCTCAATACTCGATGTATCGACTTCAATACTAACCCGTTTGTTAGAGCCTGTTTGAGAGCACGATAATGAAGAACGTATTTTCGCTTTGGTGAGAGAGTAGTAAGAAGCTTTGCTTGACTTTATCCGGGTGGACTTGCATGTTCTGGACAAAATGGAAGATCATTATGCTGATCGTGGAGCTCTTGTGGGTATTCTAAGTCGACTTCAAGAATGTTGCCGTATGATGAATAATCTGGAATATTAAAATCAATGTTATTGTATACGTTGGGTTATGTCTTCTTCTGAGTTTGTACTCTTTCACTGTTTTAATGAAATTCCACTTCCTTGTTTCAAGAGTTGCTCAAATTGCAGTTTAAAATAAGTTAAATTTCCAATAACATTAAGACATTGACGTCTCTGAACATTACTCAGTAGAGGTTTTTGGTAATGCACCCTTTGCACCGTCCTCAGGCACCTGGAGCACACGTTCATCGATTCATTGATCTGATCTAAGGGTGCATAACCCAACGACAGCATCAGCTTTAGGGCAATCTCAATGTCAGAAAGGTCACTAGGTTATTCGGGGTACACTAACACTTTATAGTTCACTAACACTTCAGGACTTTAATAAATATATATATTTATACAGTGACTGACTTTTTCCACAATTGTTGCAAATTTAATTATGACCTTCTAGAACATTACGTGAGTTACTAAATCTTTCCATAAATTTCTAAAAAATTCTATGACCTTCGATAACATTCTATGACCTTCACTGACATTCAATACCCTTCGATGACCTTCTGTGAATTTCGATGACCTTCTATGAATTTCGATAACCGTTAACAATATTACCTACAAACCCTGTCGGTAAAACAGGGATCACCTAACTGATGGTAACTTAGCACGGACTCAAACCCACACAATCTACTTTACCGACTGAGGTCGGCTCGTGGCTCAGAACCCGCTTAGCTATACTACTCGCAGGAAGCGTAAAATGGCTATCAGGAGCCGGGCAGTGGAAATAGAACGAAAATTCATTCCAACGGTCCCAAAGTCCTAGGTGCCATAAAGGCGGGAGGGAAGAACCCGCAGTGGACGACTGCAGTAGCGAGAGCGGTTGCAAAGATTGGCATGGGACAGGGTACGCTCATGCTGATTCTACACTCAACTAAAACTACGCGGGCGGTCCGCATTTGCGATACGTTTTTTATATATATGAGGCATTTCACGTATCATGTCCTCAGTTAAAAAATTGATTTCTCGAAAAAAGTGACACTTAAGGAAATTGTTGTCCTACCTGATAGTAAAATATCCCTAAAAAAAATTTTGACCTTTTTAAAATTTTGGTGGAGTTAGAGGGGAGGCTGCGTCTGTCCCCTTCGGGCGATGTCTCCTTTACTGCCGTATGGCTGCCGTAGTCTCCAACGCGCGTGATTGTCTAGTCTGCGTGTTCTGCAGCCTGGAGCTGGTAGACGTAAATGAGCTAGAGGTGGTGGTGCACCGACCAAGCACAAAAGAAAAAAGTGATGAAGTGTGTAACGTTTGTAATTGTAGAATCAATATTTAGCTCGCCGAGCCAGGGTTCGTTTTGATTCTAACAAAAAATAATAACAGGATAATTGCGGGCTAATTACAAACTGAAACAAATTATTTATTTACAACGGTATTTACAGGTAACGAAAATATACAGGCGTACAGATAAATCGCGGAAGTTGGTTTCACACAACGATTGTCGGCGTCTATCGCGATACGTTGAGCCTCGGAATCGGCATCAATCTGGTAACGTAGCTTATTTGAGCCGCGCATTAACGAAATCGGCTTCAACTCGCTGCGATGAGCCGTGAAATCAATTGCAATACTGTCTAAAAATACGCGATACTCTTGTGAACCACGAGTAAAACTCGTGTTCGAATTATACAAAGAGTAAAACTCTAAGTATATCTAAAAACGGAGATTAAAAACGGCGAAAAGAACGGAAAATCTATTTTAAACTGCGGGAATACAATATTTCTTTACTATACATTTGTTACGTTATTTTATAATTCTTTACTATACATTACTTTACAATTCGTTACTATACACTATTTACATACAGAACCGATATAATGTTCGACGAGTAAAGCCCGATGAAAGAGGGTTAAACTCTCTACAAAGATTTTCAGAGTAAAACTCCTAGTCAAGTGGGTAAGACCCACCCGAACTCCGTGTAGCACGAGAGTGACGGTCCTCAGCGGGAGCGCAGCTTATATAGCCGATCGGTGGTCTGAGCGTACGCGAGAGAGCTTTCAGCGATACGGCCTGCACGGCGAAATCGGGTACTATGTTGCTGTATTCTGCGGTCGGTAACATGTTTATCGACTTACGATAATATTTAGTATAAATATTTACCGGCCGATTTCTAACTATTATTACAAGTGATGTACGCTTGGTTTTGAAGAGGGCCACCGTCACATGATCTTGGCGGATGGCCAGAAGCGTCAGACACCCCGTGCGAATAGCATGAGAGGGACGTCTACCTAGCATCAAGTTTTAAGTTGATCAACCTTGAGAATACTGTTTTATGTCAAATTTTAGGAAAGTCTCGGTGCTGTGTGGTTATTTAAGGGGGGAAACTCGTGTAAAAAAAATTTTTTTACAATTTTTTTTGCTTTAAAAATTAGTTTACTATTTGTAGAATATGATCCTATATTACAAATCTATAATTAGATGTATGAATGTCTATAGTAATCATAAGTTTAGCACTTCAGATGCTACCAAATGCATAGTTAACTATGAGGCTGGCTACACCGAGAGCCAATCAGGAGGGTTAATTTAATCCTCTGGCGCACTAAACAAGTGGACTAAAGTTTGCGTCTGCGCAGAATGTTTGTACATCCTGATTGGCTCTCGGTGTATCCAGCCTCTATGAGCACGAGATCTCTTAATCTTTCGGTTTCCTGTCAATATAATTTTATTAATTATCATTAGGGGTCGTTCACAAACTACGTCACGCTATTTTATTCCATTTTTGTATCCCCCTCCCCCACGTCACACACTGTTACATACTTTAGCGCCATTTTTTCTAAGGGTCATCACAAATTGCTTGACCCCCCACCCCCCTTGAAGAGTGACGTAGTTTGTGAAAGATCCCTTAGCAAGCAAGGTTATATACCTTTACATGCGCGTCAAAAAAGATGAATTTTCAAAAAATTTGTTAACCGTTGTTTAAAAAATTTTTAAAACAAAGTTTATTTAATCGAATATTACATATTTTGATGTACTTGTATATATATTTTTATTAAAAAATATTAATAATTGTGGAAATTGTGGACCTTGCACTAAAACACCTATTTTGATAGCTGTTTGCGGTGACTGCGATAAGTCAGAAAGAGTTTAACTAAAATTAAAAAACAAAGAAAATTTCGTTAGTATATTATAAAACCTCGTGCGTGAACGAAGGATTAAAAACAAAAAAATTTACTTTAGTGATTACTCACTTTGATTGATATGACACACGGAAGTGAGAATGGGTTTCAGTAAAGGGTATTTAATTTGCAGAAAATTTTTTTATCAAATTTATCGTGAAAGTTAATAATTGAGAGCAATTTTTCCAGGTGAAAAGTACTTTATCTCTTGGACACAATGTTTTTTGTTTAATTAGAATGTAATTATTTTACTGTTTTCTGTCTTTTTCGATAAAATAAAATATTACTCACGACGTTATAAAAGCACTTATCACACCTTTTACTATAATTAAAATTCAAATACTTTTTTGAGCACCAATGTTTTTCTTTTTAGAATATTTGAGGACAATGGAAACCAACCAAAGCAAATGCAAATTTGCTGCTGCTAAATCATTTTTCTCCGTGTGTAAGTAATAGAGAATTACTGGCAACTCGAGTACTTTTTTTGGAAAATTTATTTTTCAAGTACAATAATTTTTTTTCAAATAACAATAAAACTGTGATTTTGTGTTTAATATACTTTCATACATTGAATTTACAACAAAAAACTATTGCGCAGACATACGAACCATAGAAACTTATTGCGAACCAAACAAAATTTTTAACAATGTTCGAGGTTACGCGTAACTGCACAACCCTAGTGAAGAAACCTCTTGGATGGTATAGTAAAAAAAAGAGAAACAAGAAGAAACACCATTTGTTTTGATAAAATTGTAAAAACTGAAAAGCACTAGTCCAAGTACAATAAGTAGGTTAAAAATTGAAAAAATGAACAAAAAGTAATTTAAAGTTTAAAATATTACCACTTTTTGCTAAATGATTACTGCATTTAAAAGCATTGCATTTTTTATTGGACTTTTCTTCTACTAAATTCACATAACTTTCTCTGGTACGACACTTCAGAATATGTAAAAACTTTTCGTCTATATATGTGTGATGAAAAAGTATTTTCATAAAAGTTTGGTAATAAAAGTACGGTTCAACTAAGGTACTTCAACTAAGGACTATCAAACAAGTTGATTTTTAACATTAAGAGACGGAATACATTTGCCGAAAGGAAAGTCTAGTATAGCTCAATACTTGTATTTTTTCTGCCTAGGAAAGCCTGTTTATCTCCTTCAAATATAATAGTCATTTTACATATTAAAAAGAATTTCTTAATAAATATAATAATTTTTTAACTTTGCCTTTTATATTCAATTATTGAATTATGAAATTGAAATATCGTATCTCAGATGTACTATATTTTCGGAAATTTGGAGTATAGAAATTATAATTGCTAAACGATTTTACAAAATTCTTCATATTCTTTGCAATTAAATATTTTTGACTTTTATTCAAGAATTTTGATAAATTCAAAATTTTTTATCTTTAAAAATGCTCATTATAGAAAAAAATATTCCCAATAATATTTGTACATATGAAACGAATGAATGATATGTATATGTTTATTGAACGGAAGAGTAAAATAATGGTATTAAAAAAATTGATAATAATTAATTGGAAATGATAAAATATTTTACTTCTAAAATGTTTTTAATTATCCTGAAATTAAAAGTTCACATTCTTCAAAATTCTTTTTTCAAGAATAAAATTTTGTTTACCTTTTTGTTTAATAATAATAATAAAAAATAATACAATTATTTTTATTATAGGTATTAAATAGTAAATTTTGCATCAAGGGTTAAATTATTTAATAAAATACTAAATTAATAAATACACAAAATATAACAAATAATAAATAAATAATATTGTATTATTTTATATTGAAACTATGTCAAAGTCAAATTTTTAGTTAAAAATAATAAAACCAGCACTATAAAACTATAAGAAAACTAACATTTTATTAACAAGTAACACAACCACACAAAAAACAATGCCTCGGTTTGGGAGATCAAAGTAGCCTACTCCCATGTATTTTGGGCCTCTGAACACGAATCTGAAATCCGTTTTGCTCCTGCACGTGTACGTTCCTAACCTCAAAAAACATTTCACATTTTTGGTGGTATAGGATTTTTTTTTAAGTTGGTGGATTTATATGACACTGAATGTTTAGGGGTTTTTTGATGTCGCTGATTACGAATCTAATGTCAGATTTTGAACATTCAAAATGGCGGATCCAATATGGAGGAAAAATTTTTAAAAAATTGTTGGATTTTTATGAAACTTGAAATAAACGTATAAGAAGTATAAGAATAAGTATAATAAGATTAAGCGACCATCATGTTGAATTATAAAAATTTGACTTCAAATTCTCAATCGGCGACCACAAAAAACCCTCCGTATCAAGTTTCATAAAAATCCAACAATTTTTTAAAAATTCGTCCTCTATATTGGAGCCGCCATTTTGAATTTTGAAAAATGACTACAGATTCTTAATCAGCGACCTCAAAAACCTCTGAGTAACAATTTTCAAGCCGATCCGAATGATTTTTATTTTTTCGTCCGACATATTGGATCCGCCATTTTGAATCTTAAGAAGCTAACTTCAGATTCGTAATGAGCGGCCCCTAAAACCTTCAAGTAACAAATTCCATAGAAATCCAACAAGTTTTAAAAAAACTTTTAAAAAATCATTAATTTTTAAAAAACTTGTCCGACATATTGAATCCGCCATTTTGAATTTTTAAAATCTGACTTCAGATTCGTAATCAGCGACCTCAAAAACCCCTAAATACCCAGTTTTATATACATAAATCCATCAATATATAAAAAAAATCGTATACCACCAAAAATGTGAAAATGTTTTTTGAGGTTATTAAGAAACGTACACATGCAGGAGCAAAACGGACTTTAGATTCGTGTCCAGCGGCCCAAAATACATGGAGGTAGGGTACTTTGATCTCCCAATCCAGGCACTTTTTTTTGTGTGGCTGTGTAATGTTTGTATTTACCTAACAGTAAGTTAGGAGCCTTACTTATTATTAGAAGTTAAAAATACTTGAAGAAAAGTATCATAAGCATACAATCGCAAATATGTGTGAAAACATTAAGAATTTTGTATTTAAAAAAATAATATAACATATTATACTATTAACTTTTTAAGTTTTAAAAATTAGTATTTTAAAGGAATCACATTCGAATTTTCTTTTGATTTATTCACTGACGTTAAAGTCGTGAATAAGCGCATAAGATTCTTCATTTAATAGTCCTTGCAGTTTCGAAAGTGAAAATACAATAAAATAACACACACAAAAATTGAATACGAACTTTTCAATTTCGAGATATTGGATCTGATATTGGTGGACGTGTTGATATGCAGAAAAGAGAGTATATTCCAACTCTTATCCTTCGCAGAGCTCAAATCTTTTATCATTCACGCTTTACTATTGACTGCAAATTTTAATTAAAATTTAATCTAATGAATGATGATAATGAATTTAAAAAAAATTAACGGAAATTCTAAAAGTTATTTATTTAAATTGAATGATATTTTTCATGACACAGAATTACGAAAATGTTTATTCAATTATTTTATTTATAGGGTAACGGCACCAGTGAAAGAACATTTAAGGAAATGCATACTTTTATCATTTATTATTTTTGAATGCAGTTATTGAAAATTTTTTTACCAATTTTTTTTCGATAGCTAATTAAGTGAAGAATGCGAAGGTCATATTTAATTTTCCTAAATATAAGATGTTAATTAAAATTTTAATTAATAACTAAAACATACCTATTTCACCAGTGAAAGAACAAATTGTCTAATGAAAAAATTTTCTGCATCCAGTGAAAGAACGATGTGAAATATATATTTAAAATATATTTAAAAAATATATTAATAATTATTATTTAAATATTAATTTTTAAGAATTTTATTAGGACTTTTTAAAAGTATTTTACCTTTAATGAAGTACTGCCAATCTAGTTGCATTTTTCAGTTCTTGAAGTTAGTTAAAAATACCCAAATAGTACAACATATTGACACATTATTGCAACAATATTTCATGTGAACTTTGCGAATATTGAGGCAATATTGCTGCAATGATTATGTCCGTCATGTGAATAATAGCCTGGCAATATTGCGACAATATTGCCTACAATATTCGCATAGTAATATCTATTTTAATCTCACGTGAAGCAATATCTTAAAATATTTGCAAAATTGTCATGTAATAATAATGCAATATTGTGGCAACATTTTGTCTTATTTAAATATTTTCTGTTCTGGCTAAAATAAAGATTTTTTAAAAATTCGTTTATTTTTGAATAATTACTGCAAAAAAAAATAAAAACTTTTAATCGTTTCTATTAAAAATATCTTTTTTTTAAGTTTAAAACTTAGTACGTTAAATGTTCTTAAAAAATGTATTAAATAAATGAAAAACTTTGAAATTTACTCCGTAGTACCAAAATTAGTTATTCTAATCTTCACTTAACAATAATTTTCCAATAACAATGAAACTTAGTACAAACTCATGATAGTTCATAAAGTACATGTATATTAATTCAAGTCAAGCAAAAGTTAATTCCACTTATAATTTTTGAATAAATTCAAATGCGTCAAGTAAATTCTGTCTTTCTTAATAACTTATTCAAAAATTATGCATAATTTATTTGCCTAAAAGAAAAAATATTTATATGAAAGTATTTAATAAAATGGATGCTTTAAATATATTTTCACAGAGTTATAAAAATAATAAGTTATTCTGATAGAAAAAAGTATGTTCTTCCTTGAGAATTGATATTTGTTTTTTAAAAAAAGTTAAATGTTATTGTCATTAATCTGTATTTCTTTCTTTTGACATTTTAAAATAAAGTGTAAAAAATTGTAAAAATGTTACCATAGCAACTACTCAAATGTTTTCAAACTGCTGTCAAAATAATCAAGAATTTGATTATTTGAGACAATTGTCCTATTACATTGCTTTTTAAATTCTTTTATTTATATTATTTTTGAATATTATTTTCCACATGTTTTTTTTAAATCACTATATTTTTTATCCTACTTATTTCTAAAATTTCCATATTTTTATGCTCATATTTATGTTTTTTACATCTTTCTTATATTTTATATTTATGTATTAAAAAAGAAATATATTTATGTCGTGAAAAAATGTGAAAACGGTAATAAATGATTTTCTACATTAACTTTTATTTTATAATGCGTATATAAAAATAAAAATGAAAAATATTTTTAAAAAAAGGAAATACATTATGTTACACTAATGATTATATTTTAAAAAATAACTATTGTTATTATTACTGTAGTGTGCAATTTAACCTGAGATAGAAAACATACAGTCCAAAAATACCTTTTGAAAATCTATTAAATGTAAAGTCAGTCTTAGTTTTAGTTTGAAGCTGAAATTTTGGATACTGTAAACGAGAGATTTAATTGTATAATAATAACTGAGACAAGTTGCGAGACCATTAAAATTAACGAGACGTTACAACACGAGTGAAATTACTTGTTACGGACTCAAATATAATGTTTGTTCAAGTATTTGTTCATTTTATTCATTGACACAACATTGGATCAAGTATTGGATCTGATAAATGTACCTGAATATAATTGCTCGTTGTAAGTCAATTGGCGTATCGGATGTGTATATGTATGTGTTAAATAAACTTTCAGGTGCAGTAAATAGCTTCAGTGCATCTACAAATTTCTCAGATTAACGCTCCTCTGATAATGTCCTCACATATTCAGAGAACAAACCCTATTTTATGCATTACGACAATTCATCTCTAAAGAGTTTAAGCCACCGTTCAATATATAATCAGATCGAAGAATGAGCAAAAATTTTCTGATTATCGTTTAATTAGTTAGATATATAAAAAGTTTGAATATTTCATTTTAACACTATCAAAAGTCATGATTTATGTTTGACAATTCTACAGGGGCGTAGGAAGGGATTTATTTAATAAAGGAGGCAAAACCATATATATATACTTTGCTTATATTTCCTTAAAGAGTGGGGAAATCCACCGGTTTCTACATCACTGGAATTCTATTTAAAAATTTTAAATACAATTTAAGAAAAATAATTCTTAATTAATCCTTAATTTAAGATATAATATTTAAAAATATTTAAGAAGAAGAAGAAGAAACATTTGTAAATAAGAACGCAACATATAAAGAAGAGAAAAACAAATGTCATCAAGGACTAAATCCTTTTATTTCTTTAAAACACCTTGCGTCAAAACCTCGACTAAATCGCTGTCTTTTACGCACTAGTGCTTAAAAGGAGGGAAAATCGTACTTATACGCATACTTTCCCCTTTCATCATAGCAATTTAGTCGAGTTTTTGACGCAAAATTTATAAAAAATTATGTATGGGACATGGGCGCAAATAACTATTTCTTAACTTAAAACTATTATTAATGTGCGAATTTTTAGAATGTATTCATACAATTTTTTAATTTGCTTTAGACCAATATTTTTATTCATGGCCGCTAATTTCATCGAAAAAAATTCTTTTGTAATATTTTTTTAGGTTATATTCTCATGTCAATAATAATATAGTAATAATCGCTGTTTGGGCCACCTAAAACTGACTTTTGAAATTTAAAATATATTTTTTTCATAATCTACTGCAGGAAGCCGAATTAAAAACATTCCTGAAATGCGTTTTTAAAAAAATTAATTATTTAATTATTATTTATTAACAATTGAATATTTTGTTACCTTTTCACTAAATTTGCAATTACTCTGTTGCTTGTTAATGAAATTGAATAAAATTTGGTGAGTATATAGAAAAATTATGTCTCTTTGAAATGCAATAGAAATTTCAATTAACCTTTATTTTTTATGCAAAAAAAAATAGTTTAGTTAATGAACAAATGAATATTTAAACTATTTCTCATAGGATTAGGAAAAAATTTCAAAAACGACATAAACCTACACTTTCTCAACTTTAATTAAAAAAAAATCTTAGTACCTTTAAAAAATGAGTGAATTACGCGAATTTGAAGAGCGACGTGTAACCTCTGAAACAGTCACCACTGCCGCGCGCGGCGTGCTACTACGCGTTGATGGTTAAATTTACTGTAAAAGTAGTAATTTTTACTATACTTTACAGTTAATCTGACAAATTTTAATGGTTGTTTCCACTACTGTTTGTTCATAGGCGCCTCCTGGAAGTAGGAGAAATAGTTAAAATTTAGTCCAATTTACCATGAATTTTTTTGAGTGTTCTTGTTAACATTAATTAATTAATTACTACCTTGAAAATAACAAAAAGGACATCTCAAAATTTTTTGTGGTGAAAATACACCTTTTTAACTTTCAAAAAAGACTGATCTTTAAAAAAAAGTCAACAAAATTTTTAATTTTCAAAAAAAGGGTCAAACTTTTAATTTTTTGAAAAAATTTTTGCACGATTTAAAAGAGTAGGAAAAAACCTTTCGAAAATATATAGATCAAATTTTTTTAAATATTTCTGTTCAATATCTTCAAAAATTCACTGTTTTAATTTTTCAAAAAAAAATCAACCCCTTCCTTCTCTTACAGTTTTTGAAAAAAGCTATAACAATACACTTCGTGGTTAAAGTACTCACCCCTACTATCGGGCCAAAAGTAATAGGCTCCTCTCTTTGAAAGCTTATAACTCAGGAAGAAAAAATCGCCTTACATTGCGACAACATGAAATCAATAGGTATACAATGCCTACGTTACTATACGAAATTGCGAAAATCTGAAAAATTTTTTGCGTAAGTTATCGATTTTAGAAGACAAAAAATACATGGTTTTTTGCATCATTTTTACAACTGTCTACTTTAAAAGCCCATAGTATAGAAAATAAAAATCTTATCTACATGTGAAATTTTTTCTATAATATTTGAACCCTTCTGAAATAGAATATTTAAAAAAATTTCGATTATTTCTTTAACTTTTCGAGATTATTTAAAACAAAGTTAAAAAGTCATCTCGTTAACAAATAAACGCACATATTTGAAACAAATCGCAAATTATGCAAAAATTGATTTTATTAACAGAACAATAAACAAAAATTGTTTAAAAAATTTTATTAAAAATTTATTTACGAAAATGTTTTCGGTTTTTTGCTTTATTACCTCATTAAAGCAAGGTGCTGACCATGATGAACCCTTTTGTCAACGGCAAGGAATTGAATAACAGTGGTTTACTACCGTCCCTTTTTTCACAAGTTTTCTATTCATACTATTTATTTACAGCTTTAAAGACTTCTTTCGAGAAATTTACCAAAGGTATCGGAAAAAGGGGCTCAGAACGAAAAAGATTTTTGAATCACTCAAAATATTTGTAGAGAATATGTACATGAGCAGAAAAAATGGGTTGTTCAAGTTTTTAAAATTCGACGCCTTTGAGGAGAAAATTTACGATGGCCTGCACCTTGCTTTAATGAGGTAATAAAGCAAAAAACCAAAAACATTTTCGTAAATAAATTTTTAATAAAATTTTTTAAACAATTTTTGTTTATTGTTCTGTTAATAAAATCAATTTTTGCATAATTTGCGATTTGTTTCAAATATGTGCGTTTATTTGTTAACGAGATGACTTTTTAACTTTGTTTTAAATAATCTCGAAAAGTTAAAGAAATAATCGAAATTTTTTTAAATATTCTATTTCAGAAGGGTTCAAATATTATAGAAAAAATTTCACATGTAGATAAGATTTTTATTTTCTATACTATGGGCTTTTAAAGTAGACAGTTGTAAAAATGATGCAAAAAACCATGTATTTTTTGTCTTCTAAAATCGATAACTTACGCAAAAAATTTTTCAGATTTTCGCAATTTCGTATAGTAACGTAGGCATTGTGTACCTATTGATTTCATGTTGTCGCAATGTAAGGCGATTTTTTCTATCTGAATTATAAGCTTTCAAAGAGAGGAGCCTATTACTTTTGGCCCGATAGTAGAGCTAAACTATGTGCAAGTTACAGCTCGATCTGATCAACTTTTTCTTCACTTAGTACGCTACAGGAATTTTGCCCCATATATAAATTAATACCGGCTATTCACCTAAAGTTGAAGAAACGATAATTCAATTATTATTGGAAATTTCACATTAAATTCAACCAGAATTTTAATGAAAAACATTCACTATTTTCAAACTAATTTAACTGGTTTATTATTATAAATAAAGTTCTCCATCAAAATGGCAAGTTTTAAGTTTAGATTTTCAGCTGAAGTTAATTTCATCTTTCAAAAGAACAGTTTCAATAAATTTCAAATATATATATATATATATATATAATTAATTAACATTTACATTGCTTCTCTGTGGAAAACAAGAAGAGAGAATTATTTTAAATGAAAGCTTTGAATTTCTAAAGTAGGGTCTCTAATTACGTAATGAAAAAGAAAGACAAGTTAAATAAAGAATAGAAGATAAAACAGATTTCGTTCCCTTTTTCTCGTTAGTGCAGGACCTTTTGATTTCTTTAAGCGTAATAATGAGGAAAGCTAATACAGAGAGAAAAGTTTCTTTACATGTTAATCATGTAATGTTGTATAATATGTACAACTAGTGATTTCCGATTATTTTATAAATGTCAGAACAAAGAAATTGAATTTTCAGTAGAACATGTCTTCGGATAGTCAGGCAAAGGTAACTTTCCTCTGAAATGTAAATTTAATGTATAGATAAAGATTCAAGGGGCGTTCATTTGGAAATAGAATAAAAAAACGATCAGACTGGACTCAATAGAATTTTTTTAAAACATAAAGTTTTTCAAGTTGAGAAAAAACTCTTTTTATATAGAAATAAAGAATCTAACTATAACCAATAGAATTTTTAAAATATTCTTAAAGTGGAATACAGAACTTTTACAAAAAATTAACAATGTTTTATTTTAATCAACACATTGATGATAATTTAGTATTAAAGTAGAAAACTCAAAATTTTGAATAAAGTTGTTAAAAATTTATGGGTTTTAATTCACTACACTTAAATAAGGTTCAACAATTGTTTATTGAAGGAAAAACTAAAAAAAATAATTACAGAACAATGACTGCACAATTTTAAAGTAACTAACTTTAGGAATGTCTTGTGACTTTTGTATTACTATACTATTATTATCAACTTAAAATATAAAAGAAAATAATTTTACTGTTTTCTTTTATCAAACGTCATTATTTTAAAGTGATCTTTAATTTTTACTTAAATTCTAATATATCATTATCATGATAGAAAGATATAGAGAAGGTAAAAATATCCTAGGAATAACTTAATAATGTAACAACCATGTTGTTATATTTGAAACCATTTTCCAGTTTTTGGCTTTGGATTTTACTCCACACATCAAAAGAAGCGGGATAAACGGATTTATTTTAATTCCCTTGAGATCAAAATCCTGATCCTTCGTTTTATCTATTATGTTTTTGACCTACCATCGTGTGTTCCACTTTATTCTTTCACATCTCTGTTAACAGTTTATAATATTTAAACTTTCAAGTGTGTGTTACTTTACTTAAAAAATTTATTATTATATTAATTCAATAATTGCACAATGTAAATGAAAAACTATTGTACTATACTATTAGTTAGAAATAAAATTTTGTCACCAATATATATTTATAATTACAAATCCGAAAATTTTTTTTATTCATAATAAAAATGTATTTACTAAATGAAAGTAGATATGATTTGTTTAATTAAAATTGAGTTTAAAAAAATGCAAATTAATAGCCAACGAGTGTTTTGACGTGTGACCTTAATTATATTTGGGGACTTCAATGCGGGTTTGTTTAAATTTTGAAATTAGTTGGAACCTCCATAAAGTACGATTAGAATACCTATTGTTGAATGAAATTGTGTGTCACGGATCGTTTCCGTTTACGATTAGTGATTACGTGTTAGTGCACATATTTTCTGATACTATCGAATCTCTGATTGCAGTAACATATAGACGGAGAACAATTTAAACAAAACCTTGTTAAATATGCAGATTATAATCCACTAACGCATAATTTTCTTCTTTGATTAAATTAAAGGGCTGATTCGACACTTTTTCCTTCAACGAGGACACAACTTATTAATTAGAACAATTTACATTCCATTTAATTAACTTGTGGTCTGTTTAATTATGTAAATCTAGTATATGCTGAAAAATATAATTTTTTCAGATTCATGAAATTTTTTTATCTATATGATTCTGAACTTTTGGAATAGCCTTGACTTATAAAGTTTTTGTCTATAATACGCACGGAGAAAAATATCAGGGCTTTCTATAGTGGAAGGCTACCTATACTTTTTTCGCACGCACTCTTTCGTCAGTTTTTGGTATGGCCAAGTACTGTATTTGCAAAAATAAAAAAAACAATTGACGGCAGTGTTTTGATATAGAAAGCCCTGATATTAAAATAATATCTATAAAATATTCAGTTTACTTGCATAAATGTATTTATTAAATAAATGTAAATAAGCCTTATAATATCATGTATTTTTATTTCTGAGTTTTTTCTTAAAGCAATCCAAATAACCTTAATCTTTTTATTGATTAAATTTTTATGAGCCACTCGGTAGGAATAAGATTTTCCAATGTGAATACAGCTGACATTGCTAACATACATTTAAGTAATTTAAAAGAATTTTATAACAAAAAGATATTTTTAAATATTTCAAATGTAGTAGCTTTTTGAAGCTAAAATTGTTAATTTAAAAAAAAAACTTTTTGAAAATCTATTATTTTTGAAAAGATTAAAAGAAAGAATAAAGAAAGAAAAAATCTGTTAAAAAAGAAACATTAATAACCTCCGTTTTTAAATCAATTAACGATCATTAACTATATTGTATTAACTTTGAGTTATAGAGGTTTAAATATATGGAAAAGCTGTTGAATAAAAATAAAAATTACTTCGAATTATAGAGGTTTTAGAATTCGTGCTACAGTGGTTTTTGAACTTCTAGAAAAGGGAGTGGACATTTTATTCGACTAATCGAGGTTCTACTGTAATTGAGAATCCGGATTTTAAAAAGACCAACGCTCAAATTTACATTACAAGTTTTAGCCCCTGGTGTTAAAGTTTAGAATTTTCAATATCAAATTTCAACGATAAAAATTAAATGTTAAATTTTGATATTAAACAATTTCAAAATTTTAACAACAGGGGCCAAAACTTGTGCCGCAAATTCGAGTGTAAGCACTTTTAAGATTCAAACCTTTAATTAGATAAAATTTAATCATTAAAATAGAAAAAGTAAACTTTTTACTTTTAATTCTAGAAAAAGTTTCTTAAACTTTTTTGCTCATACCTTAATATGAGCTAAAGACATGTGCTAAATTTGGTGAATAGGTTTTTCTTAAATTAATAAAGTTAAATTTATAGCATACAATTGTTTTAAAATGTATTTTCAAATTTTTGCAAAAATGGTAAAAAATGGAGCGGTAAATGTTTAAAAATCCTTGTCTGATTTTAGATATTGATTAATGCAATAACCCTACAAAATTTCAAGACAATCTTTCAGAACGTGTTTAAAATATTTTGTTCGCAAGAAGTGATGATACATACATATGCATCAGGATAATTGTTCCTTATTTTGAAATATGTCTATATCAGTTTAAAAAAATTGATTTTAAGATGTTTGAAAATCGATCACTATAAAGCTTCCTATCAGGAAGCAAAATGGAATAAAATATGTAAAACAGATAATTTTATGGGCATTGAAATTTCTATAACAATATATTTTAATAATTTAAAATTTTTGATTACAGTAGTAAATATTGTCTGCAATATTACCACTATTGTTGTGCAATATAATAAATATTACAGCAGTATTAAAAAAATATGACGTGCTACCTCGGTGATATATCAGTTCGTGAAGGCAGAATTTCGTGAAATTAAAATTTTCTAATAAAATATCATCAGTTTCATTCAAAAATAACTGTCTGCAAATTTAATATTTTTGGCTAATAAAAGTGAAAAGTTTTTATTGAAAAATAAAATCGTTCGTTTACAAATTAGTTGGTACGAGCTTCAAAATTATATCTATATGGCTCATTTCATTTAAATTGTCATATTCAGCTTCCAGAAAAGTTGAGTTGGAAAATTTTGATTTTAAGGTTGAAACTAATTTTTTTATACAGTTTAACATGTTAAATTAAAAAAATAAATAGTGGTCACAAAATTAAAGTCATATATTTCTTATGGCAGACGGTTTTTTTTGGCAGAAATCGTCATATCTTATAAAAAAAATTTTCTGTCAATTTTTGATAAAATAATAATACTAAATATAATTCGATTTGACTGGTGATAAATATACTGAAGTTTTTGGGGTCGCTGAATCTGAAATTGAAGTCAGATTTAAAATATTCAAAATGGCCGATCCAAAATAGCAACCATGAAAATTTAGAAGTTGATTCGATTCGCTTGAAACTCGTTACTTAGGGGCTTTTTGGGTTACTAATTACAAATATGACGTCAGATTTTCAAAATTTAAAATGGTGGATCCAATATGGCGACCCAATATGGCGGATAATTTCAAGACTGATGCGATTCGGTCGAAATTTGTTTCTCGGGGGTTTTCGGGGTCGCTGAATTCGAATTTGATGACAGATGAACCCAAAAATCTTAAATACGATGAAATCATATTTTTTTGAAAGCTCTGTTTGTAACCTTATTAGGCCTATAAGTGATTTTTAACTGGACTGCGAAGGGGTTAAAAATTATATAGGCAAAATGCAAAATTTATGTCCTTATACATTATGAATATAAAACAAATAAACATCTATTCATTTCGCCGAAGGAATTAAAATAAAAATTTTTTGAGGGTGGGTTATAACTCCATTTTATGGAAAAAATTAGGGAAGAGGGTTGCGTGTACGGGTCATGTAGTACACGAATTATGCTATAATCTAAAAACTTTTTTGAAGTTTTTACCACGTCAGGTTAATGAGAAAAATCATATTAAACACCCATAACAACATGTTTCTTGGGGGTTTTTACCCCCACTTTTTTCAAAATCCTGACATGCTAGGCAATTTTAAGATCCGGGATCGTGTTCAGCACCCAAAAATACATTAGAAACCATTCTGATATCAAGATAAAAGAAAAAAGTTTTATTTTGTAGGCCTCTGTGATTTATTACGTTTACTGAAGCCATATACACTGTTAAAAATATTCGTTGTTTTAATATACATAAAGTACTTAAATTTAAGAAACTGCGTATATTAAAGCGAATTTATATATAAAGTATATTAAACATTACCTATAGGAATCAGAATTAAAAAAATGCATTTTACTCAATTTATACATGTTTTTGTGTACAAAATAAGTTTTTATTAATAAAGCAAAATAATTTCTTTCATATAAATTCAAGCTTAAATCAATTTACATTATCAAAATGCATATAATTCGACATTTAGAGTACTTAACCTAAATGTCACATATGAGCATTAAAATTCTGGTATTTAGAATGATTTTTTGAAAAAATTTACCTTATGAAACATTATTTGTTTGACACGAACAACATATTAATTAAAGAATTAAGCACTGTTATTTCAATTTGAAATAAATTTTTAATATCAAGGAAATAATGACCGTTTGGTGAAATAGGTATCTACAGCCGCCATGTTGGCACATTAAATTTAATATACATGTATCTTAGATTTCAATACCTGTAGTGCATATTCGCTTCATACGCATGTCTATTATATTTAATACAGATTTTTTTAACAGTGTAGACTAATTTGGATTAGAGGGCTTTCCATAAACAATTGCCATGTTAGCGAATTGTTTATTAACAATCCACTAACCCAAAGAACTTCATATAGGGCTCGTTGGATGCGGAATTTTGTCAACTTTCATTTAGTAACGTCAGAATTACGATACCTTCCCTAGTAGAAATTTGTCATGGAAGCACTAGAAATACTCTAGTAACTGGCCAGTTTTTCTCGTGGACGCTGATTCTAGACAAACTAGACAATTACTGTAAAGTTACTACACTGAAAAAAAAGTCTGGTTAAAATAACCAGAATTCTGGTTAATCTAACCAGAATAAAAAGTTATATATACTCTTACTACTTTTTCTGGTTAAAAGTACTAGAAAATTTGGTTAAAAAATTCTGGTTAAAATTCTGGTTAATTTAACCAGAATTTCAAGTTAATCTTACTAGAATTTTTCTAGTTAAAAATTTCTGGTTGATCTTACCATAAATTCTAGTTAATCCGAGAATTAATTAAATTTATTATTATTATATTATATTATAAAATATTATAAAATATGTATTAAAAAAATTTGTATTATGTACATATAAATGCAATCAAATAATAACACCTTTACACTGAAATTCTCTTAATAATGTTTATTTAAATATGATTATTCAGAACTAAAATTTTGATAAAACGTGTCGAGCACGTTTTCAACATAACCTTCAAACTATTTTCCACTCGAACGGGTTTGCCGTTCGTTAACAATTTTTTCACTTATATTATAAAATTAATTAACCCACCTTTAAACAGTTCTTTTAATTCTCCCAAACCCCAATTTTCCAGAGCTTGGTTAAGGGGGGAACACCAGTTGTAACTTTCGAAAAATCGATTTTTTTTTGGTGCATTTTCTTAAAGTATACATATTTAGAAATGTGTCTAAATTTCAAAGTTGATCCGGTGAAAAATAAATGAGATATACAGAACACTGCAGCGGCGCGTCCCGTGGCTTCATACAAGGTGGCCAGCCATACCTGACCCTAACGACAGATGGCCTTTTCCTATGATTTAGAAACGGCAACCACTGCGGAAGAGTTATTATATGGTCCAGGAATCGATGACTCTTTGTAAATTGGAAACAAAATTTCTTCTGAACAAAAAAAAGTAAGTTGAAACTTTGAATGCGTTTTTCTCAAAATGACATTTTCCAAGTCGGTGACCACGATTACTCGAATACCATTAAACCGATTTATTTAAAATTTAGTGTGCTTCATTTACACATATAAGTCTAGTTCGTGATCGAAGGATTTTTTTTTTTAATCAAAACTTTTTTTTATATAGCTGAAAATCGACCGTATTTTTTTAACGAAAATCATACTTTTGACTTTGACAGGTCGTCATTTTGTCAAATTTTTTTTTTTTAAATCCTTCGATCACGAACTAGATAATCTTATAATAAATGTAAATCAATTTCATTTTTGTATTTCAGACGAAGTATACTTGCAGAATGCTGGTCACCGCAATTCGCCTTTTTTCTTAAGACGCCACTTCAATGGCTCATATCTCCAAAAGTTTTTGTTAAAAAAATTTTTTTTTTTCTTTTAAATTACAGCTTTTTACATGTACTTTTAACTAATAAATAGTATTCTTTAAAAAGATTCATTGTTCTTTTGGAAAATATTCTTGAAAAAAGCATTATTTTTTGAGTTACAACTGGTGTTCCCCCCTTAACTTTTTCATCCATTCTTGCTATCCGCACGATATAAACTATTCGAAAAAGAACATCAGACGCTATGCAGTGTCCGCGAACGCGCGTTTTTAACCAGAATTATTTTAACCAGAATAATTTAACCATACTTATTTAACTAGAACTGTTTAGTCTTTTTAACTATATTTTCTTGTTAAAATAACTAGAAATTTTTTAACCAGACGCATCTAGTAACTTTAACCAGAACTTTTTTTTCAGTGTAGACAAAAAAGTGCTAGAAATCTGTGTTCATGTAACTATTATATTATTTCATTATTTTCTTAAATAATAAAATTGTAATTAATTCAGGTAAATATAAATTAACATAATTTATTATTTTAATATGATAAATAAATAAAATCTATATTCACATGTTTTCTGAATATATTAGTATGTTTTTCTTGTTTATAAATTAAATTATTCTATTATCTATTATTGGCATTTTATTTATTGTTCCATTTATATATCATATATTTTTTTATTAAGAAAGTTTATTCTCAATTGATATTGAAAAAAATGTGTAATTTAGAAAACCTAACCTATAAATTCTATCCTTTGATATTAAAAAACAATAAAAAGTACTGTTTTCGTTGAGTTTTTCATTTAAAAAACAATAAATAATAATGTTAATAGTAATTATTTTAAAAAAATGTCAAAATTCAATAATAAAAATATGCCTTGTTACATAGATAGGTTATATTTTATTTCTCTTTTTATTTTTTTAAATTAAAATGTTTTTATGCCTTAAATTTTTAAAATCTTTTTAAATAAAATATATAATTTTAATAATAGGTGGATTAATAGCTAAATTTAAAAAAATTTAAATTATAAAGTATTAAAATTAAGTTGTAAAAAATTAAAAATTAAATTTAAATTTTTAGAAAATTTAAAATATCTATTGTTTAATACAATAATGGTTTAATGAAATTTGTGCTGATTAAAATTGTTATTTCAAGTGTAAATTTATTTTTCAGTAAATTATAAAAAATTAAAATTCTAAAATATGTATTTTGGCAGATAATAGTAAAAATTGTGTTAAAAAGTTGATAATAATAATTGTATAATAAATTACTAATACAAAAATATTTGTTTCAGTCGTCATTACAGTGCAATCAAAAAGTGGATGTTTCAGTGTACCAAAAAATATTTGTGTTCCTTTTACACAAGTAACATTTTTTTTTAAATTAAAACTTAAGCAGTATTGACAAATATTATGCTTTTAACAATTTACTATACATTATATTTTCTTCAAATAATTTAGATTAAAATTTAAAAAAAGTAATGTAATTATATAATTTATTATTGTATAATTAGTTTCTTACATTAAATCTTAATATTAGACAAATTTTGAGAATATTTAAAAGAAATAATTTGTCTAGTTTTTCTAACGGACTGTTGATCAGAATTTATCAAGTTGGGCTAGACAATAACTAGACGAAAAAAGCGTGACATTCCATTCGAATAATTAGCCAGTTGCAGTGTTAAGTTACTAGACAGCTTCTAGCGCAACTGTCCAGTGCCACGATAATTACTGGGACAAATTTCTACTAGGGTTTATTTGTTTGTAAAATATATCATTTTTTATTAACCTTAATAGTTAATTAATTAACTAAAAATTGTAAATATTATGTAAGTAAACAAAAAAAATTTTGACATATATGTTTTCCGAACTTTTTTTTGTGCTGTTGCGATTGGTAAAAAAAATTTCAAAAAATTCAAAATTTGACCCTTTTTTCTGAAAATCAAAAATTTTTTGACTTTTTTTTTAAGTTCGGTATATTATTTAAAATTTATTTTTATTTTTTTTGAAAGTTAAAAATGTGCATTTTTACCTGAAAAAATATTGAGATGTCCTTTTTTGTTATTTTCGAGATATTAGTTAATTAATTAATTAATGTCAATAAAAAATGATGTATTTTACAAACAAATAAAGTTATCGTAATTCTGACGTTACTAAATGAAAGTTGACAAAATTCCGCATCCAACGAGCCCTATATGAAGTTCTTTGGGTTAGTGGATTGTTAATAAACAATTCGCTAACATGGCAATTGTTTATAGAAAATCCTATAATCCAAAATAGTCCATATACGGCTCGTTGGATGCGGAATAACGTCAGCTTTGAATTGGTACCTTCAGGATTGCAATAACTTTATTTATTTGTGAAATATTTCATTTTTTATTAACATTAATTAATTAATTAATATCTCGAAAATAACAAAAAAGGACATCTCAATATTTTTTGTGGTGAAAATACACATTTTTATCTTCCAAAACAAATAAATAAATAAAATAAAAAGGACCGAACTTAAAAAAAAATTCGAAAAAATGTTTAATTTTCAAAAAAAGGGTCAAAATTTGAATTTTTTGAAAATTTGTTTGCCCCATTCGAAAGAGCAGGAAAAAACCTTTCGAAAACATATGGGACAAATTTTTCTTCTTCTTTCTCTTTAAAAGTTACAAGTCTTCAAATATTCACTGTTTAAATTTTTCAAAAAAATTCAACCCCCTCCCTGTACGACAGTTTTTGAAAAAACCTAACAATACTGCGTGGTTAAATTACTCAACCCTAGGGCTAAACTATGTGCAAGTTACAGCTCGATCTGATCAACTTTTTTTTCACTTAGTTTGCTACAGGAATTTTACCCAATATATATATAACTAAATTTAAGACTAAACAAAAAGCATCCTCCCCTCTGACAATAAATATAGTGGCAAAGTTTCTTAATTGGTATCATTAAGCGGTAACTTTAACAACAGGAATTTCGAATTTTGGTGCGGTGTGTCTGACCAAAATGACTTTACTCTATATAGTTTGAGTATTTAGTCTTTCTCATTCCGCCAATGCCATTCCATCTAACAGCTAAAAGTCCTTATCTAATAAATCGCCTTTAATAGTCAAAAAGACCACTGAATATCTATAATCCCATGAGCCTTTAATAGTGTCTGATATATTCCCCTAAATTGCAAAAGTTTAGTATAGGAAATTATGAACCCTGCTTTTTATTAAACATAGTTTAACCGAATTTATGAAAGCTACATAACGACGTGAAAAGATTCTACGGAAATCGTTTCATTCTATGAAAATTTCATATACATATGTATAAATTCTATATCATAAAATATATACCTAGTATTTCTATTAACAATTTCCACGTTGAATTTCTGTATGAAATTTCCATAGAACGGTTTTTCGACGAATAAGATTTTAGGAAAATATTAATTTATTTAAAATTTGTTTTATTAATTTAAATAAATATTTTCATTTCAGAAAACTAAATTATACATTTTCTTCAAATATAAATTTAGAAAAGTATTTATTTAGAACAAATAAATGAAGTTTTAATTTTAATAAATTCTCTAGACGTTCTTCAAATTTGATATTTATACTCATAACCAGACATAACCTTAAAATGAGTTCGACAAACGCATAGAGTAGTATAAGAAGACCGAACGACCATGTTAAATCTGCATTAAAAGTGGAACACTAGCGCCACTGATTGTGTTAAACTCAGCTGGACAGTCAGCCATTGTAAAAGTTTTAAAAATAAGTAGCAATGTATTTTTGTGTTATGTTCAACGTACTTCTAATTTTTCCCACTGTTTACATACTTCCCACGAGAGCGCTTGTGTTCGATTACGTATTTTCATGGCACTAAGCGGTAACCAAAATTTGGTCCACTTTCAATGTACATCGTTCGGTCTCCTTATACTACTCCATGGACAAACGTAATAAATTATTACTTACTTTTTTAAATAAATTTATTATAAAAATCTTTTCCATTATAATCAATAACTGAATATTTACTATAAAAATAAATAATTTATTCATTTAGACTTGTGAAATTAAGGGGTTAGTACCACATCTTTTTTCAAGAGAATCGATTTTCTAAAAACTGCATATTCTTGTAGAAAATATATGTAGAAATGCTATGGAGACTATTATTTTGGTTCGAAACTTCGGTAAATTTTCGAAAAACGGAGTACAATGTAAAAGTCACGCGCTTATGGAGCGTACTCTTCGCGAGTACAATGTATCCCTATTGAAAATTCCTGTACAAGATCTTGTTCAAGAAAATGTACATGTTCAGAAGTTGAACTTGTCCTGTTCTGGTAAGAACAAGTACAAGATCTTGTACAATTTCCGCACTAGAATTTAGAACAAGTTCTTGTATTAGAACTTGTACAAAAATATATTTAATATTTGTATACAAGAAAATGTACAAGAACATGTACATTTTCTCGTACAGGTTCATTTATGTCTTCGTTTAAAAAAATTAAAAACTTTAAAGGCTGCGCAGTAGTTTTCTTAGGACTTTACAGCTGCGCAATAATTTTTGGCATGCTTAAGTAAAAGGATTTAATGATTCTAAATTATTAAAATCTCAAATTTTTTTCAAAAAAAAATTTTTTTAATGAACTTGTACAAGAATATGTACAAGAAAATGTACATTTTCTGGTATACAAATATTAAATATATTTACTTGTACAAGATCTTGTACAAGTTTTCGTACAAGAACTTGTTCCAAATTCTGCTGCCGAAATTGTACAAGATCTTGTACATGTTCTTACCAGAACAGGTACAAGTTCAGCAGTTGAACATGTACATTTTCTTGTACAAGATCTTGTACAGGGTTTTTCAATAGGGATGCTTTTATAAATATATACCTATATAAATATAAATATATATCAAATTACACATATGTACATAAATATGTATATAATGTATCCTGTCGTGTAAGGGGGTATTTTCTTGAAAAAGGACATGTTTTCGTAAATTCGCTTTTCTCAAAACAAAACGTTTTTTGACCTGTCGGACATCATAAAAGAAAAACTATTGCACTGATTAAGCTCAAATTTTTATGGCTTATTCTACACATATACCACTATCGTCGGAACTATAATTATAATTTTTCATTAATATTTAACCATTTTTTAAAACAATTTAAGTTGAAAAAACAAGGTAAAAACTGAAAAAAGTCCGCCATTTTGTCTTTTTTCATCGAAAATAGTTGATTGTAGTTCCGACAATAGAGACTAGCTTACTTTTCAAGAAAATATCAAAAATTTAATTTTTCGATAACCCAAATTGGAGATATCGTGTCCGCCAATCACAAGTAGGGGTATTTTCAGGCGGCCATGACAGCAAGATAATCCATAATAAGCAGGGAATAAAAAATTTTTTTTAATAGTTTATAAAACCCCTTTTTTTAGGTATAAAAAGTTTGAAGTAAATAAAATAAATTTTGTAATAAAAAAAATATTTAAGAAAAGTCACTGAGATGTGGTACTATTACATGAATTCAGGTATTCTAAATACTTTAAACTCAATTTTAATCTATATAAATATATAATTTACACATAGACTTGCGCTTTTAATAATTTATGATAATAAGTTATAACTTTATTGTTTCTATTTAGGATCCAGTAATAATTAATGCATAATTATTTCAAACTTTTCGGGTCCAACGTGAACCTTCATCAGTGAATTTAATGGTCTAAACAAACCAATAATTAACAAATAAATTTTTTTGTTTCTTAACAATTTTGAATACAATAAAAATTAAATGAATTAATCATGAGAAAATGATTTATTAAGAATAATAATAATAAAAAAAATATTGTATAGTCTTTATAGGTAATATATCAAAGTTTGTATGACCAACAGTAATGTGTTATGTATATAAAATTAAAAAAATAACCTTATTGTTAATTCATTAAAATATCCAATACTCTCTAAATTTGAATCAGCGGAATCTCGCTGATTCTTAGCTATACGTATACCACTGATTCCCAGCAGCTTATATGCACTGATGAATTAGTGGAATTTCACTGATTTTTCAGTGTATATCCGCTGATTGGTACCAGTGGTATACTTATCGCTGATTCAAATTTAGAGAGTAAAACATCAATCTGGCGTCGCACTTCAAACACAGTTTTATTTTCATTAGAAAATTTTAATTGTATAATTAAGAAATATATGTAAAGAAACATAATGAAAGAATTGAATTTAAGATTTTTTAACATACTTTTCATTTGAGAAGTTTATCATAAACTGACTGAAGTCCTTCAGGAAAAAGAGATAATTTTTTTGGGGGTGGGGGTGTTTGTTTGTGGGTGTGTTCAAAAAAATTAAAATTTTATGTGGGGGTGAGTGTCATATTTTAACACGTGTTAATTGTTAGAGACAATTGTTATTGCTTAGATAGTAAAATTCACTGATGAATGTTCACATTGGAACCGAAACGTTTGAAATAATTATGCATTAATTATTATTACTGGATCCTAAAGCCCATTAAAAAAGTTACAACTTATTTATCATCAAAGGATCGATATAATATACAATAAATTCTATATATAATAATACCTACATTTCTTATTTTAATAATAATTATAATAATAGTTTTTTATTTGTGAAAAATGGGTACTGCTATTTTAAATAAATATAAATTAATTAAATAAAATACTTATTTGAATCAAACAAAAATACAGATAATGCACTTTTTATTAAAATAGATATAACGTTTTTCCCTGGGAGTATACAGAGCAGGATATTACAAAGGAAGTTAAACTACAGGAAATATCTTTTTCTTTATACGTGCATGCAAAAACCTCGTTTGGCAACCACTTTCAGCTATCCAAAATAGTCGAATCCCTCACTGTACGCGCGGACGATGATACAATATATAGGGAAGATGGGGACGGTTGTGACGATTTTTAGAAAATCATTTAAAGTAGCTAGAGTTTACTTCTTATTTGTTATTGTCAATGCGATTAAATTACAGCTATATTATCTAGTTTTGAAAAGGCATAATTGCTTTGTGTTATTATTTATTTAAGGGATCATTCACTTATTACGTGATACATGTTTAAGGTAATTTAGATCCCCTCCCACCCCATGTGATATTTTTTTCTTGTTTACACATTAACATACAATAGAGCGTGATACTTTACTAACCTATCCTCTCATACCTAAAGTTATCACGTAATATGCGGATGGGACCCTTAAATAATTTTCTCTACTTTGACCTTCTGAGAAATGGTTATAGTCATGTTTCTGTCGTCTGGAATTAGTACCAAATTAGTATTATTTGTGTGATTAGTAAATCCGGTATTAATCCTATCTAATCCTCAATTAATCTGATCATATACAACTAGTGAATGTGAAATTACTTCTGTTGAATCCGAAATTAATCCGGCTTGTGTAACTAGTAAATGTGGAATCTGCATTCACCAGTTTCGTTTTATCGGATTTATTAGTTACGCAAACCGGGAAAATATCGAACTTAACCGGACTTGCTCGAACTGTCAAAAAGAATGCGAAGAATTTCTTTCTATAGAAGACGACGAAAACATTTTACAGCAATACTTGCAAATTCATCCGAAAGTCACGCTAGTGTTGTTTATTCTACATGCATTACTCTTACAAGAAACTTGGCACTCGTTATGCTGAGAACCGCCTATACAAATCCAGTCCTTATTACTACTCCGTGATTAAATATGCTGCTAGCACTAAAATAATGTCGTTGAAATCTAGACCAGGACGTACCTAGGGCCACAAATTTTTTCTATACTGAGCGTTATTCTTACAATTAAGGGTTGGTTTCCATCTTCCCACTCGACATTTGTTATAATTCTCGTCAACTACCGCACCCTGCTCTAGAGAAAATTTAATAACTTTATAGTAACTTTTAATTTTAACAATAAAATTACGAAAGCTTCACTAAAGCAAGGTGCGGTAGTTGACGAGAATTATGACAAACGGCGAGTTCTATACCGGATTCGGATAATCGAAAATTCGAATAATAGAATATTTAAGTGTTTTTATATATTAAAGTAACACAATGGAACAGTTTAATGATATGTATTGAATTAATAAAATAAAAAAACGAATTTTTTGAGATTTTTTGGAATAAATTTTGATATTTTACTTTGGAAAATTGAATCTATTCGTTTTTGAACGAAATTTGAATGATGAAATTTTTAAAATGAAAAAAATAAATTTTAAGATCCGTAAAGGCAAAAAAAGTTTGGATAACAGAAGTTCTGATAAAATGTTCTACGGTTTGGATAATCGAGATTCTACTGTACTATCAAATATTAAATATCTATTTATTTATCATTTTAAAATAAAAAACCTTTCTTAAAATTATAATTTTTCATAATAACCCAAAAATATTTTTTCCCTAAAAAAAGTCCAGATGGACCGTTATAGGAGGGGGGGGGTGTGGAAGGTTCGTCAAAAAGTGATTAAAAATTGTTCACGTGGTACATGAACGGCTCTTAAAAAGAATGCTTTCACCGAAATTTCCACGCAGTCGATGTATTATATTTTTTCAAGGAGATTCAATTGACCATTTTTACATCGGTTTGAAACATTTTCTATACTATAAGCTTCACATATGGTTCGTGTGCAAACAAAGGGGTTTAAAAAATGTCGACTAGCAATTTTTTTTTCGTTTTAGTTTGTCTGTTGTGTGATGTGCATACACATTTTTCTTTATTTACTGTTTCAATGGTATATATATGTATATAGTTGTAAACAGGCACATTAGGTATTGACGAATTTTTATTTCTCAGTTTTAAAACACGGACTTTTTTCTCTCAACAGTTCTTTTACAGTTTTCAAACGTTTGAAAGCTATTCACATAATGAATAATAGAAGTTCGCGAAAATGTTGAAAACTCATTCGGACAATAGAAAATCTCTATATTATTTATTTAAAGTTAAAAAAACTTAATTTAATTTTTTTTAATGAAATTTAATTCTTACGGATTGTTAGAATCGAAATAGTAATTAAAAAAAAATTTTAATTACTTTTAAATGTTGAAAATTATTATAGTTATTGCTAACAACTCTAAAAATAATTACTTCGAAAAGTATATTTTTTCATACCTCGGTCGAAAGCACGTATTTCCCGCATCGACTTCCCAGCAGAAAGTCGAACATTTGTGCATTGCTAGAGCAATGCACAAATGTTCTTGATGCACACGCGCGCCATCTATTGCAGCGGGAGCAAAAATACTTTTGTAAATAGCTCGGTCGGTAACTCATCGCGATTTTAACTTAACAGAACATTTCCAAGTTTTCTACATCTCATGGAAAATGTCAAAATTTTTGTTTAAATCAATGAAATTTATTTTTATTTAATTTTTCCATTTTATACAACACGCGTATTTATTGATTAAATATCCGAATTTTCATTTGAACAAATTTTAATTTCACAGTATTTGCGTAAAACCAAATTTTTATTTTTTATTTAATCAAATTTTTATTTGATTGAATTATCAGTTGACCATATTTGCTTTTGATTAGTTCTTTTTATTTAACCAAATTGTTATTTAAAGGAATTTTCTTTTGAACATTTATATTTAATAAAATTTTTATTAAACGGAATTGATATTTAACCATGATTTTAAAATAATTTTTATTTAACCTTTGCATTTAATAGGATTTTCAATTAATTAAATTTTCATTTATCCGAATGTGCTTTTGAAAGAATTTTTATTTACCCAACTTTGAATTTAACAGAATTTTTATTTGACTAAATTATATTTTAACTGATTTTCTTTTTGACCAGGTTTTCATTTAACTAAAATTTTCTTTTAAAAGTATTTTCCTTTAATTAAATTTCCATTCAACAAAATTTGATTAATTAATTAATTAACAGAACAACATACTTTGATCTCGTTTAATCGAATATGCCTTTGATTAATTTTGCATTTTACAGAATTTTAATTTTGTTTTTTTATCGATTTTATGAAAATTACGTTAATTAGGCAAGGAAATCATCCAAAATTCATGACATTTAATATAAGGGTGATTCTCTCAAAAAGGACAAATCATGCTTTCACGGCAATTTGTTAATTTAATTTAAATTAAATGAATTTGGAGTTTTTGATGACAATCAATATATTTTGACTTGTTTTTTCAAATGCAAAAGTCTAAAATTTTATCATTTTTTGTCGCGTTAGGTCCCTTTCACCGTGAAGCTTCATATATTTATCGACAAATTTTTTAAACTCTAACGTAAATCTAAAGCATTAAATAGTGCGGCGCTATATTGAATGCTAGTACACTAACTCCGAGTTCTGCTCCAGGACGATTTCGCTTACAATTAGTACGTACTACAATTATTTCTTTTTGCAATTTTTTTATATTCATTAATTACAATTCCCAACGAAAATATCTTCTTGTAATGTAATGTAATAAATAATATTTAAAATTAGGTTTCCTAAGGTAGAAGACATTGCTAGACGTATATTTCCGTAACTATTAAACGATACCAACAAGAATCATCGAAAATATCGATGGAGATACAAGCAAAAAAACGCGAACGCGGAAACCGCAAATTACACATCTGGCAATAAAAAGCAATTAATTGAATGCAGAGCGTGACGATGGTTGCGGTTACTCTCATTATCTCTCTAATGTCAAACCAATTTCGTGCTTTTTAATAGTTATTGTGTATATATTTTACTCACAGGCTTTGCGACAGGAATTTTGAGAGCGCCAACTTGCTGATACGATTGTTTTTTAGGCTGTCAAACATTGTTGATGCTGCGTAATCCATTTTAAACTACGATTCGAATCAAGCAAGAAAAAATTTCTGATTTTTTTCAAAGATTCGGAAAAAGTATTTTTTCACACAATACCTGGAAGTATCAATGCAATGAAAATAAATTTTAATTCAAATAATTGATACAAAATCTTTTTCATTTTTAATTGAAATTGATGAAAACCAATATCCAAAATTATCCCTCTTGTTCATGAATTTTCCACTTATGTAAGATTCACTCTCGAAATTTTTTACCAATTGGCCTTGCCCGTATCGTCCTTGAACGTGGTCCTTCCTCAATCACAATCTGTCACTTGCGATCCCGACCCACTTAAATAATCCGGCGCGCACCAAATTCACACCCGAAAATATCACTTTTTATTCTCTTTCACCTAGGGGTTTCTTTTCTTATTGTTTCTTTAAATTACTCTCATTTTATTTTCTTTTAATCCTTTCTTTTTCTTCTTTATTTATTCTTCGCCTCAAATTTTTAATTTTAGAAGGATTTCATTAGTAAATTAAAAATTGCTGCTTTGCAAAGGATTATAATTTTTATAAAATCTTTAAGGCGCTAAAACTGCGAGGCATAAAACAGAATTGAAATCCTTATAAATAAGTAAACATTTTCGTCATTGTTGATTTATCAGCGATCGATAGATGTCGACGCACGTCTAGGTCACTATGCCGGTTGTAACAATGACTTTGCTGTTCGACGCAAAGGCCTCTGGAATAATCTATGTAGGTACTTGTTTTTTATATTTGTATATTTTTTAAGTTTTAATGGATACCGTAAATTTCAACGATTAACGACAATATTGTTCGCAAAAAATTTAACAGCAACAGTTCTCGTACAAATTACGATATAAAC
Organism: Leptopilina boulardi; assembly: GCF_019393585.1. Classification (NCBI taxonomy): domain Eukaryota; kingdom Metazoa; phylum Arthropoda; class Insecta; order Hymenoptera; family Figitidae; genus Leptopilina; species Leptopilina boulardi. Next base: position 3,096,329 of record NW_026137899.1, on the reverse strand, counting down.
AAGGGTTACTGGAATATCTACTAAAGCTCAACAATAATTATTTCTCAATATCGTTTGCTTTCTTAGCTACAAAGGTTATAAAATAACCAGTCACCAATCGTTGCTCGAAATTTTCACCTTAAGACACTTGATACCATCACATTCTGATCCAAGTTTTTCGTCAATTGAAATTCTTTTCTTTTATCAACGATCTAATCAATTGTTGTTTCTAAAACTTTACCAATTGTTTTTTAGCTTCATTAATAATTTAATATTTGTTTCTTAATTTTAACAACAGTTATGCTTAACTTTTGCAAATTCTTTATTAAATATTTCTTAATTTCAACAACTGTTACTTTAGCTCTTTTAACTTTGTTTCTGTAATTTTAATTCTTCATAAACTTGAACAATTCTTTGTTTTACAAAGTTTACCAATTTCGAGAATCACAAAAATGTTTCTAAGATTAGTTTAATTTTGATTAGAACAAATGTTAGTTTCGTAAGAGTAACGAATAGTCGATTTAATTAACAATACAACGTCAATTTGATCATTACAATGTTCATTATTTAAGCCTATGATCATTTAAAACTTTATTTAATCACATAAATCTTGAATTTGTCTCAATTTTTAAATTCCAAACTTGGTTTAAAGATTATCTTCGATGTTTTAAGACCAATTTTAATTGTTTTGAATTCATATTGATTTAGGTTTTTAAATTTTTTCAGACGAACTTTGGAGAAATAAGACAAGTTTCCAAAAGCTTCGGTAAGGTCAACTTTGATCAGATGGATTTTGATTTGATCCAGAATAACTCCCAATTTTACCAGAAAAAATTCAATCAAGTCTAGAATTAATCAGATGATTCTCGGATTTCTTAGATAAATTTTTTCTTTAACGGATATATTCGCCAAGAGCAACATTAACATCGTTGTAGATCAATTAAAGTTTTTATAAATACTTGACAAGATAAGTCTCGGTTTGATTAGGTTTCTCAAGATAAATCTTGATCGAAACGGATTTTGAATAATCACTATCGTGGATTGAATAAATGGTAAAAAAAAACTCTACAAAAAGAAGAATCAACGAATATAAAAACATTTAAAATTGCTAACACGGAGCCGAAGAATTATTTTTTTTCATGAAAAGAAAAGGAAGTTTTATTTTCTGTCGACAGTCAATGGATATATAGCACAATCACAACATCACATCCTATTTTCCACAAAAGTAGATAACGTCATCTACGTGAGTATCTCGTCTAACGAACGGAAGTGCAATTACCGAGCTCCAACGTGGCTCTGAGGTACCACGAGACAGATGATTCTCTCCTGTTCCTAGATCGATTTTCAAACTCCAGATGTCTTTCGCGGAAAGGAAGCTGCGACTTCCTGGTTTGCATCTTAAGATTCTAAATATGGAAATTGAGAATCGTACGTGTTTTTTTCCACCTCCACCCACTCTTTTTCTCTCCTACCGCTTTTGTAGTTCTGACGCACACGTTGCACTTTTAACTTTTTATTCTTTTTTCCTTATGGTAACCCAAAAAAAGAATTTGAAACGTAGAAAAATAACAAATACGAAAAGAAGAAGGAGAAGAAGAAGTGTTTTTAAAAACCGATGGGCAATTACGAGCCCTTGGCCAAGCGCGTACTCCCGCTGTGGTTGTCGGTGTGACCTACTCGCACTGCTCTCAGCTGCTTCAACCCCCAGCTATTCCACCCCCGGTCGTTTTCAACCCCACCGAACTCGGCGAACCCCCTCCCCAAACGGTGAGGTACTTCCGCGCGCCTCCTCGCGCATCGAGAAAGTCTCTCTCTCTCACTCTCTTTGCCTCTCACCTACTCTCAATCTTGTGTCTAACCCTGCTGCCCCCCTAAACCCTAGCAAACCGCCCATCAAACAACTCCCACACCGGCCTCGGTTCCTCTCTATATACTATACGGTACTCGCGCCAGCCGAGTCTCACATCCGTCACCGTGTGTGAAATCGTTCCACCAATTCATCGAAACGATTTCAAGACTTATCGGAAGACGGAGATCGTACTTTGTCATTCGACTCAAATCAAATGCCTTTGTTACGTCTAAAAATGTTACACAATAAATCTTAATTTTTACATTTTTAATTCTTGACTTGCGTACATTAACTTAAGAATAATTTCATTCAAATATGTCTTTACTGATAGAAAAATAGAGAATTTAAAAGAAATTAAATTTGATAACATAAGGTAAAAGCACCAGTAACTGGACTCTATTGAGGGGATCTCAAATTTATTGGTGTGTTTTGTACTAAGATAATTCAATATAATCGATAAAATGTTTGTATTTTCGTTTTATTTACCTTTGAAGGATACTGATTACACAAAATTATTAATAATAGATGTTTTAATTAAATTAATATCTTGAAATAATGAAATTTCTCATTTGCAGCAGAAGTTGGACATGGTATTTGTGAAGTCGTAGTAGTTGGACATGATAAGGCCAAGTAGTTGAACATTAAATAAGTAAATTAAATGATAATTTATTTATTTATTTCGAGGTAGAAACAACTAAGAAATTTTTACTACAAAATAATTTATGATAATTCACGATACTTCAGATAATTCAAGATAATTCATAGTAAATTCGAGATAATTCAAAGTAGTTTAAAGTAATTCATGATAATTCAAAATACTTCAGTTAATTCAGAATAATTCATGTAATTCAATATAATTCAGGATAATTCAACACAAGTGTACACCTTATTTCAAAAGTTATTTCCCCCTAGATTTATTTTGATTATTTAATAAATTAAATAACTTAATTAAAATATAATTAAACTGATTGAATTAAATCTGTGTCCAACTATTGGGTACAACATATAAAGAGGCATAGGTTAACTTGGACACTCCATTCAGAAAGAATTCAGATTAACACAGGTCTACAAAATAAGACAGTTCTTTTTTTGTTGTCGGAGTGGTTTCCAATGTATTTTTGTGTACTGAACACGCTCCAAGTTTCCAAAATTGCGTATCACGTCAAGATTTTGAGTAAAGAGGGGGTAAAATCTCCGAAAACAGGGTTTTTGAGGGTTTTCTTTATTTTTTTCTCCTTAACCTGACGTGTTAGAGACTTCTATATAGACTTAAATTAAAGCTTAAAATGTAAACTTTAAGACCCATATACGCAAGATAAAAAAATTTTGATAAAAATGGGGGAATTAATTCCGATAAACTTTTTGGGTGTCTTGAACCCAATTTTTTTCAAAATTAAAATTTTTTTTATCTTGAGCATATGAATCTTAAAGTATATAATTTAAGCCTGTATAGAAGTGAATAGCACGTCCAGTTAAGGAGAAAAAAATATTGAAAACTATCAAAAACACAATTTTTGAAGACTTTACCCCCACTTTACTCAAAATGTTGACGTGATACGCAATTTTGGAACCCGAAATCGTGTTCAGCACACAAAAATACATAGGAAACTACTCCGACATCTAAAAAAAGTCTTATTTTGTAGCACTGTGTTATTATTAATATTATTATCAATATTAATAAATTGCTTAAAACTTCATAAAATTTTATTAATAGGGTCAGTTGGGGTAAATGGGGACAAAATCCCTATTTTCACAAATTACGTAAGTTTCTTCCTTTAAAAGGTAATACTTGAGAGTTTATTTTTTTTAAGTTTTTATTTACGTTCCCAGGATTAATTTTATGCAGCAGAAAAAAATTTAGATAAGCTGTAAACGCATGAAACTGACTGTCCCCATTTACCCCAAGATTTAAAAAATTTCATAAAATTTGGGGTAAATGGGGACAGCATAGTTTCTAAGAAAGGTTTAAGAAAAAAGTTTCTTTAAGTATATTACTGAATTAATGGATTTTTTATTTATTTCAGTATTTTGTCTCGTATTTGAAAAAGCAGACTTAAAAATCATACAAAATTTTTTTCTTATTCCTTATGACTCCCATAACATAAATTCATTCGAATTTTTGATTTTTGTCAATTTGGTTATTAATAAGCTGTCCCCATTTACCTCAAAAATTTGAAAACTCTGGGTAAATGGAGACAGCTTGTTATTATTAACCAAATTGACGAAAATAAAAAACTCAAGTGAATTTCCGTTATCACAGTAAAAATCTGGGCTTATTTTTGATGCGGTTCAAAATGAGCCAATGCTAAAAGACATAGAAAGTGGCGCCACCTACTTGACTCATTTTTGCTGCCGATCAAAATGATCCTGCTGGCTGGATTATTTTGAGCACGGGTTTTTACTGTGATGGGAATCATAAGGAATAAGAGAAAAATTTTGTATGATTTTTAAATCTGTTTTTTTTTCAAATGCAAGACAAAATACTGAAACAGTTTGACTTTGATTTTCAAGTTTTTATGCATTGATAACTTTTTTTATCTTGCTGCCAATTGTCAAGATAAATGCTTGGCAATACTCAGAACCTCTTTTAGGTGATCTGAGAGTAAAATATTAACGTCGAACTTAATTTTAAAACTGTAAATTAAGCTGCACACCTCTTGTCCCCATTTACCCCAACTGACCCTATAAGAACGAATACGAATTTTTGTAAAAATTAGAGTCAGGAACAAAAAATTCAAAAACAAAAAACGGGTTAGGTTAAGAGCTACAAACACTCAAAGTGAGAAAATAATAAGTACTCGTAAAAATGCCTAATTGTTATGTTATAACAATTTATTATTCTAAAAGGTTGTAGAATAAAGTGAATATCAGTTGAATCTATAATTGTTGACAGATGTTTTTTTTAATCACTTCGCTGGCAGGGCGAAGTCCACGTTGTCTGGCCAGAAGTGGCGAAAATCGTGAAATGGCGTTCCTGTTTTAGGACAATTTTTAAAAACAATACTCAGCTTTTATTTATCACAGAAGAATATTTCTATGGTTTTGACATCTAGGAATTTTATAAATTATAAATTATAAAATAAATTGCGACAACTTTCGGCTTTTTAATTTTTTCGCCAGTTTTGTGATTCGTCTTAGTCGTTTCGATAAACTCTGATCCAGGAATTGTACTTAAAATACTGACGACTTTCTTGTCTTTCCAAATAACAGCAAGAAGGGTATTTGAGTGGAATGTAACCACTGTATCGCGTGAGAGCTTATTTAATTTTCTACCCTTCGTATTTGGCATGCACCTCCGATTGAGTCTAACAGTACCAACAACGTTGTTTTTCTTTTCGTACAATTTTGCAAATAACAAAGGCGAACTGTACCAATTGTCAAGAAATATAATACGTCCTTGACCACTTAAGATATCTAATAATCTCATAACAACTTTCCCCGAAACTCCAATCATTTTACTCTCATCTTCGGGATCTTTGCCGACATAAACTGACGAATTATATATATAGCCATTAACAGATTCACAGCAATATATAATTTTATGCCAAATCGTGACCTTTTCGACAAATTGCATTGCCTAAACGATAAGCGACCTTTAAATTTCAATAAGGATTCATCAATGTATATTTTTTCTCCCGGTCTATAAGCTGTTTTAAATTTTTCAATCATTAATTCAAATAATGGGCGGATTTTTCGTAACTTGTCAATAGAATCATCTTCAGAATAATCAAAAATCTGCTTATTAATTGGAACTGTTTTAATGACATGTATTGTCCAAAAGTAGGGGTAATTAATAAGGGGTCGCTTGACCAGTACATTGCAACAAACGGTTTTTTTATGATTCCCATTAAAATTACTAAAGCGCAAAACGTATACAATTCGGAAGGACACAAGTTTCTCCATAAAAGATCATTTTGAAAGGAATCAGAGCATTTTAATTTTAATTATTTTGTATAATTGATAATGTGGTGCCAAGCTGTCTGCTTAGTATGATCTGTATGCGTGCGATTTATGTATTGGTAATTCCAGGAAATTTTCGGCGAATTTCGAGAAATGACGGATGAGTTCGGAAAATTAAAGTAGACTCTCCAAGCGAGGTTGAGATCGGTTAGACCTGGGGGACCACGGGGGTTCGCGGGGAAGGGAGTCATTATCGCTTATAATAAAAGTAGAAATACGGGGTTTCTCGGTCTTATCGCCTTGTGTTCTGAGAAGGGATTGATCGCACCATACATATGTGTATCGCCGATGACACATAAGTAAGAATTTTTAATTTAATATTTTGTTTTATTTAAATGTAAATGTAAATTATTTTATTGATAGTAAAGTTAATTATTGGGAAGTGTATATTTTGATAAATTAAATTTTGTAAGTAATAAAAAACCGTTAACCTTTTAAAGGTGTGGTGTTTAAAATAAAATGGTGCTGATCTTGGCGTGAAGAGGATTGGTGATAAGACAGGTAACCCTATAAATCGAGGGATTTATTGTGACCATTATCTGTAATATTTGAGGAGATCCTGACTGGATTCCACTTGGAATTTGAACCATATTAATTAACGTGAAATTTATGCAACTCCGGATCTCCAAAATGGCTTCACCAATTTGACCGGTTTCAAACCTTCGCCACCATCTAAACGATGCCATTGTACCAAAAATCCGTCCAGAAGCGATAAGTTTTTGTTATTTTTATATCTATCCATTTACATTGATTTTACTGCCTGTCTATGATTTATTTATTGTAGTTATATTTATTATATTTTTGTATGTGTATTCGCTCATTTGGTGTTGTGTGTATGTATGTGTGATGTGAATACATGAGACGCGTCTCGAGACTAATGAATTTGATTTTTTTATATATACGAAATATCAGTCATTAAATATATTAATTAATTTTTTAATTTTGTGAATTTTTATTTATAATTCGACATTATTTGATTATTGTGTTTCTGTCGTCTGTTTTTGTATTTTTACATTTGCCTATTTAAATTGATTTTATTTCGTTCTATTATTTTTGATTTTATAAGATATCCTAAATATCAATTTACCTATCTAGTGAAATTTTATTATTATTTTTAAATTCATTTCTAAATTTATATTTTTCAATCTTGATATCAATATTCGTTACAATTTCAATAACATCAATCGAATAATAATACTTAAAAATATCAAGGGCTCTACTGTCTGAATTAAAATTACAGTCTTCGTTAATTCCTTTTTCAGTATCATTAAACTCATGGATAGTAGGAGTGAATTTATCATCTTCTATCCATGAAAAATTGTCACGAAATTTTTTCCAACGCTTTTGGAAAGGCTCTTCAGAATATCACTTACAAAAACCTTTCAGCTTTATAAAAATGCCAGGTTCTCAAGCTTGCACGGCAAGCTTCCATCAAGATTGCCTCAAGTAACAAAATGTCCCACTTTAGTAAGCTTGCAATGAAAGGTTGCTGCAAGCTTTTAAAAAAATGTTGCCGCAATCTTGCAATGAAAGCTTGTTCTAACCTTGTAGTAAAAGCTTCATGTAAGCTTGCAATAAAAGGTTCATATGTGCTTAACACAAACTTACAATATGATTGCTGATATTTTACAAAAGACTTGTGCTTGAAATCACAAAAGGAAAAAATTTAAATTTTTTATTTATTAATTTTTTTTTTATAAAATTTGAAATTATTGCATATTTATTTGCTAAGAATCAATATTTGTATTTTATTGTCTAAAATGTGTTATTATTGGATATTTTATTACAAAAGAAGCTGTAGGTCTTTTTTATGCCTTAAATATTTTGTAAAATGTTCATCTGTCGAGAACTATTGACAAAATATGGAAAATATCTAAAGAAAATATAAATTATATCATTTTATTGGAATTTCAAGAGAGAGCTCCCAATACCCCACAGGTTAGGTAATGGGAGAAAATGCATTTCTTTGGACGTTTTTTTGGGCAAACTTAATTTCTAATTACTTTTACTTTTATTACATAAACCCCTTAAATGTATTCATTCGCTCAAATGTTTCATATATTTGAAAAATCCAAATACTCAAAAACACTTCTAATTCCGCATCATACATTCGAGCGTGAAACGCAAGTGCCATGATGAGAATGTTGTCCTTAAAGTCAAAGAACTTTAAGAAAATTAATCCTATATAATAATAATATAATTTTTATATTAAAATATTATAATATAATGTTAAATGTAGAGTCAGCATAACATTTGGAGCGTGTAGCGCGACCGCATGCTCTGCGTGCGCTTCAAGGCGCGCTCAAACCTGCGAGCGCAGCTAGCCCCCCCGCGAGAAGCGCGTATGAGAATATGTCCGCAACACTTTAGTAGTCAATGACCAAGAAGACTAGATACAGGAGAGCCAACTCGCTTGTTTGTTCATAGATAGCAGTGGACTCGATTTTGACAGTACGATTGGGCGTACTACCCCAAGGCGCACTAGTCTTCTGCACACCTAACACATGCATAACTGTATAAGCTGCATCCATGTATATACAGTTATGTATGTATTAGATGCGCAGAAGACTAGTGCGCCTCGGGGTAGTACGCCTCATCGTACTGTCAATATTCGCTCTATCGTTAACACTCGAGTTGGCTCTCCTGTCTCTAGTCTTCTTGTCAATGACACAATCTGCTTGTAATATTCACTAATACTAAAGTAATATGTAGTAGAATTTTATTTACACTTTTCCAGAAGATAGTTCCATTTTAAAAAATGAACTCTTTACACGTAGGAGTTGGTAACTGCTCGGTCGGTAATGCAGATTCCTACATTATCAACAGTCGGTAAGTGAGAGTCGAAATAAAACCCGGCTGGTAATGTAAAGAACTGTTTTACCGACAGATCACTTGGCGGGAAATTTAAAAACTTATTCGACAATTTAAATTGGCTTGGTCAGAGAGTAGCCATTTTGTTTTATCGACTGAGCAGTTGGTGGTAGATTTAAAAATTTAATAGACAATTTAAAATTGCTTGGACGCCATTTTTTTTGCTTCCTGGCATTAAAGCTCTTGGTCTTTAAAATTTCGCGGATAAAACTGTTTTACCAACCGAGTTAGTTGACCAAGTGTCTAAAAGGTGGCGCCATTAATTGTTTATAAAAAATTTATTGCAAATTGTTTAATAATAACAAATTATTATTTATTTGTTTAATTATAAATGCAGGTAAGTGCAATTTGTATTATTGTTGTTAGTAGTACACAATTTTTAATTATAAATAATTGTTAATTTATCTATTTTATTACTAATTGTTTAATTAAGGTAAGTTTGGTTTTTATTCCTGTTAGTATTATTTATTTTTTTAATTGTAAGTAACTGTTTGTTAATTTATCTATTGTTTATTACTTATTAACAACAACTAATTTAATAATTTATAATTAATATATTTTAATTATTTATTAAATAAGGTAAGTTAATTAATTTATTCCATAATATATCACTGAATATTGTAATATACAATTTCAAATTGAATTTCTCGCTGAGTTTATTTGCGATACTCTCTAAGAGATATGCGACCAGCCCTGAAGGAATTGAAAGTCTTTGATTGGTTACATCTCTTATAGTAAATTATGTTTATTATCCAGACAAAATTTATAAGAAAAATATGTATGTTTTTAAATTATAAATTCTAATTAATAATATATATAAACAAAAATTTCAATACATAAGAAATACTTTTTTAAATTTTATGAGAAATGTGTGTATGTACTTTCCTGATATTTATAAGAATTTACAGTATGGCGGGAATTTCTCTAGTTTCAAAAATTTGTCATGTTTTAAATTAATTATTTCATATGTTTATATCAATAAAATTATTAGATTTTAGTGAATTTAAATATTTTTTTAACCCATTTGTTATGTAGTGATTGATAAACAGTATTTTTTAAATAAAAATCAACAAATTTGCTAAAATCGTGGGGAATTTTTGAACTATGTCATCCCTGAGCAGCCATGTTTCCACACAACCTTATCATTGTGACTGAAAAACCGGTGAAACAAAGTGTGTCGCATCGTGTGAAAAAAAAAAATTTTTATGGTAATTAAATATATAATATAAATATTTCGCCAATTAATAAAAAACAATTAATTACAAATTAACATTTATATTTCTTTTATAGAATCCAAATAATATTTTTGCTGTATGCTACTGTAATCACAAAGATTGTCCATTCAGTAATTTGGCTGCAATACCCAAGGTAATTTCAATAAATATTATATTTATATTTACTGTTTTCTTATAACTGCTCTTGTCAAAAAAATCGGATTTTTAATTATGTATTTTCACCAATTCTCACTATAATCACTTCTGTGAAAAATCTTAACTTTTATATTTCCATTTACTGTTTCCGTATAACCTCTTATGTCAAAATTACTTTTCACATTGTATTTGTAATCCAATGTAACTTGAATCACAAAAAAAAACTAAAGTTGTCACTGACTAATTTTGATAATTACTAATTAATAACCTCAAAATCCGATTTTTTGATAGGTGGATTTAAAATCACATTTTTCAATTATTTTGTATCTTTAAATACTTATATCAATTTATTCATTCTTCATAAATCGTAATATTTTTTATTTTTATAATAAATTGTCTTTTCTTACATATTATCCATTAAAAGGACTCGTTCAGAATCGAAAATTATAACAATTTGATTTAAATCCTTAAATAGTTAGTAAAATATAAGCCTTTTAATGAAAAGTCATGAATGCATCAGTAGTCGAACACTATGATTTTTAAAATAAAGAATAAAATATTTCCTATTATATTATTTAAAATCACCATTTTTATAAAATATGAAATTTACACATTCGTCCAGTATATCTTTGAAGTAAGTATTGCAATGTGATATTATATATTTGATAAAAAAATAGTCAAGTGCCCGACTACTAGTATTGTCCGAAATTACCTGCATTTACCCTACATTAAATTCATGCTTTATAATAATGAAATTTTTATCAAAATTCTTTTAATTTAATGATTCCCATAATTTCAAAATAGTTTCTGCAAAGTATTATAATTTTTAAAAATTAATCGGAAAAAAATTTTGTCAAAGAATAATAGATTGACTTTATAATATTTTACCTAAACAATTTTTCAAAACCAAATTGATAGAAGACTGGATGTAATGAACAATATGTAATACGACCCAGAAAATCCACAACTATTAAATAGACCTCACCGCTGGGACCAAGAACCGGCATTACCAATTGTTCCAGTGGTTGAAGAAAATAAACTTCAACCTGTAGGAGTAAATTTAGAACCAGCGGTATTACCAATTGCTCCAGTGCAAATTTCAGAAAATGAAATCCGACCTCTAGGAGCAATTTTGGATGAGGTTATAGAACCAGAAAGGGATCAAGCAGAAGGGGGAGGAGAAGAATTTAGATCTCCTCTCCCTACTGTCCAGCCTTGAGCAATTGGAGGCAGAGTAGGCTACAAAGTTCCGGAACCGGAAGGTGAAGGTAAGGGAACCGTTTTACTTGCGAAGTGTAAAGCCAGACGGCAGTTCGGCAAGTAAGAGTAAACGGTTCCAAGAAAAGGGTGTGGTATTAGCGGGTCGGCCTATACAGGAGTAGAAAGCCAACCCTGCACACCTCGGAGAAATTGTTGCGCTTCCTTGAGACGGTCTGATCTCGAGGGCCATGAGAATGTTTGCAACAGCATTGTCAAACAATCTACGATAGATTTTTTTCATACTTACTATATTTTTTTAATCTTTTTTAACTTTTCCAATTGCATTTTTTTCATATTTTTATAAATTTATATTTTTCAATATTTAAAAATTTTTTTCATTGCATTTTTCATATTTCTTTCAATTTAAAGTTTTTCAATCTTTTCTTTTTTTAATTTTTCTAATTGCATTTTTTCATATTTCTTTAAATTTATATATTTTAATATTTTTAATGTTTTTTCATTGCATTTTTCATATTTCTTTCAATTTAAAGTTTTTCAATCTTTTTTTAAAATTTTTTTCATTAAATTTTTTCGTATTTCTTTAAATTTATATTTTTTTAATGTGTTAGATGTTTTTCACTAGCGACTTTTATATTTCTAGTTTTATTTCTTATTTTATTATTTATTTAACATTGATTAAACTTTGAATCAACTTCAATTTAATATTAACTTAACATTTTTTTAACATTGAATCAATATTCATTTAATATTAACTTTTAAAAAATGAGGTTGTTAATTAAATACAACATTATAAACATTTAATACATTTATTATAACATCAATTTTATTTATTTATTAATTAAGGCAAGTTAATTAATTTATTCCATAATATATCACTGAATATCGTAATATACAATTTCAAATTCAAAATGAATTTCGCGCCCTTTCAACGGCCGAGTCGAAGTAGTTACACTGAGCCACCACAAACGCGAGGTGATAAGAGTGCGTGGTGGGGATGCCGTGTAGTAGGGAGACCGTACAGTGGGGGATACCTATCAGTGTTGCAGCTCCACGGTAGATGCCCACGTGAAAAAGTTCCCGGGAGACTCCCGGGAAATTCCCGTGAGTTGACTCCCGGGAATTTCTCAGAAAAAATTCCCGAAAACTTGTTAACCCTTACGTGAAGCATTGTAGGTATCTCTGAAACAAAAAACTTTTGTTTAAGGCGTAAAAAATTTTTGTAAGTATTTAAAAAGTTTCATTTAACACTAGGAAGTACCCAGAAGCATATTTAAAGTTTAGGTTAATCATATTTTGCATGTTAATTACTTACAGGAACCTATTCAAGGTTTTAGTCTAAGATCCAGGTAATTAATCGACATTTTCCAATGTATTAAACTGAAAAAAAATCAATAGTCGATTACTAGGATCTCTCCAGGTACTTCTCTAAAAGTTAGTTAAATTTCGATAACTTCTTCGAGGAAGAAAACCCTAAAATATGAAAGACGATCGCTACAAGAGATTTCCAGGTACCTATGATTACTCAGGGTAATTTTTCGTCAACTTCTGGAACAAGTTAACCTTAAAACGTGATAAATGATCACTAGGAAGTTTTAAAATACTTTTCTAGTATTCAGGTCGTTTTCATAAACTTTTTCAGGGAAGTTTATGTTAAACAGCTCAATCGTTTACGAGAAGCAATTATCATATTACCTAAACTCAGTCAAAATCAAATATCTACAATTAACCTTCAAATATTTGCTCCTAGGTCAATTGATTTTTATCAACTGTCTCCGTCGAATTAAATATAAATCAGTTAATTATTGATTCCATGTAATTTCAAACAAAAAGTTTTTATCATAATTAAAATTTTTTCTTCTGATTATTTATTTATCAATTTATATTTATATTTTTAATTCTTGAAAAACAACTAAAATATCTTCAAAAATATCGTTGATTTTTAATTTTTATTAAACTTTTATGAACAGACATTTACTAAATTACAGAATAAAACATTTTGATTAATTTTTTTTGACTATAAAACATTCTCGAATTATTAAACATAACATACAAAAATACCAACAAAATTGTCTCAATTTGAAATTTCATAACCTAAACTTTAAATATGCTTCTGGGTACTTCCTAGTGTTAAATGAAACTTTTTAAATACTTACAAAAATTTTTTACGCCTTAAACAAAAGTTTTTTGTTTCAGAGACACCTACAATGCTTCACGTAAGGGTTAACAAGTTTGCGGGAATTTTTTCTGAGAAATTCCCGGGAATCAACTCCCGGGAGATTCCCGGGAGTCACTTTTTCACGTGGGTGAGCACATTCGACTTCATGAGCGGTGCGGACCAGTCAAGCATGGAGAACTGCTGCTGCTATGACTGCTGGGTAAGGATGGTGTCGGCGTATAATGTAAGTATTACTATTAATGTAGATAATTCTATATAATTATAATAATTATTATTAATGTAAAAAATTTTGGTTATTGACAGTTGCAGAATGAAGGGAACGAGGTGCCATTCCCGACAACACCCCCAGGATCTCCACCTAGGGAGCAGTATCCGGACAATGCCTCAAAGAAAGGGCGCCACCCGGTACACGTCGACGACGACGTCACCTCCAACGTGCAGCTACGCGCATTGAAATTAAAAATAATGTTTTAAATAAATTCAATAATTTTTTTTCTTTTTTTACATAAGTATTAATTAATTCTGCACATGTGTGAATGGGTAAGGTAATTATTAGATGTGGGGATGTGTAAAAAGCAGGAGTGGGGGTAAAAGTTCAGTGCGCATGCATGAGCTAAATTTTGAGTACACGGAGAGAAATTTATGCTACTGGGTAACATAATGATGTTAAGGGCAACCATATTTAGTGCTAAATATACAGACAGCGATATATATTGTAGTATTTACTATCAGATTATTATAGAAATTTGATTGTACAATTTACAATCTTTGATGTTAAAAATTTTATACGATCTCTTTACGTTCTCGAGTGGCAAATATACACGAACCTAACCTCGCTTTTTTTGTAAACTTAAATAATTTCATTTTATTTTAATAAGACATTTCGATAAGAATTTAAACTTTAAACTTTTTACATAAAAAAGAGTATGTCTATTTTTTCACTCCGTCTATAAAAAGGACTTGCTTAAACAAATATATTTATCAAACGGTATATTTTTTTCACAGAGTCAATTGAATTTGTATTATTTTACTAATTTTTAAGTTTAAAAAAGTAAGAAAAAATATGAAAAAATTTTTTTTCCAAAAAAAAATTTCAATAAACACATGTACATTTATACAAACGAAAAAAAAACTTACTTGATTTTTGTAATCTTGAAATTTTTTAAAAAATTTTAAGCGAGGTTCTGGTTTTGGTATAATGAGTGATATTGTATCATTGTTCAGTAAGTAAAACGATTCTTCATCAATTTCACCGTCTAAACAACGCAAAATTGTTTTGAGGTTATAAACACGTTCACACTTCAGTTTTCGCTAATTCAATCAAAATAATAAACCTAAGTACCTCCAAAATTCCACGACATTAATAAATTTTTAATAAACTCGTCCATTTTTTTATTCACAACTTTTTTCACTATATATAAACACGTGCGTGAAAACACAAGGACTGCAATTGAATAGGCGAAGTATACACCACAATCAGCGCATGCGCTCACATTTAATTTTTACAATATTTGATAGTAGTGACTAAAATCCAAAAGCTAACATATTTTACGTCTTTGGGTAACATCTTGGATAGTAAAATGTTGATAGTAGATTCTTGTCAGTAACACAATGATAGTACCTTGTACAATCTTTCTTTTTACTATCAAATTCTTACTATCCATTTCTCTCAGTGTATATATTCGGGATTGCGAGCGAATTTAGTCATTCTCTCTTCTGTTCGCAGGTGTTCCAGCAGCAGCAGTCTCCCTTGTCTTTTACTAACTGTCTTTTTGATATTTATTGTCTTTTTTAAAAATTTTTATTGGTATTTTTTTGGATATTTATTGTATTCATTATATTTATCTTTGTATTTCTTAGGTTAAGTGTGTTTTTTTCTAGGTTAAGTATTTTAGATTGTAAGTTTGTTTTTCTAGATTAAGTTTTTTAGCTTGTAAGTGTGTTTCTTGCGATTTCAGACATGAAGCGGAGGGCCACAACCACAGATGGACCGCGGAAACATCCGAACTACAAGACTATCCTCGATGAGTGTGACGTCACGATTACTCTCATCAAGGAAGCTCTGGAGTTAGTACACTCCTCAGAGACGTCGACTCAAGACGTGTCATCATTGAACGATGGATTGAAGAATGCTCGAGACATGAAAATCTGTTGTCGAGCATTTTGAAATCGATGTATTTTACACATCAAAAACAGAGATGTGCAGGCATTCTGCAATCCATCATCAGATTTCGCGCTTTGTTCGAGTCTTATGTTGTAGATGGCTCTGGAATCGGTGATCCAGAAATTAATAAACGCGTTCGCTGGGAAGAGTGTAAGAGTTCTTTTGCATGCAGATTTTACACTAATGCGATCCTGAATTTAGTTCATATCGATATTATTGCGTTTTTAGAGGATGCGTCCACACTTTTCCAGGATTACCTTAGAGGTGCTCTAAACAAACATGGCGTAATTTTGGTGTATTGGAACCTACATTCGAGTATAAGGCTTGAAATTAATGCAAATAAGTATAATTCAATGCGTGCAAGGTCTTATATTGGTTTACCTCCACAAATTAAAAACAAAAAAGCTTGTGTCAATGTGCAAAACAATGATGACAGTGAGTGTTTCAAGTGGGCGGTACTGTCCGCCTTATATTGTAAAGTAATACATCCTGAGCGTGTAGAAAATTTTAAAGATTTTAGAGACGAGTTAAATTTCGATAGGATTGAATTCCCAGTAGCGTTAAAAAATGTTCCGAAATGTGAAATGCTGAATGAAATTTCAATTAATGTCTATGGTTTATCAAAAAATTACGGGGACTTCTCAGTACATCCTTTTCACCTCACTGTGGAAAAAAGAGATAAACATATAAATCTCTTATACGTTGCGGATATGTATGCGGATGAGAGTGTTGAAGAGAAAATAATATGGGATGGCGGTGATTTTTTGAATTTCCATTATGTATGGATAAAAGACTTATCACGCCTTGGGTCGAAACAATTATCTGCTAAAAATAGTAAAAAAAACATATATGTGACAGATGCTTACATTATTTTTCTTCTGTAGATAGACTGTATGCACATCTCGAAAATTACAAAAAAAATGAATGAGTGAAAAATTAAATTACCAAAGCCCGATAAGAGTTTAATCACATTTAAAAATTATAAAAATAAAGAAAAAGTTTCTTTTGTTATATACGCTGACTATGAAAGTTTACTTCTTCCAGCCGATGTAGATGTAGACAATTTAAGTAAGACTGAAGTGTTCGAGCGACATAAATTATTAAGCATCGGCTATTATATAAAATGTAGTTACGACGAATCATTATGTAAATATGTACAGTGTCCGAAACATGAAACCGACCTGCTAAATGGTTTTCTGAGGAATTAAGGCAATTATCTGAAAAAATTGATATTGTCTTTAAAAGTCCATTACCATGACTGCCTTAACTCCTCAGGAATTCAATGATTTAAAGCGAGAGACTACTTGTCATCAGAAAATACAGGCAAGTGAAAAGAATGTCCGCGATCATTGTCACATTACTGGCAAATATAGGGGTGCTGCCCATGAATCATGTAATCTTAACTATCAAGATTGTCAGACGATTCCTGTAGTTTTCTATAACCTAAGTGGCTATGACGCCCATTTTATAACACACGCGATTTCTACTAGCTTTGAAGGAAAAATTGACCTCCTGCCCATTAACAAAGAGAAGTATATCTCGTTTACAAAACATGTCAAGGGGAGTGAGGTCAAATTTCGATTCGTCGACTCATTCCGATTCATGGCAGCATCCCTAGAGAAACTCGCATCATACTTAGATGAATATAAAATTGTACATTCTGTTTTTGCCAGTACGGTGACAGATCAAGATAAAATAAAATTACTAACGCGAAAGGGAGTATTTCCATATGAGTATTTTGACTCCAAAAGTAAGTTAGATGAGACTGAATTA
This sequence comes from Leptopilina boulardi, assembly GCF_019393585.1. Lineage (NCBI taxonomy): Eukaryota > Metazoa > Arthropoda > Insecta > Hymenoptera > Figitidae > Leptopilina > Leptopilina boulardi. Next base: position 3,078,966 of record NW_026137899.1, on the reverse strand, counting down.
CCCCCGATAGAGATATTTTATAGTACGCTTTACGATGCTGGTATTTCTGATGAAGAGTATGAACATGCGCAGAATGTATGGTCAGAGTTCAATTGTCAAAATCTAAACGACTATGTTCACTTGTACATGAAAACAGACGTATTATTACTTGCAGATGTCTTTGAAAATTTCTGAGAACAATGTGTTAAGGCGTACGGGTTAGATCCTGCACATTATTATACAACCCCCGGTTTAAATTGGGATGCCATGCTCAAGTACACGAGCATGACATTGCAACTTATAACTGATATTGACATAGTTATGTTTGTTAAGTCTGGTATTAGAGGTGTCATAAGTCAATGTTGCAACCGATATGATAAAGCCAATAATCCATATATGCAAAATTTTTGGCAAAAATGAAGATACAAGTTATATTATGTACTTCAATGCCAACAATCTTTATGGTTGGGCAATGGCTCAAGCGCTCCCTTATGGTGGTTTCAAATGGGTTGAATATGTTGACAACTCTTTTAATTTTAATGTACCTGACGATTCACCTGTTGGGTATATACTTGAATTCGATTTAGAGTATTCTAAAGACATCCATGATACTCACAAAGACATGCCATTTTGTTCCGAAAATATGAAACCTCCGTTATCAAATCAGGAGAAACTATTAACAACTCTCCTACCCAAGGAAAAATATGTCATTCATTATCGTACGCTAAAACAAGTTGTGGCAACTTTAAAGCTAGTCAGCGTAACCAAGCATCCTAGTCAATTCAGTTATGTAGCTTGGTTAATATTGTCAAAGTTGATTTAGTAGAATTGACCCCTTGTTTCTTAGTTATATTAACTAAGGTGTTTGGTTAATGTTGCATGTATCTATAGTCAATTTTGCTAAAGTTTAATTAGTCAAAGTGATTCTAGCCAATGTAAATAAGATACCTGGTTATTCTAAAAAGCTTCCCTAGTCATTCCAACTAATTGTCGAAATTAAGTTTGACCAAGATTGTCTAGTCTAGAGAAACTTTTTTTAACGTGAAAAAAGATAATGAGAATGACAGAGACACTAATGTTTCTTGATATAATAAATAGCTCAAGAATTAACTGCAAACGAAATAAAATTATGTCACATCTTTTTTTAATTCATTTGTATACCATAGGGAATTACATATCGATTAAGGTGAAATTAAGAAACTATAAGAGATTAATAAAATATTCAAACGCACTAATTTATAATTTCAATATTTAATACAGCAAAATGTTGGAAAAAATTAACAAAATAGAATTGCGTTTCTAAAAATTCAAAACTATTTTGTTAGTTAATAAAACGGACAAAACTTTACAAATTACCTTACATTTATTTATCAATTTACGATTCTTTTATTTTGAAATTCGTTTTCTTTTCTCTCATAAGAAAACGTGAGATCTTGATAAAATCATTACTAGCACGAAAAATTTATTTATTATGTATAACAAGTTCAAAAAAATATGATGGCTTTAATATTGCGCCATAATCTTGATTATTTCTATAAATATGTAGTTTACATTAGGGATCCGATGAGAATAATTTAGCACGTGGTAAAAAAGTAACCAAATATTGTTCCACAAATAAAACTCACATTTATTATAAATGTAGGTTTTTATAATAATCATTTTACTATGTATTTGTAATATTTTTTTACTGTTAAATACATATCAATTCTTGTCAATCTAAATATTTTAATTATATTTATATTACAAGAATTTCTAAATTTTTTTATAATAATCTTTCGAAAAATGAAATATATTTAACATTCGGAAATTTAATTACATACGTAAATAAAAATACAACCAATTTTTTGAAAAATGCATAAAAAATATCAATCTTTTAAAAATGTTTTCATTTTTCAAAATTTCATTGAAACTTGAAAAATTAAATAAGAGAATTTATTTAATAGACACGAAATAAGAAATTTTTGTTCACAAACTTTTTTTGAAACATTCTTTCTCCTCATCAAGTAGAAAACTTAAAGTCATTACCTATAGTAAAATTTTCTTTATCTTCCATTGAAAGCAAAAAATCCTTTGTCTCTAGATCTTCACGAATAGTTAGGAACTGAAAAGATTGATTAAAATAATTTGTTTTGTACAATCCTTCTATTTATTTCCTTTATTTTCGTTTATACTTTTATTTTTAAATTCAAACATTTTTGCAAAAAAACGATAAAAATTTAATAAAATTTCTAATTGAAAATCTTGTCAAAAATACATGTGGAAAAAGAATGAAAAAACTAAAAAAAAAAATTTAATAAATAAATTCTAATAGAAATTAAATATTTATGTAATTAAAGAGATAACAAATATTTTAAATCTAAAATTCTCGCAAAAATAAACACAGAAAAATTCAAATTATAAAATCCTGGCCAAAATTAATGTGGAGAATGAAAAAAATATTTAATTTAATTCAATTTAATTCAAAATTCACGCATATTTTTGCCCAAAAAAATTCGTACATTTATTTGCAGAATATTACTGTATTAAGGGATGAAGAAACTTGAAAAAAAATGTAGTAGATATATAATAGTTAAACCAATTGATTTTTTTTTATTTCAGTATTTTGTCTCGCAATTGAAAAAAACAGACTTAAAAATAATACAAAATTTTTTTCTTATTCCTTATGACTCCCATAACAGAAATTCATTTGAATTTTTGATTTTTGTCAATTTGGTTAATAATAACAAGCTGTCCCCATTTACCCCAAAAATTTGAAAACTCAGGGTAAACGGGGACAGCTTGTTATTATTAACCAAATTGACAAAAATCAAAAATTCAAGTGTATTTCTGTTATGGGACTCATAAGTATGATTTTTAAGTCTGTTTTCTTTGAAATGCGAGACAAAATACTGAAATGAAAAAAAAAAAATTCAATTAGTTCAACTATTATATATCTACTACAAATTTTTTTCAAGTTTTTTCATCCCTTAATACAGTAATATACTTAAGGAAACTTTTTTCTTAAAACTTTCGTAGAAACTGTGCTGTCCCCATTTACTCCAAATTTTATGAAATTTTCTAAATTTTGGGGTAAATGGGGACAGTCAGTTTCATGCGTTTAAAGCATATCTAAATTTTTTTCTGCTGCATAAAATTAATCCTGGGAATATAAATAACAACTTAAAAAAATAAACCCTCAAATATTATAGTATAATAATCTTTGTATTCATTCCGTCATTCATTCACATTTTCTTAGTACTTGAATTTTCTCATTATTATTAGATTATATATACATATATATCTTTACTTTGATAATTAGGGTTCTCGAAGGTTTCTACCTGAAATTTTTGTTGTCAAAACAGCTTTTGGTTGAGGGTTCATAAGATGGTCGATGACCTTTTAAATACTGTCCTGAAAGGTGAAGTTGTGTCCCCCACTTTACCAGCCCGGTTTGAACAATCACCATGTAGTTATATGCACTGGAGAATAAAAAACAAGAAGAAAATTTTTGGTGGCAGCACCATTGGGTTAAATCGATTTACAACACATCATGTACGTTTATTGAATGGAACTAAAATTATAAAACTTTTAAATATTAACATTTATTACACAGTCCTGCGAGAGTGAGTTTCTAGAATGGCTGTACTTGTTTCTTGTAGTTTTTTATGCGCAGAAAACGAATCTGACCTTAAAAATGCTTCATCACGTCAGGATTTTTAGTAAATCAAGCCTAAAAGGTAAGAAAATGGCCATTTTAGCCATTTTTGATAATTTTTTTTGGGATAGAAATTTTTTTTCAATTTTCGACGAAAAAGTCGCATAGTACAACTCTTTAGCTTTAAAACCGATTTTTCAAAATTATTGTACGATTTTTTAAAAAAAAGTTATGACATTTTAAAATTAACAGTTTCAGTTACGCCAATAGACGTTATACCCAACGAATCTTTAGACAGTTCGTGGGAAAAATATTTTCTAAAAAATCTTGTTTCTATCTTATTGGCTTGAAATTTGTTACTCGGGGGTTTTTGGGGTCGCTGATTACGAATCTGAAGTTGGATTTTAAAAATTCAAAATGTCGGATCAAATATGGCGGATAAATTTTACAAAAAATGATCTAATTTGCTTGAAACTCGTTACTCGGGGGATTTCGGGGTCGCTGATTACGAATAAGAAATCTGATTTTAAAAATTCAAAATGGCGGATCCAATATGGCCTGCCTTAACTAGTTCAAAAACCTCAGAGAAACGAATTTTTTTTTGAAATTCTTTCAAAAATGTAGGCCATTTTGGATCGAACATTTTGAATAATAAAAACTGACAATAGATTTTGTATAAGTGACCACAAAAACCCTTGAGTTACAATTTTCAAGGTATTCCGACAATTTCTAATAAAATACGTCCGCCATATTGGATCCGCCATTTTGAGTTTTGAAAATTTGACTTCATATTCGCAAGCAGCGACCCCCAAAACTCCCGAGTAACAAATTTCAAGCGAATACAATGAATTTTTAATTTTTTCTGCCATATTGGATCCGCCATTTTGAATTTTTAAAATCCGATTTCACATTCGTAATCAGCGACCCCGAAATCCCCCGAGTAACGAGTTTCAAGCAAATTAGATCATTTTTTGTAAAATTCGTCCGCCTTATTGGATCCGCCATTTTCCATTTTTTAAATCCGATTTCAGATTCGTAATCAGCGACCCCAAAAACCCCGGAGTAACAAATTTCAAGCCAATAAGAGAGAAACAAGATTTTTTAGAAAATATTTTTCCCAAGAACTGTCTAAAGATTCGCTGGGTATAGAGCAATTCCATGGGATGTGATCACAAGAATTTTTGACAATTTTTAAAAATGTTCAAAATTTTTTGAGATATCTGTAATTAAAAATTTATGTCATTTTTTTAAAAAAACCATGTAACTTTTTTTTCCTGTTATCCAAATGAGATCAATTTTTTTCAAATTTCTCACAAAAAGATGCTATTTTAAGAAAAAAATAGTTCATGAAAAAAAAAATTTTTTACCCGGAAAAAAGTCAAAAAAAATTTTGAATTTATTTCTAGAAAAAACTACCTCTTAGATTTAAAAAATTTTTTTTCTGTTTAATGCCTATGATGTTAAGAATAACTTCTCTAATTTTCATAATGGGACAAAAAGAACTTTGCGAGAATAAAATTAAAACGTCCCGTGCGGCGCGACGGGTCGCGCGCATCCCAGTTTTCACGTCCATTATTATATAGTATGGAAACTGGCAAATATCTCAAAAAGTACGAATTTTCGTAAAAAATGTTTAAGACAAAAGTTGTTCCAAACAAAAAGATCTACAATGTTACAACAATGTTGGGCCATACAATGGAAAAAGTGGTTTTCTCAAATAAGACCACTAATTTTCAGTATCAAATTCGCAATCCTTAAGAAATTCTGCGTTCAGACATATTGTATAAGTGCCCAAAATATTGGTCCCAATGTCTGAGATTGGGTCCAACATTTTTTGACAAACACATAAATAAATTTTTAAAAATCTTATCTTTGGGGTTTTTGGGGTCACAGAATTAGAAATTCGAAGCTAATTTTGTAATTGGGCACAGAGCCCAATGTGAGATTCCACGGCCCAATGTGAGGCCCACAGTAAAAAAATTAGTTTTCTTAAATAAAACCCACTAATTTCCAGTATTCATTTCGTAATCGTTATGAAATTCTGGGTTAAGACTTGTAGTAAAAATGCCAAAAATATTGGGCCAAATATTTTTGGAATTTCATAACGATTACGAAATGGATGGAAACTAATTTTTTTACAGTAGGTCTCACATTGGGCCCCCAAAGATAAGATTTTTTAAAATTTATTTATTTGTTTGTCAAAAAATGTTGGGCCCAATCTCAGACATTGGGACCAATATTTTGGGCACTTATACAACATGTCTGAACGCAGAATTTCATAGGAATTACGAACTTGATACTGAAAATTAATGGTCTTATTTAAGAAAACCACTTTTTTCATTGTATGGCCCAACATTGGCCCAATTTTTTGGTCTCAAATATGTAGATCTTTTTTTTGAACAACTTTTGTCTTAAACTTTTTTACGAAAATTCGTACTTTTCAAGATATCTGAATGTTTTCATACTATATAAAGGACGCGAAAACTAAGATGCGCGCGTCCCGTCGCGCTGCACGTGATATTTAATTTTTTTCTCGCAAAGTTCTTGCTGTCCCATTATGAAAATTAGAGAAGTTATTCTTAACATCATAGGCATTAAGCAGAAAAAAAATTTTTTAAATCGAAGAGGTAGTATTTTTAAAAAATGAATTCAAAATGTTTTTTTACTTTTTTCAGGGCAAAAAAATTTTTTTTTTCATGAACTATTTTTTTCTTAAAATAGCATCTTTTTGTGAGCAATTTAAGAAAAATTGATCTCATTTGGATAACAGGAAAAAAAGTTACATGTTTTTTTTTAAAAATGACATAAATTTTTAATTAGAAATATCTCAAAAAATTTTAAAAAAATGTTTGTGGGCTTTCATTCTGTACTAATAAAGGAACATATTTACAACGTTTCAATAAAATTGCTCCAATCATCAAAAATTCTTGTGATCACATCCCATGGAATTGCTCTATAACGTCTATTGGCGTAACTGAAACTGTAAATTTCAAAATGTCATAATTTTTTCTTAAAAATCGTACAATAATTTTGAAAAATAGGTTTTAAAGCTAAAGAGTTGTACTATCCGACTTTTTCGTCGAAAATTGAAAAAAAAAATTCTATCCCAAAAAAAATTATCAAAAATGGCTAAAATGGCCAATTTTTTACCTTTTAGGCTACATTTACTAAAAATCCTGACGTGATGGGGCATTTTGAAGGTCAGATTCGTTTTTAGCACATAAAAAACTACAAGAAACAAGTACACCTATTCTAGAAACTGAAAAAAGATAAATTTTGCAGGCCTGTGTTATTATTGGAGCAATATATATGCTCGTAATCGTGAACTTCTGAGGAAAACGAATATATCAAAATAAATTAAACAATGTTTATATTTAAAAATTTTATAATTTTTTTGAAAAACTCATTAAGCGTCATAAAATAATATTGTCATCAAGCCCGAGAACGCCACACAGGCCCACCGCTGTAATTGACTTACTCGAGGTCTGAGCCCGGGACAGGCCGATAGAGTGAAGGTATACCACTTCCCTTTACAGGACCCAATCCGTGATCGCTCGATTCGTCCAAACAGCCTTGGGTTGAGGGAAAATTTTTTTATTATTGTATATGTGATATATATGATAACCGTTTAATTCTCGTGAGTGAAAGTGGTGTATCTATACTGAACTTACTAAAACCTATCCCCGAGGATGCCACTCAGGCCTACCGTAATATCTGCCTCACGCGAGAACTTAACATAGGCCCGGGTTAGAAGAATGGAGGTATAACACTTCTCTTCAATGGAGTGAAACGGCTACTGCTGATGTATGATAAACATAGAACAACCGTCTACCGTTGCAACAACATTGTAGTAGTGTCGCTAAAAAAAGCTTCTAATAGTCTCAGGTAACTTAACTTGATTATTATATAGTTTATATTATTTTTCTGCAATTTGGCGATCAATAACTTACTGCATGTGTTGAATTTTCTTATATTATATTTGTCTTTTTCATTTCTGTATTGGGCCCAAAAAATAAATTCCTATTTTTGTATAGTATTAATAAATATATATGTATTTTGAGAATAAAACATTGATTATTAAATAATTTTTTTATGCATAAAATATGGATATTCAGGGTGTCCAGCGGTTCTTGAAAAAAGAATTCAAGGACTTTTCAAGGTTTTCAAGGCCCAAAATAATTTTTTTCAAGGTGCACTTTTAACATAATAACTTTGAAAATATTTTAATATTTATGACTCTCTAAATTTTAATTAGTAAAGTATCATGTAACAATTCAAATTAGTCAAAATTGTACTAATTTTTAATTATTCTGTAATGAAACTTTGGTACAAAAAATAAAAACTACCAACGACATATTACACATGACACTAATACCTGCATATCAACAACCGATTCATATAAAAACCCGATTCTAGAAATCGATTCTATGATTCAGAAAATCGAGAAGAATGTTTTTTTTTAAAAAAGTTTATTATGTTTCGCGCTTTTTTCTAGTCATGGTTAGACCAAATGTATTTGAGACTAGAAAATTAAGCTATTATTTTAGGAAATATAAAAAATTCAAGGTTTTGCTATAAAATTCAAGTACTTTTCAAGGTTTTCAAGGAATTCAAGGTCGCTGGACACCCTGATATTGAATAATATTGGTATAGAAGATATTTGTTTCTTTTGGTTGTCTTAAATGTTTCATATAAAAAATACTTCAATCCATTTAGTTTTTTTGGTATTTGATAACATTGGCATTAAAGATATTACGATTTTGAGGATAAAGAAAGATATTGGATAACATTAGAATTGAATATATTTTGATAATGCAACAAAAATATTGATTGTTTGATAATAGTGGAAGCTGACTTTTGAAAAAAATTTTTTGGTATTGGATAATTTTGGCATTAAAGAGATTTTGATTTTAAGGATAAAAAATGATATTGCAGAACATTAGTATTGAATATATTTTGATATTGGAAAAAAATATTGTTTTTTTGACCACAGTGAAAGTTGGTTTTTGGAAAAATTTTTTGGTATTGGATAAGATTGGCATTAAATATATTTGGTTTTTGATGATACTAAAATATATTGGATAACATTGGTATTGAATATATTTCGATATTGAAAAAAAATTTTTGACTGTTTGATAATAGAGGATGCTGGCTTTTGGAAAAGTATTTAAATATATAAAAAGAGGTTTGAATATTGTTTTAAGGGTTGAAGTTGTTTTATGGGTTAAATAATAGTTTGTGAGTTGAATATTGATTTGAACATTAATAAAAAGTGCAGAGGAAAATAAGTTAAATAATAATCATTATCGAAAATAATATAATATGTAAAAAGATTAAACAACGCTAATTCACGTTCATGTAAGACTATCATTGTTGCATTAGTTAGCTGAATTATAGTTAATCAAATTTTTTATTTTAAGTAATGAAGATTTTAAAATTATTGAAAATGTAAATGAAATGTTAAATGATATGCATATGTATAAATTTCAAGAATTATCAAAAAATGATTCAAATTCTTTTTTCATTATGCAAAGTACTTTGTATTTACAAATGCTTGATTTAATTGTTCCAATTAGAGAAAGAGATAAACATATTCAAATAGTTTTTAGCGGTAATAACAATTCTGGTCATTTGATTTGTGTTTATTACGATGAAGTAAGACTTTATATTTTTGATAACCTTAATGCAGGGTGTTCGAATATTCTTCAAATAGAATATTTAATTAGATTGTTCCTTTTTAAACCAACAGAATTTTTTGTAGATGTTGATCAACAACCGGTTGGTACAGTTAAGTGTGAAGTATAATGCAATAGCATTTGCAACATCTGTATTGGTTAACAGTGTAAAGTAAAAGATTAATTTATGGAACTGATAATAATGTAATGAGCAAGCATTTGATATCATTTTTTGAAAACAATTAATTAAATCATTTTCCGGAATTTAGAATGTCTAATATTAGGATTTCGATTTATAGAGAATGATTGGAATTGTCTTTTCATAAATCGAGCTAAAGAACTTCAAAATGGTGAGATAAACCTTTCATATTTTGTAAAGACTTTTCCCAGTAAAAATGACAACAGAGTTCTGTCTACTGAAACTAAGAATGAAAAGAAAATACCCAAAGAAAAAAATTTGTCCTGTAACATGAAGTAATTATCTACAAAAATTGAAGAGGTATTTACATGTTGATGTAAATTCAGTATGCACAACAGAAAATAATAAGAAAATAATTTCTAGTCTTATTGTTAGGAAAAATTTTAATCCCATGACATATCCTACATTGTTTCCTTTTGGTGATCCTGGATGGACTGTTAACCTTAAGCATACATATCTTAAGCGTACTTGTAAAATAATATTATTATTTTTGTGAGATCAAAAGTCCAATAAGTGTCCGTCAAATAAAAATAAATTTTTAATTTTTCATAAAAAATTGTAGATATCGCGCGCGTTTACGCGCGTTTCTTTTAGCTAGTTACCTTTTAAAGGAAGAATCTTACGTTATTTGTGAAAAATAGCGATTTTGTCCCCATTTACCCCAACTGACCCTCAAATCATTAAAAAGCTTGTAAAAAAATTGGCCATGAAAAATAGACAACATTGTAAAATTTGACTTTGAATTTTAGGTCATATTGACAATCCTGATATATAATCTAATAAAAATATATAAAATTTAAATTAACTCATTATATGGGGCATTCTATTTTAAAATTATACCCCTAGTAAACAATTGACAATATAAGACATTTTTTAAATAATTATTTCTCCCATTTAATTAAATCAAATTACTTTTGCAATGAGTGGTTTCGAAAGAGAAATTTCTAAACTTTACAATTGTAAAAAAATTTTTTCAAAAAACATTTAAATAGTATAAAAAATTTAGTTTGAAGGTTAAATTTGTAAATATCTCAAAACACGTTGTCTCCGATTTTGACAAAATCTGTGTCAAAAGAAAGCTTAAATATTCTATTTTTTATTTCCGTAAAGTTTATAATGGACATTTTCGAGGATTTCGAGAAATTAATTAAAATTCTCAGACGTTTCAAAGGTTAAAAAAGGTTGAAATTTGCATGAATAGAGAACCTCTGTTCAAATACAGCGGCATTTGTTTTTACAAAATTTTTAAATAAATAAATTTTAAAACTTCAATTTTAATCTTAATAAATTTTTTTAAATTTGAAAAATTTTTAATTGCAAATAGCTAAAGATCAATATGTTTATTGTTTACAATATTTTTTTTCTCTAATGTCAAGTGATGTAATAATGTAAGGTTAATGGAAATTAAATTTAAAAAACAAAATCTGCTCTTAAAGAAATGGTTCTCCATTCATACAAATTTCAATCCTTTTTAACCTCCGAAACGTCTGAGAATTTTAATTAATTTCTGGAAATTCTCGAAAATGTCCATTATAAACTTTACGGAAATAAAAAATAGAATATTTAAGCTTTCTTTTGACATAGATTTTGTCAAAATCGGAGACAACGTGTTTTGAGATATTTATAAGTTTAACCTTCAAACTAAATTTTTTATACTATTTAAATGTTTTTTTGAAAAATTTTTTTTACAATTGTAAAGTTTAGAAATTTCTCTTTCGAAACCACTCATTGCAAAAGTAATTTGATTTAACTAAATGGGAGAAATAATTATTTAAAAAATGTCTTATATTGTCAATTGTTTACTAGGGGTATAATTTTAAAATAGAATGCCCCATATATTAAATAAAGATAAGAAAAATCGAATATTTTTTTTATGTCCGTAAAAATAAAAAAATATTCTTTCAAGAGATATAAATTTTCCTTCAAAGTTTGTTATTTACAAATTTTTGAAAATCATTTGGCCCAGAAACTTTTTATACTTTTATACAAAATATATCATTGATGCAAGTCGAGCAGAGAAATTTCATTTATATCTTTTTGCTTCCAGTCATAAGAAAAAGAGATAAAAAACATATTTTTCATCGTTTTTAATGTGTTTTTCACACAAAATTTTAACTTTGACGAGACTTTTTAAATAATACTCGATTTGTGTTAGCATGTCACTTTATAAAAATCAAAAGGTCTTTTTGACCAACTTTAATTTTTATGACAAATTATTATGATTGGAAAATAATTTTTAAATTACTCGTTTACATTGTAAAAAAATAAATGCGTAAAGTATCAGAAATAAAAATTATTTCCTTTTGCTTTCTAAAAAACTTATTCATTTCTATATCAGTGAGTCGGAACTAAAACGAAATTTTCTTTTAAATTTTGTTTCTGGATTGTTTTCATTTAATACCAAAATGAAAAAAATCGTTAAGCAAATTTTAGAGAACATTAAGTTTTTTTATTTTTTATGCTGCAAAACCTACTGTACTTTTTATTTCTTAGTGTCTTCTAAGTAATTTAAAAGCAAAATAGTTATTTATGATACAAGTGCGTAAAGTGAGTGATTATATGAGTGTGACGTTTGCATAACACGAGTATAATCAGATTTAGGCACGTGTATCATACAACATTTTTTGCAACACCCATTTCTAAAGTTAAGTACCTATTATGAAGAATTCCAACTCTCTATTAGAATAATTTCGATTGTATAGAATTAAAACCATCAATCGAAGATCAGGAAAAATATCATTAAGCAGGAGTGTATAAATTTAATAGTAAAGTTCGTTTTTTAATTTTGTGGTTTTGTATGGTCTAAAACAATCCTTATATTATGTGAGAAAAATTTCGGTGCGTAAAGTAAATTTCAGTGTGTAAAGTAATATTTCAGTGCGTAAAGTGAATCACTTTACATACCGTTTGAAAAAGTGCTTCTTTACACACAATTTTCGGTGTGTAAAATTTAACTTTAGAGGTTAGTGTTGCAAAAAAAAATGTACCAATAAAATATTGGTAAAAGAATTTAAGAAACAGAATTATAGGAAATCTTTCAAAGAGCAAAATGATCTATTGTTTGGAAACATTAGAATATTTATAATTGTTTATTAACATTAAACAAAAAAACATAAAAAAGCTGAATAATAGGTATTATTTAACAATAAATTGTGGCTCCTAAATAGTTTATGCAAATAAAATTAAAGAGAATACAAATTTTTCAAGAGTTTCAGCATTTCAGTTTTTAATAAACAGCAAAGTTTTCAGCATAAAAAACAAAAAAATCCAATTTTATGAAAAATTTGTCTAACTTTTTTTTTTTATTTTAAATTACACAGGCACACAAAGAAAAAAAATTTCAATTGCTAGGACTACCATATGGTAGATTCTCTTCCTCAAAATGTATCTAAAGAGAAAAACGTAGTCTGACCTAAAAGTTAGTTTGTGTTCTCTTTTTGCATGCATGGTGGAAGGGTAATTTTTGAGAAATTGATTACTATGGGAATTTACATAATTTCTATATCTAAAACTGAATTTTTGATTCTTCTGATTGTTGAATTTGATTCAGTGACTTTAATAACATAAAAATTAGATTTATAAAAAAAATTCAAAATGGCGGATCTAATATGGTAAATTTTTAAAAAAAATTGTTCGGATTTCTTTGAAACTTGCTACTCGGGGGTTTTTGGGGTCGTTGATTACAAATATGATGTTAGTTTATAAAAATTCAAAATGTCGGTCCAAATAATTTTGAAATGAATGAAATCGATTGAAACTTTTTACTCCGTGGGGGTTTTCGAGGTCACTGAAAACGATGAAATTATTTTCAGATTGTGTTAAAAATATATTTGAAGTGCATGAAAAGAGTGATAACGATGAGCGTGAGAGGGGAAGGATGATTGTGGGGGATAGAAGGAAGAAGTGTGAAGAGAAGAAGTTATAGAGAAGACAACGCGTCGGATTGACGTATGAGGAGAACTGTAAAAGTAATTCTTTAAAATCCGTCGTAAACTGCAACTTATGTTTTTAATAATATTTATGAATAGCAAATTTTAATAAATGTAAAGAGTGACTTTCTTTCTTATGTTAAATAAAAAGTGCTTTATTTAGACAAAACCTGCCAATGCCTATCTAAATGTTTGCCTAGTGTCCTGATAATGAAAATTCTTAACAATTGTTTTGGTTCTTGTTAAATTAGCGACTCCAGAAAGGACTTAAGTAACAAGAACCAAAAGTTCTGAATACAATTTCATCGCAAGCAGTATTGGATACGCCATTTCGAATTTTTTAAATCTAACATCAGATTCGTCTTCAGTGACCTCGAAAACTCGCACGGAGTAAAAAGTTTTAATCGATTTCATTCATTTCAAAATTATTTAGGCCGACATTTTGAATTTTTATAAACTATTAGATCCGCCATTTTGAATTTTTTTTATATATAATTTTATATCTAATTTTTAAGTTACTAAAGTCACTGAATCCAATGCAACATTCAGAAGAAGCAAAAATTCAGTTTTAGATATAGAAAGTAAGTAAGTTTCCATAGAAATCAATTTCTCAAAAATCACCCCTCCACCATGCCTGCAAGAAGAGAACACGAACTAACTTTTAGGTCGGACTACGTTTTTCTCTTTAGATACATCTTAAGGAAGAGAATCTACCATATGCCAGTCTGGCAATTAAAATTTTTTTCTTTGTGTGCCTGTGTTATTATTCAAAAAACATTCTAGAAACGAAATTCACAAGAGAATTTAAAGTGCCCGACTTTGTATAGAAGAGACAAATGAGAATTCTTTTGAACACAGTCATTTTTATTATAATACTTTAAATACAAGTGATAATTTTGTACGAAACAGACAATTGACAACTTTTCGACAGACTTTTTAGTAAAATCGATCTGCCACTTAAATTCTTTTCGATAATCCAACGATATTTGACATTTATATTATAATAATTTTATTAGTTTTAAAAATAATTTTTTAACATAAGTAGATTACCATATCAATTATTCTAATGTACCTACATGTGAAACTTCTGGGTCTCATGTTCCATTCTAACATTCTTGTTTTTGGTAAAGTCAGCTAAAGAGCAGCAATTAATCTAACATGATTTGAATCTCGTGACACATTCTACAGCATAATGTATCCTACGTGTAAATTTCATTAATGTATTTGTATTTCGATTTGAGTTTAAACAACATTATTTATAATCTTCGTCAACTAATATATAGAAAATTATATTGGATTAACGTTCTTATATTAATAACCAAATTGTAGTAAAATATAAAAACTTCGTTAGATTGAGATGATCTTGTGAGATTTTCTTGTTATATAATAAAATTCACGGTTGCCACGAAAGACTGATTTTAAAATTCCATGACTTTTCCAGGTTTTCTAGAGCTTATTAAAAAAATTTCAGACCCAAATATAAATCTATTTTGATGAATTTTTATATCCACTTTCGCCAAAAAATACAAAATATTTTAATTAAATTAACAATAAAATACTCTAAATTAATTTCTTGCAAGAAACCGCAAAATGAAATCATTCAAATTAAAAATAATGATTTTTTTTCTATGTTTCGATGTCAACAAGATCGAATTTGTTTTAATTAGATTATCTATTATTATCATGTATTTACTTTAGCGAATTTTTAATTCACAATGATTGATTTTATATTTAATGAAATTTTTATTTTTTGCTTCCTCGTAGAGGAAGCTTTGTAGTCCTTTCGTTTATATAACTTTTCAAAGTGGCGAAAACAAATTTTTTTCTTTATAGAAACATGTTATATGAGATCCTGATCAATTGTCCGGATGTATGTATGTGTGTGTGTGTGTGGATCCCTTTTTTGTTTAGAAGATAACTTTAACAGGTTTTAATGGATTTAGATAAAATTTGGTAGGCTCATTTATCATATTAATATCTCAAATCTGACCAAAGGATTTTGAAAAATACCCAAAAAAAAAATTTTATCGTCTTTTTTCCAAAAATTTTTTTTTAATCGAAAAAATTTTTAAATAGAAAAATTTAAGGTTACATATAATAAAATCGTATTCCTTACGTCAAGACGAATCGATCGATATATATATATATAAATAAAGTATACATTTGAGGTAAATTTAAAGAATTAATGAAAGTTAAAAAATCAAAAATTCACATTTTGGCAATAAAATTTTGCTTTCTCCACGAGGAAGCAAATTTTTTTGCTGATCGTAAAGAGGAAGCAAAATGTTCATGTAATGAACATCTGAATTTACAACTTGTTTTATATTTCATGTATTTACTTTAGCGAATTTTTAATTAACAGAATTTTTTATTAAGGGGGAAAACTCGTGTAAAAAAAAATTGTTTACAATTTTTTTTTGCTTTAAAAATTAGTTTACTATCTGTAGAATATGATCCTAAATTATTAATCTATAATTAGATGTATGAATGTCTATAGTACCTATACATAACTTTAGCATTTCAAATGCTACCAAATGTAGTTAAGAGTTCGAGAAGTAATTTGATAGTTTTCTGTATCGTTTTAATTATTATTATTCTGGTGAGTTGCTCTGAATATCTATACATTATTTGCAAAATACAGAATCTCAGAAAGAAAAACAAACACATCACACACATTTCTAACACACATAATTTATTATTTGTCGTCTCATTTTATGATGGACAAATTGTTTTCTTATTATTAAAAATTTCTTTTATTTGATCTCTTTGTTTTGATTACAATAAACCATTCTTGGGAGACTTGATTTCGGTCAAGTAGTTTAACATAAATGTCATTTTAATTGTAAACATTTTTATTAATGATTAATTTGGTATTCTTGGTTTGTGCTAATTCAGTTCTTATTTATTTAATTATCTTTTGATGTCTTTATCTTATCTCTCTTTTTGATACTTTTTCTAAAATTCAGTCTATCCGGGTTTATTAAATTGATAATATACTAAGGGACAGTTCACTACCTTAATCTAACTTTGTTAGCGAAGAGCAATTTACGCTTTATCTATGATCAGAATTGTTAATAGTAAAAATTAGTACTCTTTCTAAACATTATTATTTTCCCTTAAAATTATTTATTTTTGTTAATTAACTTCCTTCTTTAACACATAATTACATTAATTGACATTTTCAAAATTTATCTAGGTTAATGTTTTAATTTTGTAAGTTTTTAAATTATGATTTTTATAAAACAAGTTTTTCATTACTTAGTATACTAACGCACAATAGCTTTGAGAAAGACGTTCGCGAAATATTGTTTCATTATTCCTCTTAATTCCTCATTTTTGTCAATAACTTTCTTTTGGACGGAAAATAATAATTTGTCAGACAATAATTTTGCGAGTTTAGAAAAACATTTTTCAGACAATTCTATATCAATTGAATAACTTTTTGTATAAAAATTAGTTGAATGTTTTTAATGTCGATCAATTGAACGTTTAATGAAGTAAATTAGAGTGTTTGATGTGACATTTAAAAAATTACAACAGTAGAGGGTCGCAACAATTGATCTATACATCTCTCGTCTCTCTGACAATCAACATTCGGAAACTCTACTTGCAAAAATTGGTCGAAATTCCAAATGAATGAGAGCCAATTTTGCACTAAACGTCACCGAAATTGTCCGAATTTCTATACAGGAAAACATGAAAAACGGCTTCTATAAATACCTATATATAAATAAAATTTATTCTTGATTAAAATATTAAATTTCTCTTCTCAAAATATTCTTAAAATTACGTTAAACATTTTTTGATGTAATAAATTTTTGTTTAAAACAAATAGATTTTACATACTAAGTAGAATAATATTGACTCATTGCCAGTGCTAACATAGATATGAGCTCTTATAAACCTCAAATTAACATTTTCTCAATTTTTTCAAAAAATAAAATTTCTAAAAAATAAATAAATTCTATAATGGTGAAAAATTATTTATCTTCAATTTTTCATAATTAAATATGGATTTTTAAAGTTTTGAAAAATCCCAAAAGAGAATAATCGTTTCTAAACGATGTAAATTGTGATTGGTTGAAATTTTAAATTATGTAGGGGAGAGGGCCCCAAGATGGACAGGGTCCCAAGATGGACATTTGATATAAAATTTTCGTTTAAGTACATATCGCCTCGTGATTTTTTTTACTGATTTAGTTTGTTTAGATAAAGCTTTTTATATAAACGCGGATCGGAAAGAATTATTTTTCTTTAACACATATCACGTGGATTTTTTGTTTTAAAAAGTTTTGTAACAATTTTTATTTCAGTCAGTAAAATTATCCATATTTTTGATTTCAAATAGGTGCATATCGTAATAACCTCATTTATTTATCGTATAACAGTATTCTAAAATGATTCGGTTGACACTGTGTTTGTAAATAATTTTTATTTGCGCCAAAAAAATAGGGTCATTGGTTCTAAGATGGACAGTCTGGTGGCCCTAAGATGAACATCACACCTTAATTTCTTAACTTTATTTATTTTCAATGTTACAGTTTCTTAATAATGCTCTAAGCCTCATAATTGAAATTTTTTCTTTTTCTACTTCGAAATTGTGATGGTATCCATAGAGAATTGAAATCTCTCAGAGAGAAGTGCACTTAAAGTGCGCCAAAATCGGCAGACCCTTGTACGAATGTCTGAATTGTGACTCATTGTCAGACAATTTAGCTTAGAGCTGAATTTATTCTTAATTTCTTTTAATTAATTATAAAATAACTAATCTCCTATTAAATAAATTAGATTGGATAAATAAAATAAATTAATTTAAATAAATTATTCTCGTTAAAATTAATTTTCTTACAATATTATTTAATTTTTAACATTTAAAAAATATAATAAAAAAACAGAAAATTGGTTTAAAAATCCTTACTTGATATTTTATTTTTATTTTACCTGTTTTTTAATGCATTTTATGAAGGTGTCCATCCTGGGGCCACTTTTTTCAAATCGAAATTTACAATTTGAAAAAATTCTTTAAAAAATGTTTGTTTGCTTAAAATTTTTTCTTTATGGCTAAAGGATACCTTATTTATTGTACTTTCATACGGTATGCCTCATTTTTAAATATCCTAAAACGTTTGGATTCTAGAGCACAAAATCAAAACTATGTCCATCTTGGGGCCCTCTCCCCTAATGACAACTGTCGTATATATTTTTATTTTTTACATCAAACAGACTATTCCTATCATATTTTGTTGCATTTTTTGTTATTTTTATTTATGTTACAATACTGTATTTTCAATTTTTTTTTCAACTTTGAAACAATTTTTATTTAATAGATTTTTATAAAAAATGATGCTACTGAAAAGCTCAAGCTTCTATTGTACTTTTAAAAAAAGTAATGAACGATATAATTTTAGATAGATGTTCCACAGAGTCCCACAGCAGTTTAAAGGTTAAAATTCAACTTGTTGCAAAATTTTTATTATTTTTTATGGACAATAATCTGCTAACAAAGTAAAAGTTAATTTCAAGCAATTATACAATAAAAATTATTAAATGAAACTAATTTAATTAAATAATTTTTTTTTCTTCCATATATATATAACATTTTTTTTGAATCAATTTTTGGAAGGCAGGTAAATAAAACACATTGAAATGAGAATATGTTTTATTCACCTGTCTTCCAAAAAAAGACATAGACACAGCACAAGGCTGAAAAAGTAGTGAAATATAAAAATAAAGTCGATATTTGATCATAAAACTACAAAAAAAATATTTTTTAGGGTGCTGCATAATCGGAGAAAAAAGTGCTGCATAACCAGGTCTGGGATAATTTTTCAAAAGACCTCATTATTTTACAAAAATTCTTTTGCATCATAAAGTAGAGGACTAAAGTTAAGTTTCTATATGTTGTAAATATTTTTCAAGCATAGTGCTCACAAAATGTTATATAATATTTGGCGGGTCGGTGTTTGCTCAAAAACATCCTTATAGCGTGACCAAAAGTTGACATAAGTTTCATATCAATAGATAAAGAAACATGAACAAATTGACAAGTATTGAACAACCGTGGCTGCTGCATAACAGGGAACTCTCCCCTACCTAAGTCAGTAAAGAAGGATCTAAGTCGAAAAACTCGATTTTCACTTTTTTGTTGATTTAAACAGA